>NC_085973.1:5466090-6095448 GCF_910591565.1 Cydia splendana | reverse complement strand
GTTCATATATTTTGCGAACCGAATATAAGTTCTCATGACCTAATAAAGTTATTTTTATCATTTTAGTAGAAAAACTCGCGTAGTATCAATATAAACGTTTGCACTTTCGGATAGCCAGTTGCAATAAAATTGATATTACTTCGCTACACAGGTAGAATATTAACAATTTTAGTGCCTTCGGCTAGTTTAAAATCGATTACGCTTTTCTGATAGTTGATCTAGCTAGTTGATAATCTGATAATGTATGCTTATATTAATCACTGATAACGTCGATAACGAATTAATTAGTGATTATATAAGACACAAAAACAAATAAAATTTATTTAAAATTTTAGAATCACAACAATAACTTCACACATATCATGCAATTAAATTGTCGAATATATTTTTATTTATACCATGAATTTGATGACACTTATTTGATAACAAATTATTTTTTTAGTTTATGTTATTTATAACAAATTATTCTATAACTATGAAATGTTGAGACTAGATAATTATAAATATAACTTATACAACGTTTAACAACTAAACTATATCATAGTGTTTCAGATTAGTGCTACATTATAAAAAGAACAATGACAGATTCAATTGTTATGACTAAATACACTACAAAAGCTACTTTTCCTATAGACTGCCCTCGAAACAATAATTCGATGTTTAAAATAAAATAATCAGAATGCCAATAAAAAGAGGCTGACACGATGATATATTTACAAGCTGCTTCAGCTATAAAACCTTTTTACTGCTGGTGTTTTAGAAAACGTTAGTGTAATGTAAAGTAATTTTTATCCATTAATTAGGATGACTCACGCTAGACACACTACAGTCGCCATCAGATATATCGAAGCGGCCGAGTTGCTCACAAATATCTGAACTCGACTCAACTCTATCGTCAAGGCGTTAGAATGCGTGTTCAGATATATTTGAACACTTCGGCCGCTCCGATCTATCCGAGCCCCTTCCGTAAACCGACAATTAGTTCTGATTTAGGCGGCGCGCGAACTCGCATGCGATTTTAGTTACATTGCGGACTGTTGGTTACATCCAATTCAACCAACCGATCAAAACCCGCAATGGTATGAAACTCGCATGCGAGTTCTCGCATCGTTTAAATCAGCCCTTAGCGGATAGTATGTGTCCCACGTTTAATATTCCAATCGTTTATACCGTGAAAATCTAAAATCGGAATTTCGTTGTCTCTACCTACCTCTCTATCACTTGTGTAAATTCGAGCTACAGAGAGGCAGATAACGAATTTCCGATGTTTGATTTTCGCAGTATGAGGAATTGTTTTAACCAAGTATCGGTCGACATGCATAGTGCAGTGTAGCGAGAATCATCCTTAAATTCCACAGAATACTTACTTATAAAAATCAAGCTGTGATTTGATTTGTTTGCGGTATCATAAAAGAGAGCGATGAAAAGTAAAAAAAAACTTCTTAAAAGCCGATTGGTCTAGACCTCGTGCCATAATTCATTATCTAAATGAAAATATGAATAGGAGTGCCATAAGGCTATTTTATAGATAAGGTATATTCGGGTAATGCCGAATGTCGAAAACGGTCGAATAATTCCGAAACTCTTATTACGATGGAATTTTGGGTGATTTTCATCTGATTTTCGGAATTACCCGAATACACCCTACTGTTTTTCATGATCAAGTCCTGTTTTCCTGATCAATTTTGTCGCGATATATTATACATAAAATAATGAATATATACATACATACATAGTGTATCGTTTTGCGAGCACTTATTTATCCCGAAGCATTTTCTTATCTAAAATTGGGAAACACGGCGGCGAATTATTTCGATGAAACGCACAAAGCGAAATAAATTACATAAAACATCATGACAACAGTGACAAGCACAGCCAAAATAATTTGCCACGCGAATCCCATAAACATGTAGAGACAATTCCAGTTTCAGTACATTTTGTTCGATATTTACAATATTTGAAATTCATTCTGCCAGAGATAAAATAGCGCGATTGCTAAAATAAATATTTATAAACTAGCACTTAAGAAAAATAACTTGAAAGTAAACCTAGAAGGAAGCATTAATTAATCAACTACCATACGATATCACAGTTCTTTTATGCAAATAATGTAATTATAATATTAACTCAAATATGTGTAAAATTATTCGTTAGTTGACAACCAAAACTCAGTTGCATAGGTATATATCACTGCCAGTGGCAAAGTATCAAACATATTCACGTTATGGGCAAGCCAATTTGGTATAAGACCCATTTTAAGAGTTATAAAAAGGTGCTCAATTCTATTAAATTAGGCAAGCCGGTAAGAATCGAGTTCTAGGAACGCTTCATCACTGGTTAAGTTTTTGAAGCCTTGTATGCAATTCCATACCGAAATATTTGTTTTAAGTCACTATTTACTCGTACTGTGGAGTTTTGGTTGTTAACAGAATACATTTATAATTAGCATTCAAGTGTTGTATTATTAAAAAGTGTAATGGCAAATTCATTTATACGAAAATTTGGTTCACTAACGTTGCCCAAGATCGTTTCATCCAATCGAGGACAAAACTTTATAAAAATGTGGATAGTCTTCCTACAGCAGTATAATCAACTGCAATTATACAGAAAGCGCTATTTTAGAAGCAACAGACCCCCGCAATCCAACCACATCTAACAATTAGATGTGTCAAATTTTAGTTCCGACAATTCCGGCTAAACCGATTCATTCAATCGTTACTAACTCGCGTGAATGTGGATTTCCTTATTTAGATTTTTGTTGCACTTATAAAGGAAATCCACAGTAAATTTCCTGTTTAGAAAATTATCCAAAAGAGCAGTGAAGTTTCATTGAACCTACCTAGAATATCAATGAGTTATATTGTAAATAATAATCAAGACTTGCCATTTAATCGTATAAATGTTTGATATCAAGACAGTGTTGGCTGATAAAGATAATTGGAAAAAATATTTAGGGTCGTAATATGCGTTCACAGAAAAATAAAATGCTTATTTCAGAACTCGGACCCTTAGACTAGAATTTCCTATTTTTTTTTATTTAGATTAAATACAAGCCACCGCAAATCTTAGATATGCTGTCTTAGATGGCGCGAGAATTTAAATTGAAAATATGTATTTAGATCACCTTTTTTGTTTAGCCCATTTGCAAATAGTTACTTTCTACTTTCAATTTACGTACTTTAAAGTTGTCATAAAGAGAATCCTCGTTGAAGCCAATCTTATGCAACACAAGACTCTTATTGAAAATATCAGTCAATATTTTAAAACATGAGTATATTTTTGTTGAGCTATTCAAAAGTTGATCATGATACGAATTTTTGATGCCAAATTATAAGGATTATAACCCAAGGTACCAATTCCTCTGGAACTAATGTTGTAGGACATAATAATTGATTTCTTCGTATGGGACGAGCGATTTAATAAGTGGAACGCATAGCAGCACTGTCAACTGATTATCTCTCGAAGGCAAATTCATGTTTAGTCCCATAATAAAGTTGCTTAGGTATTTAACCTACATGTTTCGCTCCAAAAGTATCGGTATCTTAGGGCTGATTTAGACGGCGTGCGAACTCGTATGCGATTTTAATTACATTGCGGACTGTTAACGTTTATGTCCAATTCAACCGACCGATTAAAAACCGCAATGTAATGAAACTCGCATGCGAGTTCTCTCATCGTCTAAATGGGCCCTTATATAATTTTCTCCAAGGTGCAGCGCCACCTGCAATAATCTTAACGCAAGGTAAAATAGGTGTCGATGTGTGCAGAATCGGATGAAGGTGGAAGAATTAGCTAGACTCTATGGCTTAGGTCTTAGGTCGGACAGAGAACTTTGAGTATGTAGTCCGTTAGTAGCGTCGGCACGGTGGGGCTGTCTTCGTTGATAGCCTTTAGAACTGAAACAGAAAATTATGGTTAATGACAATTTTCAAATAACAGATGAGAAATATCATTATTGTTAGTACGGACGAAAGTATTAATTTATGACCCATTTCGTACCTTGTCACAATGACAATCAATATGAAAGTCGCTAGAGACCTCATACTATTGTCACTGTGACAAGGTACAAAATGGGTCATATTTAAATTATAAAAATTTTACCTTCCAATAAAATTGATATTATGTTTCCTTCTACGTCAGAGATGTTCATTGAGAGAGTAACGCGATCGGTGACCGATAGATGCCGCTAGCGTCTATGTAGTCGCTCCGCCCCACGCCGTGACGTTGTTCCGCTTCCCCTCACTGCAATCCGTTGCTCCCTTCGCGCGACTCGCCGCCACCATGTCATTGTTGAGGAGAAGTACCGTCGGCATAAAAGTAGCCTAGTAGCCTGCCAGGAAGGCATTACTCACATCTCTGACGTAGAAGGAAACATAATATCAATTTTATTGGAAGGTAAAATTTTTATATTATGTGTTCCGTACTCTACGTCAGAGATGTTCATTGAGACCTGTTTATTATCTCCTGGTGGCGAGTCAGCGGGCGCGCAAGCGTTAGGGCTACACCTACTGTCATAGAACTCAGAGAAAGAATAAATATATACGCCTTATTGCAACCCATGAAATCACAGTGACTCGTTATAATGATGCATTACAGGAAATTGTGAATTTAAATTGTAATCCCAGGTTCGAATCTGACGTTAACGTCAGTTTAAACTGGTTTGAGAGATTTCTCATTCGAAATCGCATCCAATCCGCAGAATCTCGGCGATAGAATCGTCTAAAGAAGAGTCATGTTCCCAATTAACTTAAGCCAAAATATCGCTAATTGGATAGATTTCCAGCCAATTTAGTGATTAAGTACATCGTGGATCGAAAGCAATCTTAAGCGAGGCCGGCTTGGATGAGACTGTGGCTGAAAGCGCAGTGTCCCCTAACATTGTGTGTAATTCTCACAAGTTGACGTACCCAGACTACCTACTTACTGGGTCTATACTTTATTCCGGAGCTTCTAAGAGTCCAATCGGTAAGACACGTTATCTGGTTTAGAGCCGAATTTCGGACACAAAATAATAGCGTGAACGTTATCTATGTAATTGCCCGGGCTACAGTATAGTAGAGTAAGGTCATTGACCCTGCGGCCTGATGCTAACAGTAAAAATGCGGCAGCTCTTCTATATAGGTACGTTGTAGGGCTATTCAAATTAGGGCAAGTAGATTTCTCGCGTCCCAAGCTGGTGGTTTGGGAGGCGCTGGTCTCGTTATTAATGGCGTTGGAAGAAGGCATAGTGTCCGATAGTGGTTCACATACAGCGCTTGTTACAGGCTTATGAACAAGTCTCGTTCTGAAAGCTAACATGGGCAATTGAAATATATGTCTGAGATAGCTCGCTACTTCACTGTATATTAGAGGTACCTGGCAGTCGATCTTATTTTTGATGCACCATGAAGACCATTTCTACATTGTGGACGTACAGGCGGCCTAGAGAGTTGCGTCTCGTTCGCTATGTAGCGTTAGCCCTTGGCATGTTGCATGCATGCGCCAGTCACGCCAGCTCGGTGTTGGAGCGTCCTATCTGACAGGAGGGCGGTCGGGCGGGCGGGAGGGCGGTCTGACGCTGTGTTCACTAGGACCGCCAGTAAATTGCAAGCTTACCACAGCTGCGTGAAGGCTCTCCTTATCACGCCGTCACAGGTAGCAGACTAGGCTGGGAGGTGGAGACATCCATACCAAGTCGTATCACCGGCAGCTGCCAGAAGAGACGTGGTAGCAGTTCAAAGAGTCTGTTAAGAAATACCGTGACACAGTGCGAAGGCTCTCGAAATCGGAGGCTGGCCAACAAGGCGCCTATCAGGCGCAGATAGTATCGGCGGCTTCTGGGCGTAGCTGCCACTCGGGCGCGCAGTGAATTCTTGATAAACCGTCGCCCTCGGGGGTTGTACCGACCTGGTAAGTAGCAAGGAACCAGCGCGACCTGTAGACGATCTGCTGGCATCAGCAGTTTTTGCGACAGCCGTGGTAACGGAGGGGATGTAGTGTCGCCGTCGTTTTATGTATACTGTAGTGGTGCGGTTGTATGTTTACACTTCTGTCGTCAGCGCTGCAGATGTGGCCCGCTAACGGTTACTCTTCACTGTAAGGGCCTTACCTCGTACATTGTCTACCAATATTGGAGGTTGTAACGGACTGCTTGCATAAGATGAGGAAGAAAGTGGCGCGAGGCTTTCGGCAGCTTCGTGTTGCTGGGGACTGCGAAGGTGTCACCTTCCTCCATGAACTAAAGTTTGCGAGTTTGAGACTGAACAGGAGGCATTGAGTCTCATTTCTGCGAGAAACTCGGCAGCAAGGCAGGCCTGTATGTCGCGAAAAAGAAAACTTTCAATCGGGGTGTTGTGCCGCGTGTCCCACGTGATGTCTAGGAGCGTGATAGTTTAATTCGCTTTACCCGAAGAAACACCCTATATCGAGCTAGTATAGGGGTATGGTAGCATGCTTTTTAGGAAATCGAACTAATGAAATCAAGTCTAAAATCGATTTTAGCGCTTGCGTAACAAAACTGTTTCGATAAAGTCAAAGACAGACAGATGGAAACTGCTGGAGTCCTCCTGGCCCCTTTCTCTTAGCACCGGAAACTCAAGCTTGTTCAGGCGCAGCGGGTTTATTTGTCCCATTTTGTTTATTACGGGCTTGGCGCACGAGTTCGTCTTTGTAAGACGGAACTTAAGCTGGAGAGCGCGGGCAAGCAGAGATAATTATGTGAAGTCTGCAGACCTTTTCGATGCCTTTCACCTCGGTTTTGAGCGGTCGCACAGGGCCTTGTCGCTAGCTGTTCTTCGGTTGGATCACTCCATGGCCTCGAGAAGTCATAGGAACCTCGAAGCGGCACGGCCCTACGTCGATCAGCACCTTTATGAAACCCGGGAACACGACGTATTTTCCTCTGAGTATCGACATATCTTACCGCTTTCAACTCCGGGCAGTCGAGCCACGCTAGGACGAGGCTCTTTACGACCTTGTCTGCCGTCGCCGGAGGACTCCTTAACCGAAACCAAAAGCTTAGCGGTCTGTTCGTGCTATGGCACCATAGCTATAGGCGCCTGCGTACCTCAATGGGACCATGTGGACAGGACAAAACTGATACTGTGGCGCTCAGCGCAGCTTGGTAGGCAGCATCGGCGGCAGGTAAGTTCACGGTGGTATTCTTGCGAACAGAACATGGGCGCCATTGCAAGGGACGACATCGTCGTGGTTGCAGCATCGGTGGACAGGTTCGACGTGATTGTCGGTGCCATCATGGCAACCGCCGCCGCTCAGGAGGCGCCGGTGCGTGAAGCTAGAGGCGTCATCGTGGCGGCCGGCTCGGGAGGCACCGGTGCGTGAGGCCGGGCGGCGCTATCATGGCGGCCGCCACTGGTTCGGGAGGCGCTGGTGCGTGAGGCGAGGACCCATCGTGGCGGCCCGCTCTAGAGGCGCTGTCGCGTAAGGTGGGCGGCTCCATCGTGGCGGCCGCCGCCGCCGGCTCGGGAGGCGCCGGTGCGTGAGGCGAGACGCGCCATCGTGGCGGCCAACTCGGGAGGCACCGGTGCGTGAGGCAGCCGCCGCCTGGCTCGGGAGGCACTGGTGTGAGGCGAGAGGCGCCATCGTGGCGGCCAGCTCGAGAAGCGCCAGTGCGCGAGGCGGTGGTGCCATCGTGACGGGCGGCGCCGTTGTGGCGGCCGCCGCCACCGGCTTGGGAGGCATCGGTGCGTGATGCGAGAGGCGTCATCGTGGCGGCCAGCTCGGTAGGCACTGGTGCGTCGTGAAGCGGGCGGTGCCATCGTGGCGGGCAGAGTCATCGAGCGGGCGGCGCCATCGTGGCGGCCACCGTCGCCAGGCTCAGGTGCGTGAGGCGAGAGGCGCCGTCGTGGCGGCCAGCTCGACAGGCGCCGGTGCGCGTGACGGACGTTACCCGCACGGGAGGCGCCGATGGCTGGCTCGTAATTGCACGCATCATCACGGTGACACTGCTGCCCTCGGCGGCGCCATCGTGGTGGCCACCACCGGCGCGTAGGTAACCAGCGACGTCATGACGGACGGCAACCAACGCGGCGATCGTCGCTGTACTCGTAGCGTTTCCACTGCTTCCACGTAACTTACCTTCCTTCCATTCGAGCAGTCGGGACGCAGAAGCGGTCCGCCTTCACCTTGGCGCCAGGACGGGATCGAGAGGTCCGCGATCCACCCGCGCCGCGACCGCAGCAATAGGAGCGGGCGTGTGGCTCTCGGAGTCCCGCGGACTGGAAGCGCCCGCAGCCACAGAAGCGGGCATGTGACGTCTCTCGGAGTCCCGCGGACTGGAAGCGCCCGCAGCCACAGGAGCGGGCGTGTGACGTCTCTCGGAGTCCCGCGGACTGGAAGCGCCCGCAGCCATAGGAGCGGGCGTGTGACGCACTGCGACTGCAGCAACAGGAGCGGGCGCGGCCTGGAAGCGTCCGCACCGCGACTGCTCTCGCGGGCTGGAAGCGTCTGCACCGCGACTGCAGCAACAGGAGAGGGCGCGGGACAGGAGCGGGCGCGTACTGAAAGCGCTCGCACCGCGACTGCTCTCGCGGACTGGAAGCGTCCGCATCGCGACTGCAGCAACAGTAGTGGGCGTCCCGCGGACCCCGCACCGCGACACCTCGGGCTCCGGCCCGCAGCGTCGCGGCGTCTCGGGGTCACCTTGGACGACAGCAGAAGAAAGTCGACGGCGCGCGGGGGCCGGGGCCCGGGCGGGACAGGGAGCCCCGGTCGCGTCGCAGCTAACGACACGAGGTACTCCCAGGTTAATACGACCTGCCCGAGAACCGTCCTTTAGTGTCGAAGTAACTTCTGAACGCCAATAAAACTAGAATATCATTAAACTGGCTCACCGGATGGTTCGTGACAATCCAAACCTCCTTATCGGCGAAGCGCGGCACCCGGCAGCGGCGCGCGCAGGCTGCCCGCCTCCGCGCCGCCCCCGCCGCCGCCGGCACGATGACCGCACGTTCCCTCTCCGATGCGGAGCGACTTGCGTTACCACTTGTTAACGAAAACTACTGACGCACTTCCTACTTCGATCTCGAAAATGCGAGTTAACGGTAACGATTTTAGCAGCATGGAATGTGAAAATTAATTTAGCAAGAAAAAAGTGGGTAGAATCGAAAAGCACCGTTCGATGACTTCGATCGCGAGACCGCCAAAAGACTAATATGTAGTAGCGATCTCTGCTATATCTCACTATTTAATCGACCGAGCTTTGGATCGGAAATGTTAAAACACCATGCTGCAAAAATATACGCAAAAAAATATTTGCGGACCATCGGTCAGACGGTCGACGAAACAATGACATGGTGGCGGCGAGTCGCGCGAAGGGAGCAACGGATTGCAGTGAGGGGAAGCGGAACAACGTCACGGCGTGGGGCGGAGCGACTACATAGACGCTAGCGGCATCTATCGGTCACCGATCGCGTTACTCTCTCAATGAACATCTCTGACGTAGAGTACGGAACACATAATAAAACTTTCGACTGTAGTACTTAGGTAGCTGGGCGTTTATAATTAAAACAGTGCTGTACGAGCGACGCAGGTTTTCAATGTTTTCTTATTCTCACGAAAGCGCAATCATTCACTTGGTTTGTGAGCATTGGGCTTCTTTATTTGACTTTCCCCATTCAATGGATTAGCTTTTCAAGTCATTATATTTTATTACCATAATTTTACTACATTATTTTGTAGGCATAGTTTGTATTATATTAGACATCGGTTACACGCTAATTCTGGCGTCAGTTCAGTCCATCAGTCAATTCGAGTTTTGACTAATGCCAGAATGATGGAAAATGGACACGGTTACACGATCAGTCCAGACTGACAACAGACTGATAAAATTACGACACAGTCGCTGTTTGGACACAGAACGCAACACAGTCATTCAGTCTTGTCTAATATGGTGACTGACGCGAGAATGACACGAACAGGTTACACGATCAGTCTCCTATCAGTTTTCTGTCATTCAAAATGGACTGACGTATATTATCTAAAAATTTAAATTTTCATCAGTCCGCGTGTTACACGATAATTCTCCCGTCAGTCTGACCAGACTGATGGACTGAACTGACGCCAGAATTAGCGTGTAACCGATGTCTTATATGTATATACTAATCAGTCCTATTATAAAATAGGGCCGAAAGCGTGTCGATACTGTCGATAAACTAATTGGAGAGTCGTTTTATAGTTATAAATTTTGCCGAACACACTGCTGTATGTCTGAATAAATAATTCAGGGCGTAAGTGTATACATACAAAATTAAATATAGGTAAAGGTACTAGGAAAAATATCATTACTGGTAATATAAATAAAATGCTTCTTACTTTTAATGAGAACTTGCAGCGTCTGGTTGTCGGGCGGGCCGTTGTCGAGATGGAACGGTATCACGGTGGTCAAGTACTGAAACAACCGCCGCTATTAGATCAGGCCCCAATTTCACCACGGTGACAGGTGCGACAATTGTAAAATCACTGTTGCTGACGTCACAGGCATCCATGGGCTACGGTTACCGCTTACCATCGGGCGGGCCGTATTCCTGTTTGCCACCATCATTGTATTATTTAAAAAAACTTTATTATATCGGAAAAAAACAGATATTTCTTTTGCGAAGTTTCTGACAATTGTCAAGATTTAGAAGAATTGTAGGTAATTCTTGACAGGTAATGAGTTATATGTCGGAATTTCGTGACAATTGTAGTGTTTCTTGTGACAATTGTCATAAACTTAGCAAGGGAAATATCTGTTTTTTTCCGATATAATAAAGTTTTTTTTAATAAAACAATGATGGTGGCAAACAGGAATACGGCCCACCCGATGGTAAGCGGTAACCGTAGCCCATGGATGCATGTGACGTCAGCAACAGTGATGTTTTACAATTGTCGCACCTGTCACCGTGGTGAAATTGGAGCCAGGGCCAACTATTTCAATACCAGCGCTAATGACACACTACCTACGTCCTTGTGTAATACTAAAAATGTGGTATGTGGCATGTGAAATGGGGTACCCAGTCAAATGGTGACCTTGGGATTTTGATTCTTAGTAAAAGGTTTGAACTTTGATTTGTACTTTTACGGCATTTAAAGTTTCAGAAGAAGTACAATTGGAAGACCATTAAAAAAGAAAATTTGCAAGACATAATATCTCCGGAAAAATATGCGTTTGCAAAACCAAAGACCGTCAACATACTACATCGAGTAGAGTTTGATATGCACCCCTGTATATCTTTCCACGCACATCCTCAGACTGTACGATTACATAAGATGGCTGATACACAATTACACATGGCTACATACGTAAATATATACAAGATTCAAAAGTATTTATTTATAGATGTTTGAGAGACCTCACACTAGCGTCTCCCTCAACTATGGCTCCTGCTCGACGCAACGTTAGCGCAACTGCACACCATGTTCCATAGCGCTGACTAGACACCGACACCGGCGCTGAAAAGACGCTAGTGTGGGGATCTAAAGACATCCTTAAACCTTCCTTGGATTCATATATATATAAAGATTTACCTTTGACTCTGAGCCAGAATTGTTAAGGTTCGGCGACCCTCGCTTCTTCTTCTCAGTATGATACTGCCGCCTCTTATTCTGCACGGCCAACAGCAGCGAGATGAAGGTGTTCTTGAGCTCCTTCTCATACTCCAGCTCGTCACGGAGAGCCAGTTCCGCGATGAGGGTCTCGGAGAACTCTCTGATTAGGACTTCGAGCTCCATGTAGGTCTCGTTCAGCTGGGTTAGGGAGAGCTGTCGAAGTTCTGTGGGAAGAAAAAATAAATAGTGAGTAAGGTGTAATCTAGATTATTTCGTAGAAATTAATCACTAAAGTTTATATCAGAAGGGCGACGTAGAGTTAAACCTACAGATGATGCGCAAAATTTACAAAAAGTTGGAAAGTTCTCGGAAATTTCAGGAAAATTTCGCAGTAAACAAAGGAAACTTTCATTTTGGAAATGGAACATTTCGACTCTTACGAATACGAATTACGACTCGAAAAATATGAGAATATACAAAAATAAATCATGTCATGTCACATGCTGACATAATCACAGCGTCGATTACTGGATGGTAGAGCATTTAGTCCGGATCCAACTGGTGTGGAATTATTCGGATCTGTATCTGGATCGGAATTCGACCATATCCGATGCAAACCTTAGTAAAGGCGCATCCATTTAAAAATTATTTTTACTCTAACTTCATTAAATAATATTATTCAATATAAATTTTACAGGTATATCATTGAAATATCAAATATACCCCTAAATTCCAAATCGTCTATAAAATATTTCATGATTGATGCTGCTACTATACTTAGGTACGCAGACACTTTTCGAATTGCTATATTTTAATCCTAACCTTACAAGTTTCCTTTTCTAGACGACATTATCTCTTATAATTAAATCAACATGTAAGTCAATAAAAAGTTGGACTTGATTATGTGCAATAGCGACTAAATTGCATTTTATTTCAAATTACATCACTATAATTATAGTGAAATATAGTGTACAAAAAAAGCGTACACGCAGACTGAGTTGCGTCCTTTTAAAGAAGTTCCCAAGAATCTCAAGCAAGTAAGTTACTGTCCTCAAAGTTTTTGCACTCAGGAGCGATTGGAACAATCTTTTGTTTTAATGCTTTGTTTTGATCCAGATTGGACGTTATTTTTATAGAGACAAATACTATTTTGCAATGACTCAGGATTTGCCTAAGACGTTCTACGGGTCATGAAAAACAAGTTATTATAAGTTTCTAGTTAGAAGAACTTAGCGCCATACCGATCTCACGACATATCGTAGTTTTTGCAAGCCACCAAGCAACCAATAACCAATGGCTTGCAAAAACTATTTAAATACCTAAAGAGGTATTTAAATAAAAGTAAACAAAATCTACCCTCAAATGGCTCCTTAAGCCAGTGGAGAAACTGGAGAACATTAGATGATCAAATAATGTAGGTTAAAGTCAGGTCGTTCAGTGACTGATCTAGGCGGTTCTGTATTTGGTTGGTTAACCAATAAATTAAAACGAAAATATTACTTTGCTAATCCGCGAAAAGATAACGTGCTAGTCAATCAGGCGGATTAGCAAAGTAATATTTTCGTTTTAATTAATATGGATTTCCGCAAAGTAACGCCTGATTCTATTCACTATAACCAATAAATGTTATAACTACCCGAAAATGTACACATTGTTTGTTTACCCTTATTTTAATACCTAAAGATACAGAGTATAGACGTATTCATTTACGTTTTCATAACTCAGAGGAAGATTTTTTTAGGACATACGACGAAATTACGCTTATGCATAGATTACGGAAATCTATCTTTTCACCAAGCTTTATCGAAATAAAAAAAAAACACAAATATCCACTTTTTGACAACCCCTAAGGCAAAACATCAGTGTGGATTGTGGAAATTATCAATTTGTTGAAGTCTTGCTTTAAATCTTAACTGTGACCACTAACATAGGTAGTATTTTGAATTAAACTTACTGTCTTCATAAAGAGGTGAGTTGAGGACTTCCTTCCCTTTCTCCAGCGCCTCATTGTACTCCAGGACGTCGCCTTCAGAAGATGGAGTCTCCTGCATCATGTCGTCAATTTCTTGTATCACCTGGAAAATTAACATTGTTGGTAAGTAACGACATGAAATGAGTAGGGAGCATTCCATAAAATTGTCTACCGTTTGTCCCGTACAAACGCGAATTTTCTGAAGATTTGCAGGTATAAGAGTTTCCTTTTCTATGACATTTGGTCAAAAATATGCACAGAAAAATAATCGTCTACTTTAAATGCCGAAAAAAAAGTCTCAACACAGGAAATAAAATGCGTTTGTACGGGACAGCCCGTGGAATGCTCCGTAGGTAAGTACGGTCAAGAAATTAAAATTCAGTAGTACGGCTACCACCAGTTTTGACATTGACATAACGCTCACGTATACGTAAATTTCTTTCTATGCATCTCGCTCGTACTGGCATATTAGTGCAAGTGAGATGTACAGAAAGTAAATTACGTAAACGTGAGCGTTATGTCAATGTCAAAACTGGTGGTAGCCGTATAGGTACCATTTCGTACCTTGTCACAGTGACAATAGTATGAAGTCCCTAGCGACTTTCATATTGATTGTCACGGGTCTCTATTGTTTCCCAAATAGTTTTAAGTCATAATGTATTGTTTGTCCGAATTTTCGTTAGTCATAATTGGTTTTTCTCAGAAACGCGTAACTTTTCAGGATTGCCATAAAACAATCCTAACCTAACCTAACCTATTTATAGGATAACTTTAGGAAAATCCTGAAATGTTAACGGTTTCAGTTTTATGACTAACGATAATATGACAAACAATACATTATGACTTAAAACTTTATGGGAAACAAAGGGACCCCGATTGTCACTGTGACTTGTACCTTCGTACGAAATAGTATGGAAATTAAATTCTTTGACTGTACCTAAATTTTAACATAGTTCTTATAAATGAATAGCGTCCGTTCCAGAACTTGAATCCCTTATCGTAGAATATGCTAACTTAACTATATTTAATTTCTCTAGATATAAGTAAATGAAGAACAAAATCCAAACACTATTCTAGAAATTTACCTACACCAAAAAATCATAGATTTTGTCAGAATAAAACTATTAAGACACCAATATATTGAAGGTGAGTAAAATAGAATCGCCAATGTTGTCAGTATATTATTATAGTCAACAAACTAGCACAAGGAGAGTATAAAACACTGGTTTTACAGCTTTACAATGACGCATCAGGCATATGTATAAAGTACGCATAGGCATAAAGTAAATGCATGGGACGAAACGAATTGTGGTTGTCGTTTGTTTTTCCATGTTTTATAAGTATACAACAATTTGTGGAAGCTTTACATATATCACTACACCTTATAAAACAAGTCCCCCGCCGTGTCTGTCTGTTTGTGTGTTTGTATGTTCGCGATAAACTCAAAAACTACTGAACGGATTTTCATGCGGTTTTCACCTGTCGATAGAGTGATTCTTGAGAAAGGTTTAGGTGTATAATTTTTTTACCCATGCGGCGCGGGCGGGTCACTAGTAATATCCTAAGTTTAAAATTAGTTACTCAACTTTAAAGATATGTCATTAGTAACCACTTTAAGCTATTCAGGGACTGAAAATGAGCCATTAAAAAAACTGATTATCGAGTTTCATAATAAGCCGAAATTTATTACAAAACTTAATAGACCGTAGAGGCACGAAACCGTCCATAGGATAGGTAATGTTATTATGGCTTGCTGTTAAGTTAGCATAAAGTAATTATTTGGAACGATTCTTCGAAGAAGGGATAGTTTTTTTGAGCTATAGATACTGGACTTGAATGGGTTATCTTACTTCATCGGCAGTCTTGACGGGACACTCGTGGTCCTGGTGTAGGCCTCCCAGGATGAGCGCGTGCATGTCCAGGTCAGAGGCCACGGCCTCGTCTTCTGAGCTGTGGATCTCGTCGTCTGGGGTCATTGAGCCCTAAAACAAAAGAGTAACGGTTAAATGTGAAAATTTTATTCGAATTGCCGAAGTGCCTAAATATAAGAATCAGGATATAGTTTTTAACTTTATGCATTGCTAAAAATAATAATGAATAATGATTTTCAGCGAAAACTATATTCAGAAAAACTTATAAAACATTATACCAGTTTGATATCCGACTTCAGTCTTCAGTGTAACTTTTTATTTAGGTACATGTTTCCGAAGTTCTATAATCGGATATACGTAAATAATATGTAGCTGTTATTTCTTTTGTTAGATTCTAAAAAGTTCAATGTCAGTAGTCAGTATGTACATTAGTATGCAAGTTTTCCATAGCCGTAGCATTTGTTTGAAATCTCATATAACAATCTACGTCATATTTCATCTTCCCACGGAACAATGTGGGACATCAGACACCGCACGGCAGACGGTGTCAGGTTTCTTAACAAAAAGGACTAAAACAAAAGCGGCTCGAAAGCCGCCGCCTTTTGTCCTTCCGTCTCTTTTACATCAACCGCGTAAAAGGGAAATGGAAAAAGTAGCCTTAGGTTTTATCGTCTTCGTTAATAGGGCAGGCGATAACATGAGCGATTCAGAAATATTATATTCGGAAAGAGTCTTTAGCTAAGGGAGACCAAAAGGACTATTGGGTCTACTAATTGATCTTATTTTGACATCACTGCACCAATGCAGCACATTGTGCTGTCATAACGAGATTAATTAGTATAATTTAAATGCAACAATGGATGCCACTGGACACATCAGTTTTTGGACAGATTTTAGATAGGTATGTAACATTGGAAATCCACGAACGTTTTCATTTTTACGTCGGTATTGAACGTGATTCTTGCCGCTTGCAGATCACAGATTTCCGTCATTGTATTATTTAGATGCCGATACGTATTTAATAATAGTTGTTGCACATTGGCGCTAAAATATGCGCGGTTAAAACTCTTTTCGTTGTACGCTTGAAAATTGGACTCGAGTAGCGACCAACGGGAATACGCTGTTAATAAATGAAACCGTGACGAAACAGTTCATTTGCGCTGTGTTGTTAATTAGTGATGAATCATACGCATATGTGAACTACCTATGTAAAAATAGCGATGTGTAGTAATTAAGTATGAATGATTAAAGCACACATCGCAAAAAGCGTACCTATATAACGGGCGTATCATCGAGGCGTATAAAAAACATGCCACAATCGGGAAATAAGTACATAGTTACTTGCATTATTTACTGTTTACGTTTTGAAAAGAGTCTATTACTTAATATTTATGATTATGAATGTTGTAAAAAAATCCATACAACATCGTAATTGTATCTGGACTTACTCGTATATGTAAGTATTAGGTAATGACATGACGTGCTGGACATACATCGGGGACTTTATGAATCGGAACCGGTTGTGCTAATTTTATTTTGGTCCAAAATCGTCTTTGGTCCCATAAGTTTAACTCTCAAATAAATTCAAGCATCACATTTTACCCGAGACGTTTCAACATCGACTCTATAGGGGGTAAATTATAGGTAGTTTATATAAATATTGGTTTATATTGATAATAGAGTTAGACCAAGAAAAGTATGCAGCGATTTTGATAGCCCATGCAGTGCAAGTGTTATTTATGACTTCATAATTTCATAGAAGTGGGACGTTTTAAATGACACTTGCACTGCGGGTTCTATCAAAATCACTGCAGACTTTTCTGGGTTTAACTTTATAAAGCTTTAGCTTACCTTTTTGTCACTTAAATTTAAGGTGGGAATGTGCATCTTCCTCGAAAACGACTTGGTCCAGTCTATGGGCAGGATGTTGCCGAAGTTGCCCGTGATTGTCCACCACATTCTGCAATTAATAAGTTACAATTAATTTAAATATGAACATTCAGCTCTTGGAGTGCCTAATAATGAGTTTGGACATGTGTCATGGTTGTGACAATATTAAAGACAATCTGATAATGTTAAAGCAAAGATATTTTTTCACCACAATGATGGCCAACATAGTAAGTCAGCAACTCAGCAGATTATCAAGCTCGAAAAGCATGCCCTACTCCTCCTCTCTGCGTCAATTTGATAAGAAAGGAAACATATAGAAAAAATCTTAGCTAAGATCTTACAATTCGGTCATGGTTGTTACAATATTAAAGATGGAGTGTTATTTCTGATGTCACGCTCGCTCTGTCCACAGGAAGCAATTGCCAGTGATGAGGGATTCGTTCACGGACATGACAGCACCGTTTTATATCAGATATTCGTGCAAGTAAACTACACGCAAAAGTTTCATGAAAACGAAATCTATCGTTATGCAAGAAATCTGTAGGTAACCCTGTCATGTGATTGGAAATAATGGAGAATAGTTTTCTAGTGTCCATCCTTGCGGTTGACTAAACACTATACTTTTGTAGGTAGGTACCTACTTTACTTCACGTACAGTCAACAATACTATTCGCTTAGCACCTTGGCATACAAACATCTATGTAGGGGGAGACGGGGTTTCTCTGCAGCTGATTCTATTCTCTGTACCGAATCCGGATTATAAAGTATAAATCTTCTCATACATATGTCAGCGCTAACATTTCAAAAGGTTTAAAATCCAGTATCTGACTGCCAAGCACCATAACTCCAAAGACACTTTATCAACAGCTTAGCATCCGATGGACTTCTCAGACTAATCGCATAATAAATGTGCGGCTAACGTCCGCTCTATCGGCTCCGAGTCGCATTTTTATTTTTATTATGTCCAACGCTAAGATTATCTAAAGCTGACCCAATTTATCAACTCAGGAATTCTTGTTCGTGGAACGATGGGATTTATTTCAGTTGAGACTTATTTATTTGGTGCCAGCTCGCTTTATAATGTGGTGTTATTTTAACTTTTGAATGAGGAAAGGATTGTGACCGAATGTTTGGGGTTGAAGTCCAATTTTAGTTCTATGGATAAAATAAAAGCTCGATGGAAAAGCTGCGTAAATGAGATATGAAAGAGGAATTATCGTAAGGTGGAAAACTTATCATTGAAACTAGATTTCTGGATGTTTACATTTCTTCCCTAGGTGGTATACAATTTTCACTGACGATGATTTTTTAATTTGTCCATAAAGTACTACAGGTACCTGCATATGTTTTGTTCTTCCATCCCGGCGTTATGTTCCCCATAAAGTTTAACTTGGCAGTCAATAAACAGGTAGGCCAAGGTCTTGCTGGGCACGCTTGCGTATATTATATTTAGCGACGCAAGAGTTTAAAAGCCACGGTAGTTGGGCTGATTTAGACGGCGCGCGAACTCGCATGCGATTTTAGTTACATTGCGGACTGTTGGTTACGTCCAATTCAACCGAACGATCAAAACCCGCAATGTAATGAAACTCGCATCGTCTAAATGAGCCCTACTCTTAGTGATTAATCCGTCTGGTACCGTAAAACCTAGTCTTAATGCGCATCGCTATTTTACACCGGCAATAATTTAATTTTATCCTTGTAAATTATTATTTTCAAAGCACATTCTCACGCCACTTCACCGACTCTTGAGGGTTAAGAATATAGAAGCCTGATTTCTGGTTATCACTTATATCTTCCAAAACCAGTTCGTAACTGCCAGGAGTCGAAAAGATAAGTACATTAGAACTGAAATTGACGTCAGTCCTATTCAGGTTTCCCCCGCTGTTATCAAATATGTCAGTTGACCAGCGAACCGCGCTAATTTCCCTACTTACGCGTGACATAGGTAAGTAGCCTCAAAAATGATAATCCCTAAATCTCACTAACTGTAATCACTCGTAACGTAACACTAGTCCTTAAGGGGCCCACTGATTACCAGTCCGCCGGACGATATCGGCCTGTCAGTTGAAAGCAAAATTTGACAGCTCCGAACAACTGACAGGCTGATATCGTCCGGCGAACTGGTAATCTGTGGGCCCCTTTATAGACAATTTTTAAATTGTAATAAAAGCTAGAATGGACAATTCTCGCGTCAATGCGCTATGAGGGCAATAGATCCTTTCCCATCCCATTATACCTAATCATAATCGTGGATGACAAAGACATAGTCCTGTATGTAGGTACATTATCAGTAACCTTCAGTGCGTGAGTAATCCCGCAGAACGCCGGGAAGCTCAGCTCACAGAAGGGTATATCTTAGTAGACATTACGGTCAGTTGCGTCCGTTTTGTACGCGGGCGCAATTGCGTCAGGCCTCCAATTCGCCGCAAGGCCGGTGACGCGTCCCGGTCCAGAGTTCTGTTTACGCTCGGTATGCCGGTTTATGACTTTACAAGAATAGGTACCTACTTGTTGTTTTTGCCTCAATGTTGTGCCGGTTTTTAAGTGTACAAGTCTTTAAAGGAAATCATTATGCTTTATTTAAAGAAGAGGCTGTATATACAATCAACTTTCTACAATTAATTTTAGATTTTATTACTAGAATTTCCTTCACTCCCTGCGAATTGTGTTGTGTTTACTTTCCGCTATTTCTTGCAGATCGTCTTCTAGTCACACGAGTGGCCCCTTTCCGAACGGACCCCGACTCCAGGAAAACCAATACTTGAGTGATTCCTCCTAGATGATCCCGTGTTCATCCTCCGGAATCTCCGGATAGAAGCGAGGGGATTATCTTGGGAAATTCCAATACATATTATAACTATATTAATAACTATTACAGTACAATATTCGTTCCACGAGTAATTAAAGTTTTATGATTAATGAAATGTTACATTCGGACATGGGTACCTTACGTGCACACAACTTTACTATGATTAGAAAGTTTGACCTCTCCGATACAATTTCATTGACCTTTCAAATGTAATCTCTCTCTAAACCCAACGTAATCATTGCTGTTAAGTTAAATTTATTCCCCCTTAATCCTAATTTACATCGCCGATCCCCGCCGCTAGTAAAATTACGATTACAAAATTGTCTACAATTACAGTACCTAAGCCCAATTTGATTAGTCAATGTGCCTCTATAATTAATTTAGTGAATGATTTTGGGTTTGTAAACGTTTGCTTATGTTATGACACTTAAATAGGTATTATGAAAAAGCTTAAAGGGCTCCTCTGTTCATAAAGAAAATTATGATGATTCATGAATGTTTTTAGGGCGTTACAAGAAATCCCTAAAGATTTGTGTGCATAACATCTGGGCGTCCTAGGACGGTGTGGCGCTTCAGGTAGTAAGGTATTTTTATAAGCGTACGCCTGTATGAAGACAGATTTAAGGATGAATTAAGTCATATAAAAGTGTAACAACCGTATCGTAAAACACCTCCAAGCGGCCGTCACGCGTGACTCAGCCGGAGACTCAAATTGTCGCTAATTCGAGATGTCGGAGCATTCAATTGAGGAATGTACCGCTTCATATCAACCAAACCGAAATGACCGATAGACAATAGTGAGTAAAGTAAACATACGACGTTATTAACATTAGAATGTTATTGGTGAGGTATGAAGATTGCATGGGCTCATGTGTATGTATGACTGGTGGTTTATCATTGTTGCTACTGAGTTCGGTAACTGACCACATACTAATTAGTTGTGCTGTTAGTCTTTTGTTTGTTTACGTAAGTAAATCTGGTTGTCGTTTCATTACACATTGCCACTGAGGCGAATAACCTGTTGAGTATATTGAGAAGTATGTCGTAAACATCTGTGAATTTCAGCCAACTCTTACACAATAATTGCGGACTGGTTTCATATGATTTAATTTGCGCGAAACAGCAAGTTCTCAATTTATGGACAGCTAATTTAATTGTAAAAATAAATGGGTAAAAAAGGTACTTTCATGAGTTTCATGTAATCTGTATCCAACTATCCACCTAATCATGTTTAATGTGATTTGGGTAACATCCAAAGTTCTCTTCGTACATTTATTTATATAATGATTAATGAAGACTGTGATAAAGTGTCATTCTATACACAACACGTAACAATATTAATATATTATATGATTTAGCTATAAAATAATTGTACGGATAGTACATCTGAGTTGATATGATTCTTGATGGTAGATTGCAATCTTGATGGAAACACTGATTTCGGTATATTTATTTATTGATAACCAAGGTATATGAGTACTAGCTAGGAGCACGTATAAACGTAAACTAATTCATAAATCGATGTATGGCGTAATCGCAAATACAGCAATTATTATATAAAGTCATTATATTTAATGCTGACGCGAGAAATGTACGATGCTTGCATTGTACAATAATACTGTATATAAACCTTTAAAGATAATAAAACGTAGTAGTCTTTTAACTTCATTGGTTAGTCAGATTACATGGCAGAAAAAGTTACGTAAGAAATTACTCGTGCAGTTGGGTACCTGATATTTCCACATTTTGCGAGATGTTTAATGTTTAAATATAAGTAAGTCCTCAAGTATTAAGGGC
This sequence comes from Cydia splendana, assembly GCF_910591565.1. Taxonomy (NCBI): domain Eukaryota; kingdom Metazoa; phylum Arthropoda; class Insecta; order Lepidoptera; family Tortricidae; genus Cydia; species Cydia splendana. Next base: position 6,073,580 of record NC_085973.1, on the reverse strand, counting down.
TTGTTACGTGGACTGGGCCTATTAGTACCTCTGGGTGACCTTTCTTGCGTTGTCAATCGCCTGGGGTCGCCGTGCTACTTACTTGTACGTTGTGCAAGGCACTTTTACGCGTTGCACGGAGTTATTTCAATAGCTACCGAGCACAGATATACCTTCATCTTTAGGCCTCGACTCAAATATTTAAAAACAGAGACAAGAAATCTGATAAAGACCTGAATTTTCGACAGAATCTTCTGAAGAAACTGCTTTAAGTTATAGATTTTTAAGCGCATAGCTTTACTCGTAAAAAAGAGTCGAGTTATTCCAATTTGGGATCGAGTTCTTACTGATTCTATGTACTTACTATTTATTACAAGTCCATTCTCCAAATACGCATTGTTATCAAGTAAGTAGGTATCTCGAGGTTAACGTTACATTGGTCTGTTAGAGCAAACGACACATCTCCGTGCGTAATTGCGTATGCAATCGAAATACATGGCCTGCACTCGTTCCGTAACTACTGGATAATCGCCCTAATATGGTTTTAGACCTTATGTCAATTGAATTAAGGTTTACCTATAATCAAGTATGTCGCTGTTGGTACAGAGAAATTGCCGACTTGGCTTACATTTTATTGACACTTACGTAACCGATGATTGGGTTAATTTCGGAAAGTGTGGGAACATTTTATTTGATGAAATCCTTATGATTTTGCAAATCGAGAAGAAAGTGGGATTATTTTTGCTGAATATACACGGTGGCTAAAAATTCCAGGGAGGTTTTGGGATTATACTGAGCAACTTTTTCTATGGGACCAACCCCGAAATCTCGAAGAAAACATTTACCATCCCATCGGAAATGGACCAACCAAAATGAGTGAAACCGCGTAATATTTTTTCGCGATTTCGGGGTTGGTCCCATAGTAAAAGTTGCTCAGTATAATTACAATACCTCCCTGGCAACGGGAATGCATTTATTTTTTAGCCACCCTGTATAATTATAGCTTTCCAAAAAGTACCCAGGTGAAACGAGAGAAATTGTCGATCAAGGCAGGCGTATGGCTCACTCAGCGGTTTGGTCGCTTTGCTACAGGTAGCTAAAAGTACACCCGTTCGGCCCCAATTTTGGGGTTTGCCATATGCCGCGCGTGGCGCTCTCAAGTACTATTAGTTATTCTGTGGCGCTGTCGCCACCTAGCGGCCATATCATCTGTGCTGATCGTAACAGACGCGTTTTGTTAGAGAGTGAGTCTTCTGTACCTAGTACTATTATTTATTCTGTGATCAAGGTACAAGTAAACATAATAAGGGGTTCCCGTCGTCGTTTCAATTTCAATCAGATTTCATTTCATAAAAGTTTACGTAGGTACGTATCTACAATTTTTTTGGGTCATTGCATAAATTCAGTGATAATGGCAAATGGAACTAATGGAACATATCAAAGTGGGTCACTAGAACGCATGATATTAAATTTAGCATCCATTTAACATTATATTCATAAAGGATGAGTTGTAAACATGTACAATTTACATATATTACACGACTTACACGAGTTGGAAAAGTGTTTGTAAACTTTTTAACTATGGTCTTGGCATAATATAGAGGGATTATAAAAAGTTCAGTTGAACTAGTGCCAATGATAACACACAATTACACAGCATACATAGGTGATACAACGCTACACCCATATTTTACGTAGGGCTTGCAAATATTCGAAACTTTCAGGTATTCGAATATTCGACTTTTTCTGACGACATATTCGAATATTCGAATAATTATTCGAATATTATAAAAAATAAGAAAAAGAACGAGAAATCGGTTTATTATCGTTTTATTCAAAAGCTTATTTGACTTATTGCTAAAACTAATGATATTTTGCAGAAATCCACTTAATTGACTAGATTTTATCATCCTACTATGAGATGCCCACATTTATAAAAACAAGTAAAACGCCAAAATAAGACGTATTCAATATTTCTAGATAAAACTGTTATTATAAATGCGCCGTTGAGTGAAATAATATAACTTTAATCATCTAAACCAAACCTAGGTAAGTATGTAAGATATTTTTTTAATAGTAGGTAATTATTTTCTGATTTAAATTAACTTGTAGTCACTCAGAGGCCTTAATTAATGGTTGGCTTAATTATCAAAATCAAAAAAAAATCAAAATATTTTTTATTGTTAAACAGTACAATTTTTACATAAAAGAAATGTCTGGCGGAACCCAAACTAGGCTGAGCCTGTATCATGGGCCCCTGGAGTGCAAAATAAGTTTGACAATAAGATTATTATGCTAGATATACTTACACTTAACAAAGAGCATTAACTATACAATTTATAAAGTAATAGTAATAGGTTAAAAAAAATAAACCCGCATGCAACTTGTATGAGCGTGTGCATGTGTGTGTGTGTGTGTGTGTGTGTGTGTGTGTGTGTGTGTGTGTGTGTGTGTGTGTGTGTGTGTGTATGTACATGTATGAGAGAGTTAGTACCGGCGGATCAACTGGCGAGAAGAAGAGACTCTGCATCCTCATAAGTTAAAGACACGAGCCACTTTTTTACAATTGTTTTTAATTTCCATAATGTACAGTTTTGGAATTCAAAAACTTTACATATATTATTATAAATACGTAAATGTATATAGTCGGGTGAACGCTTACCAAGGGCTGATTTGTAATTTGGTAGAGGGACTCTGAATTTTCTTTTAACAAGAAGTTGAGGATAATTTTGTAAGTTTGTTACTACGGAATGAGCTCGAGATACTGCTTTAAATATAAATAACCGTCTTACGCTTAGAAGATTTGTCTCGCGATATAGGGCGTCAGTTGGGTAAAGAATAGGTTTTCTGAGCATCACCTTGATAACTGCACGCTGCGCTCTCTCCAGCAGTAAAAGAGTACTTTTTGTCGCGCTTCCCCAAACGATCAAACCATATTGAAGAATTGATTGGCAGAGCGCAAAGTATACAATGCGAAGAACATGCTCAGAGGAGCAGCGGCGAAGTTTTTCCATTATATAGATGCATTTTCTTACTCTACCACATAGTGTAGAAATGTGTTGTTTAAATGTTAGCTTATCGTCAATTGTCAGACCCAAGTATTTGACACTTGCAGCTCTTGTTATAGTATTACACGTACAAGCACCATTGACAGGGTTGCGACAATTATTCTCGTGTAAAGCTAGATTTCTGTCAGAGGGAGCAGTAGAGGCAGATGTTTTAGAAAACGCAAGGAAATTGGATTTCGTTACATTGAGCGTCAGTAGGTTGTTATCGAGCCACTCCCTAATGTCTTTTAAACCACACTCTGCGAGCGCAAAAACATTCTCCCATGTTTTACCATGAAAAAGCACTACAGTATCGTCAGCGTAACAAATTATATCTGCTTTATCTAACTTAAGTTCAAGGATGTCGTTAATGTAAATAAGAAAAAGCGTAGGGCCAAGAATGCTGCCTTGCGGCACTCCAAAGGAGATTGGTAGTTGGTCGCTCCAGTGCTCTCCAATTTTAACAACTTGGTGTCTATCCGTCAGGTAACTGCGTAACCAATCAAGAGATATCCCTCTTACGCCCGAAGCCTCAAGCTTTTTAAGTATGATATCGATCGAAACCGTATCAAAGGCTTTGCATAAATCAAGGAATACCCCAAGACATCTGTTTCCCTCGTCCAATGAGCTGGCTATTTTATTTGACAGTTGAATGGCTGCGGACTCGGTTGACATACCCCTTCGAAAGCCAAACTGATTATCTGAGAGAATTTTGTTTTTGTCCAGAAAATTAGTGAGACGAGAATTGACAATTTTTTCCAAGATTTTAGAAAAAACACTGAGTAATGATATAGGACGATAATTATTGGGGTCACTTTTAGATCCACTTTTGTAAATGGGAGATACCTGAGCCAATTTCCAACTATCTGGGAAGCATCCAGAGATCAAACTCAGATTACAAATATAGGTTAGTGGTTCAACGATAGCGTTTTTGATTTCTTTAATAAAAAGTGGCGTAACAGAGTCTGGTCCCGGAGCGCTATCCGATTTAAGATTTGATATGATTGTATCAACTTCGTAAACGTCCGTTGGGCTGAAGAATAAGGAGTCAGCGGATGAATTACACAATTTTACTTTGGAGGTTAAAGAAGATTGAGTTTCCGAGAGTTTGTTAAGGATTTCCACAGCCAACTTTTGTCCCACCGTCACGAAATGCTGGTTACAGACATTAAGGGACTCTTTCGGCGAAAAAGACAATGCTGTGAGTTGATTAGCAAAATCCTTACAATTCTGGGTGTGACATATATTTTTTATTGATTTCCATAATTTCTTTGGATTGTCTCTGGCCTCCGTTAATAGTTGACTATGGTAATCGTTTTTGATTTTATACAGGAGATTGTCAAAAAAGTTTCTATAACGCTTATAAGTAATCTGAAGACTCACATCATTTGGCGCAGCTCGAGCTTTACTGTGCAGATTATCCCTATGTTTCATACACCTGATTAAGCCAGGAGTTATCCAAGGCTTCAGATTAAATTTTGAGCGGCTTGTTTTCACCCGACTGGTGTTATTAATTAGTGATTTAGCAATGACTTGGTCGAAGTACGCAACCGCCTCGTTTACTTTTTTAGAGTTCATAACCTTGGACCAATCTGCTGATTGTAATTCTAACGCTGCCGCTGCAAAATCAGTTTTTGTCCTCCAGCGTGAGCGTTGGGTGGTTGTTTTGTCAGGGGCCGCAATTGCGGCCATAGCGATATCGTGGTCTGTGATAGGACATTGACAAACCGCACCAAGTGAACGACATTTAGATTTAACAAAGATGTGGTCTAAACATGAGTTACTTCTTGTTGGGATGGTAATTGCTGGTAGAAATTCATGCATAGCCATTAGTTGGAGATAATCAGCGGACTGGTTATTTAAAGAATCCATTACGTCGATATTTATGTCGCCAATCAATAACATATTACTAAACCCCGTGGCATCGCTAAGTACCACGTCTAGAGAACAAACGAATTTTTCTATGTTGCGAAATGACGGGGAGCGGTAAATACCAAAAATTTTAAATTGGTCAGAGATAGAGACCGAAAGGCAATTTGCATCATCGACACTTGGTTCCGAGACAACAGCATTAAGAGATTCTTTCACATATATTACTACACCTCCGCTTTTATTGATATACCTGGTCGTGTGGTAGGCGTTGTAACCTGGAAGGCGGTTGATCACTGAACTCGCATTTAGCCAACATTCGGTAAGTATGATAACCTCAAAAACGGTGTTTATTCGTTTTAGTGCTACCTCGAATGCATCAAAGTTTCGTTGAAGACTTCTGATGTTAAGGGTCATAAATTTGACAGAGCCAACATTTGTAAAATATGGCTTAATTTGCTCCAAAGATTCAAGCTTTTGACAGTTTATGGCAACAACTAGATCTATATCAGCGCTTATTTCACGTGTTGCTATAACTGTTTAAATATATAAGTAAGTATATAATTTCAAGACAAGGCCATAATGATGGTGTTTCGGAGATATGGTTCATCTTTGGAGTCGGTACATTTTCTGCGTTAAAGCGTATAATTGTAGTAGAAGGGTGTAAGGATGTGTGTGAGTATGCAAAGGTGAGTGTGCAGTGTTTGCAAGTGGTTGCTGCGTAAACAATTATACATAGTAACATTAAGTTATAACTAATTTTAAAATTAAATGATACTAAAAATAACACATAATAAGACCGGCAACATTATATAATATTGGAATATTTAAGGGAAAAAGTTAGTTGACTACTGGATTATTCGTCAGCTAAAGGTGCATAGTTAGATTACCTAGTTTAGTAATTTGAGAATTGCGATAAGTGCGGGCAAGGTTTAGTCTTAATAAACAGAATGACCCTTTAACTTAAAACTTATGCACCGTAAAAATAACATACTTTTTTATTTCGTTTTCTTTCAAATTCAGTTAGGTTTCACTGTATTCACGAAGTCTATCGAGAGGAATACAGTAAAAATATTATTTCCTTCGTATTTGGGTACCTACCATTACTCATTCACTGTAAATACCCGGAAAACACACAGAAACTGTAACTGCAGCGGATTAAATAGATTTTTTATAGTAATAAAAAATATTCGAATATTCGAAACCTGAGCGGCCGAATATTCGAATATCAAAACAGGCCGAATATTCGACAAATTCGAATATTCGAATATTCGAATTGCAAGCCCTGATTTTACGTTTATCGATCGCTTATGTACATTGAGGTGGAGTTGGTATTGACGTTGTCATTTGTTTTATCTTTTAAATATAATACACTGGCACTCCTTTGCTTATCGCTGACTGTACTTTTCTTACAACAGACAACTAATAATCATCGAGACAATTCTAAAAACCCCTAACACAATTAGGTTGCGTTGTTTCATCACAGAGTTCCTATGGCCACCTCCTGTCTCCATCATCAGATCAGCTCGATGGTACCATAATATTGCATTGTCATCCGATTTATACATGCATTCAAAATTTCAGCTCAATCGGTAACCGGGAAGTGGATCAAATTTAACTTGCAAGATTTGATTGCAGACAGACAACGGGACAGGTGAAACTAAATAAAAGCTTGTAAAAATAAGGCTTGCAAATGGTAAGTGTAATCAGTTATTTGTTTAGATGTCGTTGATCGTACTCAAAGATATGATACGTTTAAGATATCCCTTGAGTTAAAGTTATGTACCTGTTCAACAGAAACGTATGCTCGATTTTGTAAATCACAGTAGAAGATTTAGCCTATTGTCTAGCAATATTGAGCGTTAATCGACAATTCAGTAACAAATTAAATTAATTGGTAACGACAACAAGACAGTGTTTATTGAATTACTTTCGGGCATTTATTCTACCTAATACTCGTAGGACACTTAACTTCTTTAATATGTATTAGTAGGTTAAGTAAGGAACACAAATGTATGGAACAGCATGCACTTTAGTCGCAGGTGATGCCACTTGCCACGATTGTTCCTTAGGTCAAACAAAGCTGAACTGGCCCGGTAGCCACGAGATCGTACGGTGCATGGTATAATAAAACATGGTCTTCTCTTCCCAGAGTGACACAAGCCTACGTCACAATAACATTGCCACTTTATATAGCGCTATCGCATATTATCATATAGCGCTGTCGCATGATGACGTAGGCTTGTGTCAGTCACGTGACCACGAAAAGACGGGAAGAGAGTACCAGGCGGAGTATATTATTATACCATGGTACGGTGCATACCCCCCAAAAAGGGGGGGGGAAGGGTCTATACCTGGAAGGAATATACTGTTGGCAACTACAGCACTGTGCTGTGCTGTGATTAGGTTCAGTTTATCGATTAATAAGTTAACAATTATTATCGTGTAGGGGTGAGTAGTAAATGGCATATTTTTTTAAAACAAGTCCTTTTCAATTATATGTAAGTAGTAAGATCAACTTCAGTAACACTCAAAATGTCAATTTAAATAACACACAGTTTGGTGGAGTCATTAAAGATTGCATCACTGGCCTGGCCATATGGCGATCTTCGCGTTGGTTGACACATGAGACCTAAAACAGCATATGCTTGTAGGCAGATGTTTATGTTGGTTCCAAAATTATGATGAGAATATTTAACTTTCTTTAAAAGAAATGAAAGATCCAGGATGTCTGATTCATAATAACACGTACAATGCTCTTAGGCAGGGGTCTCCAAACTTGTTTACCTGAGGGCCATATTGCGCCTCAGAAAGTTCGCGCGGGCCGGATTGGAACGCTGTCGGCGGGCCGGATTGGAACGCTTCGCGGGCCGGGGTTTGGAGAGCCCTGCACTTAGGTATACTTCTTGTAAAAAGAAGAAATATTATGACGCTAGAACATACATTGACATAGGTACATAGGTATTTATATCGTTAATTTTTGAAATTGTGTAAGTAGCCTCGTATTATGTAGGTACAATATGCGAGAATATAAATTTCTTCCAATGGCGGAACGCCCGTAATGAAGGTATAAAATGTTTCCGTAATCGCGTGCCTTTATCTCATCGAAGAAAGTTGCCAGTCGGGTTTTTTGGCAGACCATTAAAGTTACATGCCCTTTTCAGACCGGTTATGTATCTCAGCCAGACATCTGTTGCATTTCATTAAAAATACTAAGGCAACATTTTACGTCTTCAATCCTTCATGTTATAATGGCTATGGACACATACTAACTATTAAGTACCTACTATACTAACCTAACCTAACGTTGGGCAGAAGAAAAATATAACTAACTAGCGACTAGGGATTGCAATCCGGTCCGGCGGATCCTGTAATCCGGCCGGATCCGGCACTTTTTAGGAGCTACCGGATCCGGACCGGATCCGGGAAGAAAAAAGACCGCACGCAGCACCCACTGCGCGTTTTAGGTGAGATAAAAGCGACGGATAGAAGAAAGAAGTTAAACAGAATAAAGAACGAATGAAAAAATCCAATTTTAGTAAAATAAGAAGATGTTTAATATGACGACGATTGAGAACAGAAGAGGATTTCCTCTTCTTTCATGTTGGTGGCACGAATCGGCGCGATACGACGATTACTTAAATAATTAGAAGTAAAAATTAAAGGATGGAGATGCCATGGAAGGCATTTGTAACGACCGGTCTGGCCTAGTGAGTAGTGACCATTCAGTGACCCTGCCTATGGGGCTATTCATAAATTACGTCATTTCAAATTAGGGGGGGGGGGGGGTCTGGACATCGGATGACGGTAGCATGAAGTAGGAGGAAATGGGGTCATTTGAAGCATGATTTTTGGATGATTATAGGGGGGGGGGGGGTCAAAAATCGATGACGTAATTTATGGACAGCCCCTATGAAGCCGATGCTCCTGGGTTTGAATACCGGTAAGGGCATTTATTTGTGTGATGAACACAGATATTTGTTCCTGAGTTATGGGTGTTTTCTACGTATATAAGCATGTATTTATCAATATACTATACGTATATATATCGTCGCCTAGTAGTACTACCTAGAGCTAGCTAGTACCCATATTACAAGCTTTGCTTGGTTTGGGGCTACGAGTAGGTCGATCTGTATAAAATTGTCCCCAAATATTTATTCATGAATTATTTATTTATTTGTGATTTAGGCTATAAAACTATTTTCATGGATAAAAAATGAAGGCAAGATAATATTGGAGCGCATTTCATACAATTTTGGTTAAAAGTAAAATAACTTGTTACTAGAATGGATGTCAGCGTTACAAATAATTCCATCAAAGAACAGTTACGAAAACTTGTCCTATCAAGGAGTTCCATTTCCCATCCCATAATTATCCCATTAACAGGCTTTGGAATCTAATCAAATTTATATTTTTATTGTAAACGTATAAATTTGAGCAGAATGTGAATGATTAAATATAATAAAATAATAAATGACTTAGATTTCAAATTTTATTTTTAAATTGAGATTGACTATGTGACACTTTTTAATACTTAAGTTTTATTTTATTGTTAAAAAGTTATTTGTTATTAACTTCAAATTATTGTTTTATGAATACATTTGTAAAAATACCCTTTGTTTCTCATATAACGCATAAAACTTGAAAAATATGTAATTTAATTAACTTTAATATCCTTATACCTAACCGGATCCGGTCCGGCCGGATCCGGCCGGATTGAAAATCAATCCGGTTTGCAATCCCTAGGTCGCTTTGAAGCCAAATAGTTTTTACAATCGCCATACCTAGTCGATTGTAAAAACTATGGAATAATCGTTTCATCAGTAGGTACTGTCATTATACATTGTCAATTATGTATAAAAAAGCCCAAAAGCCCCCTTGCCACGGTATATTTTTTCCAAAGATAAAGTTACAAAAAAATATCTGCATTCGTTTTTTTTTCGCAACAATGTCACATTTTTCATTTAAAGTAGGTACCTACCACACTATTCTTTAGGGCGAAGATAATGCGATCCTAACACGAATCCGTGCCAGTGGCCCAAAACGTTTCACCGCCTGATACGGCGCGGCACCGTTATATCGAACATTATCTGTTTGATTTTCGAATCAGCTCCCTTTATTCTTTGGCACAGATTTTCAATTCGTTTTTGAAAACGTTGGGTGACCAAATTATAATATTTACTGATAAACTGTAATGCCTAGATTAACGTAATTACCGGTGTCCCTAAATATTTTTTATAACATATTTATGTATTTTATTGTAAAATAAACTTAATGCCGATGATGTTAAGCCTTTAACTAAGTATATTGATTACTAAATGTTCTAAGTTTATTGCTTTGTTCACGTAACGTAAATTCCTAGTGAGTCCATAAAATAAAATAACACGATATACATACCAATTAAAACTGGGCTCAATTTATACACGCACAGTTATTTGTTCGAATTGCTTTTTTCACAAGTCATCGCTGCATCATGCTTTATAATATATTTTGATTGCTATTTATTGTTGTGTCAGTCAAAATTTGGGCTATTAGGTCATACGTGGCCTTGAAAAGTACTTACTATAAAAACAATTGAAATAACATCTACTTAACACTCTACAGAGACTTCTGCAAGCGTACGAAATTTTTTTTTTATAAAAGGAAAATGAAAAAAATTACCACTAATTAAAATAAAATAGGAATATCATTGACGACATTGAGTGATAAAGTAGCAAAATATTACTAAAGCCTTACAAACGGCACTCTTGAACGGCAATTATTAGTATTTATTTATATTCTAAGACTCACATCAAAGGTAGGTCCTCTTGAACTCACTTAACTTTTTTTCTTTACTATACACTTGTCAGGATCCTTGTAAATCAGTACTTATATTCGTAAGTGGCTTTCAATACTTTCAAGTCACTCGAAGTAAAAATAAGTTTCTCCACTGAAGCAGAGCCTCTGTTTTTAACAAAGACTAGATAAAACCTTACTTGACTGCAGTATCTTTGTGTAGAAACACTTGAGTGTTGTTTCTCTGTAGTGGCTCTGGCTATCTCAGGTTGTCATCGAGTGGGTTGCAGCCAAATGGAGGATCGACCTCAGAACGCCGTAGAAGGTAATGTGGGGTAACCGGTGTAGGCAAAAAGTTAGCTTGGGAGTTTTTTATCGTGCTTATAGTTCGTTTTTTTTAGCATTAGAAAGAATGTAAGCGATTTTAACATGTAAAACGCTTTTTAAAAATTTGTAACTAAATAATTACCTATGAAAGCAGACGAATATAAATGATCGTATTAGATTCATAATTGTTACATATTTGCCGTGATTTATTTTTAAAACGTGTTTTTCAATTAAAAGACACATCAAGGTTGTTTACCTTATTTCTAATGCTAAAAAAACGAACTAAGGTTTACTCGGGTAATTCCGAATGTCGAAAACTGTCGGATAATTCCGAAAGAGACTTTTATTATGATGGAATCAAGGGTGATTTTCATCTGAATTTCGGAATTATCCGACATTCGGTATTACCCGAATACACCTAATAGTGTAAGTAAGTAAAATCGTAAGTATGTTAAGTCAATTACTCGTAATTTTCAGAGTATGATACCTTCATGTAACAGACTTGTAATTTACCGTTTGATCTAAGTAATCTTATCTATTAGAAATAATAACCAGAGTTAGCTAGTTGTCCTTAACAAACCTTTATTTCCTTCTGTTTCTAACTTAAACTCAGGTAGATACTCTTTATTGCCCGATTTTAACCTATTACTATTATACCTAAATAATCTAAATATACCATATGTACACACGATTTACGTGTATAAATATTTGAACAACTAGCACCCACACGTGCAGTTTCCAAGTAATTTTATAAACTATAACATGCATACATAACAAGTTGCCATGGTGCAACGATAAAAGCGGGGTACCTACCTACCTAAGTGCTTCTGAGAACTACCTAGGTACCTAGCTTTCTCATTTTGCGCTGTACGTAACTATATACTGATGTATTTTACAATGCACGAAAATATAAAATGTAATTTCAAGTTTTTACAACTTACTCGTATTTAACCCTTTACCAGGCTAAGGGATATATATTTCCCACATTAATACGGCACTTCAAACACATGTTCTATTTTCGATGACTATGACTGCTATCGATTGTCATTTTGGCACTGTCAGCCTGGTAAAGGGTTAATATCTATTTCATCACACTCGCTCAGTAAATGTGGAATTGCACGCAGGTTTAGCGGGAGTTATAGAAAAAGCGTTCTCCCTAGGGAGTTTGAAGTTTATAGTGCCATAATTAACAGTTTTTTGTCTTTATACTTAATTTTTGTATCGCAAGTGTGATGAAAAACATTGTGTGTAACTCGGGGCGTAATAATATTGCAAACTCGAGTCTATAAATCGCTCCGGGAAGCCGTCGCAATTTAACTTACTCTCGTTTGCAATATTCAACTTACGCCCCATGTTGCACAATGTACTATTGTACATTTACTTTCCGAGCTAGGCTTATTTTTATATCACACACTACAAATAATAGTTTTATTGCCTAATCTACTTCCCAATCTACACAATGTAACATTTTATTAGTATTTAAAAATAAAGATATCTAATATTGACACCGTTTTATCACCCACTGGCATTAACTAATTTAACCGACTTGGTTTTACATTACATACATCTCAAAACTTTTTTGTAGAAAATATGTAGAAAAATTGCGTTGCGAGACTTGCATCTTTATACATGTTTTGTTTTAATGGGATATTATTGACTGGCTTTGTATTTAACACGTAAATGAGTTTAACAGAGAACTAGTGAAGGCAAATATTTAAGGTGGCGGTGCCTTTTTCACTGGTCATGCGCCCTAGAAGGCCCTAAACAAACTTCTAAGAATGGTGGGGTCTGCATTCCAATACATCGACAAAGAAAAGATTTAACACTTAAGACGAGTATTTGTGCTATCGAGGTTCCACTTGGCTATTATTGTGTCGCCGCAACATAATCATTATCAACATTTGCAAACAAACAGTATGAATGGCGAAATTAAAATTGGCGTCTACTATTTAAAACAATAGATAAAATAAAATCTTGGGACAGACGGACATGCATATTGTTCCTTTTTTCCAATTTCCCATTTAGCCAGCATTCAAAATCGGGAGAATTAAAATAAGTTGGCAATTTAATAAATACAAATTCCTGGAAATTGATTTTGTCTTCACATGTAATCTGCCAATATTCTCGTAAACATGACCCCCGTTGCAAAGGCGTGTAGATAAGAAAGGGGGTTAAGTTCATAAAGATAACTGGTTCAAGAATTCCACTGCACTTGGCTCGTGAGAGCTGTGGAAGAAACAGTCGCTAGGTGTTTTAATTATAGACACTTGCTACATGGAAATTGAATGATATGCATATAGTTACTTACCTAATCGGGAATGTTTAAGAACTTGAAATTTGAATTTTTACTGCCTGTAATTTCATAGTATCTTGAAAATGGATTTAAAGAAGAGAGGAATGATGTCTATTCGAGAGCCGTGACGCGTATGGTACCTTAATAACTTGCAGAAATCTTACAGTTACAGCCGGTAAAATTTAAAGTTTTCAAACGTTATCATGCCAAATATCGGCTTCTTAGCTTAGTGTTAAAAAAATAGCGACATGTATCCGACACTTTTCTAGAATGTCCCGATAGGGTAGTGCTGGGACCTGGGACATTCGAGACATTTTCGCCAGCATCGATCCGTCGCGTCGCAGTGGTTTACCCCACTAACCCCGTCACATCGGCGCCTCCACGATCCACGATATAAATCCTTGTGAAGGCAATGCACTTTGTAGGTATTCCTTCATAGATCGACCCATTTATTTAGTACTTACTTATTACAGTCTAAATGTAAGTTGTTCTAACGCAAGGTTAAAAAGGACTTATGATATTGATAACATGGACGTTTGTGTAGAGTAATGTTATGTACTTCATTGTAATATCTACCGTAAAATGTGGTTACTTGCTTCCCACTAAGTAATTGTGCTCTAACAGTTTTTGAAAATTTAAACTTCATACAATATCACAACCTCATTTAAGTGTTAGAATTAACATGATAGCAATCATGATCTACTTAAATAGGTATAAGTAATATAAAATCAACTTACCTACCGCATAATTATAATTATAAATATCGAATTTTGGAGCATAACTAAGGCACACATTGGAGCAAAAATTAATTTATGACTTAAATCATGTGATAAATGTATGTAATAGGTATTACGTAAGAGCACGACACTGGGTACGAAAGAAATTTGATCAGAAGAGAAAGAAGTGATTAGACGTGTGCGCCGCGCCGGCGCGCCGCCGCCGCCGGGCTTTTTTGCCACGCCGCCGCCGCCGATAAATGATCGGCGTGAAATCGGCGTGACCTTGAGTGTTGTTAATCAGCAATTTTAACTTGATATTTGGATTACAATTTGGATTTTTATATATTATATATGTTACAGTTGTCAAATATATATCAATTATTTATTAAATGAAACAGAATAATCCAGTTGCACAAAGTATTTAACACACCGATTAAAGTAACTGAGTAATCCTTAGTGTTCAGCGTCAAAAAAGATGAGGGAGCATTATATGCAGTATTTTATACCCTGTAAATTATGTATTCACATTCAACTATTAATTAGAAATTGTATGCCTTCACCTCACATACGAAGTCAGAACGCTATGTCATGAAATGAATATACTTGCATTGTAATTAACTAGGCAACCAAAACACAGGGCTCATGTACCATGAAGCCTCAAGGAGCAACAGAAAAGGCAAAACTAACTAGCTAATGTTGCGTTGCGATCATCATCCTTGCTTGTACTATTGTCGACTGGCTTACGGGAATAACAACAAGAAATGCTTTTTAGCGATAAGACCGCCTGTTGTTTACCTCTGCTTGTATTTCTGTTTTGTTTTGTATTGTTTTCTTTTATTGAGGTATGCAATAAAGAGTATCTGTATTGTATTATATAAATTATATTGTACATCGAAATGGCGGCTCTTCATAATCATATTTACTTGCAGAAAAAGGGTTATTTATAGGTCTTAAAGTTAGGTTAGTAATGATCCACCTTGATCCGCTATATATATTCTGAAGAAAATTTAAGTTGAAAGTTCTAGAGTGGTCTTAAGATCAACCATTCCGAGACCAAAGTAATGGTTGTAGACAAGGCAAACGTTCTCCAAGTTACCGACGCACTCGGCGATTACGAAAACGCGAGCAAGTTTATATATCTTGGTGGTAGGAGTTCTCGTCTTTCCTACATATATTCCAGTATGGTGCCGAAACGCTGAGCCTCAAAAAGGGTGACGTGCAAAGGTTGGCGCTTTAGAGATATAGTGTTGGCGAAGACTGCTGCTTATACCTAGGGCAGCTAGAACAAAAAACCACTTAATTTTCAAATATCTCAAATCGCCGATCGGGTTTCTACGACGTCTTTCTTCGGACATATTATGCAGTTTCGAACGCTTGATGTGGCGAAACGTAATATGAATTTAGGCCCAATGAATGGCAAACGTGGTCAGAGTGGAGCATGTGTGAGATGGTCGATGACTGGCGGCAGTCTGCACCGTGCAATTCACACGGCTTATGACCGCACGAAATTGAGACAAATTACATGTGGTCGGAATCCTTAGCAATGAGAAAATGAGAAAGAACAAGATACTTCTCAGTGAGCCTGGTGCTTGTACGACGGGAAGCCATAGCAGTCCACTATATCTAGGATATTTGAAGATAAGCCATGGACAGTATGTCAAAACGGAGTTACAGAGAGATACAGATCGGATCGAAAGTCATTGGGACCAGATGCCCCCTAAATACAAGCCAATTAATTACTAGGAAATCAAGTTATTATACCTATCCTAAATTCATTTACAAACCCTATTTTACTCAAAACCTATTCAAAACTATACGTAGATTATGTAGTTCACTTACTAGCAACCTGGATTAATCAATATTTTCAAGAAAAACGACAAATTCATGATTTTTCTTTAGAAACTTGAAAGTCAAGGTCACGCCCATTTCACGCCGAAAACACGCCGCCGCCGCCGATTTTTCGGCAAACGCCGCCGCCGATCGTTTTTTAATCGGCGCACACGTCTAGAAGTGATTTAATGTCGGAGTGTGAAACAAACGAAACACAATCGTTTTATTGTCCATCAAATATCAAAGTTATCGGCGTCGATCTCTTTGAAGTCGGATTGAATGGCTAACGGTCAACTGTTGAGATTATCTTAATTATACGATCTACTATCAAGATTAGTTTGATTTTACCACGCACTTCCAGGCGGTTATCCTCTAACCACCATACGCCATCGGCATACGTTGTAGTGTTATTCAGTAAGGAACTAAGTACCTACCTAATTGGTATTATAAGATGAGATATGATAAAAATATTTGTATTGCACAGAAAGAATACAGATGTAGTACTTATACACAAGTTTCTGATAAGAGTTGGTGCATAACCGACTTGACAATCGGAGATTCCAGGAGTCGGGGCACTAGGCTAGGACTGTATCGCGGGAGACCAGATGTACATTCGTATGTCTCGTGCAAGTTAACTAGAGAGGAAAGGAGGAGGAAATTTTAGATTCAGGCAACTATACTTTTTTACAATAGCAAAATAATGCGTTGTTGTCAATAAGCGTTGATGCCTCGCTTAATGTAAACACAATTATAAAATCTCAGGAAAGTTTAAGTATTAGAGTCGGACTAAGCAAACTCTTCATGGCATCTGTAATGATAAAGAGTGACAATGTCATCATTAATGTAAATTTCTATGAAAATATGACACTCCTCACTTTGTTCTATTTCTATTCAAAACGAATTCTTAGCAGTTAAAAAAAAACAACTCGATGTCACTGCATAATCTGCGCTAAAGAACGAAGCTGGAGAGATTCAAATTTAGAATTTTATATCAGTCCCGCGCTGTGTTTTTGTTTTTAATTTCAGTCGGCGATGTCACTAACCGGCCAGCGTGAATGGGCGCCGCGAATAGAACTGCCATACCTAAGTACCCATTTAATTTCTTTGGAGTTGGCATTTATTCTTAATTCTATTAGTTTCTATTTTTTGTGTTTAGAAGAATTGTGAGCAGAGGACTAGCCGAAATAACAATTATACATCAACAAACGCCAAACGAAAATAAAAAAAATGTATTTGGATGACAAATACTACGAAATATTTAAGTTTTGGGATGGGATTTTCTATCAATAATGGTCATCTTGGCTACGCAGACGCACCCTTGAATTCCGTCAATTTTTAAGCTGATAGTAACCTCAAAGGTGCGTGGATGAGACATCACATCAAGTTACATTTCCTTTTAACTACGTGAATATTTTAATTTGAATTCCGAATACGGACTACTTAAAAAAAAACCAAATGAGAAATGTAACGGTTTCGAAACGTGACATTTAAGTTATATTTCACGTAGCGCCTGTCTGGGTAGTTTACGAGTGTCTGTATTGGACCCAGAAATAGATCAATGTTTGTATATTTTTTGTAGAAAGCAGGTGCCATACCCTACCATAGAGCAGGTAGAGTTACCTTAATACCCACTTCCTTAATAAAAAGTTTTAAAAGGAGGCGTAAACCGTAAATTTTAGCTTTATGAATAGGTGTTTTAAACTGTTAGAGTCACGGGCATATTAATTATAGGTTTTGTTATGGGTGCCTGTATAAATTAACGATAAACTTTTACAAATGTAAACAAATAAGTTTACCTACATGTTTGAGTCTATTAGTTTAGGTAAGGAGGTATTAAAATCACTGTTGACAAAAAAGTCTGTGTAAACGTACGAGTACATGTGTTCGATATTTTTATAATACCTATTTATTGGTTTGGAACTAGTAAACATAAATAAGCGAAGTAGGCAAATAATATTAAATCCATTACGAGCTAAATGATAACCAGGGATCGTACATTTTCCAGCGTTTTTGGTGCACGAAGTGTTGTTAACGGAATTGGTATAAATAATTTCAACCCTAATGATTAATTAGCGTTTATTACGTTGATATTAACCTTAATTTACCATTTCAGTTGAAATTATCTATACCAATTCCGTTAACACCACGCGAATCGATTTGGTGCAGCGGAGTGGTGTTAACGGAATTGGTATAAATAATTTCAACCCTAATGATTAATTAGCGTTAATTACGTTAATATTAACCTTAATTTACCATTTCAGTTGAAATTATCTAAGATACCAATTCCGTTATCACCACTCTGCTGCATCAAAAATGCTGGAAAATGTACGATCACTGATGATAACAGATCTAACACAAACAATTTATTATGAAAACCAATGTTTAAAAAAATATTTACGTTAATACTTGTATTATTTTTATAGAAAGCTTCAGCAATAGACTTGATTAATGACTTGAAATTCTCGAGTTTATTTTTGTTAGTAACAAAAACTATCCCGACCTCACGTCTTCTAATTGGATGGTGCAGGGGAAATCAAATTAACGTTCTTATAAGTCAATTGTTGATCGAAAACACCTTTAACGAACTGACAGGCGTATTCGAATTTTAGTTATTCGATCTGTTTCTGACACTTTGTAAATGGCTACATTAACAAGTTTTGATATCCATAGAAGTTTTTCAGAAGGCCCTTTTAAGTGTTTTAATAGGAGAGTAAATATTCTAACGTGTTTTGAAATAAATTACTTATATCGTTATTGAATGGCATCGTCTTATAAAAGTCGCATCCAATACATAAAAAAAGTTAAATTATAAAATTTATAAACATGTAGGCAGTAGCGGATTTGCAGTCTTTGCCGCCCTAGGACCTATATAGCCGCCCCTTTCGCAGCACTCGTCATATTTACTACATTTTAAGTTATTTCTTGTTATGATCAGCGGATTTTTTGTCACAATTTGCCGCCCCTAATTATTTGCCGCTCTAGGCCCAGGCCCACTGGACCTTAGGGCAAATCCGCCAGTGCATGTACCTAGGTACAATTTAGCAACGTTGGTTTGGTACCTCGTCCTTTTGTAACATGAGAATAATGACGTCTTATTAAGGCTGCTACTTACCTGAAACAATACAAATAGTTTATAAACATCACATTCATTAATAACAATAACATTAATCTAGTCTAGAGAATAGGCTGATGAGTGAATGAGGCACTTATGTGATACGATTCTTCAAATCTTCGTATCTCGGTAATCTCGGATACTGGATGTCCAACGGCAGATTTCCAATTCAAATAAATTTGAGGATACCAAGTCTTTTTTATTGGTTTGCTAATGAATAAAGTAAATAATTACCAATAGGGTACTTTCCTACTAGTAAAATTAGTTTCTTTTTTCGAACTGTCAAAAATTAGCCACTATGGAACATATATGAAAAGTGAACTGTGACGTCCCGGTCGAATCAATTACTTTTTTAGTTCTATCCGATTTATTAAATACAAATTGTGCCACATAATATCTGCTCTTTACGTTTTTCTAATAATTATTTTGTGCTTTATTTCGTCCATGGTGTGAAATAATTTAATTTAAACACAGGAAACATCCCTATTGTATTTCCCTATCGATCTTTCTGTATTAAATATGTTAAGAAGAAAATCCATTTGAATCTATTCATTCAACTTAATATAATTCGCTTACTTCGTTCTAATAAATAAAGACTAAGAGCGGTTTCACACTACGTCCGATCCGAATCCGATCCGAACCCGTGAATATATGGTCCGTAGTAGCCGTAGAACTATTTCTATGGTAAGTTACGCACTAGATCCGATCTCTGTCATCCGATTTCTTTCCGTCATTCAACGTGTGCGGTGCGTAACTTACCATAGAAATAGTTCTACGGCTACTACGGACCATATTTTCACGGGTTCGGATCGGATTCGGATCGGACGTAGTGCGAAACCGCTCTAATAATAAACAAATAAAGCGCATGTCAGCAATACATATGTATTAATGACATTTAAATCATTCACACAATTAAGACATGAGCTGGCGGCACTCCAGTTTAATCCGAATTGACATTTGCATAGATAACTTGCACGCATTAAGAAATAAAAAAAACTGGTAATTGAAAGCAAAAGTGTCAACTGTAGTGTAGGCTGTGGCCACTTATACCACAGTAGACGATTGCCGAACAGTATGTACGAACGAATATATCGACTTAATAATATTTGATACAACAAGCCGCAAGCGACATACGACAATAAAAGACCGAGAATATCTTGATGAGAAACAGGGCTATAACCGCGAAAATCGAAGTTCGCAAATTCCGGGGATTTTTCTCTGTCACTCTAATTACGCTTTCATTGGAGTAAAAGAGAAAGATCCCCGCAATTTGCGAATTTCGGTTTTCGCGGTAGCCGCTCTGGATATGCGTGCCGTCAGATTATATTGTTAGGGCTGATTTACGCGCGAACTCGCATGCGATTTTAGTTACATTGCGGAATTTGCGGACTATTGGTTACGTCAAATTCAACAGACCGATCAAAAACCGCAATGTAATGAAACTCGCATGCGAGTTCTCGCATAGTCTAAAATAGTCTAAATGAGCCCTTAGTCATTAGGAATCGTTTTGTAATACATTTTAAAATGTTTTAAATAAGTGTAGTGAAACTTTAAAATACAACAGAACTAGCAGAAAAGTAAAAAACTAGTAAGTACACCTGTTGTAAATCTAGTAACTTCTGTAAGTTTTCCGACATCGTTATTAATTGCGAAGTATACACGCATCAAGCGATTCCCAGAATATATATTCGATTCCGACAATTTCTAGTGTCTACTCGTATCGCGAGGTCAAAAGCATCTTACAATAGATTTCTACTGAAGATTTAATGTTGACTGCGCATACAGTAGTGCATTAACATACGGCCTTTGGCGCCTAATTTGACCATCAGGCCGCCTACACGCCATTTACACTACACTACACTACACCTCAACTACATCTCTCTAAACTTAACAAAGTAACCTGCTGTGTTTATAGCTACTCAGAGAAACAAAGTGCTATTTGACACAAATTTTAGTTTCATTTTAGTTGGTTAAGTGCTTTTCTTGTTTAACGTTCTTCAATTGTTTGGGGAACGGTGTCATCATTGTGAATATTGTGATATTTTTGGACCTTTAAGTATTTGGGTTGATCTCATAGAAATCTGTTTAGTTATTAGTGTTATGATACACCGTGTTTTTATTTAATTCCGTTAACTTCGGGGTATGGTTAAGTACGTTTAAGAAAACTAAATGGCATAGTTAATTTAAAAAAAAAAATTTTTTTGCTTTTTTTTTCAGAAAAAATAATATTAAAAAGTAATTTAATGTAGCATATAGCGTTGTTGTAACACGGGCATTACATTTAACTAAACCAAACAATTGAAATCTGTGACATATCAATGTCAATTCGAACATCGATCGACCGAGATTTTACTTAAGTTTAGTAGCAAATGTATGAACTCATTCTAAACACTAATCAATATGTAAACCGGCCTTAAGGCAAGTGTACCAGCTTGTAGAGGCCTTATAGGAAAAAAAATAAAATATTGATTATCTTCGAAATGGAGTTAATTAGAATATCGGTGTCTTTGGGAAAGTTACTTGATTTAAGCTCAGGTATGCACCCTTGAAATTAACGGAAATCAAAAAAAACACGGTGTATAGTAGTTAAAATAAAAATACAACTCACTCACAAACGAAATATAAGATGTAACTAAATGTAAGTAGGTACCTATACACTTCTTAAAGCTGAAAAAGTTAGTTTAGTAGTACTAACTTAGTACGAGTTTAGAAGTTGACGTTCTATATTTTTTAAAGTGCCTCATTTTCTTACCAATAATTTAAGATATATCTTAATGCCAGGTTTACTATAAAAAAAAGAATTGCAGATGCAATTCAATCCCAGCGCATAACTTTTTATCACTGCTGTAAAACGAATTCTTTATGGCGATTTTATCTATTTTGGTGCCTACGTAATGTATATTTTGGCTATTTTTAACTCCCACGCAAGGTCAGTTAATATTAACCTCAAATAATATTGACTTAACTGTAGGTCAAGCCGCTTATACGAATCCAATAACGCATAACAAATATTTGATTTCATAATAATTGGTCATAAAATTCTTAAACATTGCAGTCATGGTGTTGTACGACAAA
Organism: Cydia splendana; assembly: GCF_910591565.1. Taxonomy (NCBI): domain Eukaryota; kingdom Metazoa; phylum Arthropoda; class Insecta; order Lepidoptera; family Tortricidae; genus Cydia; species Cydia splendana. Next base: position 6,051,554 of record NC_085973.1, on the reverse strand, counting down.
TAAGATGTCGAACAATGGCTTTTGGTTAAAAATGATACTTTATCTAGTAAAGGTTTATGAAATAACTTGATTAATACAGTTACATTCAGTTAAGATGTAACCGCGCTGCATCTTTTAACATTTTATTTCAATTTAACATAATCGGACTTCATTGTGTGAACAATGAACATACGAGTGAATTGCAAAATTGATTCCATTGTGTTACCACAGTTAAGCCATTTCTATTTAAGTTAGATGCATGAAAGTGTGTTAGCGTATGCTATAGACTTATATGTGTACGAATTAAGTACAATATAATACAATTTACATAGTTAATTTTAGTAACACAAATGAATCAATTAAGTTAAGACTAATCAGTAATCACAGCTTCTTAACTGCGCTTAATTATGTACAAATTTTTTGCAAGTCACTCATACAGTATATTTATTTTTCCTGACCGTTACCTAATACGCTTCTAGACGCAGTAGGTAAGATTTTTTCTCGCCCGTCATTTCACCTCATCATTCATTCCTTTATATTAATAGATATTATTACCTATAGTTATTAGTTAAGAATAAATTACTTTTAAAATCACGTTAAGACATCAGACTCAGCTCACCTTTTAAAAGGGGATTTTTATTTTTACAAATTTTGCTAAGCATCTATCCATCATAATATATTGAGCCATTTGGTAACCAAACTTTTTTGTAACTATAACATTACTGTAACAGCAAAATCTAACAGATCGCAATTGATATTATCACACAGCCCATATTGAAAGAGGTCCATAAAATCACTCCGCGTGTACTTGTATTGAAAGATCTCCATAAAAATATCACATTCGTTAACGTACACTCCAGTGGCGTATCTCAAAATGTCACATACTAATATAGCATAAGGCGAGCCCTACTTACGCAAGCGGCCTGATTTGAGTATTATAGGGCATGTAGGTCGCGTAGTAAATGTCAAGCGGCAAATGCTGGTTCATCGCATGGCTATTATAATAGGACGTAAAGAGAGACCGAAGCCCTCTTACGCCTATGAGGGAATTGCAAAAAAATTGTACGTAATTAAGCGCAGTGAAGAAGCTGCTGATTAGTCTTAACTTAATTGATTCATTTGTGTTACGAAAATTAACTATCTAAATTGTATTTATTGTACTTAATTCGTACACATATACCTAAGTCTATAGCATACGCTAACACACTCTCATGCATCTAACTTAAATAATGGCTTTCGGCTAACTGCTTATTATTATTATATTATTATAGTAGAGCAAATATCAGGTGAACTTTTTGGCTTGCGTTGGAGTGAATAATTTCACCTGATATTAAGCTTGACTGAAACTGAAAGGACATTTACCTTATAGCAGTAGGTAATAAGCACCACTAATCGTGTCTCATGCTCATTTCAAATGTTATGCTAATAGGTGTACCTACTAGGTGCTTTACAATATAAGATGTGAAAATAAAGAAAGATGTTGTCAAATTAAACGGCAGATATTTCTTTAAACTAATATTGTCAAACGGAGCGACTTCTTTAAGACACTTTCACACTTTTATTAAAAATGGAGGGTACGAATATGTTAAACTTTAACACCATTATCGTTACCTACCGATTGTAATACATCAGTGTGATGTGATTAATATCACAAGTATTAAGTACAACAAGTTTTCCTTTACGCTACTAATTACCAAGTATAGCGTGATAATAAGCTGTTAACACTATCGACAGCTTATCATGAATCTACAATTAACAAAAGACTAACGAATATTTGATTTATTAATGAAAAAGTGTTCCAAACGTGAAAGTGAACATCATAAACAGAAAACAATATTCAAAGTTAGCGGTTGCTAATTAAATATCAACTTTATATATAATCGATTAGGATTTACATTAGAATGGGCCGGAAATGTTTGCTTGCATCGTGTGTTGATTAAATCTATCGATGGGCACGTACAAGAAATAAATCAAATCAGTATGCAGGGAGGCGTATGATTTGTGCTTGCGTGCGATGATATGGCTGTCATATAATACTCGTATGTGCGTGCACTAAGTAGACATGATTACATTAGGTACACTATATCGCAGTCAATAATTCAGCTATACTTTCTGGACTGGAAAAATAGTAGTTTTTATATAGGGCCATTGCGTCAGTTCACCGTCCAGTGCCTGTTTCCGTCCACTTGGCGTTGTTGCCACAAATAAGTGTGTATAATTTGAATATATGCCTATTTCAAAGATATCATTCAAACTTTTTGCTGCAGTTCGGAATAAATAAAGGAATTTGTAGGAAATGTGCAAAGAAAACTAGCAGACGCCTATCTTCATGTGCAACTCTGCAGCTTAATTAATTATTATCACCATAATATCAGCCGAACGAAACACCTATTTTCGGACAAGCTCCTCCTAAAAATATATACATACCACTTATTCACTTTGCCCAACAATGGGACGGAATTGATGATGATTGATTATGATACGCTTTCGGACTTAAAAGGAATATAACGAGAGCGGTAGAAAACTAGCTAATAGTGTCGTCAAATAGGCATCTGTAAATAATTGGAAAGAAAAGTTTTTTACAAACTACAAAGTCTATTTCTATTATGCCGCTGCTTACCGACACTGAATCATATTTACCCAACCTTAAAGTCCAATTTAAAAATACTAGCTGTAGCAATAAATAAGTCCATTTGTAAAGACATTCCTCATATGATCAGACACGCATGCGCACCGAAGTGTATGATTGACGTTCACGTGACGGCGCCTGCTTTAAATTAATCACAATTCTATATGACGAATGTTCATAACTATTTACGGGTACTTAAGACCTTTTTAGACTAAACTATTCATTGCATTAATTAAACGTAAACGACGTATGAGCAACACGGTACATGCATAGATAAGACCTTATGAAATGGAAGCAAGAAGTGTGGTTAGTTCGCACCGTTTTGGTCCGTGAAGCTGCGCGTTATACCTAATGCATAATGAATTTATTTTGTTGACATTGTAAATGATGCTCGTATGTTTTAATCGTATATGTATCATCGTAATCGTATCATCGCAATGCGGTTTTGTTCTGATTACTTGATAGTAGTAGCGGTTGACCAAAATCAGCTGCAAATGGTGTTAAAGGTATGAAAATCGGCACGATTAATATTTAGGCCATTTGAATCTATTTGACCCGTAGCACCAAAAAAAAAACAAACGGAAAAGAGTTATGACGTCATCTTTTTTTGTATGGAAAAATAAAAAAAAATGTTAAGAAACCTATCGTGTGTGGTATTAAATGAAAGGGCATTTTGAGCCGGTTCTAAAAATATATCACATTATTATATTTCCGTCACTTGCATTCAATTAAAATAAATATAATTTACAAAACATACCAAGTTTGGGCTCCTCCAGATACGAACCGTTGAATTATTTTTTGTAAAATATACCTCAAGTAATACCCAATATCCTCATATCTAACCCCAAGAAATTAATTTCGAAAATATTTGCGTTGCGTTGCCGGAATTTGAAACACAAGTACGGTCTTTTCTTGAAGGTCGTGTATTAGTTACATTTCATGTCCGGATCTGTTTTGCTTTTCATTTAAAAAAACAACTCTAGGTATTTTGTGGAGAGACAATATCTAATTAATTTGTAAACTCATGTCTCATGTGCAAACAATTAAACAAATTCTATTGTCTCCAAATAAAATTAATGATGGGACAAATAATATCTGATTAAACCAACAATATAAGTTCCTGTCTACGCAACAACCCAAAACAAAAAACTTTCGGAAGTTCGCACGGCATTTCACACCATTATGATCCTCACAAAAGTAATGATGTAAAATTACAAAAAGCGCGGTCACTGACCTCGCGATAAGTTGGCACTGCGTTTCGTTCCCTTTGTTCGCTGATAAGCGTATCTCTATGCAATGTTGCTCCAGTTGATTTATGCAATTCTGCATTTCCTTTGGAAACAAAGCGTTGCGTTTTGTTTCGCTGCGCTTCATTGACGATAGTTTTGTTTTGATATACTGTTATTATTACCTTGTCAGCTTCATAACAAACTTCGTAGCATGTCTAATTTTGGCGCCTTTTTTCATCATGTTCATAAAGCTATAAGGTAAGCTGGGTTAAGACTATCACCGGGGCAAGAGAAACACTTATATCATACTGACCTCATGCTGTTTATCTTGCCCCGAGCAAAATAAACTATGTTCGTCTTACTTTAGGTAGAAATAAAAATAGTCGTAATAAATAATAATCATCTTATCATCAATCACGCATTTATAGTGACAGGATCTCAGCTAATATTTCAGGAGTTTTATTAATGAAATGTTTAATTCTCTTCTCTTATTTGTTAATTAGGGTTTGTTTTGATACAGTATAATAAATGACGGGTTAGACTTGACTTATATTGTGATCCAATATTAGTGCATATTAGTAACTCGACGTGAATTAATCATCTTGCTGGCACTTAGGGCATTTATTAGTAACTGGAGACGTCATGGCTGTCATTTTCTGTATGAAATAGTCTGCCGATTTTTGCGGGGGAGGGGACGTCAAATGTATTGCTATTTCTACATGATTTGTACGTAACGTACAATGAGCCATGTCAGTCCATACAAAAGTTTGCACAATTGTGCAAGTTTTTCGGCAGTGGGGTAAGCTAAAGGCGAACTCCAGTTATTAAGCAGGCCACTGACGAGCCTTCCAAATGGATGCCGTTACAATGGATTCATCCAAATGAACGGCATTCTAATATTAAACATTGTACAGACAGCAACACTCCTGACTGTACATTGGTGGACCTTATGCCTTTTGTAATAAGGTCCACCGATGTACAGTCAGGAGTGTTGCTGTCTGTACGTTTTTGACATTCACGGACCGATTTTGGATTGCAGCCACGCTATTTGGACTATTGGAAGGCTCGTCAGTGGCCACCTTTAAATGCTCTAAGTGCTGGCATTACATACTTCTATACATATATTATACTATACCTATAAGGTTTTCCGACATATCTACACAAGAGGACTCCTGCATTTATTTTCTTTTACGGCCCATAAAAGACACAATAGATACCATTTATCGCAAAACTAATAACAGTTCATAACAACTGGTCTCCATATCAAATGTACCAAACAAACTAAACTGTAAATCTCTGTTATTACGAAATAAACCCCCGTTTGTGGGGTCATAATGGGTCTGGGCCATAGAATACCTCCCATAGATTCTGCATTAAGATACACATACGGAATATTTACAGCGTAGGTATGCACTTACTGCGAGTATAATAGTTCGAATGGGGCTCCTGACCGGTCACGCGTCATATTTTATTACTAAATAATAATAATAATTCAGCCTATAGGTATACGTCTCACTGCTAGGCACAGACCAAATCTCTTGCGCGAGAGGGCTTGAGCTGTAGTCCCCACGCTGGCCCAATGCAGTTACACCTTTGAAATTATTCGCTAATGAAGCTTTCCTCACGATTTTTCTTTCACCGAAAAGCTAGTGGTGAATACCAAATCATATTCCGTACATAACTTCCAAAAAACTCATTAGAACGAGCCAGGATTTGAACCCACCCACCACCGCTGCCACTTCCGTCTGCTCACACTTCACTACCACTACACCTTATACCGCGTCTGTCTGTTTGTGTTTGTTTGTATGTTCGCGATAAACTACTGAACGGATTTTCGTACAGTTTTCACCTATCGACAGTGATTCTTGTGGAAGATTTATAATAAGTGTATAATTTGCTAACCCGTGCGAAGTCGGGGCGGGTCACTATAGTTATTACTATGGCGTTTAAATGTTCTATCTAGTGCTCAAACAGGTAATCTGCGGGCCAAGCATGACGCAGCTAACTGTAGGGTCTGACGTGTAACAAGACGTATACAATGGGATGAAAAGATCGTGCGATGAATACCACTATTCGTTGAATAAGAGTACGTATAAGGCCTTACATCTCGTAGTACAAGTATGTGCAAGATGTTTTTGGTATAGGTACCTATAATATGTTGTTACTACAATATAGGGTTTAGTAATACTTTGTTATGACTTATGGCTATATTGGGTTTCTCCTATATTAGTGAAACTTTACAGTACTTTAGACAGCTTAAACACTAACTGCCCGATTCGGACTTTAAGATACAACAAATATTACGTTTAGACACGATATGGATTAGATGTCAGTGTCAAAAATGACGTTTCTCCAAAGAAAAACGTACGACGTTTGACGTATCTTATTCAAAATTCGAATCGGGCTGTAAATTTAATAGACGTTATTTAAAAGAGTTCAATGACCCTTAGTGATTTAACACTGTACCTATATTATTATAATTTCTAAATCAGTTATTTTCAACAAACCTTTCATCAATTCTTGTCATCTCTCGCATTTGATTATAAATATTTTAAGACATTCATTTGATCTCAAGGCAATAAATACTCTAATTTCCACGCGTCAGATTAATAAAGAGAAATCCGTTTGAAACGCGGTCGGAAAACGGAAATCCTCAATACATTAGAGACGTTCGCAGCTGGAAAACAAAACTGATTTCATCACAGACATTTACTTAAAGTAGACCACGCAAAATGCACCTTCGGAGCTCCTTTTGTAGAATTAGTCTCAGTGACCAAGTCTCTACTACATTTAAAACTTGAGAAATGAGTTGATGAGCTTCATTTTGATTTTCAATGAAATAAATTACTGTTCAATGACGATTTCTGCAGCTGACAGATAATTTACACAACATTCTTAAGTTAAAATTAAGCGTGATTTTCTTAAGTCGTGATACTCGCGATACGTCCGTCGTCTATTTAGATATATGTCCGTGGTCATTACTGAAAGGAAACAACTGTTCCGTGCCGATGGTTAAGGAATTAGTAGTCAAAATCAATTAGAAATACACTAGTCAGTATTTTACTGCATATATTTCTAATTACAATGCACCTACTACCTGAGTACCTATAGTTCGTTTTTTTTAGCATTAGAAATAAGGTAAACAATCTTGATGTGTCTTTAAATTGGAAAACACATTTTAAAAATAAGTTACGGCAAATATGTAACAATTATGAATCTAATACGATCATTTATATTCTTCTGCTTTCATAAGTAATAGTTATTGATTTATAAAAAGCGTTTTTCAATTAAAAGACATGTCAAGATCGCTTACCTTCTTTCTATTGCTAAAAATCGGGCAAGTGCGAGTCGGACTCGCGCACGAAGGGTTCCGTACCATATAAAAAAAAAACAAAAAAAAAACGGTCACCCATCCAAGTACTGACCACTCCCGACGTTGCTTAACTTTGGTCAAAAATCACGTTTGTTGTATGGGAGCCCCATTTAAATCTTTATTTTATTCTGTTTTTAGTATTTGTTGTTATAGCGGCAACAGAAATACATCATCTGTGAAAATTTCAACTGTCTAGCTATCACGGTTCGTGAGATACAGCCTGGTGACAGACGGACGGACGGACGGACGGACAGCGAAGTCTTAGTAATAGGGTCCCGTTTTACCCTTTGGGTACGGAACCCTAAAAATAAACGAACTATATATCGTCGTATTTCTGCGACAATGTATTTAACTTTTTGTATTGTATTTACTTATTTTATAAGAACTAAGTATAAGTAATTTTACCACTGTTAGAAACCGTAAAAATCGCCAAGAGCTAGACCAAGAAAAGTCTGCAACGATTTTGATAACACACGCAGTGCAAGAGTCATTTAAACGTGAAACTTCTATGAAATTATGACCTATAAATAACACCTGCACTGAGTATGCTATCAAAATCGCTGCAGACTTTTCTTGGTCTAACTCTAAACGTATAATCTTTAAGAAAATCCTGTTTTCCAAAATATATAAAGTTGGTGTTTCACTATAAGTACTTTTAGGCTGATTCCATATTTTTTGCGAAAAACCCGATAAAAAAGCTGTCATCCACTCGTATTTCGCTACAGTAAATTCCTGATAAGCTCCAAGGTGAATTCTCGGTGATCACTGATTCGCGTCAACCGTGACCACTAGGTCATCTAGTGTCCAAGCGGATTGAACACGATACACCGAGAAAGCTGACATACGATACACCATGGCAAATTGTTTTAATGGCATATGCTAGGGAGGCCGAGCGTGGAGCTAAGTCTAATAGAAAATTGTAAACGCAGTGCTTGAGATCAAGATCAGGCAAAATTTTTTATTCATAAAATACGCCAAGTTTTGTTATTTTTGTCTACTGTCACTTTGACATTTTTAATGTTGGATGAAACCCAAAAAAAAAATTAAGTATAATAAGTGTAACAAAATAGGGGGATGTTGCGTTTTCAGGCTAGAGTTTGAATTTTTTCCATACAAATGTGAACCGCCCAATTCTGTAGGCATATGATGTTCGTGTTGATCTCATTTTCTCTCGCTCTTTCTATCTCTCTCTCTTGTCTTAGTTTCCCAGCTTCATCCTCGGTTTTGTAGAACAGGATCCGTTTTCTCGATTTTTTACATAAAGACATGATGAAAGGTTTTACACTTTTAGTTACTACGTACCTACATAATGTATTGTATGTATTTGTAATAAACTCTATTTGTGTCCCAAGCAAAGCATGTTTGTATACTACTACTACAATTTACATGCACATGAGATACAGAACACGAGAGGGAAAAATATTAGTGTTCGCACCATCACACGGTACCTATATAATATGCTCTTACAAGAACTCAAACCCGCGTTCTCTAGCTTTCTACTATGCTCCCTACCAAGTAGACTATTTAAGATAAGTATCATTGTTTATTTTCGAAGCAAAATAGTATCTAAATTACTAAGTTAATTGGATTTACCTCATTAAACGTCAGCTACGAAGACGTTATTACCCGCCCTTTGATCTCGCGTGAACTCAGAAATAGCTCACCAGATCTTTGGAGAAAGCGATCTTAATCTCCAAGTACTAACAGACAATAAACTGACCATTGGTGAACCTTACGCTTTTGTAATAAGGTTGAGGTTAAATGTGTCAGGTGGTATAAAGGTTTTCATGCCTCACGTGTGATCGTTAACAGTTTGGATTCTTTAAAAGAAATATTTATCTTGACAAAGGTTTCTTTTTAGAGCACTATAGTTCATTTTTTTAGCATTAGAAATAAGGTAAACAATCTTGGTGTGTCTTTTTACTTAAAAACACGTTTTAAAAATAAGTCACGGCAAATATGTAACATGTATGAATCTAAGAGGTTCATTTATTTTCTTCTGCTTTCATAAGTAATAGTTACTGATTTTTAAAAAGCATTTTTCAATTAAAAAACATGTCAAGATCGTTTACCTTCTTTCTAATCCTAAAAAAACGAACTATAGAGATCTAAATGAATGAAGTTTTTATACTAACAGATTGTAGTAACCAAGCCATACAACATCCATTGAAGTGATTACAGGAATCGCAAACACGGGCGAGTGCCGCAGCAGGCCTAGGGCTTCTGCACGTGATTAGGTCGCCAGAGGCTAGTGTGACTAGGGCAAGCCTTTAGAGCCCTTATACCATGGTGCGAATCGAAAGAAGGAAATCGAGAAGCTGAATGGGCTTTTCTTCAGACAGTTGCACCAACCAGCCAACCACAGTTGACAACCTGATCAATGTCAATCAGCATTCAGCAGTGAACTAAGAAACTTGTCATACAATAAAATTTAGCGAACGTCTTAACTGTGACAGAGGGTTTGGTGCAACCAAATGATGGTTGATAAAAACTATCCTATGTATTTCCTCAGGCCTCAAACTATCTCCATGCCAAATTTGATCTAAATGAATTCAGCGGTTTAAGCGTGAAGAGGTAAGTAACTGACAGACAGACAAACAGAGAGACAGAGTTAGTTTCTCATTTATAATAAAATAAAAAAAATAAAAAAAATAAAAAAGCCTTTAATTTCTCAACATCGTTACACAAATAATATGATAATTTACAAAATAAATAAAGATAAAAAGAATGAATGAGAACCCCTTTTTTATAGGGTATAGGCCTCCTCCAAGGTTTTCCAGAGCTCTCTGTCTGAAGCTGTCGCTATCCAGTTTGGGCCAGCGACCGCCGTAAGGTCGTCTGACCAGCGCGTGCGCGGCTTGCCTCTGCCGCGCTTTCCTGTGGGTCCGAGCCACACCGTAGCTGCTTTCGTCCAACGACCATCCTGCAGTCTTGCCAGATGGCCTGCCCATCTCCATTTTAGCTTTAGTGCCTGTACTAAAAAGTCTATGAATTTGGTTTTTTCCTTAATTATCACGTTGCGTACTTTGTCTATTCTTCTGATTTTTAGTACTGACCTTTCCATGGCTGATTGACATGAACGTATGCCCTGCTTGCTATTATTAGTCAGTGGCCATGTTTGCGAGCTATAAGTGAGGCAGGGTAAAATACAGCTGTCCATAACTTTTTTCTTAATTGATAAAGGCATATCGCTTTTAAAGATTTCTTTCAGTGCCCAGAACTTTTTCCACGATAAGTTTATTCTACGCTTGATTTCATCAGGGCCACTGTTTGGGTCAAAAGATATCATTTTGCCCAGGTAAATATATGAGTCTACATGTTCTATGTTAATTTGACAGACTTTGATGGGCGTTTTTAAACTGTTTGTCATAACTTTGGTCTTGTCAAAGTTCATCTCTAGTCCTATATTTTGGCTTGCTTTGTTTAGGTCGTTGATCATGTACTCCAATTTGCGACTTGATTCTGCTCATTTATAATATTGAGTAGTTAAATGATTTTCTTTCGAGGGTTAGCATGTAATTATATCATACTTTTCCTACTTGTCATGTTTGGCATAGTTATATACGAGTATATACTATGTGTCTCGTTAGGTAAAGTGAGGGTAGCGTTGAAGAGCCTTAGCATCAGCCACCGTTTCAAATGTCAAAGTTAACAGAGGTGAATCATAAATCAACGTTTGCACGCAGTAGGTTTCTGTAGGTAATTACGTGGCACAAGTACTAGACACAATTATAAGTTAAAAAAAATTACATGAAAACCGCAGCAAAGATGGCGTTTCGAAACTTTTCGCGGTTAGAAGAAAATAGGTACAATTTCAGTGTTGCAATGCGTATGAACAAATTAGGATTAGAGAAACTTGACAAAAATCGTTTTATAAATAAGTAAGCGGTAAGAGCTTAGCAAACCAGTAGGTATAATTCTATGCAGGTAAAATAATATTGATATTTATTGAAATAAAATTTTACAGCATTACAGCTAAGGGGCGCCAATGCGCTGTAAAATTAAGTAGGTAAGCAATAAAAGCTATAGGTACTAAAATTATAAGATAAATATGACAGTAATTAATAAGCTACCTATGTTGATTCGCAAAAACGTAAAAATTCTTTAAGTTTATGGTTCTATCAAGATCAAAACTGAACAAGTACCTACTTATGATTCCTTCATATAAACGTGCGTACAGAAAAAGTATGAAATTTTGCACGAAGAAAATCACAAAACCATGCTTTCTCAATTTACTCATCCCGCTTTCGAGATGTCATCGCTTTCTATAAGATTAAGGGCACAGCTGACTGGCGTACCTACTACGTTATGCAATCGCAACGGTAAAGTATAATTAGATTAATCCTATTATCAGCATTGCGCATCAAAGGGCCAATTGTGCAATTTCAATAAATGTCAGGGGTCAGGGGCCAGTCCGACTTGAGAAAATGAGAAAGGTGACGGACTACCGTGTAAATGTTTTGTAAGTAGGTAGAGACATTTAGTTTTTTTTTTACTTTCCCTACGTGTCCTTCTATCTTTCGCTTTAGACAGTTTGCTGCTACGCCGCGAGTTGTACCATTTATTTCGCATCCTATAATCCAAAAGATGAGCATAAACTTAATTTATGGCGATTTTTGTGATTTGTATATGCGGAGAAGTACTGTGCAAGTCGTATGTACACCCAAATGAAATGAACGCATCTATGGATGAGAGTCTTATATTACAAATACTAGGTACCTACCACCTAAAGAACTTTTGGTGCTATGTCGAAAAACAAAATTTTTATTGGAACTGTAACCAGTGAGCAGTTATCGATTGTTTTCCGAGCCTCTTGAATCGTGAATTGGTGGTGGTGACGTTTTGCGGCTTACAAAATCGCATTTACATTCAGATTCAACCATAGTTGTCCGGCCAAGGGTGGCGTTAGGCCGGGATTCGCACTGGCCAAACCGGTCGTGAGAATGCTCAATCCAGTTTCCGAACGATCCGGCTTTCTTTGGTTTATCGCTCGAAATTAATTCTACACATTTTTATAGCACAAATAAAAGAGTTAAAGCCCCAGGGACTTCGAGGGAATCTTAAGTTGCTTTGTTTTTAACCTTTTGGACGCCAATGACCGATATATCCGCACCGCAGGTTCAACTAGGGTTGCCAGATCGAAAGGCGCTATTATCGAGAAAAAATATAAATTTTTCGGGATTTTGGGACTTAAGTCGGGAAAAAAAAATCATTCAAATTAAAGTAATTGTATAAAAAACATCTATATTTTACATTATTGGCACTACGCTCGACGTGGGTCACTCGCTCGCTCGAGGACAGTTCGGAACTTGAAATTATTGGTTTATAACGTGAAGCTGTTTTTCGGGACAATTTTCACTTTGTCGGGAATCGGGAACACATGCTAAAAATCGGGAGAATCCCGCCAAATCCCGACCATCTGGCAACCCTAGGTTCAACGCCAAAGACCGATTAATCGGTCACAGACCACAGAGCAACATAGACCTACGTGCGTATGCATAAAGTTCAATTTCAGTTTTGACACTTCGGTGACGTGGCGTCTGAGTGACAGCTTTTGTGTTTGACACGGCGTCGAAAAGGTTAAACGGCGTAGATTCATTTTTATTTTTACCAAGAAGGTTTATCAACCGCTTGGCGAAAAAGACATGGACGTTTCAAATCCAATGTTTAACGCTACTGTTCTGCTTATTGCATTACTAACATGAATAAAATTTAATAAGTACATTAATCGGAAATTATATCGTATCGACAGTTATACTTATACCGTACCGATTGTGAAATTGAAAAGAAATCTCAACCGGCAGCAAGTAACGGTTTTTTTTAATCGATATTGATCACCCATTTCTCGAACAAAAGAGGAAATTGATTTCACTAATTATTTAATTATGTTTTTCAAGTTTATGTAAAATAACAGCAGTAGGTACTGTAGGTAGATTCGTGCGCCTAATTATTTTATACAGATTTGAGATGTCTTCAATGATTCATAGTTAATTTTTTTCCTATGATTACCAATAGTTAAATTGTCACATTTTTTTTTAAAGTTTATGGTAACTTACTTACGGCTCGATTCGGAAAATGAATTAGATTTCTACTACACTTCAACAAGTTACGATACAGATAATTTAAAGATTTTTGTGAGATAGATATGTCAAATTTGACGTTTCCGCGATTCTGGAGGTCCTCTTGAACGATTTCGACAAGTTATGACTTAGATATCCAAGTCATATCTAGTCGATATGTAATGTAGATCTAGTTGATCTCTAAATAGTCTCAAGATCTTGTGATTATCTCGAAATCCGAATAGGCCTGTTAGTCTGAAGACACTTTTTCAGATACTATTTTTGCAGTGTGTTCAGAAGTAGGTATAAGTCAAAATACTTAAACTGTGTAGGTACTTGTATATTTCACTCAATGCTCAGCGAGCAGAAAATATTCAGTAAATTCTGTAGAATGCAGGACGCGACAAGTAATTGGCGAGGTATTGACCACCCGGGCATTCCAGGTTATTTCAGTGAAGCCGTGATTAGTAACGAGTTAACCCACCCAAAATCTCATAAGTCTACGTGGCGCCTTGATCTAAATTAAACTTTAAGTTCAAGTAGCAAGGTCGAATTTTCAGCTGTATACTTATGTATCATATGACTTCCCGAAAATAATCCTTCTATATATTACGTGTAAAGTACCAGATTTATGGCGCCGCGTAATAGGTGCGTGCGAGTGAAACGACACTATACTAACATGTTTGAAAGCCATGGAACCTATAAAAAGCCCTTTATGGAGATGAGTTCTTGAAATCAGCGGGTAATGCGAGAGACAGGGATGGAAACGTGACCGTACACAAGTCCTAAGGATGAGCGTTGAACTTTTTTCCAAGCCGAGTCAAAGGACTCATGTCTGGGATCGTTTTTGTTGCTGGAAGCCAATGAGCATGCGTCAGTATCTAAAGAGGGTGAGGGGGGGTTAGGTTGAGGAGGGGGAGGGGTGAAGACTGTCCTTGAAAGAAGCCATTTTGGCAAGGTTACTCTTGTTTAGGCTGATTACGACACCGGCGGCAGAGTTGAACTCTTGAACTGAGATACTGGCCCATAAATTAGCTCGGATACATTGAAAACACATTCCAGACGATGTTGAGGAGTAATAAAAAACGAAATAGTATTAATATATCACTTCAAGGTTTCTTTTTGCAGTTTCAATATTATTTTTAGCCGTACAACGTTCGACTGACGTAAATATTCAAAAGAAAGTATTTGCGTGGATTTGAATCTTGGCGCATCGTCTACTCTAAACTACACGCAATAATTAAATATAGTGCAAGTTCTAAGGAAAATATTTGTACATCATCAAGCCAGCCAATTGTTTGCTTACTCATAAAATAAACCGTCCTGTCTGACGTATAGTTTAGTCATGTTATGTTCTCATTATATTCTAACCAATATACTCGTATGACGCTCATGCGAATCGTTTGCTCTTATTTGTAAACAAAACATTACCAAATATGGTTCTTACAAAAGAATGTAACGTAAGTAAATAAAGCTATGTTTTTCCCTTTTCCGTATCCTCAATGATGTGTGTACCCATATTACCAACAGTGGTAAAATAGGTAGAGTTATGTAAGAGTGATGGTCTATTTACAAACAAGAAATAAATGCGCGAACTTAAATTACGAACCTAGGCAAAAACTACTACTACAGAAAAACCCGCTTAAGAAGATTCTGAAGGGACCACGCAAAAACGATTCTTAAACGGGAAAGCGTAATAAACGTGAAAAAATAATTATGAAAAGTTTTGTAGGAGTCAGAGTAAAATACATATTTAGAAATCGTATCAAGCGGGTTCAACTGCTATTATACTGAAAGTTTCATTTTTCGACCGTGTCATTATTTCCTATCGGTTGAAATACTGGGGTCAATCGGTGGTCAGTTCAAAAAATGTAACGGATCTTTATAAAACAAGGCCAATAAGAAATGTAAGCCACAATTCCTGATTGTTAACGCCTCGTCACGGTGAGTAGTTTGCTGCCCTTAGGGTTCAAATGACGTGACGAATCGTCTCGGTCGGAAGTTATAGTAGCCGACAGACTTTTTACGCGAAGTATCCAAGTTTTTCACCAGTGTTGTAATCTAACGGTATTCTTTTAACATTTTTGAAGTGAAAACTTCTTTAGCGACGCTATGCACTTTTTGAGGTGGGGAAAAAATGATAAACTCGAGACAGCGTAAGCCGTAACGCGTAAGGCGTCTCTCCTCTCTTTCTACCGCACGGCGAAAATGTATGCCTGAGCCTGCTGTTTCATGTAGGCGGCTCAGGGCGCTTGCGTGACTTATGTTATGTGTGACGGACAATGTCATTGATTTTTTGATTTAAATGCCATCTAGTGAGTTTCCCTCAAACTGGTATTAATATAACGGTAGTACCAGTAGTACCCAAAGTGATGTGCTTAGGGGTTTCAAGTAATGCGACGATACAACGCTAGATGGCGTTAACCTCAATTATATTACATAGTGCTGCAGACATTTTGCACTATATGGCCCTGTTATTAATATTTTGAGTTACAATGTCGTTGAGTTTTCACTTCTGCCGGCACTCCCGGAGTGCAACCCGTTGTTTTTTTTTTAAATGCTAGCCTATTATCGTTATTATATTTTACGGCTTTGGGTTACACATGAAAATAGTAGTTAGGTATACAATTATTCCTTGACATCTTCATAAGTGAAACGTTAGGTTAGCTACACTTTGGCGACGCCCTAACATACTGACATGGCTCTGAAGGCCTACCGCGAATCACGTTCGACGTGTTGCCTCACTGTCACACTTGTAAATACGTACGTAAGTGTGACAGGGAGGAAACACATAAAACGTGGTTCGCGGTAGGTCTGTACAGTCATTTAGTTCAGCCAGGTTAAGCCGCAGGCGATTGACCTTAATTATGAAGGGTTTATTAAAATATCTTGTCTCGGTCCCTACTCGCTGTGTGCATGCTATATTTAAGCGATCTAATATTGGGGATATTTGCGTAATACACTTCATTTAGGTGCGATGTAATCAGCATTTGTGGAAGATTATCCTATGAAAATGTGGCGGAGATTTTTTAAGAGCATACCTACCTAACGGAATTCAGGTGAAGCGCTAGAGTATGATAATAGATATATGTAGCTAAATATTAAATAAGCCCTCTAGGTTGAAAGGTCAGATGGCAATCGCTTTCGTAAAAACTAGTGCCTACGTCAATCCTTGGGATTAGTTGTCAAGCAGACGCCAGGCTCCCTGAGCCGTGGCAAAATGCCGGGATAACGCGAGGAAGAAAGAATTTGATTCGATAACAGGTCCCTACTTCAAACCAAGTTTGAATGCAGTTAGAAGTAAATATGCAGCAATGAACGCCCCACAGTGTGACGTGACAAACAATATTTCCTTATTGTGGAATTATTCATAACTTTAACCCTTTAGAAACGTCAGTAGACAGGTTTTCCTCGTAAAATAAATCTATATCCCATACCCTATCCTATGCTTCATTACTTCCACAAACTGGGGAAGCCTAAAATACATCAATACAACCGATTCTTTAACTCTATACTAATAATAGGCAATTTGGGCATGCATAATGGTTACGATTATGGTAACGGTTATGGTTATCGCTATGGATTAGGACATTGGATTAGATACTTTATATATTCCAACCGGATTCTATGGTAGTATAATTATTCGATAACGTGGCTTAATAAAGTCGGTTGAAGACAGTTTCTGGATAGAAATCCATTTGAAAGACTTGCTATGACGATGATCTTGGCTGTCCTGAAGTTGCAGACTAAAGGATGACCTGGATGACTCACGCTAGAGTCGCTAGACCGGGCCGGGGCCGGGCCGGAGCTTCCGGCGCTTCGTTTTCTATGGAAAACACCACGTGATCACCGATCAGCTGTCATAGAAAATGACATGTCGGACGCCTCGGCCCGTGCACGGGCCCCGGTCTAGCGTGAGTTATCCTTAATAGTTACCTATTCATAAATGTCCGTCTAAATAAGCGGTTGAAAATCCTTTGCGTTATTTTGACATAAAAAGTTGTGTTTTTAGAAAGAGACAACATTTTACAGAGGTCTGCAATTTTTTTTTAATCAGAGGGTCAAGAATTTCTGACTGTCGCCCCTCATCTCAACAATCCCTTCCATCTAGAACATTTATCTAATTATCTCTCATCTTCTCTTCATTCACATTTCCGTTGGTCTGCCTCTCTTGTTACCCTCTACCAAATTCTCTTCTCGGTACATGATTAGCGCAAAATACGAAAGTGATTATCAGATGTCACTAAGAAACTATTGCGGTTCGCCATCCACCGCTACATTCATTACTGTCACTAACGGTGACCGAAGATGCAAAAACCATAGCACATGGGATCTTCTGCCATCCGTCATGTGCGACAATACAATCACATAACGGTCATATAATGATGGTACAGTTTGCGTGTACGAGCTTTTTTCTTATTCGACATCGTAGTCGGAGATATAATCAAATAGGCATGACTTTTTTTATTGGATTTATGGTCCTCGGCAGATAAGAAGTAAGCTTGACTTTAAATTGAACAGCAGTACCAGGGGGCTGTCCATAAATTACGTCATCTATTTTTGACGATTTTTGACCCCCCCCCCCCCCCCCCCAATCATCCAAAAATCATGCTTCGAATGACCCCGTTTCCTCCTACGTCATGCTACCATCATCCGATGTCCAGACCCCCCCCCCCCCCCCCAATTTGTAATGACGTAATTTATGAGTAGCCCCCAGTACTAGAGTTGGACCAAGCTTAATTTGCATGGCATTTTGCAATGTCAAAGTGTGGCCATGTAATCATTGATTTAATGTCAAATTTCTATGAAAATATGACGTTTATAATGACACTCTCACACTTTGTTCTGTTCAAATCGGTGAAAAGCTATCTTAGACGGACTCTATATTGAGTGCAGATCTCGTATAATATGATTGAAACTTGAGCTAACTTTTATTGTCATACTAGACTATTAAAATGGAAACATTATTGGTAATAAACCATCGTCCTTAAACAGGACCAGTGGGCCGATTTTTGAAATTCGACCGCTCGATTTCGCGTAAGTATTTCGTTCAATAATATCTCCACTACTAGGCACTTAAATTCTACTAATAGAATTGAAAACGAGTGGTCAATACCACTAGATTCCAAATTTCTATCGCTCGTATTTCAAAAATTAGTATATCGCATGGTATAATAATATACTCCGCCTGGTACTCTATTCCGAGATTCGCGTATGACCTAACTGACACGGGCCGACGTCATCATGCTGTTTACAGGTTCTCAAACTTTAAAATGTGGGAGAATTTTAACCAACGGTGAAAATTATTTTAACTGCATTAATTTTAAGTTATTCATGTAGAAACATAGTAAAATAAAACAAATCTAATGTATTGAATTAAACTTTATTTATCTATACAAGACAAACGTTTGAAAAACTAATTCACAGTTACACATTAATTACCAAGCTTACGATGTGAAAAGTTTGGAAAACACTGCGACTGCTGACACTGAGCGAGAAGGAAATAACAATTAACATGGGCACGAAGTTATCTAGATCCGAATTGTCAAATGTGACAGCGCTATCCTGTGCTGCCAGTAATGTAAACAGAATTACCCGAACGTCTGAAATTTCTTTCGTGAATCGGAAGATAATGCTAACGAATAATTAAAAATGACGTGTTATTGTAAAATCTAAGATAAAATGCATATAAATGAAAATTATAAAATTATAAAGAAATATTTTAACTTATTAACCATAGGTATAATGTACCCATGTAACATGTTATGTTGAAATAAAGTGGCAATGTTATTGTGACGTAGGCCCGTGTCACTCTGGGAATAGAAGACCATGTTTTATTAGACCATGGTATATCGCTGGTTTCCACCGATTTCCGAGTGACGAAATCGAGCGATCGAATTTCAAAAATCGCCCCCCAGTACAAGGTAAACTTTCACAGTTTCACTACCTTGCTAAACATCGTCGTTTATTTCTTGCAGTCTTTGCCGAGACCATTTACGGCCTTTATAGAACGACATATCTTTTATTGATGAATAAAAAGGATTTAATCAAAACACGTTCAACATATTTATATTAACAGTTTTAGATTTAAGACCTTATTTTCTTCTACATTAAGAGGTGTCTGTATTACACCTATTTAATGCTCATTGCAGCGTAAGAGTAGCCCACAGACAGTGTAATCTATTTTAAATTGATGGAAGGTCACGAGCTCACCGCCGGGTGCGTTCTGTTCTACGCAGTTAACAGCTTGCTAGCGGGGAAATTCATCTGGAAAATACTGGCCGTTTATAAACAAACCGCGGGAATCGGTGTCGAGTTGTTTTTGAATTTCGAAAATGGAATCTTTCTTTCGTTTCGTTGTTTGTGTAAGTTATGGGTAATTTTACAATATTTACGACCGTGTTTTGTTGTTTGAGTGTGTAAGCATGTGTTACCAAAAGTCACAAAAAGAACAATAGTGTGGAACCCAACAATCGAAGCGCTACTTTTTAAACTTATTTGTCGGGTTCAGGTTTGCTAAGCCTAAGCTAAGGCTTTTTCATTAAAAAAAAACACACGCTTTGTCAGTATTCGATGGCCCAACAAAAGTGTGCCCTAGAAAATGTGTATTTGTCTATTGTCTATGTATACATCAACATTGTCTGTGGTTACATAGCGCGCATAGGGCGTTGTGTTGGCGATATATTATGAGGAATCGCGACATATGGCGAGAATGACGTCATGACAGGACGGGATTGTGTTACATTCCATCTGCATATGGTTAACATTATAATAAACTTGAATAAAACAGAGCTGAATTTGAGGTTACGAGAGGTAGGTATACCTAAACCTAAAACTTCAAACGGAAAATTCTAATTCAGAATTTAAATGCGATTCTGAATAGAAAATACCTGTTGTTTGTTCCAAATTTTTCATTTTGAGACGTGACAAGCAGAAATCACTACTAGACGGAGACACATCGCACACGAGAAAGCTATTATTCTCTTTCTAATTGCTAGCTGGACTAGAGTTCGATTTTATTTATTCAATGCATTTTCTCTTTAAGCGATGTAAATATTATATAGGCCTATTGGCTAAGAAACTATAAGTAGGTATATGAGTGAACTACTTAGTACTTTTATGATCTCCGTCAGTCGATTGAAGATGCATTGACTTACATTAGAATACCTACCGAATGCATGCAGTTGGCTATCGACATCAGTATACTTGTTATGTCCATAGACGGGCTAACCAAGGTCTTTAATAGATAAATAGGCAAATATAAATAGTATGCCAGTAAATGCAATTAAATGAGGCATACAACCTGTTTAGAGTTCATTGTTACGTCCAAACACTGAATGAAGACATTAATTACATTAACAATACTGTGATACGACAGATCACCTATTCATTATCAACAACTTGCTAAAAACGAATGAAAATTTTAAAAAGTTGTATGGGCCAGAGACTATCATAGACTCGTAGCACATTTTGTACCTATTCAAAAGCGAAATGGTGACTAGGTTGCATTCGGAAACAAGATTAGCGGTATGGTTTTAGGGTATCGGCGTTTCTACTGGGAAGCATAAGAGGTGTGAAACGTTTTCAACTTTTGTTTGCCTTTTTGGGGTGAGGAGACTGTAAGCCACAGCAATGACTTTTTGATTCATAGACGACTATATAATTATCATAAGGTTTTTTAGAGGCAACGTGTGTACCTGTGTATTTTCTTGGTTCATTATCGTATGGTACTTAGTCCAAGGCAGTCCAAAGTGTTGTCAAATTGTACACAGGTTTAAAAACATGTATCTTTTCTCTTGTGTTTATTGGATTATCTAAACAGTGTGAATGCAAAATGTGTAACCCTAGCAACTTGCTTTAGATATCTTAGTCTGTTAGTTTGCATGCAGGGCTACTGAAGTCTGGCTTCTTCTTCTTTATATTTAAGAGCCGTGCTCTTGCCGGTGGACCAATCTCCAACTCGTCCGGTCCTCTGGCAACCCCTTAACCTTCTGGTATGACACAATCTGAACCTTTTCTTTTATTTGGTTGAAATATTTTTTCTCGGTTTTCCTTTTCTTCTCTTTCCCTCTATTTTTACTTCTATGGATGGTGTTCTTAAGGAACACGTCGTGTCGTAGCAGATGTCCAATTAGTAGGTACACTTCTTCTATTTTCTATTTTCTTTTATCTTTAATCCTATCTAGAACCCTAGAACCCTAACATTTGATATTTGAAGTCTTGCATCAATAGAAATATTCTGCCTCACAATGAATACCGCTGATAAAATCGCTACCGGTGTGGCGTGCTACGTTCGTTGCACTGCAATTACTCGAGCGTGTAATTGGCCGCTCCCCGTATTGTGGCTGTTATCAATGATCGCTGATATCACAACTTGTGCATATAGCCTGACACCAATTTAGTGACGGGTTTAAAATATCTGGACCATGGTCTAATAAAACATGGTCTTCTATTCCCAGAGTGACACGCGCCTACGTCACAATAACATTGCCACTTTATTTCAACATAACATGTTACATGGGTACATTATACCTATGGTTAATAAGTTAAAATATTTCTTTATAATTTATAATTTTCATTTATATGTATTTTATCTTAAATTTTACAATAACACGTAATTTTTAATTATTTGTTAGCAATATCTTCCGATTCACGAAAGAAATTTCAGACGTTCGGGTAATTCTGTTTACATTACTGGCAACACAGGATAGCGCTGTCACATTTGACAATTCGGATCTAGATAACTTCATGCCCTGACCGTCATCCTTGTCGAACGCGTGTTAATTGTTATTTCCTTCTCGCTCAGTGTCAGCAGTCGCAGTGTTTTCCAAACTTTTCACGTCGTAAGCTTGGTAATTAATGTGTAACTGTGAATTAGTTTTTCAAACGTTTGTCTTGTATAGATAAATAAGGTTTAATTTAATACATTAAATTTGTTTTATTTTACTATGTTTCTACATGAATAACTTAAAATTAATGCCGTTAAAATAATTTTCACCGTTGGTTAAAATTCTCCCACATTTTAAAGTTTGAGAACCTGTAAACAGCATGATGACGTAGGCCCGTGTCAGTTAGGTCATACGCGAATCTCGGAATAGAGTACCAGGCGGAGTATATTATTATACCATGATCTGGACCTTATGACTCATGACAGGAATGTATTTAGGTGTTGCCAGAAAAAAATGGAAACTACCTGGAGCATAATGAAGTTTTTCAAAAAAAAAATCGATTTGATTTGGAACGTTACCTACTGATACAATATGCTTTAACATAATTTGATGGTGTTAACGCTAGGAGCATTCTGCCATATGAAGAGACAGCAGCATATAGAAAATAGCACCAGTTACTTGTACAGATGTATGGCTTAATACAGGTATATTATTATTTTATGTCAAACATCGAGTTTTCTAAACCAATTACAAGGTAAAGAATACACAAAGCAGGTTGATCTGTGCCTTCCTTTCTCTGCGACCCTTATGGATCCAAAAAAATACCATTATAAGATTGATTTAATTGAGGGGTAGGCAGAGACCACGGATTTCCACTTGCTAGTTACGATCCTGCTCCTGACATACCTCTTTCGCTTCCTTCACTTTCATAACATTCCTCATACATTCCTCCTCATTGATAATGTACATATGTCGTTAACTCCTTAACGATCTTGTATCAACATCAGTTTAGAAAAAAAGATTATGATTAAGTTTAACATGTAAATGATTACACCTTTACATTATGGTAATAAGAACGAACGGGTATAAAGTTGGGTATGAATCTAAAGTAAACACAAGATGTAATTGCAAATGCTAATGCTATCTTTATGAATATGTATGTATACGTAGAGTTAAGTGGTTACATAATTATAACGCTACTAGCATTTATTTTGCACGTATTATACTACACTTATTCACTGTTTAATTCAGAAACAGAAAATCATTACATATATTAATATGTATGAAAATATTATTTTGATTTAACCAATAACACCAACAAATAATTATATGCATATATTTTGATCAGTCAGATCAGATGCGATTTCAAAGATTAGGAACCAGCGAGATATTTTATACTAAAAGATCAATATATTCCGAGAATCGACGCAAGATGTAAGTAAGTAAATTGTTTTTACGCCAGTGACTATTTTTTTCACAATCTAAATAAAGCAAGCTATTTATTACAAAGTGTTACTATACTATGTTAGTAAAACCACTTTCATCCGCCACTTGGGTGGCTGCTAACCATTTAAAAATACTTTAAACCCTTTTCAAATCCTCTCAAAGTTTTTAAGTGTAATCAATATCGCTGACAGTATCTGTCGATTCCCATTACCCTGACTACTCAGCCGTGAGCACACAATAACATGTTGAACATTAAACACCCACGTATATAGACTATTAGCTTTATAGCAGTCATATAAATAGTTCTTATAAACCTTTAATGGTCCTTTTAAAGCGGGCACCGATTGACCGGTCTTTGGTGTCTGATGATCTTGTTCCGCTTGTTCGGTAGTAAGGTAGGATATGAATTCAGATTTTTGCATAATTTTAGAACATTTTTAGACACGCTCTATTAATATATAATTATGGAAGAAGTAAGTACCACGTATTTAATTAATTTGCTCGATTTTCCTGCCTGTATTTTTTTTGTAACTAATTTATTTTCGCGCTTTGCTAATTTATAACATTAAATTATTTGATATACATTTGCTCCGGGCTTCGGTGTTATTACGCTGAGCAAATGATTATAAATAATGCCTATTTATGTCAAACAAGGATGACCCATTTTTCTTTTCTCTTAGGATATTTCATTCTAAGAAAGAAATTGCGTCACAACCAAGTGTTTCAAGTTTCAAAGAAGACGTTAATGTAAATTTTTCCTTCATGTTTATCATGTTTAATGACATTAGCTGAGTGTGAGAACAGCGAGCTTAAGAGTTAAGACCACCCGAGGTGCTAACAAAACAGTTAAATAATAACAACGTTATTTACGACATTTATAACACGAAGTTTTTTCAGCCCCCAGCCATGCCCTTAGGAATATATCTGCGAATTTTGATTTGGTAAATTTATCTTCCGTTTTCGAGAATGGCTCCCATAAAAAAGTTGTTCAATATAAGTTGCCTACGTACATACTCACATCGAAGATTATGGCTTATATTTTAAACAACCTGTATAATAACTGCGGTTCATTTGGATCTTGCAGTGTTTTTTCGTCCATTATATTTTATGTTCAACGTCTAGCCAGCCCCCATGCACCCATTCTGCACACCTGAGAAACCTGGATCCTATTATCTCACTATGTTTCTTTCACGTAAAGGTCATTGCTACAACTAAGATGCGGGTTATGTGGGTAGACTTCGCGAATGCCGGGTCGATGTCCCTACGCGTGGGAATCGCACCGCTTCAGTCTATGCCTGATCTTTACAATTATAGACTCGTTATGGGCTAAAGATAACATCGAGCTTTCACCTCAGTCAACTTGGAAATCTTGGAATGCACAAGTTTTATCATTAGTGAGATGACTGAGAAGCTCTAATTCCACATTCATTATAGGTACATCTTGTAAATCTTTATGAAACCCAAAACTAAATAGCATTCTTTATTTAGTTTTGGGTTTCATAAATATTTACAAGATGTACCTATAATGAATGTGGAATTAGAGCTTCTCGCGATCATTGAACATTGAACTCTACTTTAGTGAAATCGTAGGTAAAGTCTTAAAGGTAAGTATAACCAACATGAAAGAAACAAAGTTTCAATAAAGTACCTACTAGGATTGTTACATACATTCATACAAATATTATTGTATTAAAGCTTAAAAGAACCAGCTGAACATTGTAAAACTTTACATGCTTTGCAAATACCTACCTACTTTTTTGTGTATGTTACATACCTATATTTAAACTACATACAGTTACTACAGTTTCGTATATGTATTTGAATAGTTTAGCGGTAAACGATTAGTGTCAAGGGTCAAAAACAAAACTGTGTTCGCGTCTTTCCTGTAGACATACACAAGAGTTAAGGACTATTAAGGTTAATTTTCTTATTTAACCCTTATCCACGTGAAAAGGTCCTCCTTTTATTTAGAGAACTATGATAAAATCATTACTTACATGCCCACAAGCTGTTAACTATTGCCCACAGGAGAGAAAACTAGCGTGTTCGCGCGAACTGTACATTTTTCTCTCCTGTGAGCAATAGTTAACAGCTTGTGGGCATGTAAGTAATGATTTTATCACAGTTCTCTGAATAAAAGGAGGACCTTTTCACGTGGATAAGGGTTAAATAAGAAAATTAACCTTTTTAGCCTTTAACTCTTGTGTATGTCTACAGGAAAGACGCGAACACAGTTTTGTTTTTGACCCTCAAACTTTATGTATCCTGAAATTGAAATTACTATATGTTTCCCCTAGAGTGCCTAGAGCTAAGCATTCCATTTGTATTCTTTTACATCACACATTATCTTCTTAAAATTTATTTAATTGAAGTACTTCATTAAACTTCCCTTCTCAGGAAACTGGTCTCAATATTCATAATGTTTATATTATCAAACTGCACAACGGGACTTAATCGTGTATTTAAGTTTTAAGATTTACCTCCGACGTTTCGAGGACGGCGTTGTCCCCGTGGTATCATAATGTTTATGTTGATAAATACGAGTACTTAATTACATATATGCATTCCAGGGAAAGGCATCTGAATGAAGTTTTATAGTCTTATATGTTCTCTTAATTAGCAGCCCATGCAGGTAATTTACCCGTTGTATCTTTATTAGATCTCACGAGGGTATGCTGATTGACTAATAAAATCGTATACACGCTAGCTTTTATATTTTTTCTATAGATAAAACATTAATATTAGTCTTTCCTGCTCAACGAATGAATCTGAATTTGATACAGCAAGAGTATCAAGATAATTAATAGTATAACTAATTTATAGAACTCAATGTAAAGGAAAAGAACGCAAATAAGAGGGGAAGACATAATCACATCCATTTAAGTATAGAAATATGTTGATGTCCAAAGCCAGCAGATATTAGTTTACATTCAAAGGCAATAAATGCTGTACTGATTTTGTTTCACATTTGTAGGCAAATAAAATGTTTTAAATAGATAAAATTTTACTGAATACAGTCGTGTAGGAAGTAGGAAAGAAAGTGCAGCACTAAATGTGAAGTCATGCTCCTCGCAACGGCATAAATGATAAAGGCCTAAGCACCCATTGGTCTTGATATTTATATCTTTATATCTGCTCGAAGTTTGGTCATAATCTTATAATCATGAATCTTTGAGAATGCATAATATTTTAATTATTGCAAAGAGTCATCTATATATTTTATGCAGTTTAAGAATGAATTGGTAGATTGAGTTTTCAAACTATCAACAAACCTGGTGTAATTACTATAAAATAGAATTGTTTATCGGTAAGAATATTTTTATTTTAGAGAAATAGGTAAGATACCTTCATATAACCGCATCTGTGTTAGCCCTAGGTATCGTATATTTTCTGTAAACGATCGATTAGTAGGTACGTCGCATCTGCGAACATGCTTACATTTTATTCATTAAAAGCCTCTTAATTAAAATAAAAGACAAAATGCAAACTTGGCTGGTAAGCCTCTTTCAGTTGAAGCCGGTAGACATGCAAATAAGGCTGAAGCGAGGTAGGTATATGCTAATTCCTACATCTAGGCCGCACTTCCGTCGGCTGATAACTTGCAAATTACGGCACTGGAGGGCTCTTGTACTTTAATAGTTATTTTTACTAGTTGCAGATATTCTGAACAAGGCTAATTTTATATTCAGATATACCCAAATGTGAAGGGCTTTAGGTAAAGGTGACAGACGTGAGGGAGACGAGATAGACATAGAGCATTTTAATAACCGGAGTCGCCTTTAAGAGGTTACCCCTCTGCCGAAAACCTTGCACAATTGTGCAAACTTTTGTATGGACTGACGTTTATCTGACATGGTTATTTTACGTTACGTACAAATCATGTAGAAATAACCATACATTTGACGTGCCCCTCCCCCGCAAAAATCGGCAGGCTGTTTTGTACAGAAAATGATAGCCAAGGTGTCTCCAGTTACTAAATGCTCTAAGGATATAGATGATGGAAGACAAAGAGACACACTGAAATCACCCCCAAGTTCGAAACGAACGATTCTACTTACAGGTGTGCAAGTTGCGAAAAGTTTCCAAAAAGTTGGAAAAGTTATCGAAAATTTCAGGAAAATTTCATGGGAAACAAAGGAAACATTCATTTTGGAAATGGGAAATTTCGATTCCCATACAAAAATCACACGTCACGTCAGTAGTTAATTGTATTTAATAGGTAACAGAAACAAGAACGTAATGAAATTATCTTTCTTAAGTCCAAATCCGTAAATAAATATATATACAATTCAATAATAATAAGCAGACCAAAAGTAGGTACCAAAACAGAAATATAACAATAGGTAAACCAAGCAACGAATACCTTTTTAATAACTAAGTATAGAGATTGTATTTTAATACGGGAAAAGTCTTCATAGTGACAAAGACCCTTTGGTAAGAAAAACGGCTAGTTAAAACAGAATAATTAGACTAATATGTAGTACCTCTCAACGAGATTTAACGATATATCTCCAGATACGATCAATTTTACTCTTTAGAAAGCTAAGGCTAAACCAATTAACTTACTGGGGTATTAAGACGATATGATTTTATTAAAACCATTTAAGTGTTTGGTAATCAAAACGGTTTTTTGTAATTGCTAACCGTTAGGATTGGGCACGCGAACGTAAGGTCAGACTAACACACGCAATGCTGAAAATTATTGGCAGATAGTAGATAATTGATAGCTAGTGATATCAAACCAGTATTTGATTCGAAATGAATAACACGCATGCTGCGCGCTTCACACACCCTTAATTCAGTCGTTCTAACGAGCACCCTAACTAGGACCTTAAATATCCAAAAATCGTCTATGAGATTGCCAATTCCGCTATGTGCATTTTAGGAACTTTTCAGGACAGACAAAAATACGATTTATTAAATAGTTGGGCGAAAACATGTCCAAAAATAACCAGAAATATGTTGTTTGAGAAAAAAATATTTAAGTTCCTAGTTAGTTGCAGTTACTTACACTATTCTTATTAGGGTACTTTTTAGGATGCTTAGGTTACCCTAGCCTACTTTCGGTTAGGTACATCTTTAGGATTTAGGGTTCGGATTAAGATATGTGAAGAGTTTATCTGACTGACTGATTGACTGGGCTCCAGCTCGTACATTTCTGACAATTCTGCGAAAAAACTGCATAATGACCAATGATGACGTCAATTATGTCCATAGATAATACAAAGCTCATTGAGTATTCACCAGAGAGTGCATCGGCATGGGCGTGCGGCGTGTGCCAGTCCCACCGCAAGACCCCCGTGCATAACAATGGCTGACAAACAACTCCGTTTTACGCAAATCACGCACAATAATAGACAAAATAGAAAGTAACGATGACTTCAAAATGGTAATTATTTCAAATCAATCTCTCGTTTATTACTTGCTTTTAGAACCTATATTCGCGAATATTTCAAACGAAAGATACCAATAAAATTTGGAGGTGGTCTTTGAGCGGAACCTAATAAATTGTGTATTGAATAACAATGGAGTCACATGCAATTGATTATCATATCAACTGCTGACCAATTAGAATAATTTTCGTAGTTACTCAGTCAGACTATAAATTGATATTTAGATAGATTATGTAGTCACAATATATCTATATGTAAAAAGGTATCAAAATATCATAAAAAAAGTATTTTTTTCTCTCTCAAGTGTTTCATAATTGGTACCATTACTAGCTGTATACCTATATGGCTAAGTTCGCCACAGGTATAAATAAGGTGCCCATGCCCATTAAATATTCGGCTATAAAATTTAAATATTGAACGCAAGGTGCCGCTGACATCTGCCTCTTAGCCCGTCCTGCATATCCTCTTACAAAAATCACAAAAGGAATCAGTGTGCGCACCTGTCGTTCGGTATTATGCGAGGCCACGTCATGTTATTTGCGAAGAGAGTGTTTTTTTTAGGGTTCCGTACCCAAAGGGTAAAACGGGACCCTATTACTAAGACTCCGCTGTCCGTCTGTCTGTCACCAAGCCGTATCTCATAAACCGTGCGTAGCTAGAGACTTGAAATTTTCACAGATTATGATGTATTTCTGTTGCTGCTATAACAACAAATACTAAAAAGTACGGAATCCTCGGTGGGCGAGTCCAACTCGCACTTGTCCGGTTTTTTTATACTTTTATTTTTGTGCCAATTGCGGCTTGTGGATCCAATTTGCCTGCTCACTCATTCGCAGCAGGGGAGCATCATTGCGGATCGCTTTTAAATTTAATGTATCCCCTACTTTCAGACATCCAGGTCACCTGGATCGAGTCCAAAAGTTACTTGACACAAAATTGGATTTCGCTTACAATGAACGCTGTTCTTATCCGTTTCTGTGATTCTGGGATGACTTCATGTAGGTATCTGCTTACACATTATTATCCAACGACTGCAATAAAAATATAAAAATAACATCTTATCTCGCGGTGACCTGATGTTTAAACCGTTTTCGCATATTTTGCTATAATTTTTGCGATTGGCTAGAATAATATCGGTGAGATGAAATAATTACATGAGCTCATAAACAAATTGTATGTAACCGTATTGCATGTAAACAAACGGAAAAACTAAAAACAATGTGACAATGATAACAATGCCGACAACAATCAATTTATTAATCATCTCAGACTCCCTGCATATTGCGAACAAGAGTAAACTTTTTCCTATTCTTGAATACAATGGGGAGAATTCTGTAATTTTTATATCTGCTTGGGAAAAGAAAGTAATGGCAATGGCATGGCCTTCAAACTGGGTGATGGCTGGGGTATTCGCAGTTAAAATTGTTTTATGGGTCTGTAAAATGTGTTTTATGGACCTTAGTAATTATGGTTAATACCTACAACCAGGATAATAACCACTGGTATAAAATTTAAAATTTTGGCAGATATTGCAGTAGGTACTTGTACCTTCTAATTTAAAGAATGTTAAGGTAC
Source organism: Cydia splendana (assembly GCF_910591565.1). Classification (NCBI taxonomy): domain Eukaryota; kingdom Metazoa; phylum Arthropoda; class Insecta; order Lepidoptera; family Tortricidae; genus Cydia; species Cydia splendana. The sequence goes on along the minus strand of NC_085973.1, from coordinate 6,021,202 downwards.
GTTTAGGTTTTCTCAGTGCTAAGTGGGCTAAACTAATGCAATAACAAAACATGGTCGTCTTTTATTTACGTGTCGCTTATTCTACATATTGTAATATTTTTAACACGTTCACTGCGTTACGGGGGCTTTTGAACCCCGTACGATGTCATCATTCAGTGCGGAGGCTAAAAATCGTGTCTACTCGCTGGTGCGGAAGCTGTATCTTGGATATTTTTATGACTACGATAAAAACAAATATACATTTGAGTTTCTTGTCAAAAGTATAACCAAGTGGTATATTCAGAATATACGAGGTCTCAGGAGCCCCGTACCGACCAGGGAACAAATTTTGCCTTCTAGTGCGATACGGGTTCCAGTGAACCCCGTATAGATTTTAGCTGGCCCGTACGGGGTTATGACCACAAAGTCACTAGTGCAGTCAGCATTGCAAGACTTCTTATCGGTAAATTAAAAATAATGCATTTGGGACGCATGCTAGAATGGTATTATTGCAAAAATAATGTAGTTAACAATTGGTATAATTTAGAACAAGTAACTATACTTCACGACATAATCATATCACTGAATGTTACGTATTGTTGACTGCTGCTCAGTAATCAATTTTGACACCAATCAGTGCCAGACATGTTGTGTCCGAAAGTGCCGTTTTTAATATTAAAACTTTAGCTTTCAATCTGAAAAACGATATTTAGTTATTACTATAGTAAGCGCTAAAATATCGTTTGTTTTATTTCCCATCACTATTGATTTACCGACATAAATAAGGTATGTGCGTTACGGGGTTTGCTAAGCCCCGTAGTTTTTCAATTTTAGTGCGATACGGGGAGAAAATAACCCCGTCCTTTCATTTCTCTATAATTTCATGCGTTTTTATCGTATCTACGTGCGAAGGGAACATGACGTAGTTAATTTCATACTCTTTAAGTTTGTCAGAAAAAAAATTATATAATAAAATATTTCAGGACTTTATAGCAGTTTTAAGAGACTTGGGTGTACGGGGCACTTTTATACCCGTAACGCACCAAGGTGTAAACCACTACGGGGCGGATTAGACCTCGTAACGCACTACATTTTAGGTAAAGGTTTTGGCTTGCCGCAGTGAACGTGTTAACAAGCAGAAACGTCGGCTAATCCAGAGGCCGTGAGTTCAAGTCTCACCCAACCCAACCTAGGGCAGTAATTTTTCCACTTAAATGTTTTTTCTACATACCTATTGTGTTTGCAAACTGCACGCATACAACCGATGTTATTTAATGAATTACAACAACAATCAAACGTTTTTATTTTATTTAGATGATGAACTGATTGTGATTAGACTAAAATAAGAAATTGCTGATCTAATTAAAATTCAAATGAACTAACTTCACATTTAAATTTGTAGCAATAATGATTCTTATCTCTATCTAGCTAGGTTTCACATCTTTAGACTTTGTAATGAATAATGATTGTTTATTTGTGTTAATGGAGTGTTGACGGACCATTACAATTCTGATCGCGGTCAACTTGTCATATTGGATGACATTCGACACTATTTATTTATTTGGTCTTCGCGTCCAAATCAGCTTTAATGAACACTCGTTCCTAACTATTTTGAACGCTATGGAAGCGGCGTCAGGGTTGAATTTAAATTTAATTATCAATATATATTTATTACTGTTTTATTAAATTTCGTTTTTTTTTAATGCATTATTTGCTTATTTATGCATTTTCTTTATAATATTAGGTAGTAAAAGTAAAACCTATATATATAATAGTAAAATTTGAAATGTTGTTAGTTTTACGATTTTATAGGTAGGTACTTTCCAAAATCGGTATGATGTGGCGGTAGGGGGATTATACTTTTATTTTAACTTTGACATTTCGAAACGTCATTTGGGTAGTTATAACAACAGCGTTTAGATGTCATAATGTGTCAAATCGCAAGTGTATAGTCGCGTGCCATAACACAGGGGTGCAAGTGGGCCAGGGGGTTGTAGTACGATGCGTCATCGCCACCCTCCGGAACGCACCCCCGCCAAGCCGATCGATCGGTCACTAACGCCATGCGCAAAGCCCGCCCTTTTCCCTTTATTTTTTTCCGTGTGTTTTTTCACACGAATATTTTGATTCACACGTTACGTTTCAACTGATAACAATTTTAAGAGGCTGCATGTATGATAATTGCACTGTTCCGCACTCGCGTAGGCGGTATTTTTGCGTATGACTGTAATGATGATGTCATAATTACACGCTCTAATTAAGTGTTTATTAGGTGGTAATGAAACCAATGAATACTCACTGGCATTCGTTCATTATTTCTTCTTGCGAGCGAACTTGCACCGGCGCTAGTTTCTCGACGCTCTCCTCATAGTTCCCGAAGCACTTTGTGATCTTCTCATCAAACGTATTCACCAGGTCTTCAAGGGACCCTGAGAAAGTCTCCGTGAAATTGTCACCTTCCCCGTTTTGCATATTGTCTTTGCACTTCACCGGTTTAGGTTCGTCGTTATCGTTTATTTTGTTGGAGTCGGTTTTCATTTTGATAATTTCACTTAAGTTTTTGATGTTGTTTATGTGGATGTCGTTGCCGTTGATAGTTTTATGCGGGTAGTCCGCCGTGGACAGACAGTCGTCGGCGTCTTCGATTTGCGCGAGCGGCGCTTCGAACTCGAGTTCGGCCATCCTGCCCGTAGCCGCTTCTCGCATGACCGTACGTCCACCCGCGCTGAGTTCCGCGCGAACACTGACGTCGATGTATAACACTGCTACAGTCTGTGTATACGGTACACTCCGACCGCGACACAATGAAGCTCGCCACCCCAATTTGACCCTACTAGATTCACGAACGCGTCCTCTTCGCCAGAGGTCTGGGCAAGTCCTAGGTCTAGGGAAGTAAGTAGGTAGGTGCCTAAAACATTTCACTTGCCAAAAGTTGTTTGTTGTTCTTGAGACAACTCTTAGGTACCCGGTGTATTGCCTCAGGAAATCCAGTAAGAATTATTAATTGGACAGGGATTCCACAAATTTCGTTACACCAACTTTTAAGGATCTCGAAGTTTAGCGAAGAACTCCGTTTATTTTCTAATTGGTATTTAACACAATCGTATGTAGGTATACAAATAGGCATTCTAAATACCTAGCATTAAACTTAACAATAAGCGAAGACCACTTTTGACAAGCCTTTTAGTAAACAATATAAACATTTTAGTTAATAAATCAAAAATAACATACCTGCTAATCATAGAAGGTAGGATCGTATAGAAGTGGTATACGCGTGCCTCCGTGAGGGACTAAACATATGCAAATGCGACACTGTGATTGGTCGAATTCATTTGTTGCCCACCATTATCCATACTAAAAAAAAGGTGGGGAACAAATAAAATGTGAGACTGTGACAAGGACAAACAATAATAGCTCTTTCGCTGCTATATAGGTACTCCTACTGAAAGATACATAAGACTATCCTGTTCTGTCAGTTACCCCCACCACTCATGCCAGATCCAGTTATATCCTATGGCTCCTCTTCACGTTGGGCCAACGGCAACGCCAACGAGGGACGCAGCCATGCGGTATAGATAGCAATATCACTTGCTCCCTCTAACGCATAAATGCGTCCCTCGTTGGCGTTGGCGTTGGCCCAACGTGAAGAGGAGCCACTAGATTCATGCTGCTAATGTACATACTTACTAGTCACTCTATGCATAGTGTCAGACATGTTATGTGTCAGAAGTCAGAAAGCATTGGTGCGTAGTGATTATATTCTCTTTGATTGGTGCATCAAGGCAAATAGGTATGTCACTCAGTATGTTTTGTTGATATAATAGGTAAGTGAACTCCTTCTATCAAAAGAGTTTGTAATTAGTTTTCGGATAAATTCTTCATGCTTAGCGTCCTTACTTTAACTTCTTTATTAACGTCAAGGTTATTTGTTAGTTTATAGTTTATTACTGTTCCGAATACACTCAAAAATCTAACAAGATTAAATCTAACCGTCAGAGTTCATTATACGAACACAAACCCGCTCTTGAAACCGACGTCATGGCGGCGTTTGGAATAGCATGAAACCGTTCAGATACCAAAGAAAAATCTCGCAGTAATTCTCGAGTTAGTAAAAATCGGAGGTAAATCTTACAAAACAACACTTTCTTAAGTAAAAACTAACAGATTTGCAATTCCAACTAAGATAGCAACGTTTCTCAATTTTTCTACGGTACAAAAACATGTCAAAAACATTTATCTACGATTATGCTAGTTGACGCAGGGTAAAATCGTGTCAGTATCTGAACGAAAATTATTTTTCTGTCACTAATGTCAATGTGACATTTCAATATTTCATAACTTTCATATGTAACACTGACAACTTCAAAATTAAATAAAATGGTATTTTTTCCAAAAATCTAATATCATGCTAAATATGAAATTAAGTCCATAGCAGTTATGTTTCTGTTTAATCGGATTGCTCTAAAATCATTAAATTGTTACGCGAGGTTATACAGGTGAGATTTGATGTTAAAAATATTTTGGTTTGATTTTGATTGGTTTGATCATGATGTTTCTTTTTACTTTATTATTTCAGCTTAAGCAAAAAGTGCCCTTACGATGTTCTCAGACTGCGTAGAAACTGTACAGACAAAGAAATCAAAGAAGCATTTATTAAGATGAGCAAGGAAGTATGTCTTTTATGTAGTTTCGTAATCGATGTTAGTCGTAACAGATAAAGCTACCGTGGGCCGAGATAAAATAATTTATTTTAAACTTTACTGCACAATATAACAAATAAAGTACAAATGGCGGACTTAATGCCTTAAGGCATTCTCTACCAGTCAACCATTGCCCACCATTCCACCAACCAACCGTTATTACCAATCATTTATTTATTTATTCAACCATTTATTATTTATAACTAATATTTATATTAGGTAGACAACTTATTGTTTTATGTATTGTTCCCAGTACCATCCAGACAAGAACAAGGATGCCAAAGCTCAGGAGAGGTTTGTTAGCATTGTGGAGGCGTACAATGTGCTCGGGAAGCCCAGTAGTCGGGCACAGTATGATATTCTCTATAGGAGCAATCAATCTGCCTATGTTCAAAGAACACATGTCCCTTGGAAGTGAGTATTTGTTTGCAATTAGAAATTGCAAAAAAAATAAATTGGAGCGAGTAGAAATATTTTCGTTCACTCTGTGGCTTATCATGGCCACTGTGACAATCAACCTCTGAGACAACCATACCCGGCCTCCCAGAACTTGTACTTACTCTATTTACTTTGTATATTTAAATACGGGCGTAGCTTTGTTGCATGGGAATGGCTTTTTAGTGGCGGGTTCGTGCGACTGTTAACTGATAATTCATCAATATTGCAGAAAAACTATAGATACAACAAATTTTCATAGCAGGTTTCTATTTAAAGTATTACCTAAGTGGTAACAATGTGGCAGTGGCTTTTGGTAAGAAATCCAAAGGCTTTTCAAAACAATATGACTTTCTGACGTAGGTACTTTATCCTACTACCTAAACAAAAGTAGAAGATATTAACCAACCATAACAATTTCCAGCTTGCGCAACAACCCTTCCTACCAATACCAATACCAATACCAAAACACCCAGACCAACAGACAGCAACCAAGAAAGGAGAAGTCGTACTACGGTGTGTCTGGCGTCAAGAAGATGCCAAATTACATGATCATCATGATCTGCTGCGGCTTTGGGCTTATTGGTCTTGTTATACAGATGTATGTTATCAGGTGAGCTCTAGATTTTTATGTTAATTACTCAGTTCTAATTTTTTTTCGTTTCTGTCAACTCTGTCACTCTTCTATTTTTGTCTTTTATCAAAGTGCTATTGCATGTCTTTCTATCTGTAGATTATAATTCTCTTGAGAAGAATTAAAAACTAAGTTTTACCCCATACAAAACAAAAAGCTCCACTCCGTCACATTTTTAGGGGGCAAAAAACAAGACAACGAAAAGAATTTTGACCCAGAAGTATCTCTGACCTCTGACAATATAAAATTGGGTTTTGGACATTTTACTTCAATTTGGTACATACTTTGTTGGCTTTTTTAAAATCATATTGTTATGTGGTGAGGGTCAGTCGGTCCTCGCTAGGAGTACGGGCGTTTATATTTGGTAATGTGTATTTGTTTGAGATGTTATATTAATTAGGTTTTACTATGTGGGGGGCTGAAAAATAGTTATTTATTGAATGATTTTTATGATTTTCAATTATCTATGGGGCTGTCCATAAATTACGTCATCGATTTTTGACGATTTTGGACCCCCCCCCCCCTATAATCATCCAAAAATCATGCTTCAAATGACCCCATTTCCACCTATTTCATGCTACCGTCATCCGATGTCCAGACCCCCCTCCCCCTAATTTGAAATGACGTAATTTATGAATAGCCCCTATTATGTATTTCGTATAATTTAAAAAACAGTCGAGGGCTTCTTTTTCTGTAAGCTTTTGGTGGCTTTAGAAGTCTGTAATAAAAACATAACAGTCTTATAGTTTTGGGACTGTTAATATTTACTCTCATGCTCATAAAGTAGGTGTTTAAGTCGAAAGTGGCATGAAGTTGTTTTTTATGCTGTAGTGCATAAAGTAAAAACATCTATTACGACCCTTATCAACTTAGCAATAAAAGTCCTGCACCTGCCATACTAAATGTCAAGTGCCACTGCTGCAGCACCGGCATACGGTAAAATAATCTTAAATATTTGATATTTCAGGGTTGTTACCGCGACAATCGAAGTTCGCAAATTGCGGGCATCTTTCTCAGTCACTCTAAATACGCCTTCATTGAAGTAAAAGAGAAAGATCTCCGCAATTTATGAATTTCGGTTTTCGCGGTAGGCCCTCTGTACCTATATTTTCCCCGCAATCGATGTGAAAAACAGAGTACATTACTTGGGCATAAATTCCCATTTTATTCCTGACTTTTTTACTGATTAGCGTTTTCAAGACGATCTTCTTCTTCGATTCTTGAAAACGATCCCATTCATGACAATTAAATAATAAGTATTCATTTGAATTTCCAGGCATTCATTTCTATTACACCAAGAAAATATAAATGAGAAGTCTCGAATAGCGGCTGAAGAGCTGGATAAGGTTCGTGCAGCAGCTCAAGAAAATGGAAATGAGGTATCAATCTTATTCTTTATATTGTCGGATTTTATGCTGGCTGTACACACTCACCGAGAGACCCAGGCCGCGTAGCCAACATGCCAATCGCTTACGCTCCGTAGCGATCGAAACGCAACTGTCACTGTCGCACTAATATGGAAGAGTGATAGAGAGACACAAAGCGTTTCGTTGTCGAAGCCCCTCCGTCCACTAAAATCCGTTTGGTAGGATCCGTTACGGATCCAAGTGGACGATTTGTGCATTCAGATCTATCAATGGATTTGAACGGATTTATTGGACACTAGAATCCACAACGTGCTGAAGTGGACTTTTTGTACATTTGGATCCATCAATGGATTTTGAGAAACTCCAATATTTACGCTGATCCATCAATGGATTTTATTGAACACTTGTTATACTCAGACCCATCAATGTAGTATAATAGACTTCAAAACTTACCTGTACCCTTAGAGGATATAACCAAACGGAGACGCCATGTCTGTGATTTTCGGTACAAAACAGTCTGCCGATTTTAGCGGGGGAGGGGAACGTCATGCACGTCAAATGTATGCGTAACGTCAGTATAGCCATGTCAGATAAACGTCAGTCCATACAATGTGCTTGACCATTGGCCGCCTATTTTCGACAGAGGGGAACGCCCGTTAATGGCTACTCCGTTTGGTTATATCCTCTAAGCCTGTACCGAACCTACAAAGATCAATTAACGGTCCCTAACTATTCCCCCGACGCAAAAAAGGGGTGTTATAAGTTTGACCGCTAAGTGTGTCTGTCTGTGAGTTTACCTGTGTGTCTGTCCATGGCACCGTTGCTCCTAAATGAGTGAACCGATTTGTATGTGAATCCCAATAAGGCTTAGTTTCCCCTCTGGGTTGAAAGGTCAGATGGCAGTCGCTTTCGTAAAAACTAGGGCCTTCGTCAATTCTTGGGATTAGTTGTTAAGCGGACCCCAGGCTCCCATGAGCCGTGGCAAAATGCCGGGATAACGCGAGGAAGAAGGAAAGAAGGATTTGTATGTGAAGTCCCCAACCCGCTTTGGGCCGTGGGACGTTATATAGGCTGATGATGTGTGTATAAAATAATGATAATGAGTGTTTGTAACCGTTTATAAGTTAATAGTTTACAGCCTATTTATTTAAAATTTACATGACTCAATCGATGGATTATATTCGAAATCAAAGTTTATTAAAATCCATCTAAGGATCGCTGGTTGTAAATAGTTTACATGAATCCATTGATGGATTTTAGGAAACTTTTTGGTTCAACATAATCTGTTTGGATCCTAGTCCTCAATAAAGTCTACTCAAATCCATTGATAGATCTGAATGCACAAAACGTCCACTTGGATCCATAACGGATCCTACCAAACGGATTTTAGTGGACGGAGGGGTCGAAGCTAGCGATTGTAACCTTGGCTAGGCCGGCTGGGATAGGGCGAGTACCAGTGCGTGGCGGATTTGCAGTCTTTAACCCTAGGCCCCAGGCCCTGTAATAAATACTAGCTGCCCCTTTCTCAGGACCCACCATATAGACTGTCGCTCCTAATGGCCCTAATATCTGGCCGCCCTAAGCTCGGGCCTACTGGGCCTTAAGGGAAATCCGCCACTGGCGAGTATTGGTGTGTAGGTACTGTGTATATATAAGGTGCTAACAAATTAGTCACGGATATTTTTACAGCTGATAAGTACTCGGTTCTCGGAGTACATTTAAGTATAAAACACCATTGGTTTTGTTATGTTTTTTTGGAGATAACTAGGAAACAAATTTGCTACGTTAAAACACCCTGTCAATAAGATGATTAAATGAGACCTAGCTCTTTAGACATTCTAGAACTTTTTTAAACTTGACGTGACGTGACATGACAGACAGTGTTAAACATCTTGACAAGTACATAATAGGGGTGATTATTTAAAAAAATAATTATAATTTTTTTTTGTTCGGTAAATGAAAACAAAAAAATGATATACAAAGGTTCCTTAATTACAGTTAAAAGTTAATTGTTTTAATGTAATGTATTGTCTCTTAAAATATCCGTGACTAATTTGTTAGCACCTTAAGCACATACTAATACTAATCCCATCACGTCTCGCTCTTAATCATCTCGTCTCGCCCTTCTCCGATTAGGCCGGTTATTTCCCGAAACGGCGAGTGGCTCTCGACGAGTGTGTACAGCCGGCATTATGTTTGTCATAAAGTAAAAATATTAAACAGGTAGAAATAAACAGTAAAGCTAACACAGTAGGAGTAATAATCAGTACGTTGACTTCACACAAGTGCTGAGGCGTCTAAATATACCCCCATAAGCGGCGCGGTATTCTGTACATTGTTTCATCTTGAGATCTTGCTGACGTCAAACAATAAATAAACCACAGGAAAAAAATCTCGTTTATCCTCTCATTGGTGTTTGGAGATCTTATTTATGATATTTGCGCCCGTAGTAGTAACTACCACACACAGACAAGACATCCTCCAGACTGAGCATAGTAGCGCTACCCCCTCTGCCACAAATATACGGTAGTTTTACTCCATTTTCGAGTCAAAGTGTCTTTGTGTGACGCCCGTGTCTTTGAACGGACCAATCACGGCACGGGACTCGCTCACCTCGTCCCCCGCACCCCAGTATTTTTGGCAGCATCGGTTTCATGAAATGATTGCTCTAAACTCCGTCTAGAGGATTCCTAGTATATGCTACCACAATTTTCTTAATTTTGCTTCAGTCTGAGCCTGTTTTGCGTGAGAATGTCCAAGAAAGTGTCAGTGCGCCCCTCCCCAGCTATACAAATCATCCCCTTGGCGATCTAGGAGAACTTTTTGGAGATCTTTTTGTCCTACCGGAGTCTATGGAGACTATTCAGGTTAGGAGATTATTAGGTAAAGTATTCTTGGACGATATTTGTTTGTAGAGAGAGACTAGAAACTTTGGGAAGTCTGCGGGGTGTGTTACTGGTAATGCACGATCAAGACAATTAGAACTTTTCCTTTTGATGTTTTATTACAATGACGATAAGGCACAAAATTGTGTGTTAAATTCTTTGATCGTATCTATTTTTTAAGAATGAAAGTAAGGACGCTAAGCATGAATAATTTCGTACAGTGACCCGCCGTTTCCTATCTCTATCGCACGCGCATAATTATATTGTTGTCCTTCTCACACAGTGGCATTGACCGCCGGCATCATCGCCGGGACAGCAATATAATTATGCGCTTGCGATAGATATAGGAACATGTGGGTCAATGGGCGAAATTCTTCGTGCTTACTTTATACAATTAAATATCAGGCAGTGGGGAGACACTCTTGACTTCGGGCAAACTCGGCTCCGTTCGGCTCAGTATTTCTCTGAGCATTAGGGTTGAGACAACTTGACGTCCCTTTGCGTACACGACCACAGATAAGATAATTACTTGAATTTTGACAACCCTAAATAGTCCAAAGGGTAATATAAGTTAGAAAGGGATATCATGATTCGACCCTGAATCGATGTCAAACTTCGGTTTTGTAGGAAGTGTCCTTTCTGTACGGTAGTACTATTATTTATTCTGTGCACCAGCGTCCATTAGGTAACTACTGCAATATAACCGAGACTTATTCATAAACGTTTACTAAAGTTGACAAGCCGATAATAATCGTTTGTCCCTTTCCGACGTATGGGTATCATGGAAAGGGACAAACGATTATTATCGGCTTGTCAACTTTAGTAAACGTTAATGAATAAGGGGGTTATAACAGAAATAGTGAGCTAGTTTCTCACTTGTGTTGTTCTGGTCAAGGTCGAGTCCGAGTCCAAGGATAGCTTTAGCGTGCTGGCCGAGGTTCTTCAGCCAGAAGACGAAGTTGAGGTACTGATTATTATTACTACTTCGTAGCAGAATTTTTAAATTGTAGCTCTAAATGTTAGTAGAAATCACACAGTTTCAATCTTAAGACAGTCATTTAATTCGAAGCAGAAGTAAAGTTTTTTTTATAATAATTTGTTGTTTTAGTTACAAACACGTCTTTTGCTGGAGAAAATCGTAAACGGAGCGAACCCCACCGTCGCCACCGCGTCGCTAGGGCAAGAGCTCGCTACGGAGAAAAAGTGATTACTCTGTAACACACTGGAACCCACCATTTCTGGCCTCGAGAGTAAACTAGCCCTTAACGGATAAAAATAAAAATTCTACGATATCAGGAGGGTATTTGACTGTATTGAAAAGACATTATTTTTCACCATGCAATGCCATGCATGAAATAAAGCACCAGAAGATTAATAGAAAAAACGAAGGCAACAGTTATATTTAGACACAATTTATATTTTTTAACCCGTATAAAACTATAAAGAGTAGGTAATTTGATTGTGACCTCACATGCTAGTGTTTGATATAAAATCCATAGTAGCAAAATCGTTTTGACAGTTCGAAAAAAGAAACTGATTTGACTACTATAGTTCGTTTTTTTTAGCATTAGAAATAAGGTAAACAATCTTGATGTGTCTTTTAATTGAAAAACACATTTTTAAAATAAGTTACGGCAAATATGTAACAATTATGAATCTAATACGATCTTTTATATTCTTCTGCTTTCATAAGTAATAGTAACTGATTTTTAAAAAGCGTTTTTCAATTAAAAGACCTGCCAAGATCGCTTACCTTCTATCAAGTTCTTTCTAATGCTAAAAAAAACGAACTATAGTCAAATACCCTATTCGTGGTTTGAATACTATGTAGTCTATATATTTGCTACTATTGTCTAACAAATTTCACACTCCTATTTTACTCTAGATGTCTGATGGGCAAAGAGCCTCGAGGTCAAAATTGGACGGTTTTTTCTGGTATTCATACATAAAATAGATAAGTAATAGTATACCGCAAAAACCTTTATTTCAGTTCTCCTATATTTTGTGGTTAACCGTACGGGACTTATCTTGTAGGTAATAAAAGAGTATAGAGCATGGTATAATAATATACTCCGCCTGGTACTCCATTCCCGTCTTTTCTAGGTCACCTAACTGACACGGACCTACGTCATCATGCGACAGCGCTATATGATAATATGCGATAGCGCTATATATAGCGGCCATGTTGTTGTGACGTAGGCCCGTGTCACTCTGGGAATGGAAGACCATGTTTTATTAGACTATGGTATAGAGTTGTGATAGACTATTGTACCTAATTATAAATAAGATCATATTCAAATTTAGTTTCACTAGTGGCATTTTGCCCAGCAGTGGGACACCAAAGTAGGCTAATAAAAAAAGTGGCATAGACCTTTTCTCAGCACCCATCAGCAACTAATTGATCCTTACAAAATGTTGACTCGTCCACAAGATGTTGTCTGGTGAAACTGTTTGAGAGCCATGTTTTTTTTAATGTAGGTACATCTAGCCGCAAAATTGCATGACCATTTTATAAATGAATTAATTCATAATGTGTCCATGCAATTTTGCAGCTCGCTGTAAGTGATTGTATTTATTTATTCTATAGTAAATAGTTATTGCTCAGTGGTTTGATATTTAACCTTAGGTACGCCTTATTGTATGTATTTGTGTATTATATATCTTGTTTCATTTTGGATTTAATACTTTTGACGCACAGTTGTTAATTGTAATTGTTAGTAAATCAATTATGACTTTAATTTGTTTATAAAGGCATCATGTCTGTCATTTTGATTGAATTTCATAGTAATATCAATATCATTTTGTAATTCTCTATGAAAAAAGGACCAAGCCATGTCTTACAATTTGTTTTGAATAAATATAAGTTTACCATTGTAATATAAAAGCTATGTGCCAAATTCGTCTCGAACAAAACGACGTACACGAATATATTTTCATTTTTGTGTAAAATAAAAAAAAATCGTATATTACCGATCAAAAACAACATTGTATCTGTTTAGGGCAGCAGTCGGCAAACCTTTTAGCAGCCAAGGGCCACATAGTAGTTAAGGAAGTTGACGCGGGCCGCACTTTTGTTAATATGTGTGACTTTATCAGACATTGTTTGACAATATTACATACAAAATAGCCAGGGGGGCTCGCGGGCCGCAAGTGAGAGGCCGCTTGTTGCCGACCGCTGGTTTAGGGTAAAGAGTAATAGGGCTGGATTTTTCCGGCCGACTCTCGTTTCCCATGTAAAAAAAACATTGCGGTCACGGAAAGACCACATTTGTCTTTCTGTGACCACGGCTGGTGCAACTCAGCTGAAACGTCGGAATTTAAGGTAAAAACAATGAAATTATATCGCGGTAGACCCGTTTGTGTAATTAAATATGTGTACAAAACGCGAGAGTTTAAAGTGTTATATTGTATCTGATAGTCATTGGATTTCCAATCTTATTTTTAAGTCAAATGCTCAATCAATGTAACATTAAAAATGAAACATAAATTAGTAACTGATAATATTATGAACCTTATTACAGTGAGATTAAGGTTGATTATTGGTCGTTTATGTTTTCACACGTATATGTTATCATTAGTCTGCTCACCAGTTGGCGCCACTAGCGAAAATGACTTCATTATTTCGAGTCAAGATACTGACGTCAGAAACATTTTTACACAATTTTTATAAAAAAAAATTTGCGCAAATATTTGATAATGTTGTATTGTACATTTCTCTTCGCTTTTATCGTATGAAGAATAGAAGTACACAATCAAGTCAGTACTTAAGTAGTGTAAGTAGATCAATATATTTTTAGCTACCTCATGGAATGAATGCAAATATTTTTGTAATCTTACATTGTAAATATTGTAATAAATTGTTGAATATTTGTACATTAATTAGTAAAAAAATCCCGAACATTTTTATTTTATTGTATTCTCGAAATTTGTAACCACCTACATCCATTATGCAAGTCTTCAGCACTTATATTCGTAAGTACACGCATATTTGTTAATACCCTATTTCTCAAAGACAGAAAAAAAGTCTCTTGTACAGTCACCTGCAATAATATGTTACCCTTCAAATGCCTCAAAAATATTTGACACGCTCATTGGCTCTACAAATAAGATCGTGTCAGATATTTTTGCGGCCTTCGTTGTGTAACATATTATTGCAGGTGACTGTACCTACTTATTTTTTTGGCCTTATTTTGTTGTATAGATACATATACAGTCATCTGCAATAATATGTTACACAACAAAGGCTACAAAAATAGGTATCTAACGATCTTATTTGTAGAGTCATAAGAGCATGTCACATATTTTTGCGACCTTCGAATAGTAACATATTATTGCAGGTGAGGTAACTGTACCTAATTAAATTTACTATATGTTTAGAAAATAATACTTGTTATAGGTACTTGTATGCCTAAGGCTTCTTCATTTCTGACATTGTACCTTTTGTAAACGATGTACCTTTTTTTGATGGCTATCTATCCTCCCAAGGCCCAGCCATACAAATGAAAAATCCAGAATTTGCCACTGAAATTTGAACCTTTAGTGCACGGAATAGAGTTGATTTTGGTTTTGTTGGAAACTTGAACGAAACAAAACAAATGCGACTCTGTTCCAATTGAATATGGTTTAAATTTCAACGAACTGAATAAGTACTATAGGTAGGACTTTGGGCCTTAGGTGGCTATATTATTCGGTTAATAACCGTGCAAAAATTGCAGGGAATCTGCGGACCGGGTCCTCACAGAGTACGGGCTGTCTGAGGATGCTGGGGGCGATTGGTACACGTCTTCTTTCAGAAGCAATATAAAGGTAAGTACAATGTGCATACAAGCTCTGTGGAATTTAAGTGGCTCTTCCTTTGGGGAATTTCGTACGTGTAGACCCGGCATCCGCAGTCGGAAAATCCCTAGGCCTCGTGCGAAGAGGAAGAGTCTGTTTAAGGTTGGTATTCCACCTGTCCAATTCCTCTATGTGCATTGCGTCTCACTCTCTGACTAATCAAAATATTAAACGCAAATAAACATTGGACAAATAAATTGGACAAGTGGAATACCACTCTAAGCTAACTTTGGAATAGGATTTTTTTTAATGTAGGTATGTAAGTAGTGTATGAGTTACACTACAATTCTATTAAACACGACTCACATACTTATGTTTTCAGAAAAATCCTCTGGGTTTGGCGTTTGAAATTGAAACCTGGTTCGAGTAATTAGTGAGTGTAAAATGTAAATAATAACGATTAACGTAAATTAAATATTTATTAAAATTCATCTTGGTTTCGCTTTATAACCATCTCATAGAGAGTGAGGCCCTAAATGGAGTTCAAAATCTTATCCTGTAGTATAGACGTAGGACATGGGAATTCTAATAGGGACTATTACTGCAAAGGACTGCCGCCAGAGTGCAGCACTAGGGCCCCTAGTAAACCATAGAGTAACTTATACATACTGTGCCTTATACTGTTTTTTGACAAGTTTTCACATACAATAAAATATGACATTGATATGCATCAAGGCGGTTGTTAACAAGGGCCTGTCGGGAAACGCGAAAATTGAAATTTGGTTATCTGCCTCTTTATCGCTCGAGTATGCAAGAGTGATAGAGAGGTTAGATAACGAAATTTCGATTTTCTTGTTTCGCGGTAGACCCCCAGATCGTGATGGATTGTGGTAGTGGCGCCCCCTACGCAGAGTTTCGCGTAATATTCCCTATTATGCAGCACATTTTCACTGGTATTAAATTTAAAAGTATACTATAAGTTGCGGGGATATGTCGATCAACAAGTAGTTCTGCAAAATACTTAACCTAGTATATGGGCTAATAATAATATCTACATTTAGATGATAACTCAATATGTTATTTACCTAAATTCTTATTACTAACCTTAACATTACGAATTTAACGTCTATTAAGTACATAAGTACAAATATTATACTAAAATACTTCTCTAATAGGTCAGGTCTCGAATTCCGATTGATTTTATGGCGACATTACGAGGGGATGAAGTTTCATATAGTCTGTACCTTTAGGTATTTAAATAAAAGTAAACAAACAATTTGTACATTTTCGGGTAGTTATAACATTTATTGGTTAACCAACCAAATACAAAACCTAGCCTAGATCAGTCACTGAACGACCGGACTTTAACCTACATTATTTGATCATGTAATGTTTTCATCTACCCTCAACTGGCTTAAGGAGCCATTTGAGGGTAGATTTTGTTTACTTTTATTTAAATACCTAAAGATACAGAGTATAGGTACTTAGCAGAGGCGTCTGCATACGAAATTACAACATAAATAATAATGAAACAAAGGAAAAATACTCCGCCTCAGGCGAGTTTTAAAGTATTTAAACTGGCAGTTAAATTTTTCATTTAAGTACTTATTCTAAAATCCATAAACACTCCGCCGTAAATGTCTGTTTCTATATCGAGTGGTTATTGGTCAACTGTGGCGGTGTAATGGTATAGGTGGGCATTTTCACTTAATAGTGTACCATTTATTTTTTCGAAAATCCATCAACTTTTGGGTTATTTCTACTCAGAATCACGAGGACTGTCGATTTAAAAAGAAAAAAAAATGTCCCAAAAAAGGTCAGTTTTGTAACGCATTTTCACATACATTTTGTATGGACCGTTACAAAACTGACACCCAAAATTTGCATGAAAAACTGGGGTCACTTTTTTTCTTTGTCTCATTCAATAGTACTCGTGATTCTGAGTCTACCTAAATAACCCAAAAGTTGATAGTTATTCGGAAAAAAGTAAAATGGTACCATTTTTTCTGAAAACCTGAAAACCCAGGTATTCTAGCGATCTCTTAGCGCGATTTGAGCATAATTGACTTTGCTTCTTGTTTTATTTAATTTAATAGAGATGCAACACGTCTATTTAGTCCATCATCCAAGCGTATTGCCGGTAGATAACACAATCAGTCAAACAACTTTTTAACGTAAACCCTGTCCTCCACATGCGGAGGTTCCGGCACGATTATTGGTCGTCCATCCATCTTGATATCCGTGTATAAGGCCCTGTACACACAGGTAAAGCCGAACCTTTCAGCCGACTTGGCAGAGTAGGCACTGGACGTGTCCATTCGTATTAGTCTGATGTTCCTTTGTGCTGTGGCTTGTCTGAAAAGAAACATAGGTACTTAGTAATAACACCCAAAATGCATTAGTTACAAAATATAGTAGGTATTTTCATCTTTTATGTAGAGCGTGCGATTTTCAATCCGGAGGTCGCGGGTTTAAACCCAGGCTCGTGAGCCAATAACTTTTTGGAACTTATGTACGAAATATCATTTGATATTTACCAGTCACCTTTCGGTGAAGGAAAACATCGTGAGGATACCGGACTAATCCTAATAAGGCCTAGTTTACCCTCTGGGTTGGAAGGTCAGATGGCAGTCGCTTTCGTAAAAACTGGTGTCTACTTCAATTCTTGAGATTAGTTGTCAAGCGGACCTCAGGCTCCCATGAGCCGTGGAAAAATGCCGCGATAACGCGAGGAAAATGATGTGATGATGCAGTCTCGGCATAAGTCTGTCGCAAAACGGCTTTTATGTTTAGGCCTTTTTCAAGGGTTACATTCAAAATTCACGATTATAAAATGTATTCTGCAATTTCTGCAAGTAGGCCTCAATGGCTCTTTTACACAACTTTACGCCGACCATGCTAAATTTAGTAAAAAAATTATAACAAATTGACAACTTAGTCAACTTACTCAGTCGTGTTAAGCAAATCGTTCATGATACCAAGCCGCCTCCACCCTGGATCTGTGGCTGCCACTTTAACTTCGACCAGCCTCTGCTCCTGAGGAAACTTCTCCCAGAGCTTGGCTCCCGTCTCTCTTTGTGCCAAGATGTACAGAATCTTCTTGAACTTGGGGTTCTTGCAGCGCTGCGCTTGGCTTAGTAGGTCGGTGCCGTCGTCTTCCTGAAATGGAAACGGGGATTTTTGTTAACCTTTTCGACGCCGTGTCAAACATAAAAGCTGTCACTCGGACGCCACGTCACTGAAGTGCCAAAACTGAAACTGAACTTTATGCATATGCACGTAGGTCTATGTTGCTCTGTGGTCTGTGACCGATTAATCAGTCTTTGGCGTTGGACCTGCGGTGCGGATATATCTCCATGTGACTTCCAATCCTCCTGATTTAGTGCAACTTCTGGAGCAATGCCTTGTCAGATGTTCAAAATTAGTCGCGGATATCACACGCTTTACCACAAGGCCACCAGCGCCTAGCTCTATTAGTAAGTACCTACATAATATTTTACAGAAATTCGTCACGTACGTACCTATACAAATTATAATTACATGACAATGTAGTAACAAACTGATTAAATAGGCAAACCTATTTAGTTAGTTCATTATTGTTACTAATGGTTATTGTAATCTAAATGTTTTTAATTAAAGTCTTGTCTGTTACGTACAAGTTTGTAAGAAATCGCACTCGCACAGCTAGGGCTGATTTAGACGGCGCGCGAACTCGCATGCGATTTTAGTTACATTGCGGACTGTTGGTTACGTCCAATTCAACCGCCCAATCAAAACCCGCAATGGTATGAAACTCGCATGCGAGTTCTCGCATCGTCTAAATTAGCCCTAAGGAAGAAATAGCTTACTTAACTTTACAATGGTGGAGGGTAGTATAAATTTTCTGCCAACAAACTGCTATGCAGTTTGGCAGATAAGTAACAATAATTAATGTAACTTATCTTTTAATAATAAAAAGAATGCAATGCAGATATCTCACCTCTTTCAACGGTAGAACACCACTGATCATAACCCCCACTATGTTGTGTTCAGGGTCCACTGCCTTGAAGGACAGACCTTCCATAAGCGAGTGGCTGCAATATTCATCCAGCTCTGAACATGTCTCGTTTTCTGAGGCGATGAGGCCTACTGCTGAGTTTAGTGGTTCATCTATGTAGAATGTTCTGAAAAAAAGAGACGAAAAATCATTAAGTCATACGGGTTTGAAAGAAACATTAAGGGTCGGTTGCACCAAACCGTCTGTCACCGTTAAAGCGTTGGCGGCATAATTTTATTGTCCCATACAATAAATAAGTTTCATGGATCTCTGCTGCGTGACGTTGACCAGTCTGTTAATGTTGTGCAACTGTTCCCAAGTCATCACTATACCTACGTAATATAATAGACGGAGCATATAAAATGACTCGCGGTCACAAGTCACTATTCAAATTAGTGTTCCCAACCTCTTCAATACGGGGTGCAACCGCTCATTTCTCTTGCGTCCCCTGTGTGGCCGTTGATCATGGTCACTCACGTAGTACCTATACCTACTTACTTCGCTGGCTCAGCGACCCGAAGTGGATCTTGGCCTCCGACACTAGATTTCGCCATTCGTTCCTATCCTGTGCGATCTGACGCCATTCAGCCGCTTGTACGCCACACAGGTCTTTCTGGACCTCGTCGATCCATCGGTACCTAGGCCTTCCGACCGGACGTCTCCCAGTTGGTCGCCCCAGATAAGCTCTTTTGGCCGCACGATCCTCTCCCATCCTCTCCACATGGCCGAGGCAGCGAAGTCGAGCAGCTTTGCTCTCGCCGATGATGTTGGGCTACCTATACCTACCTACAAATATCCAACCGGCTGCGATTCGCGTTGTAGTAGGTATTTTACCAGTAAATGGGCTTCTGTGAGATTTGAAAGAGCTTATTAATGACTTTTGGCTCTACAAAGCACAAAGCTTTAAAACATAAAAAGGAACTCACTTAACTATTAACCCATTGTTTCGCAAGTTCTCATTCCAAAAGATAGTTTAATGAGCGCAACGCATGCAAGTTTACTTACTTTTTGAGAAGTTTCATGATATCCTCCACATCTCCCTGCTCCACCGGTTCTATGGTGAATGTCCGAGACATGCTGACAGGATTTCCTTTAATACAAAATAGGTTTAACTAACACAATTTTTGTGATACAAGCAGATTAGCATTTGTATGCTCACGTGACGTATATAATAGTTTATGTACCTACAGATTCACCGTTATATTATGATGGGGCATATTATCTATTCTACTAAACATTCATTAACGATAATCAAATTATTCCGACACCGTAGATGGAGCCACGTTACTAACTTTACTGTAACTCGAGTAGGCCCAGACAGATATTTTAAATTTCCTGTCCAAGTTCCATTGAAAAGGGAAATGGATAATACGAGGTTTCTCGCAGAGACGGAACATATATAGACGAAGCTCGTTTTTGACTTCGAAAAACGGTTCTCCTTTCTCCAGAAATATAGGTGTCCCGTCGGCAGCACACAATTTCCCGCTTAAAAAAAAAATTAACCATAGTCAATAAAAGTTTTGATTGCCTATAAAATATTATATGTCAAACTTCTTGCGTGGTTTTACAATATTTGACGTTATCAAACTGCGCACTGTACTGTACACGTGTACGGTGTGTCACTCGCGGCCGGGACAATACACGTGGGGTCATTTTTAAGCACTTCACACCTAGTGATGTGCCGATGAGAACGTTCTCGTTTCTCAGAATTCCTTTACGAAAAAATTTCCGGAAAATTACCAACTTTCTCGAGAACGTTCTCTTATTAGCATAAATAAGTTATGAACAGTTTTAATTTTTTTTAATGGTATGACATATTTACTTTTGTTAAGTTTATACCTTTTGCGTCGAATAACTTGTTTGGGCAACTTTGTGTTACTGTCCTGGTTTTTTTATCAATTAGTGTTATTTTTTACATTACTATAAATGGTGCCAAGTATTTGCTTTTAAGCTTCCATGGTATTTGTCTTATCTCCTACACTAAGCGTAGCTTACGCTTGTTAAACAAAAGAATTCATCGTTTTTGTGACGAAAGGGTAAAACTCTCAGAGAACATTTCCGAGAACGTTTCCGATAGATTTCTCTGTTCTCGGGAAAATTTCGAGAACGGCACATCGCTATTCACACCTAGTTCGTTGGTTTCTAAAGCGAGTGTAGAGCAAGCATCAATGTTGCCTGGCCACTCGGTCTCGATTCTCAGTTCGAAGAATAAGTCGTTACTTTATAATTGACATGCCATCCTAGATTTAATCACTAGGTATTAAAATAGAATTCAATTAACTATACATAACTATTATTAGGTGGAGCTGAACTTCGATTAGTTCTTATTATATATCAACCCAAAAGTCATGACTCCCTGATGGGATGGGGAATGGGGACTCAATCGACACCTAATCGACTAATAAAGATTTAACTTTTTAAATTAATTTATATTTAGATGCTGCCAATAGACGCCGATTTGGGGCAAATTTTCTATTAATTAATTAATATATAGTTAATTTTTAAGCTTAGTTTTTAATTTTAGTTTGTATTTTCTATTTTAAGGCTATTTATATTTTACATTTTGTGTAATATTTAAAGTACTTAAATATACATAATACACCAAATCGCGGAATAGGTACCTACTCGCCGGTAAGTGGTTTTACCAAAGATATTATAAAATAGATCATCAATCAATTACAAGTGTTTGAAATATGATAAATTTAATCGTTTATACATATATAAATGAAGTATGTGTATGTATTCTGTAGGTATGTTTAATATGCTTTATCTCTGATGCAACTATGGCATTTTGAGATTCCTGTCTAACAGTTATTGCGGAAAAAATAAAACCAATCGAATGAATAAAGGCCATAAGTAGTTGGTTTTCCATAGTAAGTTGGCCCTTAAACCAATTTGATTCGGGCTTTTTTGTGAGTACCTCTTATGGTGAAGGATATTTTTGCTGAGTATCAAAATCCTACTAGTGACAGTTTTTGACTTATGATTTTTTATTTTTTTTTCTTTAATGTATTGTTTATCGGGATGTATTCAAGCGATTTGCTTAATTTTTTCAAATAGTATTCTTTACTTAGGTATGCATCTATACTCAAAAAACGAATACCAGTTGCCATATAAAAAAAACGAAAAAAAAAGTTTAAAAAAATTAAAACATTTTTTTATGTCGTGGTGAAGTAGTGACACCTCTAATTTTTTTTTCTAGTTGTAGGCCAGACATTGGCCTACTACTTGCCTAAATATCAAAATTTTCCAAACGGTACTTCCTGTCAAAAATTAGCAATGTGTGTGGTAAGTTCTGTACTTACTCAGTCGGTGTTTTTCAATGTAGTATACAAACTATTCAATTATGTTTCTTATCAGGTTGTCGTATTTAAGAATAAAATGCTGAAGACAACTTAATGTTTGTATACTGCATTGAAAAACACCGATTGAGTACAGAACTTGACCACACACATTGCTAATTTTTGACAGGAAGTACCATTTGGAAAAAAAAATATATTTAAGCAAGTAGTAGGCCAATGTCTGGCCTACGACTACAAAAAAAATTAGAGGTGACACTACTTCACCACGACATAAAAAAATGTTTTATTTTTTAATACTTTTTTTTTTCTTTTTTTTTATATGACAACTGGTATTCGTTTTTTGAGTATAGATGCATACCTAAGTAAAGAACACTATTTAAAAAAATTAAGCAAATCGCTTGAATACATCCCGATAAACAATACATTAAAGAAAAAAAAATCATAAGTCAAAAACTGTCACTAGTAGGATGTTGATACTCAGCAAAAATATTCTTCACCATAAGAGGTACTCACAAAAAAAAAATCCGAATCAAATTGGTTTAAGGGCCAACTTACTATGGAAAACCGACTATGGCCTTTATGAAACTCATTAAGTATTTAATATGTAGAATATATGAATACATATTACAAATATTTTTATTTTAGGTATAAAAAATAGGAACAATTTTATACATACATACATATAGCGTTAATTTTATTAAACGCACAATCGCTGTATAATTAAAATTATTGTCTTAGTTTTAATATGACTCAGATTTGAACCCATATGTTTCTTTACTCGTCGTAGCAAGTTACCTACCTACTTATATAAAAACTCAACAGCCAAAATTGAACGACCTGCCCATATGTTTTTTAAAGATTTGGATCCGGATATAGGGATGACATAATTGTTCAACGTTTGAAATACGAGTACCTATGCCGGTTTTGACTACAACTTTTTCAACCTTGTTTTTCGTTATATAGAAGTAAAAAAGAACCAAATGATCAAATAAGCAGAAAATGTTTAGGATCAATAGGATCGGGACGAGATGGCAAGAAAAAGTAGGGAGACGTCTTATTTATATAGGAACAATATAAGATAATAAAGACATAAGATATATTAATAATTAAGAGCTATGCTGAACATAGCTAACTAATTAGGTTACCTTGGTCACTAATAGCAAAAATTCAACTTATTATGTTTTTCTTAGTTGTTTAGTAGTACCCAGTTTTCATTCCATTGAAATAATCCATAACTATAACATAAATTACACGACACCACTAATAGATAAAAACCAATAATCATAAATTTAAACACAATAGACTATAAAAGACATAAAAATGTGCAAAACAAACATAAAAATGTGCAAAACAACTAAGTTATTGTCCCTAAGCACATTACGAAAATAACGCATGCGATCTCTATATTTAGAACAATAACGGATATCTAACGCACGAGTTATGTTCTAATCCAATCCGTTTGAGCTTATATTTTATAATACAAACCGGTTCTGTAATAAATTAAATCACATACCTCGCGAGATGTCCTAGTAATGACACGTACTTCGCTGGTGTATAATTTCACATTTTTCTTTTGAGTTTTCTTATTAAAGTGACAGTGATGTTAGGACCGTCCGGGTGCGCGCGAGAGACTGTTTGAAGACGAGTTGCGCATTTCCATATAACGGTGATGACAAAATATATTTTTAAGAGCCAGTTATTGAATAATATAAATATTTACGCGTGCTTAAATGTCGCGTATATGACTCTATCTTCCCGCAGTTTGGTTCTTAGAAGTGTTGTCTATCTGTTTGATATTTATCAGTAGGTAGGTAGGTAATCGAAATATTAGTTGCACTGATTGGAAAGTTGTGCAAGCAATGAGAGGTAACTGACCGCCCTATTTTGGGTGTCGCATGATACAGATCAAAGTGAACTTAACCTTTCGTATGCTCCTATCAAAAAAAATCATTTATATAACAATCATAATAAATCCATGTTTAAGTTCAATATATATGGAGCAGATCTGCTCCTAAGCATATCAAAGGTTAAAAGCTACTATGTTCTGCCCGCGACTTCGTTTCGTGGGATGATGATGATTGATAAAAACTACCCTATATCCTTCTTTGGGCCTCAAACTAACTCCATACGATTCAAACTACTTATCTCCATAACTGTGTCATGTTGGATATCGTTAGTGTTTTATGTCGGGTCATTTGAATTATAATTAAATATGCCTTATATTCACAAAATATTTATAACTTAGATAAGTATAATAAATTCCATTTACTATTTTAATTTTCAAACGTTAAGGTACCCAAATTGCCCAGGAATTCCAAATACCAGTCCAGTTTTTCGCAACAACACCCACATAATAACACAGTTATATTACTTGCGAAATTACCATTACTAATGCCCGCTGATTTGAAGTTTTGAATGAAAACCCACTTATCAAAACATTCGCATTTATTGATAACGTACGTCAACGCTCCCTACCGGCCCACAAATATAGATAAATGCGCAACAAACGATCTGTTATGAATTAATAATTAATTCATAATTTATACAACAAGCTTTCTTCTTGGTATTTTAATTAAATACACTGATAAAAGTCGCATATACTTACTTGTGTGAATGTAGCACTCCACAAAAACACTAACTAACACGTGCAGTGCGAATATAAACAACATTTTTACGTTCATTCATGTAATTAATTAGGAGCACTGCGATGTTGATGTACGTTTCAACTTTCAAGGGGTTATCTTATTTGTATGGTAGTCGGACATTGCCGGTATTGTTTTAGTAGGCGCTTGTTTTATTAGATCAAGAAAAGTCTGCAAAGATTTAGAATAGATAGCATACGTTCACAGATTACATACATTCATAGAAATTACATAGAATTTTGACGTTTAAAATAACACTTGCACTGCGCTATTAAAATAGTTGCAGACTTCTTGGTCTAACTCTAATAAATTGAGCAATAAATATAGGTACAGGAGTTTTAAAGTTTGTGATATTAACAGATGGTTTTAATCTATTTAATTTAAAACCTTAACGTAAACAAAATAAAGTCGATACCTACATTTTAACACATGCCGCCGAATCGAACGATGCGTGTAAGTAATATTGACTGTATGTTTATAATGACAAGGTAAAAAATCAAATGTATAAAAATCACTTGTCATTAACAAATTAACCGTAGATTTGGTGACATTATCGGTATAGCAGTGTACCTATGTAGATAAGATCCCATTCCCGTTTCTAGATTTCTTTCCTTTGAAAATTCATTTTTCATATGTTCAGGTACTCGAAACAGTCAAACATAAATATATACATATCGGCAAAACTGCTAGTCTGCATTTATGTACCTACCTATCCAACGTTATATATATATACCGACAAATGCTTTTATTGTTGACTATATCTCATATCCTTTACATTATCTATCAATTCCTTCTCGAGACCTTTCTAATGAGTCCCGACTAGTATACTCAACTTATTAGCATTGTCATCGAAATACCAGCAAATTTCAGCTCAATCAGAAGTTAAAATTTATAATTTAGTGAATTTTCTGACATTGTAATTTTATGTTTTGGGTATTTTCAATTTCTTAATAAACGACTTTACCTATTTCCAATAAATCTTCTGTCACGTTTCAGGCATCCTAAGTTATAACCGCCGGGTTATTATAAAAAATAAAACGCTGAATTGTTATCATATTTTATTGACAGATAATGAGATTAACTTCATGACATTATATCTGTATAATTGAGAATAAATTGACGAACATTGTTCAGACCTTTCGATGTCGTACAATTAAATTTGTCCTTATTTAATTCTTAAATAATATTAATTCATAAATAAAGTTACGTAGAGCATAGTTTAAAATCACCTTAATATATATTTAATTACACAAACGGGTCTACCGCGATATAATTTCATTGTTTTTACCTTTAATTCCGACGTTTCAGCTGAGTTGCACCAGCTGTGGTCACGGTAAAAACAATGAAATTATATCGCGGTAGACCCGTTTGTGTAATTAAATATGTGTACAAAACGCGAGAGTTTAAAGTGTTACACCTTAATATATTCTAGGAATTTTGTAACTTTAGTAAAACCTTTTGGTAAAATAAACTATAAAATTCACCGTACAAATTCAAATGGGGAAACCAGGGAAGACTTTGGTTAAAATATATTGATCATTTAGGATTTTATACAAATAAATAAAATAAAGTTTATTGTATTTATCCGTAGTCCATGTTTTCGTAAGGTGGTGGTTTAATTATTATTTTTTGCGCTGCCAATATCAAGTGATCCTAAACATGCTCGTTTACTAACTAAAAGGAACTACTAATTTATCACTTAAATAAAACTTACGATTAATCTTAAATATTTGGAGATTGTCGAATGATAAAATAATTAAATCATGATCAACCATAATCTGAAATATCTTAAGAATTATTAGCCTCAACAAGAGTCAAATACTTCTTTAATTGCATATCTATTACATGTCTATGTATTACCAATCACAAGAATCACAGTTTAATTTTTCATTTGATCGATTGCAACAGAATAATACTATTTTTTTATTGTATTTTTGGAATTTAAACGAAATTTACCTGAAATAAATTAATTAACTTGACTAGCCAATGAAATTCACATTGCACATTCATTTAGACATATTTTCACCATCTACACGCAAAAGCAATCATAACAGGTCACTTTGCTTAGAATTTCCCTATGAATGTCCTGTTATTATTGATTTAGAGTATTATCTCATATAGCCCGTTGACCTAAATTCTCCAAGCAGTGATCGTAAAGTCATTGTTTTCTTTGCTTAACAGCTTTAGTATATATGTATGTATGCAAAAATTTGGTGATATTAATATTATAATGAAAACAATGATTACATACAAATACAAACATTTTTGAAAAAGGTAAAGAGCCAGCTCTTCGCATACAAAATTTAGGATTTATATTTTAAGACCAAATCGACTGGTCTCTTCTCTTTACGATCTATATTCTATTATTCTAGTTCCTATCTAATCCCTGCGATTTCAGGTAACATGAAAGTTTCTACATTTTTGTGCACTTACACACTTCTACCGTGTGTCGCCCTATAGCTAAATTAAATTCTTGGGTAGCTTCTGTGTTGCCTTTGAGTACGTAGCTAAGGTCGTCTGGAAAATCCTGCAAAAAAAGTTATTATGAAATTAGTAAAAAAACTGTACTCTCTTTGGTGTATCATCGGAGAAATGTATTAAGACGCTGGTGATGTCAATTATGTTTGTTGAACTTTGGAGGCTGAAATGGAACTGGCTGCATAGTTGTTATTTATTAAACGGGACTTGATCCCGTATTAATTGAGCTCAATCGTAATTGCATCATCAAACATGATATAAAAAGAAATGTGTTACATGAAAAAAGTTGATAGTAATTTATGGAACCAAAATATTCTTCAAACATTTTGACACAAGCCCTTTTACCTCCTAGACAGGCCCTTAAATTTAACACGCGTACTTAGC
Source organism: Cydia splendana (assembly GCF_910591565.1). Lineage (NCBI taxonomy): Eukaryota > Metazoa > Arthropoda > Insecta > Lepidoptera > Tortricidae > Cydia > Cydia splendana. The sequence goes on along the minus strand of NC_085973.1, from coordinate 5,993,584 downwards.
CAACCAGCCCACAAACTTTCCACAGGTCTGCGTACGTGTATACACTGTACATCCTAACCCTTTGTAAGGCAGAGGGGATATATTTCCCACCTGATATTGAACTTTATTTTAAAGCGATAGGGTTCAATTTTGCATAATTTCTGAACCCATATGCCTTATAAAGGGTTAAGGTAGTTTAAGCATTATGCATTAGCGGCTACAGAGTATTCAGGTAGTGTTCGGACATACGAACTTACTCACTTTTCACAGGTTTTTGATGTAAACTCGAGCCTCCAGATGCAGGGCGTCTGGTTGCGGCGGGCAGACGGAATATATACGTACCCTGAGGAAGTTTAGCCGTTCTGTAGGCCATAGGACATTATTACTCACAGGTTCTGATGTTTACCCGAGCTTCCAGGTGCGGGGCGTCCAGTTGGGGGGTGTAGGGTAAGTCCGCGTACGCGACGGATTTCACGGAATATACTTAGCGAAAGCTGTGGCGAAAGTTAAGGCGCTCAGCGGCGGCGGAATAGACGGAGGTAGTGTCCATGCGGTAGTGTCCGGAATTGGAACATTAAGTACTCACTCTTCACAGGTTCTTGATGTAAACTCGAGCCTCCAGATGCGGAGCGTCTGGTTGAGGCGCGTAGGGCAGGTCCGCATACGCGACCGAGTACACTTTGCGGAACTTAAGACGCTCGGCAGCGGCGGCGGAGTAGACAGAGGTAGTGTCCATGCGGAGAGCGCCTGCGCCGATAGCCCGGGCCACTCGCCTGGAAACATGGATGGACCATTGTTGATATTACAAAGCTAACGTCAAGTGTACATCCTGCTAACATTGGGAAAGTTTTAATAAATGTATTTGGATGTTTAGATGTTTGGACAGTTATTCCGCAGATTTTCATACAGGTAACCTGGATTAGGATAGTTATTTAACTCGGAATTCATTCCAATATTGGGTTTGAAAATTAGTGCAGGAGTTCTAAAGGGAAGGGACCTACGGGCAACTTAACCTCGAAGTCGTGGGCAGAGGTATATAGGGAACGAATGTAAATGCAATCAGTTTACTTGGTCAACTTAATGAGCAGGTATCTCGTTAATGAGCTGAGTCTTTTGGTCGTATCACTCTATAATATGTTTAGGTGACATTGAATGATGAGATTCAATTGACCAGGCGTTTTGCTATGATTGTTGGGCTAGGCACCTTTCTTCTTTATATCTGCTACTATAAGTAGTATATCTTATTATGCATAACGGTTTTAAACATGTTAGGAACGGGCCCGTTAACTTGTAACCTATATATGTCTATATATTGATATATATCAAATAGACTCATTTCACGAAACAATTCGGTTATACATATTACACTTAATACCAATAATTTCCAGCAATATTTGGAGCTATTCATCAACGTCTCATACTAATGTGTGTCATACAGCCACTAATAATCTTATGTGACACGGCAAATTCACACTGCAATTACACTTTAGTTTAATTTGGACACTTGTCAGAGTCACTTCCATTGTTTGATATAATCAAGGTTGGGGTTCGTATTATGTAATTATTTGATATTTCGTATGCTATTTTTAAATTCTCAATTGCTCCTTTTGTCCCCGAATACGGAAGACAGGGCACAATACGGAAGATACTAATTTTATATCAATATTAGTGCGTCGCGCTCACATACATGTTAATTACGCTGCATTCGCAACTTACTAATTGATCCCAGTTTGATATTATTCGCAGCGGATCTCACTCACACCAATTTTAAAAGAACAAACATAGAAAACTACTTTTATACCTACACCAATGTCACCGTTTTATGTAATGTCTACTCAATTTCAGTCATATAATTTATTGTGTTTGTGCTATTTAATCCTACAACACATTAACGTCTAACATACTCTTAATATCCGATTCGATTTTTTTCGATCTGGTTAAGGTCGTTGTGAAGCTCCCTGGGGGAGGCCTATATCCAGCAGTGGAAGTCTTTCGGCTGATGTGATGATGATGACATTTCGTCCAGATTTAATTCTTTATTGTTGTTAAATAAATAAATAAAATTGTTCCGTGAACAAAGTTTTGTACGGAACATTAAAAATTAACATATTAATACAATCCGCTAACCAATATAGTAAGTAAGTGCACGAATGCTCTAATATTCAAGGAAACGTCCTACGTGAGTCTCTTTATCATGATGTTAATGAAACTGTATCATATAACATCATGACTAAAGGCTAGTCTCATTGTCATGACCCATTTCGTTCAGCTAGAACAATGTAATGATGGGACGCGTCTTGGTTATGCAAACTGCACAAGGTACAAAGTTCGCTGTTTACGATATTAACACTCGTGGGATTATAAAGTAGGTAAGTACTTCTCTATGTCATCGATTTAAATACTCAAAGATCCGACGTGGACATTAAAAAATATTTATAAGTATAGTCCAATTCGAACTATGAGGAATACAAAGAACCAGCGAGATAAGATAATACCCTGAATTTTGACAACCCTAAATAGCCGAAAGGGATAGTACCATACATAAGAAAGGGACGGCATAATCCGTCCCTGAATCGCTGTCAAACTTCGGTTTTGTAGAGTTTCCTTTCTGTACGGTAGTACTATTACTTATTCTGTGCTGCAAGTTAGAGCATATTATTAGGTATGTAAGTCAAATTGCAGTCTGTCTGTAGGGGAGATAGTGGACCATTGGGCAGTCGGGAGGCTCGGGCACCTGTAATAAATAAGCCCTGATTTACAAGGGGGTGCCCGAGCCTCCCGAGTGCCCAATGGTCTCTTACCTCCCCTACGTTTTAAACTCTAAGACCAACGTTCCACTACTGCATGGACGCAGGTCTCCTCGCGTTGTTTAAAAAACCGGCCAAGTGCGAGTCGGACTTGCGCACGAAGGGTTCCGTACCATTACGCAAAAAACGGCAATAAAATCATGTTTGTTGTATGGGAACCCCACTTACATATTTATTTTATTTTATTTTGAGTACTTGTTGTTATAGCGGCAACAGAAATACATAATCTGTGAAAATTTCAATTGTCTAGCTATATATGACGGTTCATGAGTTACAGCCTGGTGACAGACAGACGGACAGCGGCGTCTTTTTAGTAATAGGGTCCCATTTTTACCCTTTGGGTACGGAACCCTAAAAATCACGAGCAATAGAAACGGTTCCGTTTGTATTTAAATTTAAACAAAGAGATCTGTTTAAACGAGTATGAATCTAGTTTGCCTGCGCGTGCGAAGATGCGTTTGCGCAAGACATTCCTTTCCTAGGTATCGTTAGATTCTTCGCTAATTGACCAATGACATAATAATATTGCGGTATTGTTAGATAACTGCGACAGAGGAGCATTGTTATGATATATTTTCCAAAACACATAGGTACCTACTTGACACCTATTTACAAGTCGAAGTCGCTACAATATTTCTAACTACGTTTTCACTACCTTTCAATGATTATAAATAAGTGTTCATTTCATTTGGCATCTCTTTAAATTTTAATAAATACGTTTATACGTACCTGTACAGACTGACTAAAATCTACAACTTTGAACTTAGTAACACATATTTAATTACACAAACGGGTCTACCGCGATATAATGAAACAATGTAATTATATCGCGGTAGACCCGTTTGTGTAATTAAATATGTGTACAAAACGCGAGAGTTTAAAGTGTTATATTCAGTAACACACACACATACATAGTGATTTAAAGTGTAACTACATAAATCTTTATGTCAATACCCATTTAATATGAATATTATTTATACATGACCGGACCAGCAACACCATAGGTAAAATAAAATTAAGTAGGTAGGTTATCTACGTAGATTACCTAAGAGTATGTTAGACGTAGTAATTGCATTTAATAGTTGCGTCGTTTTGTACTGCCATGTCCCGTGACATCAACAATTCTATTGAGATGTCGCCTGATGAAGATTTACTTGTTACTCCTATGTCTATGCAATGCAATTGACGTAGATACGAGTATGAAGGTACTCGGCAACTGCATCCGTTTCTAGTGTTAAGTAATTAGATTTGTATCATATCAAGCTTAATCTATTCTATTGACGACCGGTCTGGCCTAGTGGGTAGTGACCCTGCCTATGAAGCCGATGGTCCCGGGTTCGAATGCTGGTAAGGGCATTTATTTGTATGATGATACAGATATTTGTTCCTGAGTCATGGTTGTTTTCTATGTATTTAAGTATGTACTTATATATTATATATATCGTTGTCTGAGTACCCACAACACAAGCCTTCTTGAGCTTACCGTGGGGCTTAGTCAATTTGTGTAAAAATGTTAAATATTATATTTATTTATTTATTATTTATTGTTTAGGTATTAAGTATACAGGATAGCCAAAAAATAAGTGCATTCCCGTTGCCAGGGAGGTTTTGGGATTATACTGAGCAACGTTTACTATGGGACCAACCCCGAAATCGCCAAAAAAGAATTTGGTTGGTTCATACCTTTTGGCTGTTTTTTTTTTCGTGATTTCGCGGTTGGTCCCATAGTAAAAGTTGCTCAGTATAATCCCAAAACCTCCCTGGCAACGGGAATGCACTTATTTTTTGGTCACCGTGTATATGAAAAGCAAGAGGTCTATTCTGTTCTAACAATTTGTTATCGTTTTGAGCTCACGTACGACGTTAATTTCATTTCGCATGCACCAATCAGCGTGCGCGATCTTCAAGGTCTTCAATAATATCAAAACCGTAAGTTGTGAATTCTGAATCGGATCTCAGGTGTAAAATATATGTCTTCTAAATTCATAAAAAGTACTGAAGCCCAACGAGCATAAACACCAGATTTAATTATTTTTGTACATTAACTGGGAAGTTTTTCAAGGTAATATTTTGTAAGTAGGATTAATTAAAATAGACATTTTGCTATGTAGTACGTACGCATTTTCGCAAAGCAAGGTCGGATTGAAAGGCGTGAGGCGGCTCATAAAATGTGATGCCGGTTTTGCACGCGGGTTATTCTCGGTAATTTTACCATTACTTTATCACCAAGTTTTTACAACATACTTATTTGGTAACTTTTACAATGCGTAGGGTAGGGCAAAATATTATTTTGTCGTTGACCAAAGTAATAGGTAGTAAGTAAGAAAATTTCATACAAACGGCTATCATACCGCAACTACTTAAAAAAAAAACATTTTTTTTGTACTTTGGGTTGTATCGTTTAATATTGAGAATTCGATTAAGTATATTTGCACCGGTATTGTAGATACTGTACCATGTCGTGTGAAACTTGTCTTAGAATCTTTCAATTAAAAATAAACAAATTAATTGATGATAGAGTCAATATATATAACGGTGTAAGGTAATGTAAGTTTTTAAGTACAGTCGAAAGTTTTAATTTATGACCCATTTTGTATCTTGTCACAGTGACAATAGTATGAGGTCTCTAGCGACTTTCGTACTGATTGTCACTGTGACAAGGTACGAAATGGGTCATAAATTAATACTTTCGATCCTCAAAGTTTCGGCCGTACGACAGTAAGTTTTCAAGCAATAATTTATGAGAATAACCCAGTCGGCGCAGGCACTTCGTGAATGGAGTTTCGTGTCCTCTGGTTGGGTTAAGTTTAAGGTTACGTCGTTACATTGAACCTTAGAGCATTTAATAACCGGAGACGCCTTTAAGAGCTTACCCCTCTGCCGAAAACCTTGCACAGTTGTGCAAACTTTTGTATGGATTGACGTTGATCTGACATGGCTAATTGTACGTTACGTACAAATCATGTACAAATAGCCATACATTTGACGTCCCCTCCCCCGCAGGAATCGGCAGACAGTTTTGTACAGAAAATGACAGCCAAGGCGTCTCCAGTTACTAAATGCTCTAAGCGAACTTACGATATGATATTTTTCACACAATATTGTGACTGATGCGAAATATGTATTACTGTTGCAATTGATAATTATTATTATCGGAACTGCGAATTTGAGCAAAGTTTACCAGTATGGTGGTAATGTGTAATACGATTACCTACTGCGAATTTGATTGCTTTTGAATGTAATATTTTCTACTTTAGTATTTTAATCGTTTCAATGGTTCTTTATTTGCATACCTGGCGTGCAGGCGGGGGTTAGGCGGAGAGGGAGGTATAATGGAACAAGATTTATGACCAGAACCGGTCAAGAGTGAGTGTAAACTGCTGTCATTAACGGCAAAAAATGTTTGCAGTTTTTCCTGTTCTGCATTAATTCTATGCATTGTTAACGATGCATTGTTTACTTATTGCCCGCTATAGAAACTATAAAAATATAATTAAACTGATGAGTTATTTCTTTCGATGTGAAATCCATAAATAATTAATACATTTTTATGATGTAGGTAGGTAGGAAATAAAAATAAATAATAAATTGGACAAAAAAAACGCCATAGAAGAAAATGTTCATAATTGATAGATCTCCACGTGTTTCGTTTTTGTGACTTGTTGAATAAATTAAATAAAAAATTGATAAAAATTGCCGTAGAAAAATTGAGATTGACAAATAGATATCCAACACTTTGACTCAGGTACTCGTATGAATAAATTAGAAACAGTAAGTAAGGTAAAGTCGTCCCGCCATTTCCTTTTCGTTTTACGCACGCGCAGGCCGGGGTGAAGGCAGTAAAATTAAGTAAAACAAAAAATCACTAGTTTTCGCAACACTTACTCTGTCTCCTCGCAAAGTATCCTCATGAGGCCCTGCCCCCGCCAGGCCGAGTGCGTGGACGCTACCCTGAGCTCGACCACCTTGTGGCAGTCCTCGGGCACCTTCTCCCAGATCCTCGCCTCCCGGTCCAGGTGTCCGAGCACTTTGAGGATCCGCCGGAACTTTGGATTTGGACAGTCTTCCGATTTGTCCGTGTATTCTGCTTCCTGTGAAAGGAAAGGGTTGTTATGTCGTTACAAAGATAACTCATTTTTATTTTGGTGTCCATTTTTTTCGTCAGGTTTTGATAAAATATGGTAAGTTTGAAGAGCTCCTCTCTGTATTCTGGGCCGAATAAACATGAAATGAGGTAAATAGGTATGTAATTTTCCGTTGAATTATGAAAATTCCATGTTTTCGTAACTCAAAGGAAGATTTTTTAGGATACGGTAAAATTGCGCGGCAAACAAATAAAAATCGGCCAACATGTCGAAAGACTTTTGAGCTCACTGTCTTCGCGAAAAATCTTTAAAATTTATCGAATGCCTGTGTGTGTGTACTAATTAGATGTTTATGTCATTAAAGTATTGAATAACTTGATTTGTATCAGCACTAGACCGGATCGAGTGGTGGAGCGGAACAGCCCTTCGTTTTGGGCCTTGAACCTTTCCTGGTATTCGCTCTAGGTAGGTATATAAACGTGAAACGAGTTTTCCTGGGCAGAATAGGCCTCATAATCTTACGAGTATATACTTCATATTATTCATGTAATGCGATTTCACGGCGATATTTCAGTCAGAAAAAGTTTGAAAAATGTTCAAGTACCTAGAGTTAGACAAAGAAAAGTCTGCAGCGATTTTGATAGCCCACGCAGTGCTAGTATTATTTTAAACGTCAAACTTCTATGAAATTATGACTAAATAACAATTGCACTATATGGGCTGTCAAAATCGCTGCAGACTTTTCTTGGTCTAACTCTACTCGTAAACTTCTGTAAAATACCGCAATATCACAGTAATTACTTAAAGGAGGTTTCCATTATTGAATGATCTCTATGTACGTATACGAAATTACCGTTTTTTCATGAGGGAAAGTTAGCAACTTTGGAAATTTTTCGTCTCACCCGGTGAAAAATATTAGGAACGACGTATGAAGTTACCATGTGGGAAAATGTTGCCCTGAGGACGGACATTAGACAATTTTGTCTTCTGATACTGAATGGAACCAGGTACACATAGTTTCAGCTGGACTTGCAAGTACAGATAATAGCAAATCTGCCAGTTATAAATTGCATATTGACGAGAATCGTTAATTGCTTCGTTATTTTCCATTGTTCCGAGTAAAGTATACTACCTACTCGCATAACCGCGGGTAATCATTATTATTCTAGTCTAAGTAACTCTAAACACAGGTTTCCCATCAATGTTTACTGATTTATGTCAAATATACGAGCATGTAAAGACGCAGATCGACTGGTGGTGGTGATATTAATCAAAAGTTTAGTAAAGTGTAGTAGGTGATATTAAATATTAATTAATTGCAACTAAATTTTAATAATTAATGTGCCTTGTATTAAAATTCAAACTATTGATATTTACAGAAGAGTAAATAAATTGTATGTTTATTAGAATGATGGTTAATAATTAAAATAAAACGTTCTTAAGTGTTATATTTTTAAAAGGTAGGTTATTTTTACCCAAGGTAGTTTTAAACCGCGTTTATACCTACTTTAATTTTCGTTTTCACTAAATTCATTTATTTACCTCCTGGTTAGGAACTTTCTTTTTTATAAAGGTCTGTCAAATACACAAAGAAACTTTTCGCAATACCTTGTCCGTAAAGTTCGTGCTCAAATAGAATAGTAACTTTATCCTGTACATCTCAGATAATCCCGCAATCCCGGCTACTGCCAACGACATAAAATCAATAACAAATAATAGGCATGGCGCTCTTCAGGTACAAAATATAATCCGTAGTAAAGTTCTTCGTATTATTTTATAGCGTATTAACTAATAACCACTATCATCCATCACTGGTTAGTAACTAACCACTGATATGGACAGAAATAATAATAGAAATAGTAATCATTTGCCATGGCAAAAACTTTGTACTGTGCAAGTGGTAAATGAAGAAACCGGCAAAAAGATGAAAAACAAAGCAACACATTATAACATTTACATAACACATAAGCCACGAAACGGTAAGTTAATAAAGCCTTGAAAATCTGCAAAATAAATATTAATATCCAGAGTTGACTGTACGAGGGTTGACAAGGTCAAATACTTTTCCATTTTGATCCCGACCTTCCCTTTGCGGCGAGGTTCGGAAATCCGATTATGGGAGGAAAACATGACATTTTCGGGAGATCAGCGGTGATTGAATAGCGGCCCGGGAATGTAAATAAAAGGATAATGAAATGCCGAGTTAGCGGGAAAAGGCCCTTTATCAAAATATTGCAAAGACGGGAAATTTATTTTCCACAGTTCAATTCCTAAGCTAAAAGGACGTATTTTCGATGAAAATTTAATGCAAATACCGCTTTTTAGCTTAGGAGGGCAGAATTCATTTTCGACGGATTCTGAAAATTTGAAAGGTAAATGTTGTTACAGATAATTCAAGATTAAAATATGTCTACTTAAAGAAAATGTAAAACTTTGCAATTTATACGTACAAATCACAATTAAATATTATGATTGTACATAAGTACCTAATGTACACTTACATTAGGTCTCCAGAATAGGATACCTACATTTAAATGATATTAAAGTGCCGCTTTATGTTTTTTTTTTCATGGTTGCATTTATACTTATTTGATATAAAAAACAATTTTTTTTAACTACTGTCCAGCATAGATACTTTGTCTAATTGCGAATAGGATCCACTGTACTGACGAACTACTTGACAGTCTTTCTAGTCATGGTATGCCTTCCCATTCAGATATTAAATTATGAAATAACTATTCGTGGTAAGATAAATGATGATAATATTATTTTTTGCAACAAAAATAAGCTGCTGTCAGTTTACTTTGTCTAATTCCGACGGTCGACTAAGTGTTTCAAGTCATAATTAAATCTAGACACGACACACCTGCAAAATATCCGATCACACCTGCACGGAAGTGACAACAAAGAACAATACGCTTTCAAACATGCTTACTAGCTATAGCTATACTTTAGGCGGACTATATGAGTTGAATTCAAAATTAAGTCTAGTTAATTACCTACTACTTTGGTAGCAATTGCGATCATATATCTTACCCTCCATCCGATCTTACCCGGGTATACCTTACATGGAGATGGTCGAAAAAGCTCTTGAGTTGACAAAAGTTTGCTCTTGTGGGGGCGATTCCACAAAAGATCCCGATGGGTCGAATGGGTCCCCAAAATAATACGATAAAATACTTAACATGGAAAGTCTTACCTCTCGCGTAACGATGCCGTTCAATATCACGCCAACCATCTCGCCAAGGTCGTCAAAGGCTCCAATGGACACTCCATGAGACAGCGACGAAGCTGAATACTCTTCCAGGTCTGGACAACGGGACTCCGGAGTCTCCAGTAGCTTAACGGCTTGGTTCATCGGCTCATCGCGGAAGAAGAACCTGAGGATTTTTATGTGATGAAGTGACATAATATGGTTATATATGGAATATGGATACTTTTATAAGCATGTAGTAATGCACATAATTGTGTAATTCCGCATAATATCATTCCTATCCGACGACTTAAGACGAAACGGGAGCTGAGCTAAAAGTCAATTTTGAGATTTCAAGCTGAATATACCCGTCGCTCTGACGGGGCGTGAGAGACTGTATTTGTGTGTGTAATGCACGCACACAGATGCGTACGCTTGCACCCGCGCGCGCCTCATTGCCGACAATTTGCAATGTCATTTTTCGTGCGTTACTGTCACGAGGCGTTCACTTATTACTTACTGTGTTGCGATTGAATTTTTTGACCCGGCTTACGGTTACGGAACTCGATAATCTTTCTACTACTGTGACTTGGCTTTGTTTACTTGACTTTGCTGATCAGCTTATTGTTTTGGACTCCGTGAGTTGTGGTTACCTATTGGACCGCACGCAATTCATCTACCTTTATTCAAGTATACCTATACCTTTTGTTATACCTACGTGTTGTTTACAAAACTTCTGGTTATAATATTACAATAATTATGACATTTGTGTTGTACGTAGGGTACCTACTTATGATACTTACTTATAAAGAATTCATGATAACGTCAAATAATGAGTCAAAAGGGTAGGGAAAATAAATCGTGTACTTACTTATATATACTCTTACACTCAACAGCCAACTTTAACATTAGAAAAAGGCACTAAATTTAATTTATAATGGGAGGTCGATCATTGTCGATTACATTTTTTTTAAGTTTGCTGCATTTTTCTAATGTCAAAGATGACTTGCCGAAGTATAGGTAGGTACCTACATACAGTCATACATATAGGTAAATCGTGTTTATTAGTTACACACATAATATTTAATGAATATAGCAATAGAGTTTGGAATTCATACTTACCTACTATTCTAAACAACTTTCCTAATAGAGTTTTACTAGAAATAAGTAATAAGCCTAATAAGATTAAGTATATAATAAAAAAAGAACTGAATACCATAGTACAAGAATAATTATTAGTTAAGTAAGCACATAAATATAATACATATACCTACACATAAATATACATTATGTATTTATAATGATAAGTAATAAATATATTAGAACTTAAGATTAGGGAATAAATTTAATATGTCCCCCTCATCCTAGTTACTAAAATCTTAAATATTAAAGATTATAACTAGGTTAAGAACGTGTAATAGTATTATTTTTTGTGAATTAAAAACAGATTTCATTAAAAAAAATTTAATGTAAAATGCCTATGTACGTTTATATAAACCTACTTCGATTTATGAAGCACATAATTCTTATAAGCACCATATACCTACTGTAATCTCATAAGGCCCAGGTACTCAAGAAATATGACCAATATTTGCCAGTATCATATTAGTTTTATTTTATTTGAAAATTTAAGGCACTAAAACATCTCTATTCCGATTGAAAGTAATTTATTTAAGTATCTAAATTTCAACGAACTTAACCTCTAAGTATTATACTATAAAGGTACCTGAGGGTATTATTATTATACGAAACATTATTTTAAGAATACGAGTATTCATTACTTTAGAAGGTACCTACTTATAGATTTTATTGCGTGATGCACATATGCGTAATTAGCCGAAACCTTTATAAGAGTGTAATTCATAAGAAGTACATAAGATATAATTTATGTACTGGTTTGCTGTTAGCTTTTAATTGTATCACTTTACATATATGTTACTCAAATAACTAACACGGTTACACTGTTGTAAGAATATTATTTTTCAGGTAGGCCTTATTATACCTACTATAGGCCTTATTACCTCCTAGTACCTTAGTAGTAGTAGTACTACTACGGAAATTGATTCAAAGACTCAAGACTGACTTAAGTGGCAGTAGGGTGTAGGGTTTTTTCTAGGCTTAATGAGTTCGCTGAAGCTTATTTTTTATACTTAGCGCACAGAACCACTAGTTTAACAGTATCAGCTCTAACCACATGTCACCATTTTGTCCTTTACGTAACAAACTCAGGGGCCCAGAATATCCGATGTACCTATCAAATCAAGGTTCTGTACCAAATAAGGCCCGGTTATTATAGTTCGTTATTTTTTAGCATTAGAAAGAAGGTAAACAATCATGACGTGTCTTTTTATTAATAATTATTGAAAAACGCTTTCAAAAATTAGTTTATATTACTTATGAAAGCAAAAGAATATAAAAAAGTATATGATTAATACATACATACATACATACATACAATCACGCCTATTTCCCGGAGGGGTAGGCAGAGACCACGGATTTCCACTTGCTACGATCCTGACATACCACTTTCGCTTCCTTCACATTCATAAAATTCCTCATACACGCTCGCCGGTTTAGGGTGCTCTTGCTCATTAATATGATTAATATGATTTATAATTCTAACATATTTGCTATGACTTATTTTTCAATGGTAATTTTTAATAAGACATGTCAAAATCTGTTACCTTAATGCAAAAAAACGAATTCAATAGTCATATCAAACGTCGATTATGCAGTTGATGATGAGCTTGCATTTTCTACCATTGGTGCTGCAAATGCATCAACCGGTGGCGATAAACTTTGCCCTCTTGTAAAACAAATTACTATTGTGATTGTGTCCAGCAAAAGGCCAAAATTCGGTTTACTTTCCTGTTTAAAATATTACTAATTTATTCATATTTCAGATTAGGTACATAGGTAACTGTCTGAATGTTACAATGCCAGCTGGCAAATTCTATCACATTTGTTTGTTTGGTAGTCATGGTAACATTCACTTACATTGATATCCTTATTAAGATCTGTATCTTATTATCCAGACCTTAAAATATTGCCACCGTTGCCCTTTAAAAAAATACTGTTTAAATAATTGGCTACTCAAACAATGCTTCTATAGTATAAATAATGACTACACAAAAATGGGTAGTATTGTATATAATGCACGAAATAAGGCCCGATTCTTAAGCGGGTTTAAATTTTGAGGCCATGTCCGCTAATACTATAGACAAAATATCAAGTTTAATAAACACAAAAAAAAAACATTGATGGGCCTTATTTTATAATTTAGGCCTTACTTTGTAATTTAAAGTAGAGTTAGGCCAAGAAAAATCTATAGCGATTTTGATAGAACACGCAGTGCAAGTATTATTTCAAACGTCGCTTCTATGAAATTATGACATATAAATAACACTTGCACTGCGTGTGCTATCAAAATTGCTGTAGACTTTTCTTGGTCTGACTCTAAAATATTCTTTATTACACCACAAACATAAAAACAAATTTAAAAAAAACCGGCGAAGTGCAAGTCGGACTCGCACACGAAGGGTTCCGTACCATTATTTATAAAAACGGTCACCCATCCAAGTACTGACCCCGCCCGACGTTGCTTAACTTCGGTCAAAAATCACGTTTGTTGTATGGGAGGCCTCACTAAAATTTTTATTTTATCCTGTTTTTAGTATTTGTTGTTATAGCGGCAACAGAAATAAATCATCTGTGAAGATTTCAACTGTCTAGCTATCACGGTTCGTGAGATACAGCCTGGTGACAGACGGACGGACGGACAGCGGAATCTTAGTAATAGGGTCCCGTGTTTTACCCTTTGGGTACGGAACCCTAAAACCGATTTACAATGTAGATAAAGGTAGCAACAGGCGGTCTTATCGCTGTTAGTTCTTATTCTTCGTTTGTTTAGCATTAGAGTCTTTTTTAAGCATGCAATCGTATAATTATTTTGCTTTTTTTGTAATAGTTATGTACTTAGTGGTTAATATTAGTATTTACTATTTTTTTTTTCAATAATGCTTAAAAACGAAGTATAGACATGACAACCAAATATTAACGCCATTGTAGGGCAGGATGCAGGATATACAGAACATGAATCATTTGTACTGTCACGCTCCGTGATTGTTGAGCCATTTAGGGTTCTAGCTAAATTGGACATTCCATAGAGCACGAGTAAGTATGGAACAACCAATTCAGCTAGGACCCTAAATTGCTCGACAATTACGAAGCGTGCCTGTAGGTACCTAAAAATTTTGTTAACCCATTTTAACCATGCAATAAAATATTTTTGATTTTAATTTCTAATTTGAAATATTAGAATCAAAAAGTTCATAATAGATTGTATATCATAACTACAAAAATGTGTTCCCTACTCTCAACCCAAAACCCCTTGTATCTTAGGATCTAGACATTTTCACACAAGACGGTTTATCGATAACTTCTTACATCACTAGATTATCGACATTAAATGTCGACTATTGCCCATCACTTTTCTGGCTGTGTACGTATTTAGAAACTTGACTCCGCCCCTAAAATTAGTGCGATAGGGACAACTGCAGCTGAGGCGAAAAATCCTGCGTAAAAATGACAAAAATCGAGGTTTCGTAGTCCTCTTTTTCCTCCCCGAAAACTTAACCAATCGTAACCAAATTTGGAAATCTAAATGATTATGAAATTATCTGTGTCGGACCGTTTTGCTTTTTTGGCTAATTGATATCAGTTTTGAATACCACGCCTCTCATTGCGGCATAGTCTATTAGGCCATTTTGGCCGTTTTTGAAGGGCTCTAGCGCCTTAAAAAACAAAAATATCAAAAAAAGCAAAACGGTCCGACACAGATATTGACAATATTAATCTGTGTTGAAAAAATCATTGCTCTAGCTTCAAAAACCACGGAGGAAAACGAGGACTACGTTTGTATGGAGGAATGACCACTCCTGTTGGCTCTTAACCTCAGATAAAAGAGCCTTCTACGACCTCTAATCACTACGGACTAGTCGAAATATCAAGAGCTGACTATGAACTAAACGATCGTGCTGTATATATTTAATTGACGCAGCGTTTACACGAAAAAAAATTATGGCAAAAATACTCCGCATAATTACAGGTATACATTGTGCAAGTGCAAGTTGCAGAAAGTTTCCAAGAAGTTGAAAAAGTCTGGAAATTAAAATTAAAATTAATATGGCAAGTTTTCACCCTAAAAATTGAAAGTTCGTTCTAACTGACAAACATGCTTTTTGTTCGGATTTCTCATTCCAATTAATTAATTTCGATCAGGATTTGTAAATGAACTCTTGTCATCTTGAATAAGAATTGTTTATTGCCACATATTCAATACAAGTACATAAGAAAATAAAATAAAATTACGTAATAGAAGAAAAAGTACAGATCTACTAACAACTTAGAATATTTTGGGCTATCTTGGCTATAGGCGCCCAGTATTATTTTAGTTTTGATTGATAAATTCTATAAACGCTTGTCAAATGATCACAATTTAGGACTAAGCCCTAGGGAAGATAGGCTTACCGTCTCAGGAAGGCGAGTGTCAGCTCCGTGTCATCTGTGGTGAGTTTCCGCAGCGTGTAGGCGAGTTTGGGCGGCATCTCCGGCGCGATGCGCGGGCGCAGGGACAGCTCCGACAGCTGCGCCGGGAGCTCGTCCGCGAGCTGCAAGTACAAATAAATTAGGAGCGAAATGATTACCTAAAGTGAAAACGGAAAATCGAATCCCATCAAATTGCAAGTCTTGCAGCCCAAAAATTTGGGAGATCTAACCAAGTTGCTTCCTCTAATTGCTTCCTCTTCTATTTTTTTTCTTAACAAACAAACAATAAAATATTTGCATAAAAAGAGTAACGTTTATATTCATGCCAAAGTTCATGATTTCTTAAGATGGGCTATATTTTTGAAATTTGTTAGGTAGTAGCATTATCGGATTAGGTCTAACCTCGAAATCTCTAGAAGAGTCCTGAAATTTGGTAAAGTATGTTAATTAAAGGTCTCTTTTTCATGTCCACACTATTTGACATTTGGGGACCTCGAGGAATCGCAACCATCTTGGAAAATGTCTACCATCCTGGAGAAATTTGCGTTTTACTCTAAATCTACGTTCTCTATGAAAATATGGTGTAAGGCAACATTAAAGCTTATTAAATTTTACACAAAAAAGTCCTATATATCTTTGCGAAAAAAATACATCTTGTTATAGAAAATAATTGCTTAATCCAGATTTAGTTCTTATACCCTTTCAGGGGATATTATCTTAATAGGAACCTTGGAGGAATATGAATTCCACTTTTGTCTATACATTTGTACACGTTCTACCCCAATATCAACATTTTACTCGACTGCGACATAAACAGAAAGTAGGGTAATTAGGTTTATGGCTTTATGTTCATGACAAATTTTATGTTATCAGTACGTCGTTTAAAATTAACCCTTATCTTGGCAAGGCTCAAAATATCTTAAATATAAACATTTTTTTAGTTTTTCGTCACCTATTGAGCATACTAGACTATTAAAAAATAAGGGGAAAAATCCAGGATTTTCCAGTTTCGGAAAATCATATGTATCATATTTGATACAATGCCAATCCCTCGACAAAATAGTTATCTACTTTTTAGAAGAAAAATGTGGATTTTAATAAAAATAAAACATGTAATGCAACAGAAATTATCATTTATTGCTAATTAAACGCAATCTAAAGCATCAGATGACTATTACACCTGTAAAAATAAATTATATCTACGAATACCTGATCACATGGGCGGAAAATTTGATCCCGTAAAGTTTAAAAAAAGTCGTCAGCAAAAAGTTGAATAAATTATGAAAAGTAGACAAATACTTTGGGGGCATTTTTTGCCATACACATATTTTTCCGTGCTACGGGCTACGGCGTAGCAATAATGCTACAGCGTACGAATATACAGTTAAATAACATCTAGTACTTTAAAAAATTCAAAGTTCAATAACTAAATAATACGACAACTAATAATAAATACTTGAAACATGTTTTGTAACCCCACAAATATAATAAAATTAAAAAAACAGGTAAAACTATTTTAACGACAACTTGGCAATGTATTAAATGTAATACAATCCTTTCGATATGTACATTTCTGAGTTCTTGGCAACGTATCAAATATAATACATAACAGTTTCATGTAAGGTTCTGTGTATTAAATGTTTTTAAATTCGAACGCATTGTAAATATTTATGCACTAACAGATAGTAAATGCATCAAAATGTAAATTATGGAAAAATATATACTAATCTAAGAAATAAATGCAAAATTTCCAGTGCGAACCGAAATCTGTTGTTTCCGTGGTGCCATGTTGATTATTACTAATTAATTTTGTATGTATTTATATCCTTTATCTTTCTGGTACCTTGTTGTACATTTTGCTGCATTTGTCACCCTCTTTTCACTTTCTCCTCTCATCTACTCAAAAGTTAACTGGAAGAGATCCCTCAAAGGGATAAGTTCGCCTTTGTACTTCTTACTAATTGTATGTTATTTTTAATATGTCTTTTTGTACAATAAAGAGTTTACTACTACTACTTGTGTCCATTATTTTTTTCTATAAGAAAGGAGGGTAGCTCGACATATTGATGGCAGAATTATTTTGTTAGGTAATAAAGTGAACCTGCTAGATTTTTTAAAGTTCCATGTATCACGGGTGTTACAATGCCAAGATAAGGGTTAAGAGAGTAACTTGGATTGTATGGTGGCGGCTAGGATCGTGTGCCTCTTAAAATAGCATTTAAAAGTATGTTCCTTATGATTGAACAGCGATAATTAAGTGTATGACACATACAATTAAAAGTTAATTGCATAAACGGTCTTGTCATTCTTACCTTAATCGGAGTCTTGACATTGCCTGCATAGTCTCAGCAAAACCGACAGGCAATCTATTACTCTATCGACAACTCGGATAAACTGACTTATGTTGACAAACCTTATAAATATTTAAACTACACGATATAAACGACGTTGATCCTATCATATATAATTTGTATGTGAAATAGGACTAATTAAAACTACCTCTTTATGGGGCATGTTATGGGACTGCAACGTCAAAACTGTCGGCAGAAAGTGGCAGTGGGACAGAGGCGTAGGTATATTCCCGCGTAAAGACGTCATCAAAATATGTAGCTCCCGTTTTGTTGCCAAAAGTGCATATTAGACCCAAACTGTGCATTGCATAGTTATAGGTATTATAAATTATGAAAGCATATATTTACTACAAATTGATTAAGTATACCTACCCTAAATTTTAAATTATATTTTAATTTAAAGGTTATTCAAAATGACTCTATTAATTCATGGCATTAGCATAATAAGAGACCAGCTGCCGATAATTGAATTTTAAAGCTCGCCTGAAAGGCGATTGGTTCTGAAATGAGGTTAAAAGCTGTCACATTCCGCCCTTTACCGTTTGTCCGGTTCAACCGCCTTCAAGGGCATTTGACAAAAGCTATACCTACTTAGTACCTACAACAAAAGTATCTTAATATTCAGATAGATCACTCAGTTTAAAAATGTGCACTAAGTGTTAAGTTTAGGGGAATACATTGCAGCTCTAAAGCTAAGCCAGTTACGGCTTAAAATGATTTTTAAATTATCAGGGTTAAAGGGCAAAAATTAATCGTAAAAAGGAAAATTCAAGACAGAATAATATACTAGTAGTAGTAACCCCAACGGTTACCAAAATTGTTGAATTTTCCAAATGGAATCGTAGCCGGTGCTCTCAAAAATGGTAGGTACGTATTTTGAAAGGAATTCGACAAAGCCATACATTTTGAAATTTACAGTGAACTTCCCTTTCCGTCCTTTCCTTTTCCTATCTGTTTACTATATTTGGTGAAATTTCCGAGTGCTTTTTCGATTCTTTTAAAACTTTAGCTATTTCTTAGTGATTTAGCCATGGATTTTCAATCTGTTCACATTTTCTGCAACCTACAAGTTGCAGTAAACATTGTAGTGGATTATTATCGGCAATTGTTATATCAATTAATTTATCTCCGTGTCGAATCGTGTAACGATTTGCATTAAATTACTATGCAGCGGACTAGCCACAGTTTTTACTAGGGCCGTTTAACTTTAGCTTTTTACGACCAAAACGTTTTTGTTTTTGTTTCCACAGTTCCTGGGTCTTAATGCCCAATCTAGTTTGATTACTTATCTATGGTGTAGTAAAAACCATGGTAAAAACTATATAATTTGCATAATAATATTAGCTTTATTAATAGACCCATTGACCTGACAGTTAAATGCTGTAATAGATGTTTTTGAATTTTAATATTCTATATACACCTACCTTGAACTTATTTCTAGCAAAAACGAGTGCTTGACATGTTGATTTGTATTTTTTGTAGTCTCTCGGTGAGTTACAGCAAATCACATTTGTACGAGTATGTTTTTATTTTTTTGAGTAGGTTTTAGAAAACAAAATGTAATTTTAAATAGACAAATAGTAGCAAAAACCATAAACAAAATATGTAAAAAAAGATAAAATTATATATTATAAAAGGTTGTGCAGTCTTGCACAGGGTTATTGAAGTATTATTTTGTCAAGCATGTTTTTGCAAGTCGAAAGCATTCAGGAAATATAGTATAGGTGATATATTTTTTCTATAGGTGTTATAATACATATTTTATTATTAACCATTTTAAACTGACGAAATCCTACGTTTCGAACCAACATGTATGAAGAACTGGCCTTAAAATGAATAGTTTATGATGGTTCATTATAGTTTTTGCACAGTGCCGATTTTCCTCATTCACCCTTTGACCACAAACGCAGTAAAGGGTTCGAAACGTCGGGATGTAGGAATTCAATATACGCGATATAATCCGTTTTAATAGTTTTATTTCATTAATTCTATCTTCTTTGCATCACTGAGTTAACAACGAATTGTTTCTTATACTAAACAAAATAAATCAATGTCTCAAACACTATCCTACATACATCATTAGAACACGACAATTCATACCCGGCTGCATAAATAGTGGATTTGAATCGGAATGACTTGATTTATACCTTTTTCGTCACGACTCGGGCATAATCGGTATTTGCTTGTTTATAGTGGGCGACAATTAGCATGTATTGTGAATCGCGTGACCACGCTATTATTTTTACAGTGCATAATATGGTGCACTTTACCGCCCTAGGGCGGGATTAAGGACAATGCACGTGCACGTGCGAAATACACGTGCGAAAAGGAAATTCGCAACGAGTGGCGATAAATTGAAACACAACCGAAGTTAAGATACTTTTCGCACTTGTATCGTAACTTGGTACTAAAAAGTATTGGTACCTATCTTGGTTTTAAAGAATCCGAGAAGTCAGTAAATGTTTCGGGTATACCTATTTTGGGTCAACATTGTACCTATGTGTTCTGCCAAGTTATAAACGGAGTATCAGGATCTAACATAGGTACATAGTTTTATTATAATTAAATATAGGTTAATACATAAATGCGCTAACTACTTATTTTTACAAAAGTATAACATGGAAAAATACATTGTAATAACCATAGTATGAATGTAACCATTCTATTCGTATTGTTTCAATCGTCGAATTGCCATAAATTTTCTGAACAATGAAGTATTACGTTCAAGTGATATTTTATTATCATTGGACATCTCTAAAATCAAATATAATTAGTACATTACGATACAAGTGCGAAAAGTAGGAAATTAAAAAATAAATTAAACACGACCGAAGGGAGTGTTTTAAATCGACACGAGTTGCGAATTACCTTTTCGCACGCGTAATGCAACGTTTTACAGTACATATGGCCCTTTAAATTTTTGACATAGGCACGTATTCTCCTTAATCCCGCCCTAGGGCGGTAAAGTAGCACCATATGTACTGTAAAAAGTTATTGTCGTGTCTAGATGGTAAGTATGGCGCGGCAGTAGTGGCATAGGTACGGAAGTTATTTCGAACGCCTATATTTATGGTAAGGTTACGTATTCCAGAAATAATATGTTGCCTTATATAACTTATATTGCCATTAAATTATAGCTGCAATTAGTATTACTATGCCAGGAAGGATGTGAAGTTGTATTTGTAGTTGTTGTATGCTCTAGATAAGGATGTGATGATTAAATACTTTAACAATGTAACTTGTACAATGTGCAACAGGAAGGTAACCTACCAAACCTGTATATCATAGGATTCATAGGTATTACAATGGGTTAGAATTTTTATTTGGTTCAGTTTAAGTATCTAGTTCACTTTATGTTCCTAAATATTTGACAATGATAGCTTTGATCACTTGCATTTTATGTAGCATAAAATGATAACTGTACCTAACATGAACATTAGGATTTAGATCTTGCGTTATTTTAAGCCGTTTAATTATATGCCAAATTAAAAAACAACAATAAGTATAACAAACATTATGGATACCTGGTGTCTGAAATAAATATATCCATTTTCATTTCATAGCCATAACCGTCCTAGTTATTTGTCAGTTGACAGATTACTTATGTGCACCGCAGCCGCCAGGTGGACGCTGCTGTCAGGCACTTTTAGTAGGTATTCGAATTTAGCACGGCACCATATATATACAGTAGGTAGGCCCAGGGTAGGCCAATACTGAACAACTTTTTCTATGGGACCAACTCCGAAATCACAAAGTTTTTTTGGCCGTTTCATAGATTTCGGTCGAGTAGATGTCGAAGTTTTCTATGGGAAGGCCAAATTTTTCTTTGGGATTTCGGGGTTGGTCCCATAGAAAAAGTTGTTCCGTATGACCTACCTAATCACCACGCACAATATGGCTAACGGTCCAAAAATGACCCTGTATAGTTGTAGGCACTTAAAATAACTAAAGAAATGTCTAAAACAAAAAATATGAGAACAAGGCAGTTGCATACACGTAATGCAGCTTCGAATGCAGGAAGTAAGTAGGTAGGTACAAGTAAGAACCAGTTTTACAAATGCCAATTGTATTTATAAGCAATTGTGGCACAGACCCATTTGTGTATAAAAGACCTTGAGCTCTCGGTATTATCTAAGGATACTTTTATTAGTTATTAGGGAACTAGATTAATATATAAAAAAACGAAGAGTGATGTGTCACAGATAAATATTTAACTACATATTAGTGGGAGAAGTTGTTTCAGATCGCCATATGTTTGTACACAAAGATGTGTTCACTTTAAAAAAAGCTTTTCAAATATACATTTATATCTTTTTGCACATACTCCACAACCCCAAGAATATAAAGATCATTTTGTTTACCTAAATTAAATATGCAGTAATCGTCTCGATTTTTCCAAAAGTTAGTTAGGTAGTAGGTATTATTACATTACTATATGTATGCATTATGTATGTTCTATTTTACATTATACAGCCTTACTCCCTGAAAAGTTATCAATTTTTTTTTCGGAGTTTTATTATAATTAAAATTATAGTTCACATTTAAATTGCACAGTTATTAAATTCGTAATACTCGTACTCATATCAATTTTATTGTAAAGTTTTTTGTAGGCAGTAACCACTAATCGGTTAGGTATGTAATAAAACTAATAACTTATAATAAATTAAAATTAAAATGTTGCGTCATTTGATAGTTTAAAGCTGCCAGGTTTTTCATAAAATATAATCAATTTATACAATATTGACTAATTCGATTGATTTTTAGAATTCCGACAAATATGTCTAAAGTTTTTGTTTTCTGCCAAATCGAAGTTAACAGAGCGAAACAATAAGAAGCGATTGTCAATTACATAGCGAATCGATCAATGGATAGCGTCAATTAAAACAACTGTCAATCTTATTTCCTCGTGTTAATGCCATCGACAGAGTCGCTTCATTCGGGGATGAAAATGGGTCAATCGCGACCAACGTGAACTTTTCATAAGAAGGACATGTTGTTTGAGTTAAAACCCCAAAAGACAGGAAGTATTTATCTCCACAGTTTTAGAAATTCAACTCGCAAATCACCACGCCTTCTCGATCGCTTATAACCGTCAAAGTTAAAAGTTACGGTCACGTCATGTCACGTCAATAAACAATTTGCGCTAATCACGGAACGAAGTGTACATCGGGAACTAGAAATAATGTAATCGCATAAAAAATGGCATCAAAAATAAACATCACAATAAAAAACGTAAATATCAATGACTCATTGATAAAAAATAAATGAACATAATGAACCGACGGCGAAAGGCGATCGTCGAACTATGGGCCTTGGTAATGATCATGAACGCGAGCGAGGCTGCGCAGACGCGGGCGCGGTAATTAGCGAGGGGCCGATTCTGAAATAACAAGTTACGGGGTTGATCTTGGGCCAAATTCGACATGTACAACTCTCAGATTTCGCATCCACGTCAAATCAACAGTTGATTTTATTGCATGTTGATTCTATCAAGTTCGATTCGGTAATATTATTTGGTACAACCAAAACTCAACTCTGAACTCGGGGTGGTTCGATTGGGTTTGATTGTCACCTAACTGTGTATTGTAAATTTTTGACATTGTACGTATTCGACAGCTTATGATTTTTCCCACATCAACGGGAGATCAACACGATACGTCAAACGTCGCTTGTCGAATAGGGGTTCTGATTATTTCAGCAAAATGTATTGGAAGTCGAATCATTAGACACTTTGCTCGCGCTTGTTGGTGCGCGTGAGATTCACTGTGAGTCGTGTCAAGGTCTTATCATAATAAGATTAAAACCATCACGAAATGATTAATCAGAATCGACGTGCGGTTTACGACACTATGTAGTCGCTTGTAAAGTGAGACGATTAGTTACGTAGCCGCTCCATCTTGTAAACTAGTATAAATCAATTTTGTTTGTAGTCTCTATAATGCCGAATGAGAAATGTTCTTACTCGTACGTAATTATGTATATTCGACCAATAATATTGGCTAAGTGAAATGCGAAAAAACATGAATTAGCCTAATTTAGTCGCGGAGTGGCACTCTGGTACTTGTGAATGCGTAGTAGCGTAGGTAAATCCTAAATTTTTATAAGTTTTTATGGGTTAGTTTAGGTTTAGTAAGTAAATACACTTTAGTTGTAATTTATAGTTTTAGAATTCTTAGTTCTTAAGTGAAATTAATGTTTATACTATGTATGTAATTGTCATGTAATAAATAAAGATTTCATCCTAAATCGAAGCAATAGAACTGACAAACGGGTTGGTCACAATTTATGTACCTATACACGGTGTAACATGAGGAAACCGAATAATTTTAACCACGCATTTCTGAGGTCAAAAAAAGGAAAAAAAATTATGAGTTTAAGTAAATTTCGCCAAATAAATATATTTTTTTTGTTTTGTTTTTTCAATTTTTTGATGTATTTGTAGGTACATAAAAAATAAATATTATTGGTAAACTTGTCACTTAAAATTGATTTTTACATTTTTTTTTCGTAAAACCTACTTTTTGCAAAGTGTTACTTGTCACTTTTTGACATCTATCAATAAGGATATTTAGACTACGTCCCATAGCAGCAACATCACCATCAAAAAGGCCTTTTACACTATGTAACAATAAAAACTTGTTTTTTTTTTTAATTAATATTATGTCTGAAACTAGGCGAATTTCAAAAAAGTTTATAGGACATTTTTGTCTCTAAATATGATCAGAAATACGCTGTTAAAATTATTCGGTTTCCTCATGTTACACCGTGTATAATAGCGTATAATAATGCTATTATTTTACTGTTTCCTCTTATGCTCAAATAAATCCCAAGAATCTACACTTTTATTCTCGTGATCTAGACTGCAGATGAAGGTCTCCGAAGAGAGATAAATCTAAGGAAGTCATGACTGGACTAGATATGTAAGCTGTCTCGAGTTCGTCACGGCATGCCCTTGCCTTGCTGTCCTTGCAAAAATTGCAATTCCAAATTTACAGGGTTATGATCTCATGTCGTATATGTATAGTAGGTACGCATTAGGGCTTAAAGAGGTGAATGGAAGATTTGCGACACAAGAATAATAAGGCCTAATGCAGAGCATTTGATATCAGTTTAAGATTCCTTAAAGATGTTATCAATTACTAACAGCAACATTCTAAACTGGCCGTCGGTGTACCTTGTGGTTTACGATTTGTGAGTTTAATATTAAGGGTGAATCCATGAGTTTAGAACAACTTCACCATCAGAGTAGTAATACGGCGAAGTCATCACTACCACTATATTTATTACTCCTCTGTAACTTTATTACTACTCAATATTCAAACGGCGCAGACGTAAGCATTACCATAATAAACAATACCTGAAGCAAATGAGTGTGTCCAAGAAATGAAAAGAATCGTGCAGTTAACACTTGTCAACAGCTACTGTGTTGAAGACGAACGTCACTTGTCATTCAATACCTATGTTATGGCTCTTCTACACGATGGGCCAACGCCGGCCACTCCAAGGGACGCATTTATGCGTTAGAGGGAGCAAGTGATATTGCTATCTGATTCTACCGCATTGCTGCGTCCCTTGGAGTGGCCGGCGTTGGCCCATCGTGTAGAGGAGCCATTAAATTGACGAGCATTCGCATCGTTTGAAATGAATTATTTTGTTCTTAAACGAAGCAATGTTCGTCGTCAAAATGTCTTTTATATGGACAAAAAGAGCATTTTCAGCTTTAAGTTTACTTAGATACATAAATTCACGCGCAAGTTTAGTCAATATCTTATTTCTCAGTGTTAAATCAAAATAACTTGCTTTTAAAAGGATTTTTATTACTATAAAGATCGAGACGATATTATTGTAAATAATATGTTTTTCACCTCAGTAGCTCGAACAACCCATATAACCATTCCAGTCGCAGAATCACAAAGTGGTAACTAAATGTCAGATGTGTCGTAACAGAGTCCACACAATGTGTCTAGAATTGTTTCGAAACAAAGTGTCGTCGCCGTGTCTACACTTTTCCGTAACAAGGTGTCGACACATTTGTGTGCACTTTGCGTGCGGTTTGCGACTAAATCTGACAGCAAATTTGTGACAGCAAATGTCAATATAAAATACCTCTTGAAAACCAAGGTTTGTCAAACTACTATTAGTGTCTCGTGTGCTCGTAATTCTAGTAAGTCATCATGGGCAATGCAAATGATAATAATCGACCGAAACCATATAAACAGCCAACACCCGTCAACCTTTTACAGAAAAGTTTTTAAAGAAATGTAATAAGCTACTTAGGTCAGGCAACGAATGCTCCAAAAGTTGTAGAGGGAAATGCTCGGAACACAATTTTTGACTCCGTAACTCGGTTTGACAAGTTAGGAGGTGAACATATCAAAAGTCCCCGGCCGTAGCCCTTGAGCGGGGGGGCGAGAGGGGGCTTTGAAGGTCCCATTTTCCGGTTTTTCGATTATATCTCGGAAACTATGCATCTCAGCGACATGGCCACTTATACAAAATGAAAGTTAATTTAATTTGTTACAAGTTTATTCAGTCAATTTTTTCGATATGTTGAATAGTTTTTGAGATATCCGCTCTTGAAAGTTTATTTAGGGCTCTCAATTTTATCTTGATATATCTATATCAGTGAAGGTGCTAGGCCGTGTTTGGTATCGTTTTCGTATAAATCTGGGGTGCTGAATCCATTTAAGGTATCACATTGACACCATTCCACAAAATAAAATAAAATCTTTTTAGGGTTCCGTACCTCAAAAGGAAAAAACGGAACCCTTATAGGATCACTCGTGCGTCTGTATGTATGTCCGTCTGAATACACAAAATAGTTCTTTACCTATAGATGACAGGAAAACCTATTAGAAATGTGCAGTCAAGCGCGAGTCGGACTTAATGTACGGAACCCTTAATACGCGAGTCCGACTCGCACTTGGCCGGTTTTTTTGAAACTCTTCTTGACGCTTAACCGCTGAACCGATTTCGTTGAAATTTGGTATAGAAATAGTTTGCGTCCCGGAACAGGACATGGGATAGATCTTATAACCAAAATCATCTTTTGAAGGTGTGAAAAGTGGCGTGGAAATTTGTACGGGAAATCAATAACCGCTGAACCGATTTATATGAAATTTGGGATGGTCTACATCTTTGATTTAGTTAAAAATGATGAAAAAACATGACTTCAAACCTAAACTTAAACAGTATTAACTTCAAGAAGTCAATTCTGAATTCCCCCCTACACCTCATTTCACACCTTTAAAGGATGATTTTTGAGATAACTTATTATATCCTGTCTCGGGACTCAAAATATATGTGTACCAAATTTAAATTAAAACTGTTCAGCAGTTTAAGCGTGAAGAGGAGTTTAAAAGAAAGTATTTTAATAAGTTTATATGTTTTTACTTCGGAATGGTGTCAATGTGATACCTTAACTAAATTTGGTACTGCGAATTTATACGAAAACGATACCAAACATGGCCTCGTAGCTTTACTGTTGTAGAAGTCAAAATAAAATTGAGAGCCCTAAATTCTTATTACTTGGCCAAACTTGTGTAGAAGGAAAAGGTAAAATAAAAGTCTTCGGCAGGAATATAA
Organism: Cydia splendana; assembly: GCF_910591565.1. Taxonomy (NCBI): domain Eukaryota; kingdom Metazoa; phylum Arthropoda; class Insecta; order Lepidoptera; family Tortricidae; genus Cydia; species Cydia splendana. The sequence goes on along the minus strand of NC_085973.1, from coordinate 5,966,037 downwards.
GACACAAATATTTTTTTTTTTTGCGTTACTATTTCATTCATCAAATATAAACATACCTTGATTATACTATTCTAGTGAGATCCTCATAGATAAACAAAAACATTTACTTAAAATATTACAAGGTCGAAATGTCACGGAACTTGTGAGAGTAATATGTGAAAAATATAAACTTTTATGACAAAAAAAATCTGGACACAATTTAAGAATCACCCAATTGCGTCGAGGAATCATCTGTATTTTTGCTTGTTTCATTACCTCCTCGCTTCTTTTTTGTCCTTTGTATTCTGTAGCAATTTGTTAGATCTGAAAATAAAGATAACTTGCGTCGTCACGGATGTCGATTTATAGGTTTTAGGGAGTGCAGAATTCGAAAACGATGATCATTTGATCGATGATGATTCGATGATTATTTTGTCATAGAAGTGGAATCCAAAATAGTCATCATTTTCGAAATCTGCGCCCCCTAAAACCTATATAACGACATCCATGACGACTTTTATGACATAGTGCATGGCCGCCATCTTGGAATCCAAAATAGTCATCATTTTCGAAATCTGCGCCCCCTAAAACCTATAAAACGATATCCATGACGACTTTTATGACATAGTGCATTGCCGCCATTTTTAAATTGAAAATGTTATCATTTTCGAAATCTGCGCCCCCCAAAACTTATAAAACGACACCCATGACGACTTTTATGACATAGTGCATGGCCGCCATTTTGGATTCCAAAATGGTCATCATTTTCGAAATCTGCGCCCCCTAAAACCTATAAAACGACACCCATGACGACTTTTATGACATAGTGCATGGCCGCCATTTTGGAATCCAAAATGGTTATCATTTTCTAAATCTGCGCCCCCCAAAACCTATAAAACGACACCCATGACGACTTTTATGACATAGTGCATGGTCGCCATTTTGGATTTCAAAATGGTCATCATTTTCTAAATCGGGGCCCCCTAAAACCTATAAAACGACATCCATGACGACTTTTATGACATAGTGCATGGCCGCCATCTTGGAATCCAAAATGGTTATCATTTTCGAAATCTGCGCCCCTAAAACCTATAAAACGACACCCATGACGACTTTTATGGCATAGTGCATGGCCGCCATTTTGGATTCCAAAATGGTAATCATTTTCAAAATTGAGGCCCCCTAAAACGTATAAAACGACATCCATGACGACTTTTATGACACAGTGCATGGCCGCCATTCCGGATTCCAAAATGGTCATTATTTTCGAAATCGGCACTCCCTAAAACCTATATATCGACACCCATCTCGACTTTTATGACAAAGTGTTTTGCTACCATCTCTGCATGCAAGACATTTCTATTATTTTTACGTACAAAAATGGCCCCCTGTCAACTTTCAATCGAGATTTAATCGATAATTTATTCGATTAATATTCAGATTAATTCAATTTCAATCTATGTTAGGTCGACTAAACTAATCGCGATTAAAATTTGAGAATTAACTTTTTTTATTCCATTAATTAGTCGAATAAACAGTTAATCGATTAATGCCTATCTCTGACCACGGCATTTTTACACTTTGAGAATATCTGAAAACAAATCAACACAAGGAGCCATTTTGCAAATCCAGTAACGTACCAGTAACTTTGTTATTACTTTTGACAGCGCGTATCATGTGTCAACACAGAGTCGACACAAAGTCGAAACATTGCAACTACTTTGTGACTGCAATATTTCTCAGCCTTAAACCATATTTATACATCATAATTAACAAGTTTCGTAATATGTAAAGCGTTATTTCTGTTATTTAAGTATAGTATACGCATCGAAGTACTAAAAATGCTTCAAATAATATAGTTATGAACACAGGCACTGAGAAGTAAACAATTTCATTTCCGGCTAAACTAAAACAATGTGGTGGCGCGTTGATTATATCACACTTAGTTTATCAAATCACTCGAGCAGTTTAATTCCCCATAATAATTTAAGTCATATTGTAATATAAATGCAAACAATATATAATTACGTCTTGTAATCCGTTTTAGAGATGGCGTATTAATGTCACTTATTTTTATTTAAGTATTTTTCCATCTGACAGTTTCCATTTGACAGGAACAAAATGAACGAATGAACGAATGATTTTGGCATAAAGTAGTCGCAAACCCGAAACAATGTGTGCACACGGCGACCACACTTTATGTCACTTTGTGTCATGTGTCGACCCTTCCCCATTTCTGGTAACTGTGTCGACACGGCGACGACTCTGCGACTGGAATTGTGACCGAAACAGACGGTGTCGACACAAGATGTGTCAACACCGCGTCGTAACGGCGACTGGAAATGGTTGTATGGGAAGGGTACCTACTTTTCTACTTAAAAACAGTGAGCAAAATACGATTTTGCTCACTGAGTGAGACAAAGTGACCTTCATAGAGTTCGACCAAGAAAAGTCTGCTTCGATTTTGATAGCCCACCAATTTTGTTAGCAAGTGTTATTTGTACGTCATAATTTCATACAAGTTTGACGTTTAAAATAGGTAACATTTGCACTGCGTGGGCTATCAAAATCGCTGCAGACTTTTGGTCTGGTCTGGTTGGTCTAGCTCTATTCATATGTCATTTCAACATGCGGGGCCTAATAGAAATAGAAATAGAAAAGGTTTTTTTTAATACAAGTTCGAAATACTTGGATTCTATTCTCTCAGTCCTTTTCACGTCGTTAGCAAAAATAAAGAAAATAAAAAAGTTCAAACGACATTCAACGATATATTGCCGGTTTATATATAATAGGCCCCCGAAAAACGTCAGAACGCATCGTTCCAAAACATGTACTATGTATGAATTCTTAATAATTAATTAATGCAAATAAACTTTAAAATTTGTTAAAAAACACAATATTTTACGTATTTTATTGTGAATTAAAATAATTAACTTAAAAAATACACAGATTATCATGCAAAATAAATAATTTTACTTTAAACAATCTCTACTATGGTTGACAAATATACTTGGTCAAGCAGATCTTGTCAGTAGAAAAAGGCGGCAAATTTGAAAAATGTAGGGGCGAAGGGATATCGTCTCATAGAAAATTTGAATTTCGCGCCTTTTTCTACTGACAAGATTTGCTTGACCATCTATAGTAGTAGGTATCCGCAATTCGGACCGTATCTTACAAAGTTTTTTTTTACAAATAAAAAGTTGTCGACTTAAGTGTCAATGTCATGTCAATGTCAAATGATGTTCGTTATTTCCATATTACTTAACTGAAATTTATCTTATTTGTTTTTGTGTTTGATTGCGGTATTTAAACTTATGTTGGAATATATCTTAAGAAAACATGAGTGAATAAGTGATGAAGAAGGATTTAGGTACCTACATTTTTCAGATTCAGGTTGTCTAATATGTTCTCACTTCTGAGGTGAAAAGTTGTATAAAAAGATAAAAGCTATTTACACATCGTGCGCTTTTGAGTTCCTTCCTTCTAGGCTAGGCTTCTCTTTCCGGCTAGTTTTGTACCAAAAAACTAAATTTTAGAAAAGTAACATAGGACTTAGAAGAAATAATATAGCGTGTACGTAAAAACTAGACAAGTCAAATCCTGAACTTTAATTACACCCCAAGCAAACTAGAACTTGGCACCCATATAGATCTCAATTCTTTTTCCGGCGAAGTCAACCGACGAATATTCTTAATATTGAACTTGGCTCTCATTTCACATTTATGTTTTTGATAGGATTATTTATTTTACCCGAGCGAAGCCGGGTTTTCATCTAGTTTCCTAATAATCCTTATAAACCAGCGTTTCAAATCGAGCACTGGTTTCAAAAAATTACGTACTTTACGTAAGTTACCTATGGTCGGACGTTCATATCAAATACACCTTACACTTCGACTATTCGATGTCGTTCGCTAGTTTGCGGGCGGTACAGCGCCATCTCTCGTTGTGTCTTTACAGTTCTCTCTGTACAAGTAAATTAGGAATTAAACGAACACCAAGCTGTCAAAAAGGGACTTCCACTTGTATTTGATAAACAGGGCACAGGGGCCCGTTTCTCAAAAGCTGGTAACTTGACACAGCAACAACACACAACAAGCGTTTGTCACTTTTTGACAACTTTTGTCAGAAAGGGACTTCCACTTGTATTACAAGTTACCGTAAAATGGGGTGAGTTGGGTGAAATTTGACTTTCAAACCTCGATAAAATTTTATTTTTACATGTGAAAACTGAATGGTGTATTTAATAAGTGGTACGGACGTTTGTATTTTAGTTTGTATTTTATTTTGGGTAGTTCCATTTCATAACTTTGACGATAAAGAGGAAAACCCACCTCACCCCGTAGTGCCTCGTATTTGGGGTGAGAGGGTTTTTCATACAAAGGTGATTTTGGAAGATTGTTGGATCGATTTTTTTTTATTATGCGTACTATAGCCCCATTTTAAATTGGTATACATTATTTTTGTAGCAGTAGCCTTAAAATCCCTTCTCACCCCCCTCTCAAACCTTCTCTCCCCATTCATAACCCAACTCTCCCCGCGAAACCTACTCACCCCGTTTTACGGTACAAGCTTTTGAGAAACGGGCCCCTGTAAGTGAAGTTCGATATTAATTATATTAGCTATACAAATTACTTCAATGTTGTATAACTATGGAGTAACGTATACAGTAATAACTATGGAGTAGGCGTTACGATGAAGCCTTCGACCATGAGTAGTTATACGTATATGTCACAATTTCATAGAAGTTCGACGTTTATAATAACGCACTCTTGCACTGCGTGTGCTATCAAAATCGATGCAGACTTATCTTCGTCTAATTCTATTGAATTCGTATAGGCTAAGGCTGCCCTTCCACCTAGGTAGAGATGAGAGATGTATGGGAATCAACCAATAGCTTTGATTGTAATCCACCCCATTCCAAATCGAATACCTTTAAACGAGCAATTCTTGTTTATTTATATATATATATATATTTCGGGGATCTCGGAAACGGCTCTAACGATTTCGATGAAATTTGCTATATGGGGGTTTTCGGGGGCGATAAATCGATCTAGCCTAGGTCTTATCACTGGGAAAACGCACATTTTTGGATTTTTATAATTTCCGAGCAAAGCTCGGTCTGCCAGATATTAGTTTTATTAAAGTATACAATTTCCTGCCTCACGTATTTCCGGTCTGATACGACCTTGAAACCTTCAAGAAAAGAGCGCACTCCCTTTTCAAAGGCCGGCAACGCACTAAGAACCTCTCTGGTGTTACGGGTGTCCACGGGCGACGGTCATCGCTTACTAAGGCGATATGACTGCGCGTTGCTATATTATAAAAAACATATTTGATCAAATTTTGCATAAAATTAGAAGTTTTTAAGTTAATGTAGGAAATTAAGCATGTGATGGTTAATTATACTTAACTTTTTTATTTAACTCGCTCTCATTAGCTTCGTAAAACTCGTTGGGATCAGCGTTATTGTTTTAATTATGGCGCAAATCTTTTTAATGAAGCTGCAGAGCTGCCTGTAATGATAATGCTATTTTCGCACGTGTAGCGTATGACATTATTTCTGAAAATTACTATTTTAAAGGAAAGCGGTGAATTTTTAAATTTTATGGTTCTAGGGGTATCTCAAAAGGAAAAAAAAAGGAACCCTTATAAGATCACTTTGTTGTCCGTCTATTGGCCATGTGCGAAGTACATGGTGGGGGTAAGTAAAGCGATTGCAGCGCATGAGGTGGTGAAAATTGGAACTAACGAAGGATAGCGTCTTTAATATTTCATACAAGTTATATGGCTCGAAATGGAACTTTAATTTACGATTTCTCCTGAGATATTCATTTAAATTGTATGGTGTAAGTGACCATATTGTAATCATGAAATGCTTAATATAGCTAACGTATTTAATTTGATAATTATTAATACTGTATCCGTGTAAATAGCTTTGCAAAAACCACATATTATGAAATCTTATTGTAGAAGATAAGAATGGGTATAGTAAGTTATCCTTAAAAGATAGACATACACTGTCGCGAACTTTTTTGTAGACCGATAAAAGAGGGACAACCCCACCATACATTGTGTTGTTATAACTCAAACGGATTAAGCAGCGTTTTCGATTAAAGCTCCTAGACAGCGTGATTTTTTCCGACAACATCGTCATAGGTATTTCAACCAATTTAAACAAAAGTCAAAACCTAAAGTAAACTAAACCTAAGTTATATACCTAAACCTTTCTCACGAATCTCTCCATTAATATATGAAAATCGTGTGAAAATCCGTTCGTAGTTTTGGAGTTTGGAGTAGTTTTCTAAGATGTAGTGAATTGACGGTTTCCCCTAGATTTGCAGACGCTAGGTTGCGTGACAGTCGTGCACGTAGCGAATCCGTCCGTCTGTCTGTCGAGTCCCTTTATATCGGAAACGCGTGATGCGTGGAGGTATAGAGTTGAGATTAAAACCTTATACTCAGGTCCACAGTCCCTTGAAGTTGTAATAAAATTAAACCTCTAAGTTAACGTAAAAAAAGATACGGCCAATTATGCCGCAAAAAACGTAAAATTTGTCACTCTCATCCAGGGAATCAAAATGTAATGTAGGTAAGTGTACTTCCCGTTGACCTAGAACTATGTAATTTGGCCTAGAACTAGAACTATGAAACTAGCCAAGACAAATCCTGAACTTTAATTACACCCCAAGCAAACTAGAACTTGGCACCCATGTAGATCTCAATTCTTTTTCCGGCGAAGTCAACAACGACGAATATAATAATCTTAGTATTGAACTTGGCTCTCATTTCACATTTATGTTTTTGATGTGATTTAGTACTTACTTTAACGTAGGAGTATCTCTTAGATAAAGTGGTATACCTACTTAGTACACTACTATAGGTACTCGTACTCGTTTATATTAATAGAATCTATACTTCTATGGATGTCCAAGGTATAGCGAGTATATCCGATGTTTTTATGATGATGAACAATTGCATACCAGGTGTCTTTATAATCTAATCTACATTTATACAATATCTACGTAATCTAATTTACTTACATTAAAACTTCATTAAATTTCCATAATGTATCCTACGCAAAATTATTTATAATGCTTATAAAGCTGTCATTAAAACTGTCTTCTTATGCAATAATTCGCACTAAACTATTACAGAGCGGTATATTTCACAGCACCTACTTACCATAATATCGCTTACATTATCAACGTCTCGAATTACATGCTATGCTTTATCTCTGGTTAATAATGGACAATTGAACTTGTTATACTGTAAAGTGTCACGTCTCATGACCAACAGCTAGATTACCCGTTCGCCGGACGACATCAGCCTGTCAGTTGTTCAGAGCTGTCAAATTTTGCGTTTAACTGACAGGCTGATATCGTCCGGCGAACTGGTAGTCTGGTAATCTGTGGGCCCTTTAAGTATCAAAATGGGTCAGGCCGTCGATCACCTGTCTTTGTGACTTATGATCTAAATTATTTCGATCAGAATTAAGTTAAACAAGATAAGGTACTATTTAATCTTTTTTTATTTTATTTTTTATTAAATAATATATATTTGCCAGATTATTGTAATGCGCATTTTATAGTCTACCTACACACCTTGCCTTAATCTGACCAGCATAATAACCTAACATACCTTAATTAGACGCGATCGAATAAGTCCAACTATTGATATTTTACTGATGATTGTGGTGACCCTATAGTCTGTATCTTTAGGTATTTAAATAAAAGTAAACAAAATCTACCCTCAAATGGCTCCTTAAGCCAGTTACCACTTGAGAGTAGATGAAAACATTACATGATGACATAACGTAGGTTAAAGTCAGGCCGTTCAGTGACAGATCCAGGTGGTTTTGTATTTGGTTGGTTAACCAATAAATGTTATAACTACCCGAAAATGTGCAAATTGTTTGTTTACTTTTATTTAAATACCTAAAGATACAGACTTATAGGGTCCCGCCCTATTAAAAGGGCAAAATATTGTAGAAGTACTCAACAAGTTTCATGGTATATGCCGCACACCTAACCTAGCATTAAACAAACACAGTGGATAATTACGTACATTGTGTAGGCAATAAAAAACAATACAATTGATTTATATTATTATCAGGCAGAGCTTTTTTATAATGTGTTTTATTAATATCCTATGATAATGATAAAAAAAACTGCTACGATGATATTTTTGTCTCGCCTATTACACCTTCATCACGTTTCAGGAACTAGCCACATAAACAGGTGTATCAAAATTCCAAGTATTTGCGTCACGATTTTGCAACCGGAACACGATTGTAGAATGCTGCTACGCGAAACTTATCATACCTATTTGACAACTATTTAACAGTCTAAAACTTATTCAACTTGTAACCTTATTTTTTTTTATTATAGCAGGCGTGGCTCACTCTGCAATTTCGTCGCTTTGCTACAGGTAGCTAAAAGTACATCCGTTCCGCCCCAATTTTGGGGAAAGCCATGAGCCGCGCGTGGCGCTGTCGCCACCTAGCGGCCATATCTGTGCTGATCGTAACAGACGCGTTTTGTTAGAGAGTGAGTCTTCTGTACCTAGTACTATTATTTATTCTGTGATTATAGGACAATTTTACATAGATCGACCTAGTCCCTCAGTAAGCTCAATAAAGCTTGTGTTGTGGGTACTAGACGACGATGTATATAATATACACATATATACAAATACTTATATACATAGAAAACATCCATAACTCAGGAACAAATATTTGTGATGAACACACAAATAAATGCCCCTACCAGGATTCGAACCCGGGACCTCCTGCTTCGTAGGTGGGGTCACTACCGACTAGGCTAGGAGGCCGTTAATTTAATTCGCAGCATTAGCCTTTTTTTTAATGCAGTTACCTACTGCAAAACTTCTCACAGCTGATTCATAATGGATCTAGTATGTGACGAGACAGAGTGATGCATGCTTATCGTCCGTGACAAAATGCATAAGAACATGTGTTAAAATATTAGCACCAATCGCCGATATAATTACTTATTCAATTTATATTGCTCTAATATTAAACAACACGTTCGTTCAACCAGTTACGTCAATTATTTTAGGACCTGTGATTGATATAACATTACGTCACAGAATCAGTTAGCCACTACATCCGTCAGTCACGACATATTTCAAGGTCATGCAAAAGCTCGTATGTTTTACAGTATAGTTCTAATGGATCTGATAAGAATTTAGCTTATTGCTAAATTACTTAAGCTCTCTCTCTTAATGTTTATCATTAAGTAGCATTTATCCTATTTAGATCGTTAGTTACTACTTTGAAGCACAGGATCCGTTTATTAGAGTTTTTTTCACCAGTACAAGGTTTCCAGCAACGCCTTTTGCACGGTTTTTAGCGGTTCCTTATTAGTCTTATTACTTCGACTAGTCTAAATTTCCTACTCCAAATTTCCACCGGGAAGCGGAAAAGCTTAAAATTAAGATTCCAAGGTGTTTTATATTTTTTCCTTGTTTTTGATGGAAAATGTAGATAAGCAGTGTTTTGTATTTGCCCTGTAAACTGTGCTTACATTACGAGACCAGGTGCTATAATAAGCACATTACGCATGTCATATGTACCTGCTGTAGAACGATGTACGATAGGTAAAGGTACACGTGCGAATAGGTTATTCGCAACTTGTGTCAAATTCGCCACTCGTTACGAATCTCCTATTTCTTGCACTTGTATCGTAAATAACTATGTCAGTCAGTCTTATTAGAGTTTGCCTTCGTTATTCATTAACGTGCAATGAGTTTTAATAACCCTATTTCGAAATGTCGCATCTATCAACGTAAACATTTTGATAAGAACGCTTGTCCTATTTATGGTCGTATGTCCAGTTAATTCTGGTTTAAAATAACGTAACTGGGAACTACGTTTAACAATGTTTCCTTGTATTTATTTGCTGTTTTATTTAAATTGCCATATTATCGATATTTAGTACAATACAATACTATTTACGAGAATTGAAAATGAAATGGTATTCAAAACAAAACACTAGTATAGTAGGAGAATTTTGAAATGCGTTTCATGGAATCTAACGCCCTGAGGGATCTATGAGAAATTTACTACTGACATAATTTATGAGGTTTACGTATGTACTGGATTGCATCTACTTAATGTATTTAATGTAACCCGACCTACGTAAACCTTAAATAAATACCCATCCAATTACTAAATATTCTGGGTTTTTTCTTATTAGATAATCATTAGTAGGTACAATTTGATTGGTTTCCAGTAGCCTAATAAAGCGTTAAATTGGCCAATGATTCATCCAGTTCAAAGCGAAGAGACTATGATGTTTACTGTTAAGTTTTTTAGCTGGGAACTGTGTTAATTATCAACTCTTAGCAAGCGATGGTTCCGCATAGTTGTAATGCAGGTTCTAATGGGTAGTACCTACAGTCAGCATCAAAGTGATGGCCAATATGGCCCGATATAGTGATATATGAGTATGCATGAACTGTAGGAGGCAGCACAGGAGCCCCCTGTTTATTGGCGCAATGTGTAAATGTCAAGTCTAAGCTTCCAATGTAGACCACAAGGTGGCAGAACCTACAATGCACAAGAAAACGTACTTAAAACTCTAAGAGCAGCACTTGCTTTGGCGTGCAGTGTCAATGTGAAATTTATGTTTTCGATTCAGGCCACAAGATGGCAGACCCTCCAACCATAGAAATAGAAAACATTTGTTAAATACTTAGAAATAGGGAAATGTGTCTCGATTGGCCCACTTTGGCCATCACTATCTATTATATGCTGACTGTACAGTTTACAGTTTTTCAAGTTTATTACCTTAGTCTATCTTATAAATGTTTGTAGTTAAACTAGTAAAACTCTGGAAGTACCTATCGTAAATAAAATAGGATGGAATTTATTTACAGACTCAAACGAAATTACATTAAAGAACATTAAAATAAAATAAAATAAAATATAATTATATCAAAAGGTGACAATATTTTTTGTAATACGATTTTTACTTTTATTTTTAAAATAATTTAGTTCATAAATCCAAAAATCTCTCCTTTTTTCAGTGCCTCGAAATACTCGGACTAATTGATTGAGTACTCGCTTTAAAAAATTTATAGCAATATTATTATTTACTATTAATTGGGTCAGGATTATTAATGACTAATTATAGAGCTTCGTAGTTTATGATATAAATCGGCTGTGAAATTCACACGAAACTTTTTTTTAATAATTACAGTTAATTCTTAAAGTAATTCAATTGTTCTTGATCCAATTTAGCAAGGTGCCAAAGAGAATTTAAAAAAATGCAAAGCTCCATGAAATGTTCTCGGTTTTTTCTGCACGTTTATTGCCAAACCATAAACATATAGTTAATGTAAGCAGCTATTTTCGATTTCCATGACACTTTAAATACACGCCTATGAGTAATTTTATACCTTTAAACGAGCAATTCTAGTTTATTTATTATTATTATATTTTTTTTTATTCAGTTATCGATAGCGTTCACATTTAACTATGAAACCAACTAAAAATTAACTCTCTCATAGAAAATATCAACATCGGACCAGCCCTACTGTATGAAACAGGCAATTTTTTTTTTGTGATTTCGAGGTTGGTTCCATAGTTAAATGTGATCGCCATCGATGGCTGAATTAGAAAAATTGGTTCCTGATCACCGATTACATTTCTTGGTATATATTTCGGGGATCTAACGGGTAACGGGAATTTGGGGGTTAAACGGGTTAGAGCCGTTTCCGAGATCCCCGAAATATATATAAAATTGTTACTATACTTCGATGAAATTTGTTATATATATGGGGGTGTTATACGGGTGCGATAAATCGAGCTAGCTAGGTCTATCTCTGGGAAAACGCGCAATTTTGAGTGTTTATATGTTTTCCGAGCAAAGTTCGGTCTCCCAGATATTGTAAATGAAATGAAACAATCGTCAACAGTAAAGAACATTGATTAATAATCCCTAATCTGAACGGGAACTTTCTAAGTGGAAACTAGAACTAAAGTTTCCAGAAATTTCGAGAATTTTCTGCAACTTGCACATTGCTAAAATACAACTAAAATGAAGTAAACAGTGTCAACGAAGCCTTTGGAATGAGTTACATTACTTACATTTCAGTCCGATTAAGATAATGTGTATTGGTAAGTCAGCTGCACAAAGTGGGTCAGGTCGTCAATAATCCACAAAGAACAAGCTATTCATTAGATAATTCCATGCCCGGCATATACCGGCTGAATGTTATCACCATCTTATCATTATGGTGTTTTGTTTTAGTAGCTTTCAAGACCTTAATGTAACTTCGTGTCTCATTAACACATTCAATCTTGCATTCAGAGATAAACAAAAAGTCGGGATCGGAAATGAAGAGTTACCGATTATTTTGTACTGTAGATTACTAAGATTATGATATGTACATACTGTCCTAACATGAAGGATGCTAAACGCCAATTATGTTGCGAATGTCAACTAGTTCCCACAATGGACGGAAATGAAGTGAACTATTCACCGGCATACATATTTTACCGGAGTCGGAGTATAGTGTACGAGCGCGAGCCCATGATAGGCAAGTTGGCTAATTAAAATTAAACGAGGTAACTCGTTTGTTTTAATTAACTAAATCTACTTATTATCAATTTGTCATAGACTGTTGTCATTTGTTTTTGTTATAGTTCGTTTTTTTAGCATTAGAAAGAACTTGCAAAAAGGTAAGCGATCTTGACATGTCTTTAATTGAAAAACGCTTTTTAAAAATCAGTAACTATTACTTATGAAAGCAAAATAATATAAATGATCATATTAGATTCATAATTGTTACATATTTGCCGTAACTTATTTTTAAAATGTGTTTTTCAATTAAAATACACATCAAGATTGTTTACCTTATTTCTAATGCTAAAAAAAAACAACTATAGGTCAGAAATACTCTTTCCACCGTTGTGGTAAAAAAAAGTTGTGATCGAAAATGAAGTTACCATATTTCTTTTCTACCTTAGATTACTATAATAGGATATCCCTCCTGCCCTAACATGTAGGGTGATTACTAAATAAATGTCAATTAAGTATGTTGCGAATGTCAGCTATGGACGGAAATGAAGTGAACTATTCACCAGCATAGATATTATACCTGAATATAGGCCGAGCCCTTGACATGCAAGTTGTCTAATTGAAATTAAACGAGGTAACACGTTTATTTTAAAATATTAAATCTATTATCAATTTCTTGTCTAATGTTGTTACTTTTCTGTTAGGTCAGAAGTCAAAACGGTAAATATAACCCCTCAACTGCCAGGGTCTAACGTTGCCAGCCAAAAATACCTCGAATGTGTTAAGCGCCACTTTCCCATTTCTATCGCAAATATTAATAATTAATTAGAGTGAGATTTTGATAAGGATTCGTCGATTGCCCATCATTTAATTGTTATTGCATCTGACTTGTCCTAACTCGAATGTAAGGACATTAAATGAAAAAAAAATTGAATATTTTTTTACACAGTATAATTGATACTGAACTGAATCCACGTGCCAATCTGGTAATTATTTAGCTTCAACATAAAAGTGGTGGCACATGCGAATTTTTTTTAATTTTTTTTATCGTATGTTTAGTGCGAAATTAAAAAATAATGTGAAAACGTAGGTATAGTGTGAAACAACACTTTGAAGGGATAGTAACATTGAAAGTATTTAATTTTGTCAATACTAGTTAAATTTCAAACATCACTTATGTACAATGTCATCCTACACTTCCTATACATTCTTCTGTGTGTAATGATACAGTATTATTTTAAAAATAGTGTCAATTAAATTGTATTAATGTTACTTCACACGTTTCATGTGAACAATTGATAAAATAAAACATAACTGACATAAGGCTGTGTTTGGTAACTCTTTTCCGAGAAAGTTTTTATACTGTAGGTAGACAGACAATTGATATAATTTCATTCAAAATTACTGATTACCATCTTATTTATTTTCTCATTGTAGTTATTATGATCCACGATTAAATATTTATAAGGCTTTTTTAAAAGGATTATTATATTGTTTAATATTATTGATATACTTTGCAGATGATACCTAACTTAATATAGCCGACTCACCGTATATTTATCAATCTTAGCATTTTCACGTTCGAAGTGGGTCTTCTTCAAGTTCACAATGCTCCTGGCACTAGTAACAGCCATTTTGTCTACTTAAAAAGTATAAAATTAAAAACAAATCGCTCTGTCACTTTTCGCGCGCAAACGGGTGCGTCTCCCGCGAGCCGGTGGGACCGCGCTGAGATTCGAAATTGGAATGGTTGCGAAACGAGGCGCGCTTCTTTTATATGGTATTGTACTTTGCAGTTTCCTGACTGAACGCGCCCCCGCGCTCCCTTTCATATTTAGGTCGACAAGTAGTAGTTTATCACTTCTAGATTTTTTTTTAAGTAATTGATGATGTATCATATACATACATAATTGAAAAAAAAACAACGGGTTGCACTCCGGGAGTGCCGGCAGAAGTGAAAACTCAACGACATTAATTTGAACTCAAAATATTAATAACATACCTATAGTGCAAAATGCCTGCAGCACTATGTGTAATTGATGTTAAAGCACATCACTGTAAGTACTACTGGTACTACAGTTAGGTATATTAATACCAGTTTGAGGGAATCTCACTAGATGGCATTTAAATAAAAAAACAATGACATTGTCCGTCACACATCACGCAAGCGCACTGCGCCGCCTAAATGAAACAGCAGGCTCAGGCATACATTTTCGCCGCGCGGTAGAAAGAGAGGAGAGACACCTTGTACGCGTTACGCCTTACGCTGTCTCGAGTTTATAATTTTTTCCCCACCTCAAATAGTGCACAGCGCCGCTAAAGAAGTTTACACTTTAAAAATTTCATCGCTCCTTTTGAAAAAAATCGTAGGATAACTACCTACAGTCTACTCTCTTTTAATCAAACTTATAAAATGGTAAAACAAAAGATTTCGAAAGGAATCAGAATCGAGATATGAAGAGTATAAATAAAACCCTCCGCACATCTTACGTAGCGCTTTCCCGGTTGCATCCCAAAAAAAAAACAGTTTTTAAAGATTAGTATAGATGATCAAGCAAATCCTGTCAGTGGAAAAAGGCGCGAAATTCAAATTTTCTATGAGACAATATCCCTTCGCGCCTACATTTTTCAACGATCTGTTTGACCAACTATAGGTGCACTGTTTTGAGCGAGAAAAAGTTTAGAAAAACTGTAATCTGATGATCAATCACGAGGAGGAAACTAATCTTTTTACACGACTGCCCAAACAAAAAGAGTGTATTGTTTTTACTTACATTTGTTCTCCATCGCAGTTTTCTTTACCGAAGAGAGTAGTAAGCCCGCTAGGTCACCAATGGGGCTTTTGACGACGCAGGACTTTAATTAAGTGGCATAAGGGCGTTATTGTGACAGCGACAAAAAAACCGGCCAAATGCGAGTCAGACTCGCGCACGAAGGGTTCCGTACCATTACGCAAAAAAACCGGTCAAGTGCGAGTCGGACTCGCGTTCCAAGGGTTCCGTACATTACTCAATTTTTAACAATGTATTATTGTGTAATTAAGTTAGTTTGTATAGTAGTCTTAGTATAGTTGTAGTTTTCGCTCTAATGTATACTTCATGTTGTGCATACATGCTTTGGATGGTATTTCCAGCCAAAACCTGTACTGATAATAATTATTTCATGTAACAAATGTTGTCTGTTTTGTGTGCCTAATAAATAAAATAAAAATAAAATGTATTTTTTATATGTGAAACGCGAGTGAATTGGCTTTAAAAAAACCCGTAGGGGTCCGATCATAAACTAAGTAATTAGTCCGACTCGCGCTTGACTAACATATTTCTAATAGGTTTTCCTGTGATCTATAGGTAAAGACCTATTTTATGTATTTTTTTCAAAATTGTATACCCAGTAGTTTCGGAGATAAAGGGGGGAAATGGTCTTTTTTGCCTATTTTCTTGAATTACTTCTAAATTGTTTATTATAAAATTATAAAAAAAAAATTGAGATTCTTTCATTGAGCTCTTTCATTTGATATGTAACACGATATAGTTTGAAAAACTTTATTTTTTAATTTTCTCATTTACCCCCCAAAAGTGGCCCCCATGTTTAAAATTCATTTGTTTACGTTACATGTCCGTCTCAAACTTATAGTGTAGTAAATGAAGCAAGTTGTTGTATGGAGACCCATGCATTAATTTCTCAGTCGATGAAATTTAGCTTGGTTATTGTATAGTATGAGCCGAGACTAACATTATAAATATCCAAAAAAAAAAATACTCCTAAGTTAGGTAAAAACACAAATCTGATTATATATTGAACCGAGTAATTCCTCAGTCCAAAATTATTTTACAAAACAAGTTATTTGTATCAGTATGTGATACTAGAAAAAAATCTAAGAGTTTTGTCAAACATGAGAATATTTTTTTATGATACTTCCTTTTTTTGACGCTCATTTTCATCGGAAAATTGCTCTGTATTTTTTTTCTTCTTATATGATCTTAGAATATAATTTGGCGCAGTGGGTAAAAAAATCCACAAAAAATGCGTATCGAAATGTATGTATTATAGAACTATTAAAAACTGAGAGTGGAAAATTTTTAGATTTTCATTTTGTAGGTATAAAACGGCAATAAAATGGCATTCCAGTGAAAAAATTAGACTGAGCAATTTTCCGGTCCAAGACACGCCAAAAAAATTTATTTTATTAATACTGGTATTTCCGCTGGGATATTTTTTTGATATTTCATATATTGTTGCAATACGTTACATGAATATGTCTGGTGAAGAAATTTTGAACGGAGCATTTTTCCGTAAAAAGATATTAACGATTTAAGACTTTAGGTATTTACTTTAATTCTATTATTATTATTCTTTGGAAATTTATACAATACTTTTTATTTATTGATACTTTATCATACTGTAAAGTTTTTTCTGGTTGAGGAATTACTGCGGGGTCCACTACCTTTATTTACTACACTATTACACAAACTTACACATATGTACCAAATTTCAACTTAATTGGTCCAGTAGTTTCGGAGAAAATAGGCTGTGACAGACTGACAGACAGACAGACGCACGTGTGATCCTAAGTATAAGGGTTCCGTTTTTTCCTTTTGAGGTACGGAACCCTAAAAACGGCAAAAAATCGCGTTTGTTTTATGGGAGACCCACTTAAATATAGTTATAGTGGCAACACTAACTAACTAACTATCACGATTCATGAGATAAAGCCTGGTACCAGACATACAGAGAACAGTGGAGTTTAGTAATAGCAAAAAGAATAGATAGTATAGAGGGGTCCTGTCATTGTAAATTTTGTAGTCACTGTAAATTTACTGCCATCTATCGACACACGACTAAAACTCAAAATGAAAACGCATAAAGTTATCAAAAAATGTATATATATGGATAAATGATTTTATTATTTTTATATCATTTTGAGCCATGTTCATTCACTGATATCTATGTGTTAAAATTGTTAAATATGAAACGGTGTCGTCACGCCATCTAGCCGAGGATAGGCTAAAGGTGTGTGCGACATCTATTCGAGAATGACTTTTACTTGAATTCCGAGGCACGTTTTTTCCTTAGACTTTATACGTCTTATACGAAGTTACATATGTCTTTGGTAATAGGGTCCCGTCTATCCTTTGCCTATGGAACCCTAGAAACTTGTAAATTGATCTACCTAGTTAAGTTAGTAAGATATAGTACTTGTAACACGATATTTATTTAGTCATGAATTATCCTTTAGGTCTAAATAATCCAGTTCTGGATAATTCAGCCTGTGGCTGGATTAGGAGTCGGTTTCAGTTGATTCTTAATTTACTAATAAAATGTACTTATCACTAATACCTACGTCTTAATCCAGCTTGTATTGACCAATCTTCTTTATATGACAATGCTATTCGAATACCTCTTCAGGAAATTATTTAATTCTGTTATAATAAGTTATAACATAACAGATGAGAATTTAAGTGGAAGTGAAACGTCATTTGAGATGTTTAATTAACTAATGGGAGAAGTCATAATGGAGTTTGTTTTATCGACCAAATCACGAGATGGTCTGGCTTGAGTTCCAGCCGAGTGGAAAACCAGCACTGTTTCCTAAATCATCATTAGTCCTAATAGGTAATTTCTTTAAGTGGTTTTTCCGATTACCTGTTGTAATTTTTATCGATTCTTATTTCCCTTTTGATGTTTAAAAGTAATGGAATCCTGACTTGTATATATAGGGTGTACACCGTGTTTTTTTTGATTTCCGTTAATTTCAAGGGTGCATTCCTGAGCTTAAATCAAGTAACTTTCTCAAAGACAGCGATGTTCTAATTAAGTTCATTTCGGAGATAATCCATAATTTATTTTTTTCCTATAAGGCCTCTACAAGCGTGTACACTTGCCTTAGGGCCGGCTTACATATTGATTAGTGTTTAGAATGAGTTCATACATTTGCTACTAAACTTAAGTACAATCTCGGTCGATTGATGTACGAAATGACATTGATATGTCACAAATTTCAATTGTTTGGTTGAGTTAAATGTAATGCCCGTGTTACAACAACGCTATATGCTACATTTAATTACTTTTGAAACAAAAAAAAAAACAAAAAAGAAAACAAAAAAAAATTTTTTTTTTGAAAATTAACTATGCCATTTAGTTCTTATAAACGTACTTAACTATACCCCGAAGTTAACGGAATTCAATAAAAACACGGTGTATACTTTCTTGAATAAGTATTTATTAACCTTTCGGTTTTTCGGTGAAGGTAATCAATAGAAAGCCAAATATCGTTAGGTATTCTGTAGACATCCTAAAAAAAGACTGAAGGTGTATTACGTTAAGATAAACCCATGGATGTATTTCCTTTACTCAGTTTCTTTCTTTTCGATTTGAAATCAAGAGCAAAATGCAAAACCTTAGAGACTGACTTGTGTAAAGCCGACCACTGACTAACAGGCCGCCGGACTATATCGGCCTGTCGTTAGAACAAAAATTTGACAACTCCGAACAACTGACCGGCCGATATCGTCCGGCGGACTGTTAGTCAGTGGTCGGCTTAACATAATAAAATATACAGGGTGGCCAAAAAATAACTGCATTCCCGTTGCCAGGGAGGTTCTGTGATTATACTGAGCAACTTTTACTATGGGACCAACCCCGAAATTTGGCTGTTTCATACATTTTGGCTGGTCCATTTTCTATGGGAGGGTACATTTGTTTTCGCGAGATCGGGGTTGGTCCCATAGTAAAAGTTGCTCAGTATAATCCCTAAACCTCCCTGGCAACGGGAATGCAGTAATTTTTAGCCACCGTGTATAACACCTACGTGTTAAAAAACAAACTCCAGCCATTACAGGAGTCTGCAGTCTTCCCAAGTAATTTTCCATAATCACGATATTCATGATTCACCTCTGCCCGCACTCAATAAAATAGAAAATAATTACATTTTGCTGTTTGTGACGTTGCTACCCAGTACTCAATGATGTGACGTCGTTGTGTAGGAATTAATCTTCTTTAAAATGATCTTAATTGATATACGCGTCCTGGTTTTTCCAGTTTGAAATACTGGAAAAACAATACCAAGTAAATACAACGATTTAATTAACGCGACCCTAAGTACTTGAATAGGCCATAAGATCCAGTGGATACTGACCGCAATGGAAAAGTTCTGAATTTGAATTAACTATAACTAATTAATGCGGGGAAATCTCCATTATTATGCTATGTAGTGTACCAAAATACCTCTTAGTACTAGCGGTTGACCAAACTCAGCTGCAAATGGTGTTAAAGGTATGAAAATCGGCACGATTAACCTTTAGGCCATTTGAATCAATTTGACCCGTAGCACCACAAAAAAAAAACAAACGGAAAGGAGTTATGACGTCATCTTTTTTTTGTATGGAAAATAAAAAAAAATTGTTCAGAAACCTATCGTGTGTGGTATTAAATGAAAGCATATCATGCATATCGTGTGTGGCATATCTAACCCCAAGAAATTAATTTCGAAAATATTTAGTTTTAGTATTTCTTTTTTATTACAAATTGTGATCTATCAATCTATCAATGAAACGGCCTCCTAGCCTAGTCGATAGTGACCCTGCCTATGAAGCAGGAGGTCCCAGGTTCGAATCCTGGTAAGGGCATTTATTTGTGTGTTCATCATCATCATCACACAAATAAATGCCCTTACCAGGGCTTGTATATATGTGTATATGGGGATTTATTTGTGTGATGATGAAGATGAACACACAAATAAATGCCCTTACCAGGACTCGAACCTGGCACCTCCTGCTTCATAGGCAGGGTCACTATCGACTAGGCTAGGGGGCCGTTTCATCGATAGATTGATAGATCACAATTTGTAATAATAAAAATTAAAAAAAAATACTAAGACTAAATTAATTTTCGAAATTAATTTCTTGGGGTTAGATATGAGGATATTGGGTATTACTTGAGGTATATTTTACAAAAAATAATGCAACGGTTTCGTATCTGGAGGAGCCCAAACTTGGTATGTTTTGAAAATTACTTTTCTTTTAATTGAATGCAAGTGACGGAAATATAATAATGTGATATATTTTTAGAACCGGCTCAAAATGCCCTTTCATTTAATACCACACACGATAGGTTTCTAAACAATTTTTTTTATTTTCCATACTAAAAAGATGACGACATAACTCCTTTCCGTTTGTTTTTTTGTGTGGTGCTACGGGTCAAATTGATTCAAATGGCTTAAAGATTAATCGTGCCGATTTTCATACCTTTAACACCATTTGCAGCTGATTCACGAATTTCAGGCTGTACCGCTATCACTTTCTATAATCATATTATACAAAAATAACCTGTTGCATTTATATTACAGAAGACCACGGATGTTTTACGCGTTTTAAATTGTTATTTCCAGTCTTACCTAAAAGCCGCCAGAGTAAAGCGCTGACCTAGAAAGTTTGCATCGTATCACAGCAACAGCAATGTTTGTTTCCCCCTGTAAAACTCTTTCAGCGCAGTGCAAGGGGTGCAGCCGCCCGATTCATCCCCTGCAGCGATGCCTTCGAGCTACGATCTACACTGGTTTTAAAAAGATACGCTTGCAACAATACACACTTACGTAACAGATTCCGAAAAATAACACAGAAAAAATATAACAGTCACCCGATAAAAGTTAAAACGAAAGTTAAAACATATTTGAATGCATAGTACGCTGTAGCGGTGTTTTAAACTTTGACACCCCGAACCTATAAATCGATTTACGCTGCCTCTCGGATCTCATGTGGCCTTAGAGCAAAAACAGCACCTAAAATACTAAGGAACATTCTTACTATCTACGCTAATGGCTACGGTTCTTAAAGGAAGTTTAGAAGACGAGTTAGTTGCATTTGTTTTTGTTTTTAAATAAAAAAAAGTTTAATTAAAATTCGTCGGAAAGAAGGTGCGGTTTATTTCTGATACTCGATGTCAGTTTGAGGATTGAAAACGCTGAAATAGATGGCTCTGTCCTGCGCTCGTGCGGCACATGTTTTATCACTGAATTGTCAAACGTCAACTTTTGAAAACAAATGTTGCCGTCTAATGTATATGGAGCCGTACAGTCTACTTACATCGGTTGTCAAATTCTAAATTGTCTTACATCTTTTGAACAGTCGAGTTCACAAACACCTTATTGTCAGTGTAAATATATTTTTGGAACGTTGGCTTGTAAAGATGTTTGTTAACTCGATCATACAATCAATAACGTTTTGGTATGACGGAGCGACACGAATGACACGTGCAAATTTAATAACCATAGCATGCCGAAAGAGAACGTTTTACGTCAGTGACGAGTATGATGCGACCTTGAGCTGTCAAACTTTTAATTCGTTTGACAGTGCACCTTTATACGTTACTATTGTCTACTCTGTGGTATTAAGTATGTAGTAGCAATGGGGAGACACTCATGACTTCGGCCAAGTTCGGGTCCGTTCGGCTCAGCATTGCTCCGAGCAATTATTAGGGTTAGCACCACTTGACGTCCTTTTGCGTGCACCACCACAGATAAGATAATGACTTGAATTTTGACAACCCTAAATAGCCGAAAGGGATAGTGCCATACTTTAGAAAGGGACAGCATGATTCGTCCCTGAATCGCTGTCAAACTTCGGTTTTGTAGAAAGTGTCCTTTCTGTACGGTAGTACTATTATTTATTCTGTGTTAGTAGCTCGTTGGAGACTCGTGTTTTCTTTTCACTGGCGTTCCATGCCCCGGTGAGTGCAATCAAAACATTTCTGCTCTGCATATTTTTGCCAACTCGTTAACGGACTTTATTTACCTTTTTTCTGTTAGATTAAGTATTCGTCCGAATCATCCGTGGAAAAATAAGATGGATAAATAGGAGTTTTAGAGTTTTAAAATATCAGAATAGTGGGTAAGGTATATTATGTACGAAAATTGAACCGATTCTCCATTCAGATGGCTCGAAAGATCGATACAAAAATATTTCATAAACTCTTCTGGCGCTTAGTAAGTAGTAGTAGTATTATAAGTACTGTACCTACTTATATAATATATTAACTATCACTCCCGTTGGGAGGAATCTTATGACACCACATACCTACGTTAAAAAATCGCCAAGCCATTTGGGCTTCAAAGCTTGCTCAAAAACTGATAACAATACAAAAAATAATGACACCCTTAAAACAGAGTTAAAACAGAACACAAATTGAATAAAATTATTCTCCTTTTATTTCCATTGGGGTAAATAAGTACTAACTGTTATTTACTCGAGAAGGCTTCGGACAATATTTCTGAGAACAAACCGCCTTTCCAACATATTCTGATTAAAGCACAGTACACAATAATTTGTCATTTTTGTATCTACATACATACATAACTGTAGTGTCCGGGCCCAATATTTAATTTGAAATCCTATCCTCCTCCTTCCTCCTTTGGAATAATTTTTTTTGCAACTTTATTGAAATATTTTTGACGTATATATTACCTACAAAAAAAAAATTGAAGCAACTATTAATTTGATTTGCCATTTTGCGTATATTTTGCATCAGCTCTATCTCCGATTTGGTATATTCATACATGCATCTTAATAATTGTGTGCAGGTTAACACAGTCACCTTCAGAGCGAACGCAAGTGATTTAATTCTCTTTGAGCGAACGCCTCGAGTTCATTATGTCACTGCCAAGGTATGAACTTGTGACCTCAATGAACATTTTACTCTTCTAGTGTCCAACCGATGTTTCGGTTTCGGTATAAAAATCCTGTTTCGGCTGAAGGTTCGGTTTCAGACAAAAAACTGTCGAACCTTTCGGCCGCGCTGAAACTATATTTTCGGTAGTATACGTCCGAAGTTTCAGTTTCGGCAGGTTTCGGCATAATAAAAATCATGCTTCGGCCAAAGGTACGGTTTCGGCTGGAACAAGAGCAAAAAATCTGGCTTCGGTAGGACACTATTAAAACAAGAAACAATGTAGGTACCTAAGCATTTTATTATTTAGAATTTTAGGATTACCTATATATTAAGATTTATTTATAATTTTTGCTCTGGAGCCTCCAGAATCCATCAATCCAGATTAATTTGATTACTTTGTTACCCGCTTAGCTTATTGTTATTAAAACTATAACACCGATTAAAAAAGATATCCTTACATTGTTGTAACATAACTCGTTTGTTCCGCAATATTATGCCTAAATGTCTAAAGGGCTAATATTTTTAAGACTTCTAGGTAGATAGGCCTATATTGAACCGTTCCGTTTTAACCGCAGGTTAATAATTCATTATTCATATAAAACGGTATAATTGTATCACAAAGCACTGATATTGAACAAAACCTTGTTGCAAAAGGAAATGCCTGGTCGCATTATAGAATGTATCCGTTGTCCCTTCGTCTAGAAAATTGTTTTGTAAATATAGGTGTACCTTGAATTACATGTAATTTTATGTCAGTAGGTTAAACTTAACGGATCGTTAAATCAAAGAATATCGTGCAGGGCAATTAATGCTACAATCTTAGAGAATTTAGTAACTGGAGATGTCATCGCTGTCATTTTCTTTACGAAACAGTCTTCCGATTTTTGCGGGGGAGGGGACGTCAAATGTATTGCTATTTCTGCATGATTTGTACGTAACGTACAAATAGCCATGTCAGTCCATACAAAAGCTTGCACAATTGTGCAAGTTTTTTAGCAGAGGGGTAAGCTCTTAATGGCCACTCCAGTTATTAAATGCTCTAAGGCTAGAATAGATGTCTATTTATTCAGTTTTCTTAGTGCCTTACAATAGGTACATTAAATCTTGAATCTTGATATTATTGCTTAACTATGTCACAAAAAACCTGAATAATATCAAAGAATCTCCAATAACATTCAGATGACACATTTTAGCCTGTTTAGTTTTAGTTTGTTTATTTATTTTATTCTGTTTTTAGTATTTGTTGTTATAGCGGCAACAGAAATACATCATCTGTGAAAATTTCAGCTGTCTAGCTATCACAGATCACGAGATACAGCCTGGTAACAGACGGACGGACGGACGGACAGCGGAGTCTTAGTAATAGGGTCCCGTTTTACCCTTTGGGTACGGAACCCTAAAGACACTAAACGCTAACACAAAACAGATTAGTCACATAATGTCGTTATTAAGAATGTATCAATTCAATAAAATAGGTTTTCATGGGTGCGCAAAGTAACCTTGGCGGGCTAAATACCCCGACCTTATGGTAGGTACCACCAGACATGGAAGCCAATTCGATCTTACAAAGTGATATCAATTTGATATCACTCGGCCTTGCATCTTGATCGTAGGGTCTTACTCGTATATATCATATCAATAAAAAATCCGTTTGAGTTTTTTAAAGTTCGAATGCCACTCACATTCTGGGGAAATGAGGATAGTAGAAACTTCTATGAAATTATGACGTAGGTATAAATGCAATGCGTGGACTATCAAAATCGCTGCAGAATTTTCTTGGTCTAACTCTAGTAGCTACCTACTTCGAGCTACGATATTTACATTTTTTTTGTAAAAAAACGTGATACATTTTCTATTTGTTAATTAAATAAGCCTTTTATTTTAACAATTTTGATAAAAAAAACGCTATTAACAAAAACGTTTATAGGTGTCAATTTCTTTGCCGAACTTCCGTAACCGTACACCGAACATAAAACGGCGGTTAGCGGACAATTAAACGACTTATGTCATAGTTACCTTTAATATTTAGTAGTAGATAAGACGAATAAAGTCTACGGAAAAAACGTGCCTCGGAATTCAAGCAAAAGTCATTCTCGAATAGATGGCGCACACACCTTTAGCCTATCCTCGGCTAGATGGCGTGACGACACCGTTTCATATTTAACAATTTTAACACATAGATATCAGCAAAGACATATTTGATATCAGTGAATGAACAGGGATCAAAATGATATAAAAATAATAAAATCATTTATCCATATATATAAATTTTTTGATAACTTTATACGTTTTCATTTTGAGTTTTAGTCGTGTGTCGATAGATGGCAGTAAATTTACAGTGACTACAAAATTTACAATGACAGGACCCCTCTATACTATCTATTCTTTTTGGTAGTAGTAAGAGAATATTTGGTTTCGTTTGGCAAAGTAATGGCTTTTTCATATTGACAGCAGCATGTCCTAGCTGAATTTTTTTTTTGTCAAAATTGTCTTTATAGGCATTTTCTAAACTTTATCCCTAAATGTAGGCAGATATTTACTTTTCTTTGAATAGAAATGAACTACTTTTCTTCAAAACTATTCTAACTACCCAAAAGCCTCATTATTTATTATCATCATTACTGGAGTTCTCGTTTGGCCAAAAAATATCAGTTTGGTTTACAACTTTACATCATCACTATCATCAGACCAGCCAGGGTCATGGTACGATAACATTGCATTGTCACAGAATATATATATATAGGTATAGTTGAAATTTATTTACAATTTTTTATTTATTTATTTAGTGTCAGTGTGAACGTAACTCATTTACTAATGGACAAAAAATGCCAACGGAGTTCTCATTAGGGACCTTGTCAATATCATTATTATAGTTCGCTGTGCAAATAACGTCATCGCCGAACTCGTTTTAGATCTAACAGAAAGCAACAGTCGTGTCACAAACCGAAGCAGCATAGATTTTACTAAAGTATTTGAACAAATTAAATTATTTCAGAAAAAATATTTATATTTTTATATTTTTTAGGCATCTGCCGCGATAGCAGAGGACGCTGGTTCGATTCCAGCCTGGGGCACTGGAGGCCTTGGTCACTTTTTCTTAGTATATGACATTTATTTCAGCATAGATTTTGTTAACTATATCATAGATAAATATAGTAAGCATAGAATGCTCATACATCAGTTTTGGACTTTTGGTACCAAAACGACTATTATTTTCGTAGTCGACATCTAGCATCGAGTAGCGGAGTTATCAGTACCGCTAAGTTCTTGATACTAGATGTCTCGAATGTCGCGACTCACGAAAAATGTATTGATCAACAATTTACAACTAATTTTACAAGCAGAAGGAGTTGAAAATAGAATTGCGGTTAATCCGGTTATAATATTAGCTGAAAATTGTTGAGCATTAGACTTTTCGGTCGTCGCAACATCTATATTGTCAAGTAGCGATAGGTAGGTTGATACCTACTGATAATTCCGCAAATCATGTATGGAGTGAGCACTTTATGTAGGTACTTTTTCTCTATGATTATATTCATATTTTTTATGCCGGTCTTCTCCACGTTGACCTTCAGTGAGACCCTAGAGTAATATAGGTAAAGAAAGAGTGGTAGCTCCGTACATCAGTTTTCTTACCAAAACGCGCGTTATTTCGTAGTCGACATCTAACATCAAGTAGTGGAACTATCAGTACCCTACTTGACACAAGATGTCACATCACAAGTGACTGACGAAAAATGTACTACTAAAACAATTTAGGTACAACTAATATTATAAGCAGAAGGATTTGAAAATAGAGTTCCAGTTAATCCGGTTATAATATTAGCTGAAAATTGTTGGACAGTAGAGTTTTTGTTTGCCGCGACATCTATTGTCAACTAGCAGTACTGATAAATTGCGCTACTTGATGCTAGATGTCGACTACGAAATAACGCCGGATTTGGTAAGAAAATTGAAGTATGAAGTTACCACTCTTTCTTTAATAATTACTCTATGGTGAGACTGACCTGCAAGAATACTGTCTACCTGAACCTAGATCATGTCACGATTATTATCGCTAAAGTTACTAGGTGTATTACTGTGTTCCGGTCAACCATTCAAATGTCAAAATCAAAACGCTGTTCCAACTTCCGGGTGCCTGGGGTGAATGAACTCTTTACATTTGTTAACCTTTCTTCCGCATTTGATAACCTTTGCGTTTTTGTCAAACAGGCAAAGAAAGGAGAGAAGGTAAATATTTTATTAAAAAACAAAGTTTTTTAGCGAAAACTCTTCAACCGGTCATGTTAAAATATCATTTTAGTGAAAATATTTATTAAGTACCAGTTAGAAAGGGATAAAGTTTAACAGAGGTGTGTTAAGTTTCATGAATACCTAAGGGGGCTATAATAACTTGTTTATCATTCAGGTACCAGTTAATGTTTGTGACGGTAAATAAAGCTTTTTCTCAAAAATGGACGGCAAAGTCGACTTTGCCGTTTAAAAAATAGGTTGCGAAGCGCGTAGTTTATGGTCAGTCAAAAATTAAAAAGTTAAAAACATTGCAGTCTCGATTTTGGGACTGCAATGTTGCATACAAATTCCATTATTTGTCGAG
Source organism: Cydia splendana (assembly GCF_910591565.1). Lineage (NCBI taxonomy): Eukaryota > Metazoa > Arthropoda > Insecta > Lepidoptera > Tortricidae > Cydia > Cydia splendana. Next base: position 5,938,254 of record NC_085973.1, on the reverse strand, counting down.
TTCCAAACTTTTTAAAAGTTCAAGGCCATATCAAATGAAGGCACAGGCCCATTAGTACCGCGACTATTTAGCTGTCTCAAATAGGTTGGCGTATTTTCGGCAGAAAAATACACTTCTATTTTTTTATTAAAAAAATAAAAAGGCGGCAAAGCTAATTTTTTCAATTGTTTCTACTTTTTTCTGTGAAAATATATACGTAAGAAAGTTGCTTTTGTAAAATATTTCTATGATATTTATATTTCTTGCACCATTTTTGAGAAAAGCACTATATATGACTCGGCGGGAAGGCTACTTGCTGGCTTCGGATTCAATTAAACGGACTCCCAAGGTCGTCCGTTTAAAACGAATCCTCAGCCTGCAAGTAGCTACTTCCGAGCCTCGACCAGTGTTGCCAGATGAAATCTGAAATATTCAGTAGAAAAAAAATCGTTTTAGCAGTAGATAGGGGAAAAAAGCAGTAGATTTAAAAAGTGATGTCTGCAATAGGTAAAATTGAAAATACAAATATTTTATGCTCTGACCTGACACCAACCTCCCATAAAAAAATGTTTTTTTTTTTCCTTTTTCTGCTGCCAAACTGGGTGTGATTGAGTAATTGAGTATAAGCTGGCAAATCAAATTTTCAGTAACAGTAAAATGTCTCTTACTTCTGTTATTATAATTAATAAATGAGCACAAGTTTTTTTTTCTACTCATCATTCGCTTGCCCTTATACCATTCATTTGGGGTCGGCACAGCATGTTTTTTCCTTCCATACCTTTCTCTCGCCTGTCATCTCATCATTCACTTGCGTTCGTTTCATAGCATCTCTCACACAGTCCATCCACCTTTTCCTCTCCCGTTAATTCCCTACACATTCATTCGTAATACCTTTCTCGTCACATGACTTTCATCCCTCCGCATCACATGCCCCTACCACGCTAGGCGATTCGCTGTTACTTTTTCTACTATGTATGCCTAATCACACTATAGATAAAAAATAACCGCGGTTTCAGAAAACTTCGTATGTCATAAAGGCTAGACGACCCGATACGATGGTATAATTTTTTTTATTTATTTATTCTATACTAAAATCTTACATTGAATCAAACAGAAAAGTGCCGTGAAACCCTATCGGGTTTGTACCGACACAACATTCGTGGATACATTAAACATTAAACATTGTTGTGATACATATTAGGATAATCAAAAGTTATATAAATTACTTAAGTTCTATAAAGTAACTAGGTAATCCGGTCACGACGAATAATCATTCGTTTTCGAAAAATCAGTAGCTCAGCAGCAAAAAGCAGTAGATCAGTAGATATTTTTAAAATCAGATAGTTCTACTGCTAAATCAGTAGATCTGGCAACACTGGCCTCGACAATAATGTACTATTCTATGTCTATGTCCTCGAAACCCAGAAAAAAAACGAAACATAGTGTTGTCTAGAATAAGATCAAGGGAACGCTTAGAGCATTTAGAAAGGAGATGTCATCGCTGTCATTTTCTTTACGGAACAGTCTGCCCATTTTTGCGGAGGAGGGGAAGTCAAATGTATTGCTATTTCTACATGATTTGTACGTAACGTACAAATAGCCATGTCAGTCCATACAAAAGTTTGCACAATTGTGCAAGTTTTTCGGCAGAGGGGTAAGCTCTTAATGGCCACTCCAGTTATTAAATGCTCTAAGAGGGAAAGGGTGTCCTTGACATTTACCCCAACACCTTCATAAAATATAAAATGTTTACTGTTTTTATGCATTCACCGCTTCCTTGCTCGTGTAATTTTATACTCGGTGCACACGTATCGTTCAATTGTTTTGACAAATAACTGACAGTCCCGGAATTTGCGGCGTGTGTAATTAAGGACCTAAAGATAAAGACTGTTTCCCATTCACATGATTGATATTTTTCAGTGACCTCTATTATTATAATAAAATAAAGGTGACAGCTGGTAACTACAGTTACCTAAAGCATGTGAGATAGCGTTAGGTACTTTGATATACGCGAGTGGACCAATTCCAAATGAGCATAGACATCATTACAACAAAATCTAAAAAAAGAACATAGGTACTTTACAACTTTTGATGTAAACTTTACATTGTAAAGAGACCCGGCAAACTGAAAGTAAGTAAATAGTACCTATATTATGGGTGCATTACATTTGTTATAATTACTTTTCATATATTATAGTTTGTTATATCGTTATTTTGAATAACGTAATAAATGGCATACTACCGTAATATCTAATTAACGGTATACATAATGTTATAATTGGTATAATGGTCATAAGGTATATTTACACTTGGTATAATATACATTGCCATAATTATTATATACTCTAAAGCATATTATTTATTATAACAAGTGACATCACATAATTATTTGTGTGGCATAATAGTTGCATGACATAAATGGGTTAGGTTAGGTTGGAACTGCGACTCCGCACAAACAAATAATTACCTAGCAAAAAGAGGGTTAGGTTAGGTTAGAACTTTGACCCTCCTTAGAATAAAATGCCTAGCAAAAAAGTGGTTTAGGTTAGGTTTGAACTGCGGGCCCCGCAGAATCGAAAACCGTGAAAAAATTGGTTAGGTTAGGATAGAACTGCGACCTCCCTAGAATAAAATAGCTAGTAAAAGAAGTAGGCCTGCGTACTAGTTATAAAAAATATGTAAAACTTTACGTTATTATCTTATTATTAAATAAAATATGACAATAAATGTTATACAATATATGTATTTATACTTGATAAAATTGTATGAAGTATGACGTTATACAAAAATATAATATAACAAATGTCATTATAAAATATGTCTATATACTATTTAAAAATTATATTACAATAGGCATTATAGCAATGAATGTTTAGATGAAATCACAATATAACAAAGGAAACGTATAATAAAAATTACATTATAACATAAAATAATATATAAAATGGCGTTATAACAAATGTATGATATTTTTTTTATAATTATATTAAACATTACACACCCGTATATTATAAATATATTATAATATATTATACTTGTTTACCGCCAAAATAGTAGAATAACAATTGACAATTGAATAAAGTAGCAGGCCCACCAATCCAACTTATACTTATACGAGTAAGAGAATCTCACAAATTCGCGTTCTAGTTGAAAAAATAATGACAATCAATGGAATTTTCGAGGACACAGTTTTTGCCCATGATTTTGCACATCTACATCCAATCGTTGAACAAAAACATTCGATCGGCTAGAATCGTGCAAAAAAGCCGGAAAACGAAGTATTAAGTAACTGGTCTAATTAATTCTAGCATGTAGGATTGTATATACCTACCTAGTGTTGGTAGGAACTTGAGTCTTTTGAGTCTAAATTAAAAAAAAAACTTGACTAGTTTTTACTAAAACTTTTAGGACTAAAGTCCCGAGTCGAGTTCTTTTCAAGCGCAACTCAAAAGGATACGAGCATCCGAATACAGACTCCATCAACATTTTTAGGTTTTATCTCAATTCTAATAGCAGTACAGAAAATAAGAGTTATTCTATGATATAAGGTACCTAACCCATTTTACACGAAGATAAACATATTTAGATTTATTTTCGTAAAAAAAAATGAAAGTTCTCTGAAAAGGACTCACGTCTCTACAAAAGACTCGGGCATCTAACAAGTTGAAATGAACTTGAGTTTCGACTTAAGTAATTATATAATTATATGAGTCTGAAAAACACAGTCGAGTCTTAAAGCAGAGGACTCGAGTAGTAACCAACACTACCCTTATCTATTATGCCTAACGACGGACCGCATAAGGCACTGAGTTATGTTATGACGAATACTTAGTTATTCATTGGGCCTACGCGTTTTGCATTTATTTTGCTTCATCAATAGGGAGTATTACTGCAATATGTTCTGCCGCCAGAGTGCAGCACTAGTGCACATAGTAAACCAAAGAGTAACTTATACATTCTAGGCCTTACACCGTTTTTTGACAAGTTTTCACTATGACATTGATGCATCAAGGCGGTTTGTTTATAGCTGGCCTACCGCGAAACGCGAAAATCGTAATTTCGTTCTCTGCCTCTCTATCGATCGAACAGGCAAGAGTGACAGAGAGGCAGAAACCGAACTTTCGAGGTAGGCCCTGTGATTGTGCTAGTGACGCCCTCTACGCAGAGTTGCGTAGGTAATATTCCCGATTAGTAAAAGTTTGGCAAAAAGTAAGTAGGTAAATATAGGTAGGTAAGCAAAGAACAGGTCAGTGTGAAATTAATTTTAAAAAATGTATCCTATGAAATTTTATTTTATATATCTCTATAGGATCTACTTTTTACTTTGCATTCCACTTGCATAATGAAAAGTTATCTCTGACATATTAAATTTCGTATACATAATTATATGTTCACCTCAAAGAATATAATACTCACTGTTCACCTCTAGTAGCATTGCAGATAATTATGGCCCATTCATCACAGTTTTGCATATTTCTGGCGTCATCTCAGTAACTGTGTTTCGTATATTCTGTATATAAGTACTTACTAGTAACAATGACAGTATTGAATAAGACCTTATTTTTATTTACTGTTCTCGAATATGTATTAAAAATGTTCAAATATTCGCTCTACCGAGACTAGCTTCCAAAAATCTAATTAATCTTGCAATCCTAAGTCAGCTATTTTTACTAGCTCCCTGTTTATTAAAGGCCAGCGCAAACCGGCGGAGCGCAGCGCAGATCACCGAGGAGGATTTACGCCGCGCAGGGCACACCGGCGAGGTAAAATCCTCCGCGATACCGCGAGCGCCCGCCAACCCGAGCGCTGGCGGCCGGCGCACCAGGGAGCACATCGGCGCAGGCCGGGGGATGCCGCGGCATGCCGCCACGTGTACTCTATCACAAGGGATTAGTGACTAGTGTCCACGAGTTCTCCCCCGTCGTTCCGGCGCTACTCCGGCGCACTCGGGAGGCCTCGGCGCATGCCGGGGGACGCCGCGGCATGCCGGCGCCTACCGCCGCGGTATCCTCTAACGTGCTCCTCGATGCCGCGGAGTAACAATCCTCCGTAATGCTCCGAGGTCGGTCGCAAAGCATTTAAATTTATACCTGAAGGTAATTGAAATAGGGAAGAAAATACATTGATAATTTTAAAGTGATCTGCGCTGCGCTCCGACGGTTTGCATTTGCACAGGCCTTTATATTCAAATTTGCTATCAACTAACCTACAGTAAAGGTATGATTTAATGACGCAGGTCGCGCGATAAACAGCCGGATCCTTTACGGCCTGGCCACGACATTGGTCTAAGGCGATCGGCGGCGGCGACCGGCGATAAGTCGCAAAAACAATAACCCGGCGACGCATAATGCATGCCACGAGCCTTGTCGCCGAGCGGCAACGCGCGCGGCGTGCATCGGGCGACCGGCGGCGGCGGCGAGCGGGGCGGCGCGCGACTCGAACATTTGTATCGGGCAGCGCGGGCGATGCCACGACTTTGGAGCGGCGCGACCGGCCTAGGCGGCGAGACGGATCGAGCGGTGCGATACGAAACAAAACATTTTGTTTTTTTTTCGAGCGACATGGAGACGGAAGGGTTTATTATTGAAACTTTAAATGTACTTTCGCGTATTTAAGTATGTTGTGACGTCTCCACACTTATTCTTGTGTAAGTACTCGTTTTTTGGATGCTTTATATATACAATACACCGTGTTTTTATTGAATTCCGTTAACTTCGGGGTATGGTAAAGTACATTTAAGAGAACTAAATAGCATAATTAATTTTCAAAAAAAACATTTTTTTTTACTTTTTAAAAAAAAATATTTAAGTTTAAAAAGTAATTAAATGTAGCATGTAGCGTTGTTGTAACACGGGCATTACATTTAACTCAACCAAACAATTGAAATCTGTGACATATCAATGTCATTTCGAACATCGGTCCACCGAGATTGTACTTAAGTTTAGTAGCAAATGTATGAACTCATTCTAAACACTAATCAATATGTAAACCGGCCCTAAGGCAAGTGTACATGCTTGTAGAGGCCTTATAGGAAAAAAATAAATTATTGATTATCTCCGAAATGGAGTTAATTCGAATATCGGTGTCTTTGAGAAAGTTACTTGATTTAAGCTCAGGAATGCACCCTTGAAAATAACGGAAATCAAAAAAAACACGGTGTACTTATATAAAATACTAAACTAGAAGTAATAAATTTGTCGTCCTGTATTTAGCCCATGCACCCATTGACTAACAATGAAATATATTCTAGGCACTTTTGAAAAAAAAACATGATTTTAAAATTTAAAATACAAAGGGATATTTAATATGTCTTTGTCCCAGCCGCTCCTAGTCGCTGCCGCCGCTACTGAAAGTACGTGGCATGCCTGGCGGTCGCTCGCGTTTGCCGCGCCGCCAGCCGCCCCGCCAGTCGCCTTAGACCAATGTCGTGGCCAGGCCGTTACCGAGATCGCACGACCATCCGGAACCTCGCACAAATGCTTCCGGACTATTTGCATAAAGGTTTTACCAGTGAACTTCTGATGTCATACGTATGGCCGGAGGCTGTTATTGTCATGGGTGTATTTAAATTAAGATTACGTACTGTAGGTACCGCTATTTTATTACTGTTCGTAAGGTACTACTTACTGTTATGATATGACTTGCAATCATATAGTTTTCTATATATCGAACCCCTCGCTATTACAAAATTGAATTTAGCTTTTCTTTTCTAATCAGGCCCCGTAGCCAAAATGCCAATCAAACAGAAAAGTGCCGTGAAACCCTATCGGGTTTGTACCGACACGACATTCGTGGATACATTAAACATTAAACATTGTTGTGATACATATTAGGATAATCAAAAGTTATATAAATTACTTAAGTTCTATAAAGTAACTAGGTAATCCGGTCACGACGAATAATCATTCGTTTTCGAAAAATCAGTAGCTCAGCAGCAAAAAGCAGTAGATCAGTAGATATTTTTAAAATCAGATAGTTCTACTGCTAAATCAGTAGATCTGGCAACACTGGCCTCGACAATAATGTACTATTCTATGTCTATGTCCTCGAAACCCAGAAAAAAAACGAAACATAGTGTTGTCTAGAATAAGATCAAGGGAACGCTTAGAGCATTTAGAAAGGAGATGTCATCGCTGTCATTTTCTTTACGGAACAGTCTGCCCATTTTTGCGGAGGAGGGGAAGTCAAATGTATTGCTATTTCTACATGATTTGTACGTAACGTACAAATAGCCATGTCAGTCCATACAAAAGTTTGCACAATTGTGCAAGTTTTTCGGCAGAGGGGTAAGCTCTTAATGGCCACTCCAGTTATTAAATGCTCTAAGAGGGAAAGGGTGTCCTTGACATTTACCCCAACACCTTCATAAAATATAAAATGTTTACTGTTTTTATGCATTCACCGCTTCCTTGCTCGTGTAATTTTATACTCGGTGCACACGTATCGTTCAATTGTTTTGACAAATAACTGACAGTCCCGGAATTTGCGGCGTGTGTAATTAAGGACCTAAAGATAAAGACTGTTTCCCATTCACATGATTGATATTTTTCAGTGACCTCTATTATTATAATAAAATAAAGGTGACAGCTGGTAACTACAGTTACCTAAAGCATGTGAGATAGCGTTAGGTACTTTGATATACGCGAGTGGACCAATTCCAAATGAGCATAGACATCATTACAACAAAATCTAAAAAAAGAACATAGGTACTTTACAACTTTTGATGTAAACTTTACATTGTAAAGAGACCCGGCAAACTGAAAGTAAGTAAATAGTACCTATATTATGGGTGCATTACATTTGTTATAATTACTTTTCATATATTATAGTTTGTTATATCGTTATTTTGAATAACGTAATAAATGGCATACTACCGTAATATCTAATTAACGGTATACATAATGTTATAATTGGTATAATGGTCATAAGGTATATTTACACTTGGTATAATATACATTGCCATAATTATTATATACTCTAAAGCATATTATTTATTATAACAAGTGACATCACATAATTATTTGTGTGGCATAATAGTTGCATGACATAAATGGGTTAGGTTAGGTTGGAACTGCGACTCCGCACAAACAAATAATTACCTAGCAAAAAGAGGGTTAGGTTAGGTTAGAACTTTGACCCTCCTTAGAATAAAATGCCTAGCAAAAAAGTGGTTTAGGTTAGGTTTGAACTGCGGGCCCCGCAGAATCGAAAACCGTGAAAAAATTGGTTAGGTTAGGATAGAACTGCGACCTCCCTAGAATAAAATAGCTAGTAAAAGAAGTAGGCCTGCGTACTAGTTATAAAAAATATGTAAAACTTTACGTTATTATCTTATTATTAAATAAAATATGACAATAAATGTTATACAATATATGTATTTATACTTGATAAAATTGTATGAAGTATGACGTTATACAAAAATATAATATAACAAATGTCATTATAAAATATGTCTATATACTATTTAAAAATTATATTACAATAGGCATTATAGCAATGAATGTTTAGATGAAATCACAATATAACAAAGGAAACGTATAATAAAAATTACATTATAACATAAAATAATATATAAAATGGCGTTATAACAAATGTATGATATTTTTTTTATAATTATATTAAACATTACACACCCGTATATTATAAATATATTATAATATATTATACTTGTTTACCGCCAAAATAGTAGAATAACAATTGACAATTGAATAAAGTAGCAGGCCCACCAATCCAACTTATACTTATACGAGTAAGAGAATCTCACAAATTCGCGTTCTAGTTGAAAAAATAATGACAATCAATGGAATTTTCGAGGACACAGTTTTTGCCCATGATTTTGCACATCTACATCCAATCGTTGAACAAAAACATTCGATCGGCTAGAATCGTGCAAAAAAGCCGGAAAACGAAGTATTAAGTAACTGGTCTAATTAATTCTAGCATGTAGGATTGTATATACCTACCTAGTGTTGGTAGGAACTTGAGTCTTTTGAGTCTAAATTAAAAAAAAACTTGACTAGTTTTTACTAAAACTTTTAGGACTAAAGTCCCGAGTCGAGTTCTTTTCAAGCGCAACTCAAAAGGATACGAGCATCCGAATACAGACTCCATCAACATTTTTAGGTTTTATCTCAATTCTAATAGCAGTACAGAAAATAAGAGTTATTCTATGATATAAGGTACCTAACCCATTTTACACGAAGATAAACATATTTAGATTTATTTTCGTAAAAAAAAATGAAAGTTCTCTGAAAAGGACTCACGTCTCTACAAAAGACTCGGGCATCTAACAAGTTGAAATGAACTTGAGTTTCGACTTAAGTAATTATATAATTATATGAGTCTGAAAAACACAGTCGAGTCTTAAAGCAGAGGACTCGAGTAGTAACCAACACTACCCTTATCTATTATGCCTAACGACGGACCGCATAAGGCACTGAGTTATGTTATGACGAATACTTAGTTATTCATTGGGCCTACGCGTTTTGCATTTATTTTGCTTCATCAATAGGGAGTATTACTGCAATATGTTCTGCCGCCAGAGTGCAGCACTAGTGCACATAGTAAACCAAAGAGTAACTTATACATTCTAGGCCTTACACCGTTTTTTGACAAGTTTTCACTATGACATTGATGCATCAAGGCGGTTTGTTTATAGCTGGCCTACCGCGAAACGCGAAAATCGTAATTTCGTTCTCTGCCTCTCTATCGATCGAACAGGCAAGAGTGACAGAGAGGCAGAAACCGAACTTTCGAGGTAGGCCCTGTGATTGTGCTAGTGACGCCCTCTACGCAGAGTTGCGTAGGTAATATTCCCGATTAGTAAAAGTTTGGCAAAAAGTAAGTAGGTAAATATAGGTAGGTAAGCAAAGAACAGGTCAGTGTGAAATTAATTTTAAAAAATGTATCCTATGAAATTTTATTTTATATATCTCTATAGGATCTACTTTTTACTTTGCATTCCACTTGCATAATGAAAAGTTATCTCTGACATATTAAATTTCGTATACATAATTATATGTTCACCTCAAAGAATATAATACTCACTGTTCACCTCTAGTAGCATTGCAGATAATTATGGCCCATTCATCACAGTTTTGCATATTTCTGGCGTCATCTCAGTAACTGTGTTTCGTATATTCTGTATATAAGTACTTACTAGTAACAATGACAGTATTGAATAAGACCTTATTTTTATTTACTGTTCTCGAATATGTATTAAAAATGTTCAAATATTCGCTCTACCGAGACTAGCTTCCAAAAATCTAATTAATCTTGCAATCCTAAGTCAGCTATTTTTACTAGCTCCCTGTTTATTAAAGGCCAGCGCAAACCGGCGGAGCGCAGCGCAGATCACCGAGGAGGATTTACGCCGCGCAGGGCACACCGGCGAGGTAAAATCCTCCGCGATACCGCGAGCGCCCGCCAACCCGAGCGCTGGCGGCCGGCGCACCAGGGAGCACATCGGCGCAGGCCGGGGGATGCCGCGGCATGCCGCCACGTGTACTCTATCACAAGGGATTAGTGACTAGTGTCCACGAGTTCTCCCCCGTCGTTCCGGCGCTACTCCGGCGCACTCGGGAGGCCTCGGCGCATGCCGGGGGACGCCGCGGCATGCCGGCGCCTACCGCCGCGGTATCCTCTAACGTGCTCCTCGATGCCGCGGAGTAACAATCCTCCGTAATGCTCCGAGGTCGGTCGCAAAGCATTTAAATTTATACCTGAAGGTAATTGAAATAGGGAAGAAAATACATTGATAATTTTAAAGTGATCTGCGCTGCGCTCCGACGGTTTGCATTTGCACAGGCCTTTATATTCAAATTTGCTATCAACTAACCTACAGTAAAGGTATGATTTAATGACGCAGGTCGCGCGATAAACAGCCGGATCCTTTAACCGAGATCGCACGACCATCCGGAACCTCGCACAAATGCTTCCGGACTATTTGCATAAAGGTTTTACCAGTGAACTTCTGATGTCATACGTATGGCCGGAGGCTGTTATTGTCATGGGTGTATTTAAATTAAGATTACGTACTGTAGGTACCGCTATTTTATTACTGTTCGTAAGGTACTACTTACTGTTATGATATGACTTGCAATCATATAGTTTTCTATATATCGAACCCCTCGCTATTACAAAATTGAATTTAGCTTTTCTTTTCTAATCAGGCCCCGTAGCCAAAATGCCAATCGCTTACGCTCCGTAGCCATCGAAACGCAACTGTCACTGTCGCACTAATATGGAAGAGTGATAGAGAGACACAAAGCGTTTCGTTGTCGAAGCGACAGCGATTGTAACCTTGACTAGGCCGCCAGGTGAGTGTTGTGAGTACTTGTGAGTATTTATTTAGATTTTTTTAGCTTAAGCTGTTAGGAAAAATTGTGTTAGATTGTTTTTTATAATTTAAGTATATAATTTACCCTGTGACTGCTACATCGGTGAACACAAATTTCTTGCATTAGGTTCGCTTATCAAGCTAACATTGATGTTCCCGAATGTTGCAAACACTTTTACGAAATTGGTCATTTATTTAAATGCCCAATCTCTAAGGGACCAAGTCTGGAGATGGTCTAAGCTCGTCAACCCACGAAGCGTATTAAGTAGTATTTTGTTCACTAATTTATTTGTTTTTTTCCTATCGTAAAACGGGGTCAACAGAAATCGCGGGGTGAATAGAGAAATTTTGAACTTTTTCTTTCAAGTTCTTTGTTTTTTTTTTTTTTTTTTTTTAACAAAATACTTTTTATTATACCAAGCGTCTTAACACATGTAAATACCTATAAGATTAATTTATAAGGGTCGATAAAAATAATACAGTATAATGAGTAACATAAAAATATTAAAAACTAAATTTAAATACTAAAATTAAAAACTACCTAAAATTAAAAACTAACTAAAATTAAAAACTACCTAAAATTAAAAACTAAACTACTCTAAACTAAAGTAAATCTAAAAAAGGCCCCCGCGGCATTGTGCCAAAGATGCTGGCAGCATTCCCTCGCTGAATGGCAATACTAATGCGTTGCGAGAAAAGCTGCCAGCTCTCTGGTCACCGGTGGTATCGGCCAGCTTTTTCGACAGTTCTTTAAAAAGAACATGAGCGCTTGGACCCCACGGCCCCAGTGTCTCGACACCGAATGCCACAAAATGGTATTAGGGGCCGAGACCTTGATACTTTGAAAACTTTTTGTTTTCAGCCGCCTCGGCAGCCGCCCCAGCCCTGGTCGAAGTTCTTGGTAGATGGGACGGTGCCAGTGTATCGACGCATGTGGCGTCCCAGACTAGCACCCGTCCCATCTTCCACGGGACCAGGGACATACCGTCCGGTCTCTTGCCGTCGTCCTTCAAAACGCCGTTAGGTTCGAGGATGGCTGGCGCATTGACGGTGGCAAGAGACCGGCGGATGATATCATTTAGGGCAGCGTACCTGGAGAGGCGGCCAGCACTTAACCGACAAGAGAGGCCGTGGTGTCCAAGCACGTCGACGGTTGCGCCGCAGGGGCATCCGTGGGGGGCGCAGACCTTGACCCCTAGCCTAAGGCTTACGGCTAGGCGTAGGGTATCCAGTTCTAAATATGTACCAGAGGGGGGGGAGGGGTAGGCATGCAGCCACTGGCCGGATTCCCGTTCTGCAGCAGCGAGCAGCCGCGCACGTGTATTAGGACCATCAGAGCTGGAAAGTAGTACCTCAAAGTTAATTTTGCACAAAGTGTCGTCCCAGCAACGTTGAATATGTAATTTTGAAGGTAAATCTTGACCCGGACAAGCCGTCAGCCAGGCGTCTCTAGCTTCCGTCAAGCACGCCGTCTCGTAGTTTAAAGGGCAGGCCCTTAATATTTTTCCTACGAGGGAGGAAGTGCCATGGACGGAAGATAGAAACGCCGGCAAAGCAACGCTAGAAATTTTGCGCGTACCCAGCCCACCGAATCTGATGGGCAGGCACGCCTGGTTCCAAGAATGCTCGCTAAGCTGTATATTTAGAATGGTTTCAAGGGAAGATCTAATAAGGTTGTCAATCGGTAATAAGGAGTTTTTGTGTTTCCAAAATGGACAGCAGCGGAGCAAATAAGTAAATTTTGGTACGAAAAGGCAGAATTTTAGAATAGTCAGAGCGGAATGAGAATTGATGTCGTTCAGTCAGGCGATCGGCGCAGTTTTTGAATTTAGTAATCGTGTTTGTGATAATGCTGGGGATGGCTTCTTCGAAAATTGGTGACCCTAGGAGGTTTAGAGAGTCCTTATTGACTACTTTTATATTGGGAGTGAGGGCTTGAAATTTTTGTACGATGTCGGGATTGTAACGGTTTAAATATAATTCGCACTTCGCGAAATTCAATTCCAGCCCTATAAGCTTAAATTTATTTTTTATTTCCGAAAGGTCTGCTAGTACTGTGTTTACATCTCCTCCTAGGGTGCCATCATCTAGGTACCAAACGTTAAATTTTGAATTTAGGTTTTGAACAACTGGATTGATAGCTAAATTGAAGATGGCTGGTCCGAGAGGGTCGCCCTGCTGGCAGCCAACTTCGGAGGAAAGTTCGTGGTTTTTGTAAAGTAATTTCGACGGATATGCATAGCAATTTAATAAATAGTTATAAAGTTCCGGAGCGTGGTTGTTGACTTCAGCAAGCAGGGCGTCCCTATTGAGCGAATTGAAGGCATTTTTGACGTCAATTTTTAGGAGTACCTCACACTGGTCATTGAACAGGCAGGTGCGAAGGGCATGGACGGCGGCTTCGCACCCACCTTTAGTACCAAAACCAAGTTGTACCGGTTCAAATTGTTTTTGCAATTTCGAGAGTACGTGACGCACGGAAATTTTAGAAGTTAAACGTCGAAATGTTGAACCAACAGCAATGGGCCTGATTCCCCCGTCTTTTTTTGTGAGGGCTATAAGATTTGCGCCGTAAATAATGGGTACAAAGAGGGGGTTGACTTTTCCGGAAAGCATGAGGTTGACAAGTTTGGTGAGGGCGATAATGAGGCGTTTGCCTGTACCGCCGACGCAGTGTGAGGTTAAATCTTTAAGGTGTTGTGGGGATAACCCGTCTAAACCCGCTGCAGAACCCGTTTTGAATGAAAGAATTGCATTTAATGTGTCCTTATCCTGAACTTGAAGACACACGTTGGGTTCTGTAGGCGGATCTAGGAAGTATGGAGTTGCTGGGGCGGACGGGTGTTTGTCGCGTAGAGCCGAAAGTGTTTCAGTCGAGTCCACAGACAGTACGTCAGTTGAAAAAAGCAAACGTGCAGCTCCTTTCAAGTCACCATCGCTCACTTTTCCCTCTACAGTCTTTTTCAAGTTGTTGCATGAACTGTGTTGTTGATGATGAGAAAGATGGTTGTTTAGATGATAAATGGGAATCTGGTGATTAAGGGGGTGGGCACAGTTGTTTTTTATTTTTTGAGTAAGTGATAGTCGATTATTGTCTAAAGTAGCATGAAGAGTGGAAAATGAGAATGTAAGAAGGTTTTCCCAGGAATCTAGGCTATTGCTTTGTACGCATGTATTGATGACATCGGTTAGTCGGGTTGCTACGGCAATTCTTGCACCACGCGGTATTCTTTTAATTACAGGAATGTTGTTTTTAAGGTGGCTGAGGTGGAGATGGAAGTAGTTTACGTTCTGCTGAGGTGTTGACGGACTGGGTTGGGGCCCTACGGCGGGTGGGCATGTAGCGATGATGTGCGAATTTGTAGTTTTGTGACATTTTCCTATATGAATATTCAGGCCGTGAGTTGTTGAGAACGATTTGTGGCACTGATTGCAAGGAAATGCTTGTGAAGACGAGCTGCCAGTGGCTGCCGTAGAGGTCTGCATCCACCAAGGCTTAAAACTAAGAATGTGTAAAAACTAGAACTTACGTTAAAATAAGATAAACCATACGAAAACTATAAGATAATACAATGTTTACAAAAATAATAAAAAACTGAGATGACAAATGTCAGCACTGTCACATCGAGGGCGCAGTCCCCGGGCGCAAACGGAACTTCTTTTTTCTTTGTAGGATGCTGGGTTATTTTCGGCCTTTGGAATCTGCCGCAGATAAAAAGACAGCTTTGCACGCTTCGATAAGATATTCTTCTTTAAGTTAGTGGTTTGACATATGGAAAACTTCAGAGTAGACTATTTTGTGAAAATGCGAAAATATCCACTCAAACATAAAATTTTCTGAAGTGAGAATGTATATATTATGCTGCTAAGTGATTTGAGTACGATTTTAGTACGTAAAACAGTAATTAAAATATATTTTGTGTCCGGAATTTTATTTACACTTCCGTTGTTGACAGTTGACATTAATGTTCAAGTTGTTATATTTAAATACGTACATCTCTAAAATTAGATTTTTTGGAATGCGTATAAAGTAGACTATTTATTCTCTATATTGATACCAAAAGAACTTAATCAAACTGCCTAAAAGTTAGATTTTTTTGACTCTAAAGTAAGGTCTCGCCGGGGTAAGAAATGAAGCCTGTCTGAACTTTGTTCTAGCGGTAAATGTTTTGACATTAACTAAGTAAAAGTTAGCTAACCCTGGATGCAAAATGCCCGCGATAGAGATATGTGGAGATGCATGGGGGAGGCCTACGCCACAGAGGCGACTACTATTATATTATAAATAATGGTTAATGTTTAGTTTAATTGAATAATATGTATAAGTAATTAAAACTGTTTAAGGATAAAGTAACTAAATACTAGATTGTAAGTCAAGTTATTGTAAGGTAATAGTAGAAATAAAGGCTATTTTTATTTTTATAGTACCTAAATAATAAATAATATCACTAATTTTCTCTATAATAAAGCATTTTTTTGCAAAAAAACCAATAACAAGCAAATTTACGTGATAAAGGGCCTAAAGGGGTCAGTGGACACGCATATGGGGTGAACAGTTACGCCATAGGGGGTGATTAGCTACAACAAAGGGGTGTAATGACACGCCTTGGGGGTTAAAAGACACGAAAAATTAATATTGTGTCAAATAGCTGTTTAACAGATATATATACCATTCGCCATTAGAGTATCCACATAATAATGACCAAATTCGATGCCTATGACAGCTAAAACTTAATATTTCTATTCACCCCTTTCTTGTGTCTATCAACCCCGTTTTAAGGATATGGAGAAAACAGGTAGTTTTCTTTGATTTTCTCTGAATTGGGTAGGTAAAAATTTATTTCACAAATGCAAAATTGAAGAACTAACCAAGACTCAAAAAATGATATCAAAATTATTACTTTTATCATTTGGATTATTGGCGAAAATCGTCCTTGAAGTTGAAAATCGTGTCTTTTCACCCCGTTTTACGGTACTTACTTTTCTTATCCTCAAGTCCGGTACTTACCTACAGCTCTACAACTTGCATTATCTTAACACTATTTACTACAAAGTTTATCTACCCAGTGACTGCAGTAAAATAAACAATAAACATTTATTGTATAGGTAGGTGCCTATTTACTATGTAAGTATGTATCTGGTATAGAGCTAGATAAATAAACGTTACTTGCCTAGTTGGTTCTAGATTGTCTGACAATCGAAACCTATTAAGACGAAACGGGAGCTGAGCTAAAAGTCAATTTTGAGATTTCAAGCTGAATATACCCGTCGCTCTGACGGGGCGTGAGAGACTGTATTTGTGTGTGTAATGCACGCACACAGATGCGTACGCTTGCACCCGCGCGCGCCTCATTGCCGACAATTTGCAATGTTATTTTTCGTGCGTTACTGCCACGAGGCGTTCACTTATTACTTACTGTGTTGCGATTGAATTTTTTGACCCGGCTTACGTTTACGGAACTCGATAATCTTTCTACTACTGTGACTTGGCTTTGTTTACTTAACTTTGCTGATCAGCTTATTGTTTTGGACTCCGTGAGTTGTGGTTACCTATTGGACCTAGAGATGGGTCGCGGGTATTTACCCAATTTACCCACCCAGGTAAATACCCGGTAAATACCCATCTACCCGGTATTTACCCGTATCTACCCAAATGGACGGGTAGATTCATTTCTTGTTGCACATGTCGATTTGTGTTAAAGTGGAGATATAAACCGAGTTAATGGTTGTAATTATTGTGTGTCATTTAAAATGAAATGGTTTAGTTGCAGTTGCAGTTGTAACTAAGGAATTTTTAGTACAATTTTGATAAATATTAAAAAAAGGCCGTCATAAGAGTATTTTTTTTAGACCTGAGTAAATTATCGTACTTATACGTTGATAATACACATTCCAACTTCGGTCGGCGGGGGGTGTGGTTGGGGAGAGGGGGGCAAAAGTGAACTTTTACATATTTCTTGGAATCTGTCATTAATATCGAAAAGTGTTGTATGTACAAACTAAAGTAGACATAATTTTCTACAAAAAAGGTTATATACATTTTTGTCCTAAAACTAACTGTGTTTGACTTATAAGCTCCACAAGTTGGGATACTGCACAACTTTTTTTTATTATCATTCATAAGTATTCTTTATTTTCATCTTTCTAATGTATATTAAAAGCATTTTAAAACATTTCCGGAAGCCAGAGAATGATTTTACACGATTTTTATAATTGGACTGATATGTTAAAATCGAACTTCACCTCATAGCAACCTTTTCGTAATTAGTTTGAACATACATTTTATGTAACATTATAAAAAAATACTTAAATTAATCTTATTTATACTCACATACCATTAAACACATAAAATTTAGAAGAAAAACGAAAATACCCGCGTATTTACCCGCGGGTAGGTAAATATCGGGTATTTACCGGGTAAATACCCGCTCTCGGGTATTTACCCGGGTAGTTACCCATCTCTAATTGGACCGCACGCAATTCATCTACCTTTATTCAAGTAATTAAGCGTAATTAGCCGAAACCTTTATAAGAGTGTAATTCATAAGAAGTACATAAGATATAATTTATGTACTGGTTTGCTGTTAGCTTTTAATTGTATCACTTTACATATATGTTACTCAAATAACTAACACGGTTACACTGTTGTAAGAACATTATTTTTCAGGTAGGCCTTATTATACCTACTATAGGCCTTATTACCTCCTAGTACCTTAGTAGTAGTAGTACTACTACGGAAATTGATTCAAAGACTCAAGACTGACTTAAGTGGCAGTAGGGTGTAGGGTTTTTTCTAGGCTTAATGAGTTCGCTGAAGCTTATTTTTTATACTTAGCGCACAGAACCACTAGTTTAACAGTATCAGCTCTAACCACATGTCACCATTTTGTCCTTTACGTAACAAACTCAGGGGCCCAGAATATCCGATGTACCTATCAAATCAAGGTTCTGTACCAAATAAGGCCCGGTTATTATAGTTCGTTATTTTTTAGCATTAGAAAGAAGGTAAACAATCATGACGTGTCTTTTTATTAATAATTATTAAAAAACGCTTTCAAAAATTAGTTTATATTACTTATGAAAGCAAAAGAATATAAAAAAGTATATGATTAATACATACATACATACATACATACATACAATCACGCCTATTTCCCGGAGGGGTAGGCAGAGACCACGGATTTCCACTTGCTACGATCCTGACATACCACTTTCGCTTCCTTCACATTCATAACATTCCTCATACACGCTCGCCGGTTTAGGGTGCTCTTGCTCATTAATATGATTAATATGATTTATAATTCTAACATATTTGGTATGACTTATTTTTCAATGGTAATTTTTAATAAGACATGTCAAAATCTGTTACCTTAATGAAAAAAAAAACGAACTTTAAGCGTGCTAACTATCAAAATTTCATTTTTTATAAGATAGTATAAGTAGATGGGCAAAAATTTTGCGTCCATGTCCACCAGTGAGTAAGTGATTGAGATACCTAAACATTTAACTTAATAATGTAAAATGATATAATTTACTAACCTACTCGTTTAATTTCAGGTAGGTTGAATAAGGAACCAAGTAACCATGGGGAGGAGCAGTATTTACTAACATTTTCTTTTTGGGTCTTCAGAGTGTATCGTTTCCTTTTTTTTGCACATATTACACTTAAATATATATTCTCTGTGTAAACCCTTACGTCTTTCAATGACAAAGGCAAGATCAGCAAATGTACAATTTGTATGATCGTGCCTGATATTTGAGATCACAGAAAATAAATATTTTAAATCCACTATTCTGCGACCTTCTAAAATTTTGTTTTATCATGATTCATGATCAAAAAGCTCGGATTCAATAGTCATATCAAACGTCGATTATGCAGTTGATGATGAGCTTGCATTTTCTACCATTGGTGCTGCAAATGCATCAACCGGTGGCGATAAACTTTGCCCTCTTGTAAAACAAATTACTATTGTGATTGTGTCCAGCAAAAGGCCAAAATTCGGTTTACTTTCCTGTTTAAAATATTACTAATTTATTCATATTTCAGATTAGGTACATAGGTAACTGTCTGAATGTTACAATGCCAGCTGGCAAATTCTATCACATTTGTTTGTTTGGTAGTCATGGTAACATTCACTTACATTGATATCCTTATTAAGATCTGTATCTTATTATCCAGACCTTAAAATATTGCCACCGTTGCCCTTTAAAAAAATACTGTTTAAATAATTGGCTACTCAAACAATGCTTCTATAGTATAAATAATGACTACACAAAAATGGGTAGTATTGTATATAATGCACGAAATAAGGCCCGATTCTTAAGCGGGTTTAAATTTTGAGGCCATTTCCGCTAATACTATAGACAAAATATCAAGTTTAATAAACACAAAAAAAAAACATTGATGGGCCTTATTTTATAATTTAGGCCTTACTTTGTAATTTAAAGTAGAGTTAGGCCAAGAAAAATCTATAGCGATTTTGATAGAACACGCAGTGCAAGTATTATTTCAAACGTCGCTTCTATGAAATTATGACATATAAATAACACTTGCACTGCGTGTCCTATCAAAATTGCTGTAGACTTTTCTTGGTCTGACTCTAAAATATTCTTTATTACACCACAAACATAAAAACAAATTTTAAAAAAACCGGCGAAGTGCAAGTCGGACTCGCACACGAAGGGTTCCGTACCATTATTTATAAAAACGGTCACCCATCCAAGTACTGACCCCGCCCGACGTTGCTTAACTTCGGTCAAAAATCACGTTTGTTGTATGGGAGGCCCCACTAAAATTTTTATTTTATCCTGTTTTTAGTATTTGTTGTTATAGCGGCAACAGAAATAAATCATCTGTGAAAATTTCAACTGTCTAGCTATCACGGTTCGTGAGATACAGCCTGGTGACAGACGGACGGACGGACAGCGGAATCTTAGTAATAGGGTCCCGTGTTTTACCCTTTGGGTACGGAACCCTAAAACCGATTTACAATGTAGATAAAGGTAGCAACAGGCGGTCTTATCGCTGTTAGTTCTTATTCTTCGTTTGTTTAGCATTAGAGTGAAGGTGACGTGTCTTTTTTAAGCATGCAATCGTATAATTATTTAGCTTTTTTTGTAATAGTTATGTACTTAGTGGTTAATATTAGTATTTACTATTTTTTTTTTCAATAATGCTTAAAAACGAAGTATAGACATGACAACCAAATATTAACGCCATTCACGCCATTGTAGGGCAGGCTATACAGAACATGAATCATTAGTACTGTCACGCTCCGTGATTGTTGAGCCATTTAGGGTTCTAGCTAAATTGGACATTCCATAGAGCACGAGTAAGTATGGAACAACCAATTCAGCTAGGACCCTAAATTGCTCGACAATTACGAAGCGTGCGTGTAGGTACCTAAAAATTTTGTTAACCCATTTTAACCATGCAATAAAATATTTTTGATTTTGATTTCTAATTTGAAATATTAGAATCAAAAAGTTCATAATAGATTGTATATCATAACTACAAAAATGTGTTCCCTACTCTCAACCCAAAACCCCTTGTATCTTAGGATCTATATATTTTCACACAAGACGGTTTATCGATAACTTCTTACATCACTAGATTATCGACATTAAATGTCGACTATTGCCCATCACTTTTCTGGCTGTGTACGTATTTAGAATCTTGACTCCGCCCCTAAAATTAGTGCGATAGGGACAACTGCAGCTGAGGCGAAAAATCCTGCGTAAAAATGACAAAAATCGAGGTTTCGTAGTCCTCTTTTTCCTCCCCCAAAACTTAACCAATCGTAACCAAATTTGGAAATCTAAATGATTATGAAATTATCTGTGTCGGACCGTTTTGCTTTTTTGGCTAATTGATATCAGTTTTGAATACCACGCCTCTCATTGCGGCATAGTCTATTAGGCCATTTTGGCCGTTTTTGAAGGGCTCTAGCGCCTTAAAAAACAAAAATATCAAAAAAAGCAAAACGGTTCGACACAGATATTGACAATATTAATCTGTGTTGAAAAAATCATTGCTCTAGCTTCAAAAACCACGGAGGAAAACGAGGACTACGTTTGTATGGAGGAATGACCACTCCTGTTGGCTCTTAACAAACAGTCGATGCATTTAAATTGCTATTACTGTAATTAGAGTACGATTCCAGCTCATAAATTTGTCTAAGTTCAAATATTATTGTTGTTAATTTACTCTTTGTTGTTAATTCTGCGATAATAGTGAATATTAAAGTTCGTTAGCAATATCGTCGATAAAATTGCAAACCTCGTAAATCCATTTAAAGGGCATTAAGGATTTGCAACTGTAGCCGAAATACCTAAAGTTGCAAACCCTTTAACTCCAGTCGGAGAAGATAGGAAGCTTGCGATTTTAGGTGACGATAATTCCTTTTCTATGACTATTAATTTACCTATGTTATTGTTTACTGTCTGAAGTAGAACTGTGAATTTATGTTGTAGAACAAACGATCATTTGCTTTAGTAGGTAACTGCACTAGTTGCCGTAGGTATATACCTTTTGAATTGGATGTTTTTCTGGTTAGTTAAACAGCGAACAAAGTGAGTACCTATAACATTGGTATTTATTAACTTACCTTTTTTAAACGTGGCGAAGTCTCCAAACTGCTTAGGGCGCTGCGAAGCTCTTGAAATGTTGTTTGTAATTTAGGACTAGGTAGTACCTAAGATTCAGTTACGATTTAGGGTCAACAACTGTCTTTAAGCTAAGGTATTTAGTAATGTCGTTTTATTAGAGAGTTCTTACTATTGTGAGAACGGAACACGAATGGTCACAAGAGGGTTCTGGAGTGAGGATCGTTCGCAGTTATTTGCGTGCAGAGCGACGTCCTACACATACGCGTGGATATGCTATAGAATCACAGCGAGGCGATAAAATGCTGAAACAATCGGTGCACACTTCAGATATTACATATATTACCCATGTTTGAGATATTACTGGTTGATAATTTGTTATTAGTTCATGTAGTCACCATTAGATACCAATATTATATATGAGTGAGCAAAATGCGTAGGTACCTGCCTACAATGCGTGCCACAAGACACCAGCTTGCACCAATGTACGATAAGCAAATAAGTTATAGTTGTTTACCTACTTTAAAACATTATCATATTAGGGGTCGACAAACGGCAGTTTACGGCTCGTTTAAGTAAAAAAAATGTATATTTAGTAAAGTAGGTAGGGGACCATTGGGCAGTTGGGAGGCTCGGGCACCCCCTTGTAAATCAGGACGGTTGCCCAATGGGGGAATGGTACCCGACCTCCCCTACTAGGTACTTAAATTTCAAATCTACCTAAGTATGTGCCCTACCGAACTGTTATTAGAGTTATTAGAGTAGTTTACCTAATTACCTAAAACGCCCGCGCGCGCACCACAATAAATACCTAAATAAAAAACGGGTTGCACTCCGGGAGTGCCGACAGAAGTGAAAACTCAATGACTAGTCCAAAATGTCTGCAGCACTATGTATAATTGACCCATCCTCCTTTCTATTAAAAAACTTTAGTTCCGAAATTGCTGGTCAGTGAGCTTGTTTAAAATTCGAAATTAAAATTTGTAGCGTTACCTAATTGTTTAAAATTCGAATAGAAATTGTAAAGTTACCTTGCAGACCTCGCATCTAAATATATTTGGTCATGATATTTTGAGTTTTATTAACCAGTATTAGAGTTCACTTTTATTAGCGATTTCATCAAGATATAGAGTGATATAAAGTTAGAATGTAACTGTGAGATCCTCGTATTTCAACCCGTACAAGATTAGAACCTTTTCAAGTAATGTCATTGAGTTTTTCTTTATTGATTTAAATGCCATCTAAATGAGTGGCCATCTAAACCTTACGGTCACGTGATCGCATTACGCTGTCTCGAGTTTATCATTTTTTCCCCAGCCCAAAAAGTGCCCAGCGCCGCTAAAGAAGTTTTCACTTCAAAAATCTGCGAATTCCATTCGCTACGCTCACTGCATGTAAGGAACCGCCTTTATACCGGTGTCACCACAGTCATTTAGTCAAGTGAATGATTACATTATTGATATTATTATGTTGGAGGATGTTTATTTATTGGATAATGTTACATGTTCGAGTATGGAAAGGTATTCGTAAGTAAATAGTTGTACCTAAGTGGTGGGACACATTGATTGTACCTAGAACCGATGGCCGCTGCGGTAGAATGTTTCAAGGAATCGGTCATAGAAAACGCCAATCAAAGTAGGTACCTATAAGTATTCATATTAGTTACGTAGTAAAACTTTTTTAAGTTTTTCACATCGAGTTAAATTAATTGACTTGAACTATTATATTATTTATATTATCATCTAGCATATGTATAGATAAATGTATATCGAAATCTAGTACATCATTTACTAAAGCCAACAAAAAGAAAAAAATACTTAACTTTAAAATTAAAATTTTGACTTCAATATTCTTGCCTAATAAAATACCATATTGTGGTTTGTTTACATTTTGGTAAATACCTAAAAAAGGAAAAAAATACACTATAGCATATCACATCGCCGGCCTGCACTTATTAAGATTAAGAGTAATTTACGGTATGGTAATTTACCATTTGTTTTATTATTGATCTCACCTACGACTCCTATGAGTCAGATTTGTAATAAAGCAAAAAAATTAAAATAACATGGTGTTTTTTTAAAACTATGTATTTAAATTTCTCGAGATTCTCGTTAACTCCTGGCCGAGTATTCCCGTGCCTCGAGAAATAAAAAAGGTTGACAGACCAGAAACTCTATTCCGCCTCAGTCAGTAGAAAGGCAAACTAAATCTGCTGCAGTTGCCATCCGAATGTAGCCTTTAACCTTGCCTATCCCTTTTCCAGGCATAGTACGATTTATCGACCACATTCAACTTTAGCTTTCCGATATATAAGGTTCAAATTAGGTAGATTACACTTTCGGACAATGCGACTTGTCTTCAAGTGAATCATCAAAAAGCTGGATTAATTTGAATGTTTGTATTTTTTGGGAAAACCTTGTAGATTGGTCCGGCCTGGAAACGGGTCAATGCAAGACCACACCTTCTGTCACCCACACTTGATCTTCATTCGCCTAAGCAGTAATAGGGACGAAGTAAATAGAGTCAATTGCCCAAATGGAGATGACCTTTATCATTTCCTGTTCTGATTTCATTTGCGCTAAAGGTTTCTGACGAATGAATAAGACACGTGGTGCCGGTGCCGGTGTCTCAAAGTAAAAGTCCCTGTCTGTCTCCCTATATGGATGTGATGGTTACGCAATAAAAAAACAGTTATAATTAGAATAATTTTATAATTTGACTAAATCTACGTGACTACACTGGATATCTCCACTTATTAGAGTCAGGATGATAGAAGTTGCACTCTGCCTTATTCAAACATCCCTTCCCGTACCGGCAAGGCTTGGGGTGTGCGAAGTGGCACACAGGGTTCACGCAGTTGGGGTAGAACTTGCAGATCGTGGGCAGGGCTGAAGGCTGGATGGTCTTGAAACTCGGGGCTGGGACTACGTGGGATGCTGGGGACAAAATTATGGAGTTAAAATAGTATTTATCTACACACATATCATAAACTCTCTATGATGCCTTCAAAATCCGTAAATAATGGCCCACATTACGATAAACTGTTTTGTTACAGCAAATTTCTTATCTGTGAAAATGTGGTAATAGCTTCATTACTATATCAAAATCGATTTGGTAATGAAATTCAAATTTCGAACATCTCTGAAAAAAAAAGCAATTTGATTTGACCCCTATTCTAATATCAGTCGAGATGACGTTTTATTCGAAATCAAATGTCAATTGCATACAATATTGACAAATCTCGCTTGTAAGTTGGTATCGGACGATATGGTAATCGACCCCGACTCTAGTTTGTCTCTGAATTAAAAAAAAACGACGGATGCGTGACATGCGTGAAAAAAGTTTTCATTTGCCGCCATTTGACGTACAGTTTATCTTTTAATTAGTTTGTAGTAAAAAATAATTTGTTTTGTTGTTTTTAAAGTAACTATAACAAAAGTTTCGTGTAAAATGTGCGATAAAGATATTTCGGAGACGCCATCTCATATCCGCGAGTTCCGCCAGAGAGGAAAGTGCCCCAATTAATGTCGGTTGTAATATGAGGTTAGTGAATATATCATAGAAAGTTTATAATATGTGTGTAGATAAAGCAGTGTATGTAACTGTACATAATGAGGCATTAAAACACTCGTGTGATACTATTATGAAACTCATTTCATTCGTTTCATAAACCCACACTCGTATTTTAATGCCTTTCATTATGTAGCAGTCACATAAACTACTATTATATACTAGCCCCGATGCATATGTTATCGTCTAATCAGAGCACTTTTTGAGGTTCACGCGTTTGTAAACATTCTTAACTGTCCATAGGTGTACCTTATGCCTTTTATAATAAGGTTTACGAGTCAATTAACAATGTGGGCGATGTTACAATGATAATGTTTTAGTAAAAAAATCAACTATGTTATTTAATTTTATATGGAAATATTTTACAATAACTAAATCAAAACACAAGAAATACCGTTTGTGCTGAAAGAAAAAAACGATTTTTTATTTTTGGCGAATACAAGTAATATAACAGATGTGAAAAGGGCTATTACTAGGGAAAACAACACGGGTCTGTCTATGTACTGACAATTTAGTTAGGAGCCCATGCATGCAGAAGTGTTGTACAATATGATATGGCAATGTTTTTGAAGTTATTTTTTTTCAGCAATAAAAGTCTCATGCAATGGTATTATTGTGATCAAAATTAAACTTTATAATAATATAGTTCCCATTACAGAGTCATTTGATCTATGTACTGTGTGTTTGATGTGAACCTCTTATAGTCTCTATTGTTTCCCAAAAAGATTTAAGTCGTAGTGTATTGCTTGTTCCACATTTTCGTTAGTCATAATTTGTTTGGTTCAGAAATGCGTAACTTTTCACGATTGCCATAAAACAAACTTAACCTATCCGGACCTATCTTTAGGTGGACCTAACGAACATCCTGAAAAGTTAACGGTTTCAGTTTTAGGGCTTATGATAATATGACAAATAATACATTACGACTTAAAACTGTATGTCAAAAACGGGGTCCCCGTTTGATGTAGTCACCTGCAATAATATGTTGCACAACGAAATCCGCAAAAATATCAGACACGATCTTATTTGTAGAGCCATAAGAGCGTGTCACATATTTTTGCGGCCTTCCAAGAGTAACATATTATTGCAGGTGACTGTTATTTATTGAATCGTATGGCTTATACAAAAATAGGCAGTTATATAAATGTCACAGACTAGAAATTACATTACAATTAAAAATTAAATTAAATGTCAATATTCAGTGCGTTTAGCCACTGTAGAGAGACAAGACTCACCCACAAGCTTGGGCGGCTGCGTGTGAGTGTAGACGCAGTCCCGGCGGGTGCAAGCGGCCGCGAACTTGCAGCGCGGGTGCAGGAAGGCGCACGCGCCGCCGTAGCGGCACGCGGGGAACGCTCGGCACGGGACTACGGCGCGTTCCGCCGCTGACACTGAAAATGTAAAAGCGTCAGAATTTCGTTTTAGAATAATCTGACCTAATAGTGATAAAGGACCACTCGACATAATTTATTAACAGACTTCAATTTCATAGAAGGAGGACGTTCTGTATTCGGTTTTTTTTTATAGAGGGACCACCAACCGTTTGCAAGTTATCAAAATATAGTAATTTAGCTCTTCCAAAGAAGGTTCAAATTCCTTTGACTGTGGGTTCTATTGCTAAGGAAATAAGGTTTAAAAATACAAAAAATACTGCCTACTTAACAGTAAAAGCATAAGAACCTGAGAGGTGTTAAACTATTTTTTCTTGGTACTTACATGAAGGAACTGAATCATATTTGTGTGTATTAGTGGTCGTTGTCACCGTAACGTGGTTATCACTACCAGCGCTCTCCGTCCTCTCTCTCGCTCTCTCCTTCTTCTCTTTCTTTTCCACATCAAACACTATCGGGGACTTCTTTCTCTTTCTAAGAGTCGGCGACACTTCTAGTTTCTCTTGTGGTTCCGTTTCGGTATTGTTTTCCGTCTCTGGATTTATAATAACTTGTGTGTCACTTTCTTCGCTAGTATCACTTAATCGCTTTTTCGGAACTGCACTTGTTGTTACTTCTTTGTCATCTTTTGAATCTTTCTTGTCATGTTTTGCTACCTTAGTGTCTATTGGTAGATCTTTTCTTTCGGGTTCTTTTACTTTTGCTTCTTTATTCATATTTATTTCTGTGTTTTCTTCTTCTTTCTCTGTATTATCTTTATTATGCTTTTCTTTAGTTTTTGAGTCAGTGTCAGTAGGTGCTTTGTTTTTGTCATCATCATCTAGGAGACCTTCGGTTAATAGTTTCTTGGCGAGGAACACGTTAGGATCGTATCCGTCCATGGTTACAATAAATTGTGTGTCTTTTTGTTTGTCCACTGTTGGGTTGTGGATATTTCTGTAAACAAATAAAATATGATCGTTTAGGAAGATGACAATAATTTGCTTGAGAGTTTTGTAAACACACAGATTTAAACTTTCACGATTTATACTCATTATTATTCAGCAAAACGGGACTTTAAAAACTAGTAATCATATTTCTCATGCATGACCTCTCTACAAAACATCGAGCAGTACGAAATTGTAAAAAAATGCCTTAACAATTAAAGAAAAGGGGAGGATGATACATTTTAATTCAAATGCTTTTGATTTAATATCATATAATTGCAACAAAGTTTTCTGTCATAAAATACTACAAAACAGAAAAGTGTATCACCAACTTACAGTGTTTCTATGACTAGGGTATCGTCTCGCACACTGGACGTCCGTGAATCCTTGCTGCGCGGCGGCACGTAGTCGGTATTGACGATCTTCTTGGTAAACAAAGCTGGCGAGAAATCATCTTTCTCGAGGGGCGATCTGTGACACATGATAAAATTATAGGCGAGTGACCAACCTCGAACGATGTGAAGGAAAAAGTAAAAATATATATTAAACGTTCAGCGCCTCATTGACACCTCAGGTGACCGGAGGGCTGGCAGCTACCTCGGCCAGAGGATAAGCCTGGCCATCCAAAAAGGTAACGCTGCCAGCCTTCTGGGCACCATAACGCATGAAGGTGACCTGGGGAGCATTTTTTACTTATAAGTTTAGTTTAAGATTTGTTTTATTTAAGTTTTAATTTTAACGTTTAGTTTCTTATGTTCATTTTGGTTGTTATTAATAAATTTATTGTCAGAAATGTCAATGTTGACAACGTTTAGTTAAATAGTACTATTTATACATGTAGAAGCCGGAAAAAATAGGTAAGTACTGTCTCCTTAGGTACAGACGGACATATAGACGGACAAGGGTTAGGCGTACGAGGTTGAGAATGCCTTTTCCCCCTGTGACGACACGGTTTTACCGTTTCGTACAAATCTATATATATATTCAATACTAGCGTGGAATTCGGTCTGTGTCAGTAAGCGGCTAATTTCTAATAAATACTATATGCGTCTGTGTAGTATTCGTTGTTTCAATAATTATAAAGTACATACACGTTGTTTTCCTAGTATATTTTAATAACACAAAGTAATTTGGAAGGATATTGAGTGATTCTGCCGTGTCGTTGAGTTGTATCATACGATACGTCCGTGAAATTAACTAATATTTTGTTTAACTAATTAATTAATTTATCAGGATTAACTTACGTCAGTGTCTAATTATTTAGTTTAGTGATTTTAAAGTACGAATACAATATTTTCTTAGCGTAATTTATTAATGGAAATAAGTAGGTTCGATCTTTATTGGAAGGGTTGGTATTCTGTACTAACGTTTGCGTATTTATGAGAATGGTGTTTTCTTGTTAAAATATCAGTGATATATTTCTAAATGAAGATTATAATGTTGAGTGTAAATTAACACTTTCGCAACCAGGCAAAATTTCAAACAATACCCCAGAAACCAACATTACTCGCTAGTCGGGCAACGACGTGCAACTCAATGCCGCACGCCGCGAACCCGCTAGTCGGGCAAGCGGCGGACGCTCAGGACTTTGCCAAGTAACTTTCGTATAAGTACGTGGATAAAATTAAATCTGCTGTCTCATCTGTTTAGGCTCCCCGTTTTGTTCTTCTCCTAATTCTAACTCCTATTGATACATACCCGTCTATGCAATTTCACGTAACCAACTAATAAGAATTTTTATTTTGTAATCGCATTAGGTAAAGTAAATAAAAATACAAAGTGAAGTAAAAAAATATAATAATCAACTGTACCAACTTTTCGACCACATAATAAACAGAAGACTTACAATTTTTTCTGTTAGTGGCAGTGGCAGCCCTGAGGTAGTGAAGATGCAATGCTTGCCCGCCTGTCGGGCACTTCGGCGTCGCGTGTAGGTTTATAGCTCTTGCCCGACTAGCGGGTATGCCGGCATCTGAGTAAAGTTTACGAGTGCCCGAGAGTCGGGTACGCGGTGTCGAATGTGTTAAGTAAAAAGGGAACGTTCATATTTCGCGTCATATCCCAACGCGTACCTACATACATGTCTATAAAAGTTGAAATGAATTAGTTTGATACTTAGTGTACTTATATTGAAAGAATAGTGTCATCTGAAGAGTGATATTTGTGTTAAGTGAGAGTTATTTATCGTAGATAAATTAAAGTTATGATATAGGTAGGTATGTTTTCCAAAATATGAATATTATAATTGTGAGTATACTGCTTTGCTCTATACGTAATCTGATTGATATTTTAGTCACTTTTAGTGGAAGAAAATACGAGTAAATACTTAATGTGGGAAAGGCTAGGTTTACGCGCCATTATTTTTGTGAAGTTAAAATTATTTTATTGAATTAGTAGTTGAATATTGGAAGGTATGGCCCACTACATCTTTAAGTTGGTAATATTTACGATCTATATTACATTGATCTGTTCTCGACATAATAAAAATATTAAGGACATTTTTTTTACACAAATTGACTAAGCCCCACGGTAAGCTCAAGAAAGCTTGTGTTGTGGGTACTCAGACAACGATATATATAATATATTAAATACTTAAATACATAGAAAACAACCATGACTCAGGAACAAATATCTGTATCATCATACAAATAAATGCCCTTACCAGGATTCGAACCCGGGACCATCGGCTTCATAGGCAGGGTCACTACCCACTAGGCCAGACCGGTCGTCGAATAGAGATTGATACACTACCTATAGAAATTAATTTCATGAGAAGAAATATTAATATTAACATATCTAATGACTTATTGACATTTTGGAGTATCAGATTCCTATTGATGGCATGAAGTAGATACGATCTAATTATTACATTATTGCTAATTGACAAATTGTTTAGGTGAACATTTTTATGGTTAATTTTGCACTAATTGATCGCAACGTAAAGTTAGGAGTCGTACTGTATACTTGGAACGCAGTCGATTCACGCAACTTGAACATCATCACATCTATTATCTTAGGGTTAAACGATCTATGGACCTGCCATCAATTATAGTCTACAGCTTATGGGATGGGTTTATGGGTTCAGTATTCTTAGTTTAGTATGAAATATATAGGTAGAGTGGCTGATGGATACTTGGCGTTTCTTTTCATCAGATACCACGTTCGTGAAACGTTTCTTGCCTTTCGTTGAGTCTTAAACTTCTAGGAATAGGGAGGTAGGGGAAGGAAGCCCAATCGACGGGATCTCCCACAGTGATTGGTTTAAGAAGGCTCCAAACCCCATCGGGCATTGGGGAAGCATATCAGTGTGAAAACCACACTCTAGAATAGCATTCAGATGTTATTAGGTTGTAAAAGTAAAGTTTCCCCAAGTAGTGACCTAAAGGGCTTATCCCATGAAAAATGCTCCTCAATGTTATCCGGGAGTCCAATAGGCGTAGGGGATTTTTACCAAAAAAAATATATTTATTTATTTATATATTCTAGTATTCACTCCGCTGTCATTTAGATGGACTGCGAGTACTTCAGCGAGGCAGAACTTCTCATCGCTAACTACTAGTATTAAGAAACCTCATTATCATTTGGGAGCAGTAATGTAATATTTTTAGTGTGATCCTCCACAGCCGGACCACCTCGCCTGATTGCGCTCAGTTTTTAATGGCGAAATGTACCTCTAATGTACTTCATGTACCTCGTCGGAAATTGAACGTACCTCTGTAGTTTGGCAGATATATGCGTTTAAAAGGGGTCCGGCTGGGGAGTAAAATCTGCAGCCGGACCACGCCTGGATCCGATGATATCTGTTATTTTGAGATATAATTTAAATAACAGATGAATGTACCTGTTACGTACCTCTGAATAAATCGTTTTTTTATTTAAAAAAATGGTCTCATAAATGAATTTTCATACATTTCATTTTTTGAGTATACGCGTAAGCGCCTGTCAAAAAATAATAGCAACATAGTAGAAAACAAATGTATTAAATTCGGGCAAGTCGTCTAACGTGTCAACTAGATACAAATGTGGGTGGTTTGTAGGGAGTATTTAAAACCGACACGAGTTGCGAATTACCTTTTCGCACGTGTATTGTACAACGTTTTACAGTTAGCTGGTTTGTTAGTGCACACCATTGTATGGGGACCTTGCACTTTGAGACTATGCGCTGAAACTTGGCACAGTTGATTGTTAGCTGGTCTTGAGCAGATACAGGCCAGTAGACATCGAGAGCCACGTCTTTTTGCTATTGGCCATCGTTTACGAGTTATTTACGAATGACTAAAAAAGGGGACCTTAGTATTTTTTTAATATTGATGCACTAACAAACCAGGTAAGTACACAGTTGAAATTCTCAGAGATGTTGCCGCTATAACAACAAATACTAAAAAATAATAAAATAAATATTTACGAGGGGCTCCCATACAACAAACGTGATTTATTTTGCCGTTTTGTGCGTAATATATACATAAATATTAGGTATACGGACATTCTTATAGTAGACCAGCCAGCGAAAGAAAAGTCTTCTAGAAATCGATTTTCGCTCATGTCGTCCTGGATATGGGTGAATATGATATCGATGCATTCAGTGTAATGCCTTGAACCCAAATATATGAGATGACAAGCGCGCAAGTGGTGGGGATAGTTGCTGTGACGTCATAAAGTCGGCATTACAAACTTTTTTTTTATTTTCGTTTAA
The DNA here is from genome assembly GCF_910591565.1 of Cydia splendana. Lineage (NCBI taxonomy): Eukaryota > Metazoa > Arthropoda > Insecta > Lepidoptera > Tortricidae > Cydia > Cydia splendana. Next base: position 5,905,752 of record NC_085973.1, on the reverse strand, counting down.
ACATACCATGTGGGGTACCATATGAAGGGGCTTTGTGAGTAGATCACAAATATATAACATACTGTAACATTTTCAATACTTGGTCTAACAAATTATTTGAAAACGTTCAAAAATTTCACAATCCACAATTGACTTCGAACTGCTATAAACTGAAAATGGCTGAATGGATTAGTCCAAAATACATACCAAGTGATTGTGAATTTTCTTTACATAATGTTAAAAAATAATTAACCAGGCTCCAATTTCACCACGGTGACAGGTGCGACAATTGTAAAACATCACTGTTGCTGGCGTCACAGGCATCCATGGGCTACGGTTACCGCTTACCATCGGGCGGGCCGTATTCCTGTTTGCCACCATCATTGATTTATTAAAAAAAACTTTATTATATCGGAAATAACAGATATTTCTCTTGCTAAGTTTATGACAATTGTCACAAGAAACACTACAATTGTCACGAAATTCCGACATATAACTCATTACCTGTCAAGAATTACCTACAATTCTTCTAAATCTTGACAATTGTCAGAAACTTCGCAAAAGAAATATCTGTTTTTTTCCGATATAATAAAGTTTTTTAAAATAATACAATGATGGTGGCAAACAGGAATACGGCATTACACTGCAACTATTATTAAAACAAACAAAAAAACCCAATGTTGACATATATTTTTGTTGTGGTCTTTTTACTAGCTTTCATTTGGTACCCATATTGCTATAGTAAGAAAAACCTCCCCCCCCCCCTCTAATTTTCATTTTTTTTTAATTTATTTACACAAAAGGTACATCATGCTCACAAACAAAATTTATAATATCGCCAAACTGTTACCAGTTGGCGGGCGTCATTTTCAAAATGTATATAGCCTGATTAGCCTGTGTATACAGGGTGGAAAGGCACGACGATCCTTTCCGGAAATGGGAGATAGTTTAGCCTAAGCTCTATATTTTCTCCATAGAAACTATGTTAATATGGGCAACCGTTTCTAAATTATGACCTTTTAAACATCCACGCAAAAAACTACTTTGTTCTAACCCTAACAGGTGACAGGGTCAATGAACTTACTTGTAAACAATCAGTATTCGACAGGAAATTATGCTAATTTGTTGCCATCTAACCATTTTTAGGTCTGCTTACAGCACGGTAAGAATCATTGCAGGATTTTCGCTTTCTTAGTGGTTCCACTTGTTCAATACTTGAATGAAATAGTTATGTTATTCCTTAATATTAATAATACTAACCACAACATTGTTTACAACGACAGTTCAAATGGTGACATTGACAACCACTCAAAAGTACGCAATCGTCTTATAAATATCTCTGGTTTCCTTGACTGATAAAAAGGTTTTAGTTTCTTAAATACCTAACTAACAAACCTTCTTGCGTGGTAGGAAATAGACAGACCGTCTGATGTTTGAAATTAAATGTGCCACAAATTGCAAATTACGCGATAAAACCTAGTTCCAAAATGCCCTTGGGAGCCCGCGATTACCTAAATTTGCTTATGTTATACGGGGAGTGTAATTATAATGCCGCCGAGACGTTACGACGCTACAGACAAAGATATCCTCCACCACACCCAACTAGCCGTATGTCAATTTTACGGGCCATTGATCGCGTGGCAAATAATGAGCCCATAGTACCACGAACGGGCCAAAACGACCAACGGGGAGGAGGTGTAGTTCACATTGCACCAAGACTTGAAGAGCGAGTGCTGCGGTATTTCGAGCAAAATCCAAGGGCTAGTTCGAGGCAGGCAGCCCGACATTTCCGCCTAACTCATACCGCAGTACTCAAAATCTTGAAACGTGCACGTCTTCACCCTTACAGCATTCAGCGAGTTCAAGCTCTGCTGCCCAGGGACTGCCCTGTACGAGCAGCATACTGCCGTTGGCTTTTAAATAAACTGGAGGAAGATCGCCTGTTCATCCGCCGCATTATTTGGAGCGATGAAAGTTTGTTTTCCCGTAACGGCATGTGGAATAGGCGAAATGAACATATGTATGCAGTAGAAAATCCGTTCGAATACCGACATTCGGGTCACCAATATCGGTGGTCCGTTAACGTCTGGGCTGCAATACACGGGGATACACTGATTGGACCTGTTTTTTTGCCTCCAACTTTGAACAGAGCTGGATACTTGGAACTGTTGAATACGGAGTTGCAGAATTACCTTGACGATTTACCAGTGGCCGAGCGTAGAGAAGTATGGTTCCAGCAAGATGGTGCACCGGCCCATTCTGTTAACGAAGTGCGGCTAGCCCTGAACGACGAATTCGGAGATAGATGGATCGGCCGGTTCGGACCGCATCGTTGGCCACCACGATCTCCGGATCTGACGCCTCTAGACTTTTTTCTTTGGGGGACTATCAAGGATATAGTGTACAAAACGGAGTGTGACAACGCCGAAGAAATGAGGCAAAGGTTAACCATTGCTTTCGCCAGCCTGCGCCGTAGAAACGTTCGAGAGCGAATATTAGCAAAGGTACACCGACATACTCGCGCACGGGCTGCAGCCTGCATTATTATGCACGGAGGCCACTTTGAACATAGAATGTGAATTTATTCAGTTGTAAATAAAGTAGTTATGATAATAACAACAACAACAACCTCTTTCATAATAAATATCTCTGGTTTCCTTGACTGATAAAAAGGTTTTAGTTTCTTAACACGTTTCACAAAATTATTTTCGAATAATTGGAAACTATTTAAAATAATAAAAAAATACATGTAGGTTGTGTTAGTTGCACCAAATGAACTTGCAAAAATGAAATACTAAGAATAAATCAAGAATAAATACTTCTTCAATACCAAACTAACAAACCTTCTTGCGTGGTAGGAAATAGACAAGACGTCTGATGTTTGAAATTAAATTTTCATTGAACTATACTTATTGAATGTCATATTCTTCAAATAAAAATGTTAGATGCTCGTGGCTATTTAAATTTGTGGGGCTGTGTAAAAGATATGGTGTACCAAACCAAACGGAATGTGAAACTGCGGACGAAATGAGACAAAGGCTAATTGGTGCTTTCTGCGGAGGATAAATGACGAAGAGCATACACTATATCGCATGTGCATCGACATACTCGGGTACGGGCTGCGGCGGCGTTGTAATACACGGAGGTACATTTGAACACCGTATGTGAAAAGAAGATAGTATTAAATATTGGAAAAAAGTAATTATCTAAGAAAGTAATAAAATTGTTTGTAATATTTTTGCATGCATTTGATTTATTTGACATTTATGCGTCATTCATACATCATTGCGATACTGTCAACGATCGGAAAAAAGTGTAAAGTCCCGAGCTTTCCCGACGGAGATCCTTAATCTAGCCGTCATGTGCACATGCTATAGGGTTATCACCACAGTTAAAAAGTAGTATTTTTGCAATTTTTATTTTTTACTCAATTAACGATTCTTACCATTACCAATAGTCTCTGTATCACTTAAACGACCTAATACTTCCGGGAAGGATCGTCGTGCCTTTCCACCCTGTATATGTCTTTTTATTTGACAAGCCCTACACCCCAAACGGCTGGACGATTTTTGATATATATATCGGGTTGTTTTAAGGGGCTACTCCACGCCACTGACCTTCGATCTGAATCCCTTAGTTTTCTAATGTTTTTTGTAGCTTATTATATTAACAGCAACGGCTTTAAGCACTATCTATAGTATCCCATGTTTACTTCAAAGTTCATTGTCTTCGAGATATTTGGCATCAAAGTTGAACAATTTTAGGTTTCCTGGCCATAACTTTTGTGTTAATTAGTTTAAAATTAAAACCCTGGGGGCTGATTTTTGGATATCGATCGCTCGATTTCGTCACTCGAAAATCGGTGGAAAACGGCGAAATGCTAATTTTTGAAATACGAGCGATGGAAATTTAGCATCTATTGGTATTGACCACTCGATTTCAATTCTATTAGTAGAATTTAAATGCCTAGTAGTGGAGATATTATTTAACGAAATACACGAAATCGAGTGGTCGAAATTCAAAAATCGGCCCCCAGGACACATTTTTCGAGACGTCAAAGACGAACCCAAATACGTAGATTTCGTACATGTCAGATCCTTCACTGCAAATTAGATACGAAAAAAGTGTTTTTTTTAGACAATGTTTAGAAAATTCATAAAAAATAAAGTATTCATTTCTTTCAAAATCCGGTGGACAAAACCGGAGAGATTGAAAAACCGATAACTGTTTGTCTTGTAATTCTATCTGTAGTGCAAAAAAAGGAGATACGATTTCAAAACTTGTCAAAAATTGATGAAAACCTCGGGTAGCCCCTTAATAATAGTTGCAGTTTAATGTAACGGTTAATTATACTTTTTTTCAACTTGATGTACTTTTTTTATTTTTTGATATATCTGGTTAATCATTGTTTAACATTATGTAAAGATATTCACAGTCACTTGGTATGTATTTTGGACTAATCCATTCAGCCATTTTCAATTTATAGCAGTTCGAAGTCAACTGTGGATTGTGAAATTTTTGAACGTTTTCTAATAATTTGTTAGACCAAGTATTGAAAATGTTACAGTATGTTACATATTTGTGATCTACTCACAAAGCCCCTTCATTTGGTACCCCACATGGTATGTTTAAACGAAAATTAAAAAAAAAGTTTGTACTGCCAAAATTATGACGTCACAGCAACTATCCTCACCACTTTCGCGCTTGTCATCTCATATATTTGGATTCAAGGCATTACACTGAATGTATCGATACCATATTCACCCATATCCTGGACGACATGAGAGAAAATCGATTTCTAGAAGACTTTTCTTTCGCTGGCTGGTCTACTATAAGAATGTCCGTATACCTAATATTTATGTATATATTAAAAATAAATCACGTTTGTTGTATGGGAGCCCCTCGTAAATATTTATTTTATTATTTTTTAGTATTTGTTGTTATAGCGGCAACATCTCTGAGAATTTCAACTGTGTACTGTAAAACGTTGTACAATACACGTGCGAAAAGGTAATTCGCAACTCGTGTCGGTTTTAAATACTCCCTATAACCACCCACATTTGTATCTAGTTGACACGTTAGACGACTTGCCCGAATTGAATACATTTGTTTTCTACTATGTTGCTATTATTTTTTGACAGGCGCTTACGCGTATACTCAAAAAATGAAATGTATGAAAATTCATTTATGAGACCATTTTTTTAAATAAAAAAACGATTTATTCAGAGGTACGTAACAGGTACATTCATCTGTTATTTAAATTATATCTCAAAATAACAGATATCATCGGATCCAGGCGTGGTCCGGCTGCAGATTTTACTCCCCAGCCGGACCCCTTTTAAACGCATATATCTGCCAAACTACAGAGGTACGTTCAATTTCCGACGAGGTACATGAAGTACATTAGAGGTACATTTCGCCATTAAAAACTGAGCGCAATCAGGCGAGGTGGTCCGGCTGTGGAGGATCACACATATTTTTGTCAACAAATGTATTAAATTCGGGCAAGTCGTCTAACGTGTCAACTAGATACAAATGTGGGTGGTTTGTAGGGAGTATTTAAAACCGACACGAGTTGCGAATTACCTTTTCGCACGTGTATTGTACAACGTTTTACAGTTAGCTGGTTTGTTAGTGCACACCATTGTATGGGGACCTTGCACTTTGAGACTATGCGCTGAAACTTGGCACAGTTGATTGTTAGCTGGTCTTGAGCAGATACAGGCCAGTAGACATCGAGAGCCACGTCTTTTTGCTATTGGCCATCGTTTACGAGTTATTTACGAATGACTAAAAAAGGGGACCTTAGTATTTTTTTAATATTGATGCACTAACAAACCAGGTAAGTACACAGTTGAAATTCTCAGAGATGTTGCCGCTATAACAACAAATACTAAAAAATAATAAAATAAATATTTACGAGGGGCTCCCATACAACAAACGTGATTTATTTTGCCGTTTTGTGCGTAATATATACATAAATATTAGGTATACGGACATTCTTATAGTAGACCAGCCAGCGAAAGAAAAGTCTTCTAGAAATCGATTTTCGCTCATGTCGTCCTGGATATGGGTGAATATGATATCGATGCATTCAGTGTAATGCCTTGAACCCAAATATATGAGATGACAAGCGCGCAAGTGGTGGGGATAGTTGCTGTGACGTCATAAAGTCGGCATTACAAACTTTTTTTTTATTTTCGTTTAAACATACCATGTGGGGTACCATATGAAGGGGCTTTGTGAGTAGATCACAAATATATAACATACTGTAACATTTTCAATACTTGGTCTAACAAATTATTTGAAAACGTTCAAAAATTTCACAATCCACAATTGACTTCGAACTGCTATAAACTGAAAATGGCTGAATGGATTAGTCCAAAATACATACCAAGTGATTGTGAATTTTCTTTACATAATGTTAAAAAATAATTAACCAGGCTCCAATTTCACCACGGTGACAGGTGCGACAATTGTAAAACATCACTGTTGCTGACGTCACAGGCATCCATGGGCTACGGTTACCGCTTACCATCGGGCGGGCCGTATTCCTGTTTGCCACCATCATTGATTTATTAAAAAAAACTTTATTATATCGGAAATAACAGATATTTCTCTTGCTAAGTTTATCACAATTGTCACAAGAAACACTACAATTGTCACGAAATTCCGACATATAACTCATTACCTGTCAAGAATTACCTACAATTCTTCTAAATCTTGACAATTGTCAGAAACTTCGCAAAAGAAATATCTGTTTTTTTCCGATATAATAAAGTTTTTTAAAATAATACAATGATGGTGGCAAACAGGAATACGGCATTACACTGCAACTATTATTAAAACAAACAAAAAAACCCAATGTTGACATATATTTTCGTTGTGGTCTTTTTACTAGCTTTCATTTGGTACCCATATTGCTATAGTAAGAAAAACCTCCCCCCCCCCCCTCCAATTTTCATTTTTTTTTAATTTATTTACACAAAAGGTACATCATGCTCACAAACAAAATTTATAATATCGCCAAACTGTTACCAGTTGGCGGGCGTCATTTTCAAAATGTATATAGCCTGATTAGCCTGTGTATACAGGGTGGAAAGGCACGACGATCCTTTCCGGAAATGGGAGATAGTTTAGCCTAAGCTCTATATTTTCTCCATAGAAACTATGTTAATATGGGCAACCGTTTCTAAATTATGACCTTTTAAACATCCACGCAAAAAACTACTTTGTTCTAACCCTAACAGGTGACAGGGTCAATGAACTTACTTGTAAACAATCAGTATTCGACAGGAAATTATGCTAATTTGTTGCCATCTAACCATTTTTAGGTCTGCTTACAGCACGGTAAGAATCATTGCAGGATTTTCGCTTTCTTAGTGGTTCCACTTGTTCAATACTTGAATGAAATAGTTATGTTATTCCTTAATATTAATAATACTAACCACAACATTGTTTACAACGACAGTTCAAATGGTGACATTGACAACCACTCAAAAGTACGCAATCGTCTTATAAATATCTCTGGTTTCCTTGACTGATAAAAAGGTTTTAGTTTCTTAAATACCTAACTAACAAACCTTCTTGCGTGGTAGGAAATAGACAGACCGTCTGATGTTTGAAATTAAATGTGCCACAAATTGCAAATTACGCGATAAAACCTAGTTCCAAAATAAATAAATAAATAAATAAATAAATAAATGTTATAGGACATTTTTTACACAAATTGACCAAGCCCCACGGTAAGCTCAAGAAGGCTTGTGGTGTGGGTACTCAGACAACGATATATATTATAAATAAATACTTAAATACATAGAAAACAACCATGACTCGGGAACAAATATATGTATCATCATACAAATAAATGCCCTTACCAGGATTCGAACCCGGGACCATCGGCTTCATAGGCAAGGTCACTACCCACTAGGCCAGACCGGTCGTCAAAATGTCAAAATGCCCTTGGGAGCCCGCGATTACCTAAATTTGCTTATGTTATACGGGGAGTGTAATTATAATGCCGCCGAGACGTTACGACGCTACAGACAAAGATATCCTCCACCACACCCAACTAGCCGTATGTCAATTTTACGGGCCATTGATCGCGTGGCAAATAATGAGCCCATAGTACCACGAACGGGCCAAAACGACCAACGGGGAGGAGGTGTAGTTCACATTGCACCAAGACTTGAAGAGCGAGTGCTGCGGTATTTCGAGCAAAATCCAAGGGCTAGTTCGAGGCAGGCAGCCCGACATTTCCGCCTAACTCATACCGCAGTACTCAAAATCTTGAAACGTGCACGTCTTCACCCTTACAGCATTCAGCGAGTTCAAGCTCTGCTGCCCAGGGACTGCCCTGTACGAGCAGCATACTGCCGTTGGCTTTTAAATAAACTGGAGGAAGATCGCCTGTTCATCCGCCGCATTATTTGGAGCGATGAAAGTTTGTTTTCCCGTAACGGCATGTGGAATAGGCGAAATGAACATATGTATGCAGTAGAAAATCCGTTCGAATACCGACATTCGGGTCACCAATATCGGTGGTCCGTTAACGTCTGGGCTGCAATACACGGGGATACACTGATTGGACCTGTTTTTTTGCCTCCAACTTTGAACAGAGCTGGATACTTGGAACTGTTGAATACGGAGTTGCAGAATTACCTTGACGATTTACCAGTGGCCGAGCGTAGAGAAGTATGGTTCCAGCAAGATGGTGCACCGGCCCATTCTGTTAACGAAGTGCGGCTAGCCCTGAACGACGAATTCGGAGATAGATGGATCGGCCGGTTCGGACCGCATCGTTGGCCACCACGATCTCCGGATCTGACGCCTCTAGACTTTTTTCTTTGGGGGACTATCAAGGATATAGTGTACAAAACGGAGTGTGACAACGCCGAAGAAATGAGGCAAAGGTTAACCATTGCTTTCGCCAGCCTGCGCCGTAGAAACGTTCGAGAGCGAATATTAGCAAAGGTACACCGACATACTCGCGCACGGGCTGCAGCCTGCATTATTATGCACGGAGGCCACTTTGAACATAGAATGTGAATTTATTCAGTTGTAAATAAAGTAGTTATGATAATAACAACAACAACAACCTCTTTCATAATAAATATCTCTGGTTTCCTTGACTGATAAAAAGGTTTTAGTTTCTTAACACGTTCCACAAAATTATTTTCGAATAATTGGAAACTATTTAAAATAATAAAAAAATACATGTAGGTTGTGTTAGTTGCACCAAATGAACTTGCAAAAATGAAATACTAAGAATAAATCAAGAATAAATACTTCTTCAATACCAAACTAACAAACCTTCTTGCGTGGTAGGAAATAGACAAGACGTCTGATGTTTGAAATTAAATTTTCATTGAACTATACTTATTGAATGTCATATTCTTCAAATAAAAATGTTAGATGCTCGTGGCTATTTAAATTTGTGGGGCTGTGTAAAAGATATGGTGTACCAAACCAAACGGAATGTGAAACTGCGGACGAAATGAGACAAAGGCTAATTGGTGCTTTCTGCGGAGGATAAATGACGAAGAGCATACACTATATCGCATGTGCATCGACATACTCGGGTACGGGCTGCGGCGGCGTTGTAATACACGGAGGTACATTTGAACACCGTATGTGAAAAGAAGATAGTATTAAATATTGGAAAAAAGTAATTATCTAAGAAAGTAATAAAATTGTTTGTAATATTTTTGCATGCATTTGATTTATTTGACATTTATGCGTCATTCATACATCATTGCGATACTGTCAACGATCGGAAAAAAGTGTAAAGTCCCGAGCTTTCCCGACGGAGATCCTTAATCTAGCCGTCATGTGCACATGCTATAGGGTTATCACCACAGTTAAAAAGTAGTATTTTTGCAATTTTTATTTTTTACTCAATTAACGATTCTTACCATTACCAATAGTCTCTGTATCACTTAAACGACCTAATACTTCCGGGAAGGATCGTCGTGCCTTTCCACCCTGTATATGTCTTTTTATTTGACAAGCCCTACACCCCAAACGGCTGGACGATTTTTGATATATATATCGGGTTGTTTTAAGGGGCTACTCCACGCCACTGACCTTCGATCTGAATCCCTTAGTTTTCTAATGTTTTTTGTAGCTTATTATATTAACAGCAACGGCTTTAAGCACTATCTATAGTATCCCATGTTTACTTCAAAGTTCATTGTCTTCGAGATATTTGGCATCAAAGTTGAACAATTTTAGGTTTCCTGGCCATAACTTTTGTGTTAATTAGTTTAAAATTAAAACCCTGGGGGCTGATTTTTGGATATCGATCGCTCGATTTCGTCACTCGAAAATCGGTGGAAAACGGCGAAATGCTAATTTTTGAAATACGAGCGATGGAAATTTAGCATCTATTGGTATTGACCACTCGATTTCAATTCTATTAGTAGAATTTAAATGCCTAGAAGTGGAGATATTATTTAACGAAATACACGAAATCGAGTGGTCGAAATTCAAAAATCGGCCCCCAGGACACATTTTTCGAGACGTCAAAGACGAACCCAAATACGTAGATTTCGTACATGTCAGATCCTTCACTGCAAATTAGATACGAAAAAAGTGTTTTTTTTAGACAATGTTTAGAAAATTCATAAAAAATAAAGTATTCATTTCTTTCAAAATCCGGTGGACAAAACCGGAGAGATTGAAAAACCGATAACTGTTTGTCTTGTAATTCTATCTGTAGTGCAAAAAAAGGAGATACGATTTCAAAACTTGTCAAAAATTGATGAAAACCTCGGGTAGCCCCTTAATAATAGTTGCAGTTTAATGTAACGGTTAATTATACTTTTTTTCAACTTGATGTACTTTTTTTATTTTTTGATATATCTGGTTAATCATTGTTTAACATTATGTAAAGATATTCACAGTCACTTGGTATGTATTTTGGACTAATCCATTCAGCCATTTTCAATTTATAGCAGTTCGAAGTCAACTGTGGATTGTGAAATTTTTGAACGTTTTCTAATAATTTGTTAGACCAAGTATTGAAAATGTTACAGTATGTTACATATTTGTGATCTACTCACAAAGCCCCTTCATTTGGTACCCCACATGGTATGTTTAAACGAAAATTAAAAAAAAAGTTTGTACTGCCAAAATTATGACGTCACAGCAACTATCCTCACCACTTTCGCGCTTGTCATCTCATATATTTGGATTCAAGGCATTACACTGAATGTATCGATACCATATTCACCCATATCCTGGACGACATGAGAGAAAATCGATTTCTAGAAGACTTTTCTTTCGCTGGCTGGTCTACTATAAGAATGTCCGTATACCTAATATTTATGTATATATTAAAAATAAATCACGTTTGTTGTATGGGAGCCCCTCGTAAATATTTATTTTATTATTTTTTAGTATTTGTTGTTATAGCGGCAACATCTCTGAGAATTTCAACTGTGTACTGTAAAACGTTGTACAATACACGTGCGAAAAGGTAATTCGCAACTCGTGTCGGTTTTAAATACTCCCTATAACCACCCACATTTGTATCTAGTTGACACGTTAGACGACTTGCCCGAATTGAATACATTTGTTTTCTACTATGTTGCTATTATTTTTTGACAGGCGCTTACGCGTATACTCAAAAAATGAAATGTACGAAAATTCATTTATGAGACCATTTTTTAAATAAAAAAACGATTTATTCAGAGGTACGTAGCAGGTACATTCATCTGTTATTTAAATTATATCTCAAAATAACAGATATCATCAGATCCAGGCGTGGTCCGGCTGCAGATTTTACTCCCCAGCCGGACCCCTTTTAAACGCATATATCTGCCAAACTACAGAGGTACGTTCAATTTCCGACGAGGTACATGAAGTACATTAGAGGTACATTTCGCCATTAAAAACTGAGCGCAATCAGGCGAGGTGGTCCGGCTGTGGAGGATCACACATATTTTTATACCAAAATAAATCATCATTGTTTGATTTCTATGGGTTAAGAGGCCGTTATCGATTTTAGTCGCAAAAATGTAAAATTGATAGATTTTGACGAAGAAATTCTACACTTTTTGGTACCTAATAGAAATAACAAGTACTGGTTTCTATTCGCACGTCTTCCCATCTTGCACTTTTGTAGATATTTTTTTTGAAAACAGACTCACTAAATTAGTAATGTTTTTTTTTTCTGAAGGACGTTTAGGTAATCGCGCGTAAAGCACTGAATTTGTCGATCTTATTTATAAATTTCGTAAAGTTTGGACTGCTAAAAATGGTAAATTTGTATTACACATATCCTGTACTCGAACTTTTGTAGACTACATTTTTGTTATTATGACTTTGAAGTAGTGTAAATGAAAGTTGAGGAAATCAATTTTCTCCAGAAATTACTTCAAAACAAGTGACAATTTCTTTGAAACTCGACTTAATTTCAACGTAATTTTGATACTTAAACAATCGACAACATTTCCTGAAACTGTTCTTATACATCATTTAGTATAATTAACTACCATAATTTTTTGATGAATTTTTAAAAACTGCCCCTTCTTGTCATGTATTACCGGTGATGCACGCTCGCGGCCTCATTATTAAAAGCCAAGATTAGAAGGCGTGCTAATAGAAACCAATACTTGCTATTTAGATATTACGTAACAAAAGGTGTACAATTTCAACGACCAAATCCATCAATTTCACATTTCTGCTCTAAAATCGATAACGGCCTCTTAATATCAATGTATTACCGTGCTTTTCATTCAGCTAGATAGTTTCCAGGTTTGTAGTTATGTAACTCTCCTCTTTGTAAAAGAGCCAGGGGTTATTAGGTTATTACGTACAGCTACGGGGTCCTACCATTTCCTAGACGATCACATCACTTTTATGGCCAAAAGTTTTAAATGCAAGACAGAGATAAATCACATTCTTAGATAAAGTAGGGTTGCTTTTAGGGTTACGATTTAGGCTTGTAGGGAGAGACATTCTTGACCCACCCCCGAGTAGACGAGGATACAAAGACAATGATCATTTGTTACAGACTACACGATGTCATTATAAACGGATTATACTGTAATTCAAATATTGTAATTTTTTTTCTGGTTGGAAATCAATCGGCGTGATGATCTGCGTTCAAACTGTGCGTGTTGAACGGTTTGTCACCTTGTGGTATAAATCGAAAAGTTAAACTAAATATCGACACTACATCAAAGCAGATGCTGCCTCCTACAGTTCACGCATGCTCTCTTGCGCATTATGCACTTTGTGGCCCGAACCGGAATCTTACATTTAGAAATTTCTCGCTCATAAAAAGGGAGCGTATATGTTGACTCCTACAGTTTACACGGTCCCTAGAGAGCCCTGTAAACAACTTACTTTTGTTTCTCGCTGTCCGTCTTGTTGGTCGCTTCAGTGTGGTTATCAGCGTGCACTTGTATGACTATTTTCTGAGCATCGACGCACCTTCGCATCGGCTTTACGAGCGCTCGTTTCACTTTCGCTGGCTCTGTTTCCACTTTTGGCGGTATCTGCAATAAGAGATATAAATAATTAATAAATAAATATTATAGGACATTCTTACACAGATTGGCTAAGTCCCACAGTAAGTTCAAGAAGGCTTGTGTTGTGGGTACTCAGACAACGATATATATAATATATAAATATGTACTTAAATACACTATCACTCACTACCCACTAGGCCAGACTGGTCGTCGAGATGATGGATATCATATCGTATCAGCAGGACGTCCACTGTTGAAGCGTTGACGCTCTTTCATGTGATGTATGCAGCTTATAGGATATATATTAGGGCCATTTACTCATGTATTTAGTGCAGCAATAAATTATTATTTAAATTGAACACTGTTTTCTATTAAACCGAATCCTCATCTTACATAGCAATCATATCATAAACGATTTAAATTTTATCATATACTCGCTCAATTAATTAAAATATGACTTAAGTAGACAATTAATGAAATAAGTTGCCGATCGGGAAATTCATGACAAGGGCTAAAAATGTAAAATAAAACATTTTCATGTCCCGGTAAGGTCGCCATGTAAGGTGAGGGTTTGGAGTTTTGTGTTCTTGACGTTGTTTTAGTTAGGCCTAATTTGAAATGACCGGGTTGCATGGGATGGTAACCTGGGAAGGAAGACTCACATTGAGCAGGCTCTTGTGTGCGTCGGCGACGGCGCGCAGCAGTAAGCTGTTGCAGGGCGCCGCCGCGCGCGGCCGCGGCCGCACGCGCACCACGCTCGCACATACTCGCGGCGCGCGCTCTAGTACTGCCACTCTGCAACAAATATTACATTCAAGTTAACCATTTGAACGCCAAAGACGTCAACTGACACGCGCGGTGTTTGAGAACGGGACAAGTAGGTACATTATTTTGGGATAAATATTTGTCAGTTTGTCAAGACAGCACTAACCTTTCTCCGGGAGTTGGGATCCGCGCCGACCGAGGACTCGGCCAGGACACACGATTCTTCCAGGAATGCAAAATTCACCAGGTTCGCGGTGCACACAGGCGTCTAGGTGCATGTCTTATTTCGTCTGTCATAGGTGTCAACTAATTAGAGGGCCGCACGGGAGGGGTGAGGGGAGGGGAGACAAATCTGCATATATAGACACTCTTACATGTTATAGATAATATTTTGAACACGCGGCTTCGGACCAATATTGACCTTCATGCATTCCGAAATTATGGACGCGAGCTGGAAGCGAGCGCGCAGTAAGAAAGCCGATGTGTGGAGTGACCAAGGCACACGTGTTTCATACGACGTTTTTCAACACACTTGCGAGGAGAAAACAAAACTTCTCTGCCTCTGCCTACCTCTAACTTTAATCGATTGCTTTTCTTTAAGCTGTATCTTTTACTTAGGTGTGCCAATAAAGAGTATTCTATCTATCTTATATATTAATAAATAAAAACAACGGGTTGCACTCCGGGAGTGCCGACAGAAGTGAAAACTCAATGACTAGTCCAAAATATCTGCAGCACTATGTATAATTGACCCATCCTCCTTTCTATTGAAAAACTTTAGTTCCGAAATTGCTGGTCAGTCAGTGAGCTTGTTTAAAATTCGAATAGAAATTGTAAAGTTACCTTGCAGACCTCGCATCTAAATATATTTGGTCATGATATTTTGAGTTTTATTCACCAGTACTAGAGTTCACTTTTATTAGCGATTTCATCAAGATGTAGCTTTATTGAATTATATTTGAGTGATATAAAGTTAGAATGTATCTGTGAGATCCTCGTATTTCAACCCGTACAAGATTAGAACCCTTTTCATGTAATGTCATTGAGTTTTTCTTTATTGATTTAAATGCCATCTAAACGTTACGGTCACGTGATCGCCTTACGCTGTCTCGAGTTTATAATTTTTTCCCCACCTCAAAAAGTGCCCAGCGCCGCTAAAGAAGTTTTCACTTCAAAAAATTGTTGAAACACTTAGTAAAAGTAGGATAAAAAAAGTGTTATATTACTGCACTAGTTCGATAATTATAACATTATCGCACGATATCTAGGATAAAAGCGGTTCAATAAGTTCCACGTTACGAGCAACTGTGTTGGAAAAACGATTTTCAATTGTAACACAAAGTTGCATTACTTTTTTTTCGTTCGATTTCAAAACAAGATAAATTCAACCATATTTTCTTAACTATTCATTTCAAATTCAACTGGCAATTGTTTTGTACCGTAGACCTTAGTGCCTTTATTCTCAAACGCGTTACTGGCCTGACTTAGCTGTGAATCGTTTGTCTTTATCTGACATTTAGATTTATGTATTTGTAAGAAAGGGATAAAACATAATTTAACTAAATCAGGCCCGTAAAGTTTTATGAATAAGTTGGTAGGACACTAAAGGATTGATAAGCTTACTTGGACGAAATCCTTTTAGAGCTGGTTTCATGCTTATCATCATCATCATCATCATGTTTACGCTGTTTTTCCGGCGGCTCGTCTAAGCGGCTCCGTGCCTTCTTCGGCTCCGGCTCTCGCTCGGGCGTGAATCTGAAATTATTTGTTCTAAAATAATCTTTAACGAAATATAATCGACTTTACAAAACAGTAGTTATGGCAAGTTATGGTAACCAGTTCTACCTACTTCACAAATGTTGGTTTCCAATTACAAATGCACTGGTTACTAAAAAATACCTAGATGTACAGGGTGGCTAAAAAATAACTGCATTCCCGTTGCCAGGGAGGTTTTGAGATTATACTGAGCAACTTTTACTATGGCACCAACCCGGAAATGGCGAAAAAAAATTTGGCTGGTTCATACATATTGACTGGTACATTTTATATGGGTGGGTAATTTTTTTTTGCGCGATTTCGGGGTTGCACCCATTGCTCAGTATAATCCCGAAACCTCCCTGGCAACATGAATGCAGTTATTTTCTAGCCACCGTGTATAATATTTGAAGGACCATGGTTTCCCTAGAAATAAAAACCTGGCGTGATGATAATGGAACCAACTACACTTTATAACAAAAAAATATTATTTTGAAATCGGTCCGTCGGTCCGGTAAGATTCGCCGCATCTCTACTTGCCAAAAAGAGATCTTGTCTGAAAATGGCACATTTTATAAAATAATATGGCACCTACAAAAAAATAATTTAATTATAAATAAATAAGTATAGTACATCACTCTCCTTACTACCTTAATGCGTAATTAACAACCTTTCTGGACTATCGGCCTTCTCAACTTTCTCCTCTCTCGCACCGAGCCTCTCTCTGACCGGTCTCTTGGGCAGCTTCAGCTCTATCTGGGGGAGGGTTTCTACCTCTTTGGGGGGCGCTTTAGGCGAGGGGGCGGGGGAGGGGGAGGGGGAGGGGGACTTGCGGGAGAGGGGAGGGGTGGCGGGGGCGCGGGGTGCCGCTTGGGATATTTCCTGTAACAAAGTTTAAAAGAAAGTTATAATATTTAACCAGAAAGAACCAACTTACATTTAACACATTCACTGCCCCCGACGCACATGTGCGTCCACCGTCATACAAGTTTGTTCCTAGGCCACGCCCCTTGGCAGTGGATGCGTTAAAATGCCATCAATGTATAGTCTTTCCCCAAACACCACTTTTCATCGCAAATGCACATGTTAATTGACCGAGCGAAAGCGAAGGTTTCCGTGTCAGCTTGGGCAAAAATTCTTTCGTATGTCCGGATGTTCTGGTCTACAGGTCGCAATTTTCAACTGATTCTCTTGAAACGTGGTGAGGAGGTTCGTTTTTTTTTTTTGACGATTCAGTTTATGTTTTTTTTCTAAAATGGCGGAGTTATGGCTATGGGGGTTCGCGAGGTCTACCTACAGCTCACAGAGCCACGAAGTATGTCGATTACTCCAATCTCTATGGGTGTACCTAAGATATTTGAAGAGTTCCCTCGATTTCTCCAGGATCCCATCATCAGATCCTGAGATGACAATGTGATCAACTGTGAAGTATAACACGAAAAAAACAAAATAGTCCAGTCATTATCAAGAATCGGTTAGACACATAAAAATAAACCAAAGATCTCAAGACAAATAAAGAATCCGTGACTGGATTTACACGAAAGAAAGTATATTTAAAATTAGCTTTGGATTTCTACGGGCGAGCTGTGACGAAGCGGAAAGTGCTATTTCATGGTATCCACATCATTGTGCGATTACTAACCATAAAGTGAAACCTATACAAACTAAGTAATGGGCATTTCTATTTAAAGTTGTACCAAATTTTTTTGTGTTAGAATTGGGAATTTTTATATTATTTCTACTCAGAATCACAAGCTTTTTTCCATTTTAACTAAGAAAAAAATTAGACCCCAAAATTTTTGGTGATTTTTTTGTGACCGTAACAAAACGAACAAAAAAATTTTTATGACATTTTGAGGACACTTTTTTCTTGTATTAGGATCGAAAGAGCTCGTGATAAGCAGGGATCGGAAATTCGGATGCTTTTATACCTACAATTAAATTCCCGGAAAAAGCTCAGCAAGTATGGAGTCGGCTTCTTAAAAATATTATTTTCATTATTTAAGTTCCAGGATTCCGGGATTGTATAAAACATCAGGAAATTGTGATAACTGTAATAATATTTACGTTATGACTATTTTCAACAATTTTGTTAACATAACTACACGTTGGTAAACAGTTTTAACTACAAACAGGATGTAACAAAAAAAAATTGTGGTGAATCGTTTAAGGGCGTAATAGGTATCGTGTTTTGATTATGGAATATTAGGAGAAACTCTTTTCAAATGTAAAAACATTTTTTTTGTATGGGGCAGGTACGTCTTCCCATTTCAATGTATTTTTTTATGTAATATCTGTTTCCTTAATTATTCTTTTCTTATCAGAAAACGATCGATCACTATTTTTGTTACAGTTTGTATGTACTTATTCTTATTAGGTATTCTATATCTCGAACAAACAAATAAAAACCAATTTAATTTTTCAATAACATATATTTCATGAACTTCCCCATTCACCTACCTGCTTTCTTATCTGTAACCCAACCCTTAAAAACTACCTGGATTCTTATCTAATACTCTATCCTACGGTGAAAGACGGCGCTTTCAAGCAATTGTTGTATTGCCATCCTTTTCTAATTGCTAAACATTAGACAATAACGGAAATGTAAATATACCACGTGTGTTGCTGTAGGTTGATTACATGTTCTATTTTGTATGACTATGTATATTTGTTTTAATTTAGTGATTTAACAAAAATACTAACGTTAGTACCATTATTTTTCATAAGAATAATATGTAACTTAACAAATTTAGTTTGATGTTAATGAATAGTGTTAGTACTGTTAGTTAAACAAACCACATATTTTTTAAAAAGAAACAACTAAAATATGTTATTTAAATACTTTAATACGTATGTGTATATGTATCCTAATTTCCGATATTCCGGGAAATCCCGGGAAATTTATTAGCAAAATTAAATTGAGTCCGCCTCCATACTACTCAACAACAACGCGGTGTTTAGGTATAAAAGCATCCGAATTTCCGAACCCTGGTGATAAGCTCTCGAGATAGGCGTCGTGTGCAAAGGGTTACTGAATTAATGTCATACCTGATATACATCTTCAGCAAAGTCATTCATCAGCTCTTCAGCTTCAGTCCTAATTGTCAGAAAATCCTCATCGTCAGACATGGAATCTAATTGCTCTGCTAATTTCTGTTTCAATCCTTGGATCTTAGCTTCAATCTCATTCATTTCCTTAATTTGTTCATCTCTTGGAGCTGGTACGGTAGGTATGGCAGGAGTGGGAGTTGGAGACACTTCCTCAATATCTTGGTCACTGATTGTGGTAATACTCTCCATGCTAGATTGTGAAGGTTCTGGCTGTGAACTTATAGTAGCAGGATCTATAATGGGTAATATTGGTCGCTTCAATTCTGGTATAGAAGGCTTTTTATCTACTTTTGGGTCTATTTTAGGTGTCTCTAAAGTAATTCCATGGTTCTTCAAGATCTGACCAGCAAATACATCAGTAATGGAAGGTTCAGATTCTTTTTCTATGTTCATGAGTAAAGGTGGTACATTTGGCCTAATCATTTCATGCTTTTTACTCTTCTTCTTACTCTTATGAACTTTTTTGGAATCTTTATCTTTTTTCTTGTGTATTTTTTCTTTGTCCTTCTTTTTGGACTTTTTAGAACTCTCGGATTTTTTAGATTTATCCTTGTCTTTTTTATCTTTAGATTTCTTTTCTTTTGACGATGAACTATCTTTGATCTTCTCGGTTTCTGCAACTTCTGAAATTGATAAATTGTTTCCTGTTGTTATCATTTCTCCGTAAGTAGGGTTGCCATACGTCCGGATTAGTCCGGACATGTCAGGATTTTTGACCCTTTGTCCGGACTGCGGCCGGACTTGGCAAGTATCCGGATTTTTAGGAATGACCTTATAAAAAAAAATGTTTATGTGATATATTTATTACAAAGTACACCGCAGAGAGCAGTGCGCCGCCGGGGCGTCGTTCAAGCTACGCCAAATCTCTGTTACAAGAAATGTCCGGATTTTTAGGGTGATGTCAGGATTTTGATCAGGGCATTTAATTCTACCATATGGCAACCCTATCCATAAGCAAGACAACACAATTTCTTACAAATACAAATTGCGTATACTACTAAAACATAACATGAATATTTTGAGAAAAAATGACTAAAGGATATGTAACCCATAAAAATTGACCTTAGCCTAATATGGCAATGAGCTCCAAAGAAAAACATTGGTCCAAGAATGAGTTAGGTACTAAAACTACAAATGCAAACAAAGGAATTACTATTTTTATAAGGAAATATGGACTAGTTCGCTTCCTCACGAGACTCCAACTTGCCAGATCTAAGACACCAGTCCACTGTTCTACCAACTGAGCAATAGAGATTTACCATTTTCAGCTCACAATCAGCTCTACTGAGTACAGCGAGTACATGTTAAAAAGATTCACTCCTTCTTCTTCCTCGCGTTATCCCGGCATTTTCCCACAGCTCATGAGAGCTTGGGGTCCGCTTGACAACTAATCCCACGATTTGACGTAGGCACTAGTTTTTACGAAAGCGACTGCCATCTGACCTTCCAACCCAGAGGGGCAACTAGGCCTTATTGGGATTAGTCCGGTTTCCTCACAATGTTTTCCTTCACCGAAAAGCGACTGGCAAATAACAAATGATATTTTGTACAGTCAAGAAAGTGGTCTACCACTTTTCGACTCTATCAATCAGATGATAGAGTCGAAAAGTGGTAGACCACTTTCTTGGCTGACCGTACATAAGTAGGCACATAAGTTGAAAAGATTCAAAGGCAAATACTCACTAATCGGTGCTGTAACAGTGACCTCCTGCAACTTCTTCAGCACCTGATGCAACCAGTTGACAAACAGCTCGGTGTTGTCACCGAGGAACAACTGCAGGTCATCCTCCATCTGAGCGCGAGTGCGCTTGTTAGCCACCATGACCATCACGTAGTCTGGGAGCTCGTCATCTGTAAATACGTCAGATATCTATATAAACCCTAACAATAATAAAACCTTCAGCAAAGACATATGTAACTTCGTATAAGACGAATAAAGTCTAAGGAAAAAACGTGCCTCGGAATTCAAGTAAAAGTCATTCTCGAATAGGTGGCGCAAACACCTTTAGCCTATCCTCGGCTAGATGGCGTGACGACACCGTTTCATATTTAACAATTTTAACACATAGATATCAGTGAATGAACATGGATCAAAATGATATAAAAATAATAAAATCATTTATCCATATATATACATTTTTTGATAATTTTATACGTTTTCATTTTGAGTTTTAGTCGTGTGTCGATAGATGGCAGTAAATTTACAGTGACTACACAATTTACAATGACAGGACCCCTCTATACTATCTATTCTTTTTGCCTTCAGTCATCTTTTACAAAATTTAATAAAATAAAATTAAAGTACAATCAATTAACTAAAACAAAAGGCACCATCTTCAAAATATTCTCATTTAGCTTTGGTACACAAATCAAAAATGCAAAACATTTTGTTAAACTTAACAACAATAGGGTAATTCGCCAGTAACTGGCCACTTTTAGTAATTGGCCACCCCAAACCAGAAATGAATTCTATTCACCTATAAATAGAATTCATTTTATTATAAGGTGGCCAGTTATTTAAACCTTATACTAAAATGAATTCTGTTTATAGGTGAATAGAATTCATTTTTAGTTTAGGGCGGCCCGTTACTAAAAGTGGTCAGTTACTAGCGAATTACCGTATGTAGCAGTCAAAATTATTTTTGAGCCACCCCATATGAGCACTCCGAAATAAACAAACGTAAAAGTGAACAGATATTTATACACATATTTAATTACACAAAAGGGTCTACCGCGATACAATTTCATTGTGAAAAATCACAATGAAATTATATCGCGGTAGACCCGTTTGTGTAATTAAATATGTGTACAAAACGCGAGAGTTTAAAGTGTTAGATATTTATACTTACCAACATAACAGCCCAGTTCAGTGAGTTTGGCCTTGATGGCAGACTGAAATCAAACATATTTCAGATGTAAGCGATATCTTCTAACATTAAATATTATTTATAATATGATGCAATCATACTGGGCTGTTCACCAAGTTGGTCACCAAATGTAGGGTGGTCTACACATTGTGTGCGGGACATAGCTATAGTCTGTATCTTTAGGTATTTAAATAAAAGCAAATAAAAGTAAACAAATCGTGCTAAGTGAACTATGATTTAGACGCACTAGCATCAGCTGCCTGTCTAAACCGAAATAATAATAATAATAAGCCCCCAGGGCTGCTTGTGGCGAGCTGAATGGGAAATGACGTCCCTTGGGTCCCCATACCCCCGAGAGTCAGTCAGGCCCCTCTCTCCGGCTTGCCTTCATTGGCCGGCTGGAGTGAACACTGAGCAGGGGCCGCAGGACTCTCACCTCTGGATTGCCTTAACCGGCCATCCAGAGTAGGGTGTCAGAGCTATATGCTCGCAGGGCGGAAGTGAAATATGCCTAAGACGCGAGTTGGCACAGTGGCTGTTTACAGCCACTGGGTAAAAAGCGGTGCACACCTCTCCACGCCCTGAGCCGCTCACGTGATGTTGTCCCCTTGTCGCTCCGTGCGAGCGGCCGTTTTTGGGGACCCATATTGTGAGTTGGCGAGTCACCACCTGGCCCATTTTTTCATGTTTTTTAACATATGAGCAGGGCAGGTGCCATAGTCTCCTCCATAGTCCCGGTTACTAGTCCACTAGCAACTCAACCCAATAGCCCGGTTTATTATTGTACCCTTTTCTTACAATAGTCCTACACTAACCGGGGCTTGTCCTTGGGTGCACTACTATAGTGCAAACAGGGATAATCGTCGGTTGGTGTCACACTACCTACATTTAGAGTAAACTGTCTTATTGCAAGGGGCCTCTACGTGTTGGCTTCGGCCCCACACACGCCTTCCAAATGTCCGGGACCCCAAGGTCCCAAGAATTTGTAATCAGACAGACATAATAATAATAATAAAATCTACCCTCAAATGGCTCTTTAAACCAGTTGAGGGTAGATGAAAACATTACACAATCAAATAATGTAGGTTAAAGTCAGGTCGTTCAACAACTGGTCTAGGCGGTTTTGTATTTGGTTGGTTATCCAATAAATGTTAGAACTACCTGAAAATGTACAAATTATTTGTTTACTTTTATTTAAATACCTAAAGATACAGAGTATATGTATATACTCACATAGCGCTGTCATGCCAATTCATATCAGTGTGATCACCACGTGAAGTATGAGGTTGAGGTAGCCAACATTGTTTAGCATGTAGCAAACAACCCAGTGTGATACCACCATTATACTTATTTTGTTACTAATTTAATAATGCACTGTAGCATAACTTGTATGCAAGTTCTCACACAATCTTAATGAACTTTAAGTTTGGGCTGTCCCAAAATATTTATTTCTAGTCTCCTCAATCAACTTTGTCATGTAAATTATTGTCATGGTTTACATCTTTCCAATATTTTTTACAACCATGATCCAATGTCTTCACCAAATATGTAGTTCTGTGGGAGTTATAGGCCTTTTAAAACTGCAAAAGCACAGCTCTAGAGCCTAGGATCCCTAGGAGCATATGCAATAATATGCATGGACAAATCTAATCTAAACAAGTCAGTATTCTGTGTTTTCTACAGTGTCTTTTCTTCTCCCTACCAGACAGGATGACTGCAAGAAACAATTGATCAAGCTATTTTTACAGTAAGTTCATTGTAATAAATGAATTACACAAGTGAAGATAGGAAATCAGTAACTTTATATTTTAAGTTGCTAGATTTGTATTCAGGTACTGTTAGGATATCTGAGGCTTTAAATGGATTTCTTGGCGTTAATTCAGTTATTCTAACTCGCTGCGGAACTATGCTGCCGTGTTAGTTATATTTTATATTGTATGGTTATGCTACACTCCAGATGACAATTAAGTGCAAGGGAAATGTAACTTGTATATAATAATACAAATAAGATTTATACTCTGAAAGGAGCTATTAGAAGCAGTTAAAATATGTAACAGAGCTTATTTACCCGCATCTTTTGGCCAATCTCACTGCCGACGACGTCCATTTCGATGTCGAGTTAATCTGTCCTTTCACAATAAACGCTTCTTACTAAAACTTAGTACACTAACTAACACTTTAATGTTCTAAATAGGACATTGTAAATCTACAGTTAATAGCTATTTACAGTCCGTAATTTAATTTTAATTTTAGGGATTATTTCTTTTCTTCATTTGTCAATTTTGTTGCAGACGAAAACTACGTTCCAATCTGCACACCACCACCTTACCTTAGTATTATTATTGTTCATAGCATCTGTGAGCGTAGCAAAGAAAGGTTGTCTACAAATAAATAAATAAATTATTAATAAAAGCATAGTTAATGATAGAATTAGTAAGCTATTGTAGCAATCCTTTGATAATTAGTTGGCTATCATTATTATTTTTATACCAAAAAATAACAACTTGCGTGGATCGGAGTAGAAAAGTAAATTCGTTTTCGTTTAGAAATTGCTTACAAAAATGCACAGAAAACCGCCGGGGTTGGTCTGTGCAAGAATGTTACTGCATACGTGGTTATATTCTCTTTGCTGCATACATTTGTTTGTGTTTTGGAATATTTGTTGCGATATGCGTCAATATTTACGAGTTATACTTGGTCAAGAAGATCTTGTCAGTAGAAAAAGGCGGCAAATTTGAAAAATGTAGGCGCGAAGGGATATCGTCCTATAGAAAATTTTAATTTCGCGCCTTTTTTTACTGACAAGATTTGCTTGACCAGCTTTATATTTAGAGATATATATAAACCGATTACATGCCAGAGGGCCTACCGCGAAACATTATCTGCCTCTCTATCGCTCGAATATGTAAGAGTGATATTCTAGAAAGGGAGATTATGAAATTTTAATTTTCGTGTTTCGCGGTAGCGGGGGTTCCTTGTAGGACAAAACGTAGTGATTATATTCTCTTTGAACAAAACTTCGAGGAGGGAAAATGACGTCATGCAATCATGCAGTTTTGAGTATAAGTATATATGAAAATTGAGTAGAAGAACGATAACTCCATACAAAAAAATGTCCCTTTCAAAAGTTCGTTTATACTACTAGCGCTCTGGTAGGATACCATTGTAATTAGAATTGACAACTCGTTTAGCCTAGCGGGTATTGGCAGTAATCCAGTTCAGGAAGCTAATGGTCCTGGGTTCGAATCCCGGAGAGGGAATTTCTTTTTGTATTTTTTTCTTTTTTGTTGGGGTCAGGTTTTTAAGAGCCCATCAACATGCACACTAGCGCCACTACTGAATACATTAAACTAGTTTTTATGTTACTGGATTCGTCAATCTACCCGTCCAAAGTTAAAACGGCCGTTTTTGTTTTGAGCACATAGATCGACGAATCCAGCAACTTAAATACTAGTTTGATGTATTCAAAAGGTACTTAAATACACAATACAGTCCGTAGCGGCCCCTTTTTTAAATTTAAACATAGTCTAATAAAACATGGTCTTCCATTCCCAGAGTGACACGGGGCTACGTCACAACAACATGGCCGCTATATATAGCGCTATCGCATATTATCATATAGCGCTGTCGCATGATGACGTAAGCCCGTGTCAGTTAGGTGACCTAGAAAAGACGGGAATGGAGTACCAGGCGGAGTATATTATTATACCATGAATTTAAATAATCACGATTATTTAGCAGTGGCGCTAGTGTGCACGTTGTTGGGCTCTTAAATTAGCATATCACAAATAAATAAAAAAATACGTTAAAAGATAATGATTAGGTACTATATTTAGAAATTCGTCAAATATAAAAGGTAACAAAAAGTTACGTATTAAGATATAAATATTTTCATTCCTATTAGCATTACTGTATATATGTTAGGAGTATTACATATGAATACATACACAGTGGCGTAGCTAGCATGGGTGGCACCCGGGGCGGAAATTGTGGGTGTCACCCCAAAATTCAATCAAAATTGTAAAATATGTTTAATATTTTACAATTATAAAATTACGTTTAATATTCCATAGCTCACAATTTACTCCATCGCTTTCATTTTAGATTCCATGAACTCTCAATAGTCCACACCCTGGCGGGTGTTGCCTCTGCGCGCCTTCTATGACACGGGCAAGGACAGCATCCGCTCGGTGTAACCCACATTTCATAAGTGTCATAAGGGCATCTACATGTTGGCTTGGGCTCCGCGCATGCCTCCCAAAGGTCCGAGTCATCATTGTCCCGTGAAAGATATACAAATAATTTACGTTAAAAAAAAAAACTTTTTTTGCCAAGTGCGCAATTTGAAAGAGATTCTGTAAAATCCCATTTCACTATGAATTTCAAATAGTCCAGAGTCACCCAATTAGAAACAGTGACATAGCTGCTCAATTACAGAAATAATCACATAATAAAAAAAAACCTTTCTGAATAAAAAAACCTACGAGGCGCCAACATATTATTGTTACATACCAGGAACCCCGAGAGATTTTAACCATGCATTTCTGAGGCCAAAATAAGGAAAATATACTAAAAGAATTTACGTCAATTTCGCCAAAATAAAATTGTTTTTCGATTTTTTGTACATAAAATGTAAATGTATGTAAATTTGTAAAACTGTCACCCAAAAATAATTTTAACTTTTTTTTGTCAATTACAGAAATAATCACATAATTTAAAAAAAAACTTTCCAAAGTTGCGAAACTTTCCACATGATATATTCTCGTTTTTCGATTTTTTTGTACATAAAATGTAAATGCTATAATTTGT
Source organism: Cydia splendana (assembly GCF_910591565.1). Taxonomy (NCBI): domain Eukaryota; kingdom Metazoa; phylum Arthropoda; class Insecta; order Lepidoptera; family Tortricidae; genus Cydia; species Cydia splendana. The sequence goes on along the minus strand of NC_085973.1, from coordinate 5,878,988 downwards.
AAAACTGTCACCCAAAAATAATTTTAACTTTTTTTTGTCAATTACAGAAATAATCACATATGTAATTAAAAAAAAAACTTTCCAAAGTTGCGAAACTTGCCACATGAGAATTTTTTGGTAACTTTTGAGAATGTTCTCGAGAACGAGAATTTATTTATTTATCGTAGTTTATACCATGAATATTCACAATAGTTTAGGTGTAGTATCCTTACCCCCAGAAAATTCCGACTTTTGGTCTACCGCTTCCGGTCAGAAAAATGTATGACGGCCCGGCCAAACGGTCAGACCTAGGTGGGGGGTGCTCGACCAAATGTCATAGAGGGACCCTGGCAGTTTTTGACGCCGCCATGGTTTTTTCAATATGGCCGACTTTTTTTTTAATTTTTTCAAGTTTGTCCTAGCGCGCTGAAATTTTGGTCACGGAATCTCGGAGTCCTCTAAATACCCATGAAAAATTTTTTTTTGGAAAAATGCTACAATTGCGGGAAAACTGGCCACTTTTATTTTGTATGGCAACTTTTAATCGGTGCGTGATAGGTGGGGGGTGCTCGACCAAATGTCATAGAGGGCCCCGAGACAAAACAACCTGCATTAAAAAATGGCCGACTTTTTTTTATTTTTTCAAGTTGGTCCGAGCGCGCTGAGGTTTGGCATGGCGGGAGATAGAGGCCTCTAGATTCCTATGACAAAAATTTTTTTTTGAAAAAATCCAAGATGGCGGAACAATAATTTCCATGTTGCAGGAATGTTCTGAGAACAATCTCGAGAACGTTTCCGCTTTTTGGGAATGTTCTGCAATTTGTACATTGCTATGCTGGTGGTACTGGACTATGAAGCTAGGCGAATTCCAAAACAGTTTATAGGACATTTTAGTCTTTAAATATGATCAGGAATATTCTGTTAAAATCTCTCGGGTTCCTCATGCGGGCATGTTGTATATTATTTCCTTAATGGCGGTTGTGCAATCTGCCACAGTTTTACGATTTTTTATAGATGGCACTACTGATGTTCACGGTCGGGTGTCACCCCCCAAATGGGCGACACCCGGGGCGGGCCGCCCCCGCCGCCCCCCCCTAGCTACGCCACTGTACATACATTGATATGGCAAATGGTTACAAGTTGTTATTACATCTATCCGGTTATCGGACATTTTCTGCTTCACAGCTCCGCGCGGCGTTCTTGATCACCGGGAAACTAGTCTGGATATGCGGCAGATACGTGCCCTTTGAGCTTTTTCCAAGAAATCATATGACGGCCCAGGATTATAATATATTATTATCTCACGCTCAAGCCATCAATTTGATTGATTCAATTTCTAAAACAAAATAGTCACAAATTAAACAATATAATCTAACTTCCTAATTACTAACGTCGCTAATTCCTAGGGTCTAAATTTACCAGCTCAAACAATGTGAAGTTTTACATCTATGATGAATTTTGATTATAATTTCGGACGCGATATAACGTCCGCGGGTTTACGGGGATAGTAAGATTAAATTATTATATTTGAATTTGGTAATTTAGTACGCTCATTTTTATTTAAATATTAATATATTTCTTACCTTGAAATTATCGCTGTTTCTGGTTTACTACAACGGTTTCCACACACACATTAGGGCTTTTCATAATCCGGATAAGAATTGTTGATAAAGTCGCCATTGCCGGATACAGCAAGGAAGGAAGAGAGACAACGGTTTAATTTTAACTAAGCCTGTCTGTGCGAAGACGCATTTAGATATGTTGCTCGTACATATGAATAGTTTTTATTTTAAAATTAATAGGAACCTAAATAAATATATTTCAAGTGAATAAATCGTTTTATATGAAAACTGATATGATATTTTTGCGTTAAATTACTTTACTGATAGCATTGACATTACAGACTTTTGTAATGACCTATGTTCTTACCGGCCAGACCCAAATCAAGGCCTATCCATGGTATAATAATATACTCCGCCTGGTACTCCATTCCCGTCTTTTCTAGGTCACCTAACTGACACGGGCCTACGTCATCATGCGACAGCGCTATATGATAATATGCGATAGCGCTATATATAGCGGCCATGTTGTTGTGACGTAGGCCCGTGTCACTCTGGGAATGGAAGACCATGTTTTATTAGACTATGGGCCTATCAAAGAGGCCTATTGACAAAGTTTTTTTTTTAATTTTATTAAGGAGGGTAGAGGCACGTCTACCCTTCGTAGATTTTATGAACATAGACAAAGACAAACTGAAATATAATAGATAACAATTTACATATATCAAAATATAAATAATAATTTACATATGACTACTTCATAAAATACAAATCAAAATATATTTGATAAAATAATTTCATTTGTTCCTAGAAATCGTATAGACAAAGCCAGTTCTAGCAATGTTGCTGTAGTAAAATATTTTTATGTTAATTACTGGCAATCTCGTCTGGGAACGGACAACACATATATAATTTTGAAGGGTCACATCGTTTCAAGGAAGTCAATAGGCCTTGATATTATCTTTATGTTTTAAAAATTTATACTCTGTCATGCCAGAGAAAATTTGAATTTCGCGCCCTTTTCTACTGCCAAACTTTTTTGACCGTCTATAGGTAGGGTAGTTTCAAGCGCTGCCGCTGTACTTACTCAGTGGGGAAGCCCGGCCCGAAAAACGAATTGTAGATGGCGCTCTTCCAAATCCCATACGATTTGCAAAGACCTACTACTTACCTACTATTTTTGTGTAAGTATGTTAAGTACATATCATAATTATGTAATAACCCAAACGATAATTGTAGGTAGCTCTAAACTTATTCCTAGGATTGATTTTTCTGTGCTACCTTCCATTGCATTTGATGGTGTCCACATTCCATTCGCTAAACAGGTAAAAAATCTCGGGATCATAATAGACTGCACTTTATCTTGGATCCCTCAGATTAGCGAGGTAAGCAGGAGGATGTTTGCATCAATGGGTGCACTTCGCCGACTACGTAACTTTTTGCCTTTCGCCACCAAAATTGCGCTATCACAATCGCTTCTTATGCCTATATTAGATTATGCCGACGCCTGTTATCTGGATCTTACTGAAGACCAGCTTAGTAAACTTGAACGCCTTCAAAATCTTTGTATCAGATTTATATTTGGCCTGCGTAAATTTGACCATATTTCCAACTTTCGTGCCCAGCTCAAGTGGCTCCCTATACGTCTTCGACGTAATTCTCATATCTTAGCTCTTCTCTATAGCATTCTTTTCAACCCCGCTACTCCTTCATACCTTAAAGAACGTTTTAGTTATCTCTCCTCCGTCAGGCCTTCACGGAAATATCAACTTGTTCCCCCTCCTTCTTCTACGAAATTTTATAATGACTCCTTTACGTTTCGAGCTGTTCGTCTGTGGAACAGTCTGCCGTTAGACATTAGGTGTGCTAAAACTCTTCAAAGCTTTAAAAACCTTCTAAAGAATCATTACTTATCTCTTCCTTAATGTGCCGCTGTGTATATATTATGTATTTATATATATATATATATATATTGTTTGTATTTTTCTATATATTTATATATGTATGTGATATATATTAAACTATTTGGTTGTACCTATTGGTACATATTTATTTTTATAATTATAAAATTGTATATGATCGAATGTGTAATCTTCTTATTCCTGTAATTTATTTCGTGCACTACCTGTTTTAAAAGTTTTCTATTCTTTATATCCTGCTACCCCAAGGTTGTCTGGAAGAGATCGCTTACAGCGATAAGACCGCCTGTTGCTACCTTTATTTACACTGTAAATCTGTTTTTGTATTTTTTTCTTTGTGGTGCAATAAAGTGTATTTACTTACTTACTTACTTAATTATATACGATGAAAGAGACTGACAGAAGATAGAGGTCCTTAAGGGTGGTATTCTACTCGTACCTGTCCAATAAATAAAAATGTTTTCATTTCACCTCACAAAGGATAATTCAGGATGTCTTCATTAAGGATGTCAGTGCATCTCAACTCTCTCATTAAGCAAAATGTGAAACGCAACACAAATTGGACAAAGAAATTGGATAGTGGAATACCACCCTAAAATAGGGTACCTAATAATGGCGGATCGAGCTATTATATCATATATATTAGTCCGTCTTTTGTACTATAAGGTTTTTCTTTTGTGCAATAAAGATTAAATAAATAAATAAATAATAATTCTTACGAAATTTAGGTAGGTAAGTAAGTAAGTAACGTAATATTAGTGTAGAGATCGCATTAAGCGGTAAGACCGCCCATTGTATCTCTAGGTAGGTATTTTTAAAAATCATACATCGTAGTGTTTATTGTTTTTAAATTCCTACCACACCACGTCGGTGGCAAATTAATTTACAGCCTGATGGTAAGCGGTTTCCGTACCATATGGACGCATGCAACACCGGAGATACCTATTACATGCGTAATCCCGGTAGGTACCTAGTTTAAAAACATAAATATATATTTTCTTTATTTTCTGGACGTGCATTATAGACTACTTACCTACTTATTTACGTTTTGTTCTAGCATTTAGAGGAAAAGAAAAAGGTAAGGTGGAAGCGGATTTACAGCTTGGCAAAAAAGAGTAAGAAATTAAAAAGTGGCAACACTGTAGTGTCGTCCCGTTTTCTATAAAATCTTAGTATAAAATGGTTTGAAAGGGACGACACTACAGTGTTGCCACTTTTTAATTTCTACTCTTTTTTTGCCAAGCTGTATTTGCCAGTCAATAACCTTATTGCGAAGAAGAGTTGGTTTATGAAAGTAAAACTATACCAACTCATCGTTTCAAATTTCATTTATTTTATATCAAAATTTGTCCATGTTTGAAACTTAAGTAGTAACTAACTAATAAATATAACGTAATAAATAATGCAAATATTTGAGTATATCTACCTAACTTTTTATTATGATTGTCAATTTTATTAATACAATTTCATAATTGATCTGATCTTAAATACTAATATGGCATTTAGATTCTATAACTCGGTCAAGCCATTTCTGTCAGTAGAAAAGAGCGGAAAATTTAAAAAATGTAAGCGCGAAGAGTTCCCGTCCCATAACTAAATCATAAACTAAGAGTTATCGTTAAGCGTACCATAGAAAACTTGAATTTCGCGCCTTTTTCTATTGACAAACTTGTTTGACCGCCTATAATTTATTATTGTTTTTCACAAGTTTCAGTGAATATATATATTAGTTACACTTTTTAGTTTATACACACCCATACAACCATTTCCAGTCGCCGTTACGACGCGGTGTTGACACATCTTGTGTCGACACCGTCTGTTTCGGTCACAATTCCAGTCGCAGAGTCGTCGCCGTGTCGACACAGTTACCAGAAATGGGGAAGGGTCGACACATGACACAAAGTGACATAAAGTGTGGTCGCCGTGTGCACACATTGTTTCGGGTTTGCGACTACTTTATGCCAAAATCATTCGTTCATTCGTTCATTTTGTTCCTGTCAAATGGAAACTGTCAGATGGAAAAATACTTAAATAAAAATAAGTGACATTAATACGCCATCTCTAAAACGGATTACAAGACGTAATTATATATTGTTTGCATTTATATTACAATATGACTTAAATTATTATGGGGAATTAAACTGCTCGAGTGATTTGATAAACTAAGTGTAATATAATCAACGCGCCACCACATTGTTTTAGTTTAGCCGGAAATGAAATTGTTTACTTCTCAGTGCCTGTGTTCATAACTATATTATTTGAAGCATTTTTAGTACTTCGATGCGTATACTATACTTAAATAACAGAAATAACGCTTTACATACTACGAAACTTGTTAATTATGATGTGTAAATATGGTTTAAGGCTGAGAAATATTGCAGTCACAAAGTAGTTGCAATGTTTCGACTTTGTGTCGACTCTGTGTTGACACATGACACGCGCTGTCAAAAGTAATAACAAAGTTACTGGTATGTTACTGGATTTGCAAAATGGCTCCTTGTGTTGATTTGTTTTCAGATATTCTCAAAGTGTAAAAATGCCGTGGTCAGAGATGGGCATTAATCGATTAACTGTTTATTCGACTAATTAATGGAATAAAAAAAGTTAATTCTCAAATTTTAATCGCGATTAGTTTAGTCGACCTAACATAGATTGAAATTGAATTAATCTGAATATTAATCGAATAAATTATCGATTAAATCTCGATTGAAAGTTGACAGGGGGCCATTTTTGTACGTAAAAATAATAGAAATGTCTTGCATGCAGATGGTAGCAAAACACTTTGTCATAAAAGTCGAGATGGGTGTCGATATATAGGTTTTAGGGAGTGCCGATTTCGCAAAAAAATGACCATTTTGGAATCCGAAATGGCGGCCATGCACTGTGTCATAAAAGTCGTCATGGATGTCGTTTTATACGTTTTAGGGGGCCTCAATTTTGAAAATGATGACCATTTTGGAATCCAAAATGGCGGCCATGCACTATGCCATAAAAGTCGTCATGGGTGTCTTTTTATAGGTTTTAGGGGGCGCAGATTTCGAAAATGATAACCATTTTGGATTCCAAGATGGCGGCCATGCACTATGTCATAAAAGTCGTCATGGATGTCGTTTTATAGGTTTTAGGGGGCCCCGCTTTCGAAAATGATGACCATTTTGGAATCCAAAATGGCGGCCATGCACTATGTCATAAAAGTCGTCATGGGTGTCGTTTTATAGGTTTTGGGGGGCGCAGATTTCGAAAATGATAACATTTTCAATTTAAAAATGGCGGCAATGCACTATGTCATAAAAGTCGTCATGGATATCGTTTTATAGGTTTTAGGGGGCGCAGATTTCGAAAATTATGACTATTTTGGATTCCACTTTTATGACAAAATACGTAGCCGCCATCTTGGATTATAAAATGATCATCGTTTTCGAATTCTGCACTCCCTAAAACCTATAAATCGACATCCGTGACGACGCAAGTTATCTTTATTTTCAGATCTAACAAATTGCTACAGAATACAAAGGACAAAAAAGAAGCGAGGAGGTAATGAAACAAGCAAAAATACAGATGATTCCTTGACGCAATTGGGTGATTCTTAAATTGTGTCCAGATTTTTTTTGTCATAAAAGTTTATATTTTTCACATATTACTCTCACAAGTTCCGTGACATTTCGACCTTGTAATTTTTTAAGTAAATGTTTTTGTTTATCTATGAGGATCTCACTAGAATAGTATAATCAAGGTATGTTTATATTTGATGAATGAAATAGTAACGCAAAAAAAATATATATTTGTGTCTTATATTCCTGCCGAAGACTTTTATTTTACCTTTTCCTTCTACACAAGTTTGGCCAAGTAATAAGAATTTAGGGCTCTCAATTTTATTTTGACTTCTACAACAGTAAAGCTACGAGGCCATGTTTGGTATCGTTTTCGTATAAATTCGCAGTACCAAATTTAGTTAAGGTATCACATTGACACCATTCCGAAGTAAAAACATATAAACTTATTAAAATACTTTCTTTTAAACTCCTCTTCACGCTTAAACTGCTGAACAGTTTTAATTTAAATTTGGTACACATATATTTTGAGTCCCGAGACAGGATATAATAAGTTATCTCAAAAATTATCCTTTAAAGGTGTGAAATGAGGTGTAGGGGGGAATTCAGAATTGACTTCTTGAAGTTAATACTGTTTAAGTTTAGGTTTGAAGTCATGTTTTTTCATCATTTTTAACTAAATCAAAGATGTAGACCATCCCAAATTTCATATAAATCGGTTCAGCGGTTATTGATTTCCCGTACAAATTTCCACGCCACTTTTCACACCTTCAAAAGATGATTTTGGTTATAAGATCTATCCTATGTCCTGTTCCGGGACGCAAACTATTTCTATACCAAATTTCAACGAAATCGGTTCAGCGGTTAAGCGTCAAGAAGAGTTTCAAAAAAACCGGCCAAGTGCGAGTCGGACTCGCGTATTAAGGGTTCCGTACATTAAGTCCGACTCGCGCTTGACTGCACATTTCTAATAGGTTTTCCTGTCATCTATAGGTAAAGAACTATTTTGTGTATTCAGACGGACATACATACAGACGCACGAGTGATCCTATAAGGGTTCCGTTTTTTCCTTTTGAGGTACGGAACCCTAAAAAGATTTATTTTTATTTTGTGGAATGGTGTCAATGTGATATCTTAAATGGATTCAGCACCCCAGATTTATACGAAAACGATACCAAACACGGCCTAGCACCTTCACTGATATAGATATATCAAGATAAAATTGAGAGCCCTAAATAAACTTTCAAGAGCGGATATCTCAAAAACTATTCAACATATCGAAAAAATTGACTGAATAAACTTGTAACAAATTAAATTAACTTTCATTTTGTATAAGTGGCCATGTCGCTGAGATGCATAGTTTCCGAGATATAATTGAAAAACGGGAAAATGGGACCTTCAAAGCCCCCTCTCTCCCCCCCGCTCAAGGGCTACGGCCGGGGACTTTTGATATGTTCACCTCCTAACTTGTCAAACCGAGTTACGGAGTCAAAAATTGTGTTCCGAGCATTTCCCTCTACAACTTTTGGAGCATTCGTTGCCTGACCTAAGTAGCTTATTGAATTTCTTTAAAAACTTTTCTGTAAAAGGTTGACGGGTGTTGGGTGTTTATATGGTTTCGGTCGATTATTATCATTTGCATTGCCCATGATGACTTACTAGAATTACGAGCACACGAGACACTAATAGTAGTTTGACAAACCTTGGTTTTCAAGAGGTATTTTATATTGACATTTGCTGTCACAAATTTGCTGTCAGATTTAGTCGCAAACCGCACGCAAAGTGCACACAAATGTGTCGACACCTTGTTACGGAAAAGTGTAGACACGGCGACGACACTTTGTTTCGAAACAATTCTAGACACATTGTGTGGACTCTGTTACGACACATCTGACATTTAGTTACCACTTTGTGATTCTGCGACTGGAATGGTTATATGGGCAGTATAAAAAATCTTCTACCTTTGTTTACAATTATTATGATAGATACCTATAGATGGTCAAGCAAATCTTGTCAGTAGAAAAAGGCGCGAAATTCAAATTTTCTATGAGACGATATCCCTTCGCGCCTACATTTTTCAAATTTGCCGCCTTTTCCTACTGACAAGATCTGCTTGACCATCTATATTTCAATAATCAAGTACAATACTGACTATTTCCAATTTCATAAAAAAAATAAGGCGCGAAGGATTGTGATCTCCCATAGCAAACTTAAAATTCTCACCTTTTTCTACTGAAGAGTTGGGCGTGTTTCTATTTCAGTATTTATAACTCAATCAGCGTATTTTTTTTTAATTAAATAAAGATAATAAAATAAAGCTGGGTACACACAGTGGCACGTAATGGAGCGCGGTTTCCAGGAAATCCGTTGGAGGGTAGATAGAAAGGAAAACATTGGAAGTTGCAGGCAAACACAGAGTAGTGGTTTCCGACATAAATCCGTGTTCCTGTGGTGTTCCTGGTAGGTACAGTCAGCAAAACTATTAGCTTAGCGTGGCTTAGCATAGGTAGGTACGGTCAGCGTCAAATATATTGTAGCAGCCAAAGTGGCCAAATAGTTCGTCACACCGTACTAAATATATGGTGTAACGAACTATTTGACCACTTTTGCAGCTAATATAATATATATATTTGATGCTGACTGTACATGTTTATAACAGGTGTGTAAATCTCATACTTTTATGGTCTATTCTATGCTTTTATACAATTTAATTATAATGATAATTGTTGAAGCGTCATAAATGGAATATTTTGTAGAATAACATACTGATAGAGTGTTTACCGGGGCTAAATTAGTGCGGGGCTAGTTTGTAAATTATATACTCTAGCACAGCAACTTTGTCAGTAGAAAAACGCGGCAAATTTAAAAAATGTAAGCGCAAAGACTTTACGTCCCATAGAAAATTTGAGTTTCGCGCCTTTTTCTACTGACAAGTTACCCGGGTGTGTTTCAGTATATTTCAAATTGTGAAAAGTTTCTGAGTTCCCTGACACGACTGCTGGTGAAACTTTGAAGGATGCATAATTCATTTTTATTATGTAAAACATTCACCACTTCTATATTTAGTTTCGGCTATAAAAACATGTTTGGAATGTGTCTTCACTTAAAAATAAATAGAAAACAGATCTAAACTTCACATAAAAGGAATGTATAACAAAACATGATAACTGTTTTTTTAAAACAGTTGCAACATGTAAAATTCATCGGAGATACATTTGTATTTCATTTAAATATCACTTTACAAATGTAATATAAATATTTACAAATAATTAAAACTATATTACCATTATAATAACTCGTCGCTCGCTAGCAGGACGGACTTTGTTTAAAAATTATATACATAGCCATTTTAATAAAATTAATAAAAAATTGATACGTGAAAAAGGTTAAAACTATGAATACTTCATTCTGATGGAATCTCAGTGCGTCTTAGTCTAGTTACGTTTGTTATTATCGTCAAATCTTAAAATCAACATATTTTGGCAAAATATTTGGCGTAAAGCAGTGCTTTTATAAGTGCTTAAAATACTCTTTGGAATTATCTTTGGTCAGTTCTTTTAGCGAGCGACGAGCGCTATATATTGGTCGTCCTATCAGCACCCTGTCCATAGCTGCCAATCTGGAACCTGGTGATCTTTGGTCCTACAGGGCTCACACGCGCCGGCCCGACTTTTAGAGAGCTTGGTTTATTCATTATCGGAGTGTTCGAGCTTGGTGTGTTCGAGATTTTCAAGCTTGATTTCGGCGTGCTTGAGATTTTCGTGGTCGAGCCGGATAGCGGCGTGCTCGAGCCGGTTGGGGCCGGCCGGGGGTCTACCGGCGCGGGCCCGCGGGGATTGTGGAGGCCCTGGGGTCCGCTCTGGACTCCCCCAGTGACACTTGGCTGAGCGCCGTTCGTGTGTTGCTGTAGCTGTATCCGTGACGCTCGTTCCATTTCTCTAAAAAGAATGTGGGACTAATTACTTGTCTTAAAATTAAAGCTATATGCGTGTATGGAAAAAAATACGAAGGAGGCACTACAGTATATATTTTAAGAGGATAAGTGACTCCACTGTTACCTACTAAACGTTTTTTTGTGGAGCTACAGAAATATATCAACATTATTGTAGTTTTAAATTGTAATAGAATAAGATAATTATGTATTTCTGAACAAATATTTTTTATAAAGAAATAGATTAACCGATAAGGTAAGTTTGAAAGGCGTCAAGATGCAAATTCAATCAATAACAAGCAAATATTTTTTTACCACGAGGCGCCAAAGTTACTTTGCACCCCGTGTCTTTTGAACCTTACGGTCCGCTTAGGATTTTAAATAAAAACAATATTTTCTGAATATAACTAATATCAAACAAAAATTTTGCTCACTTGTTACACCTACCGAAGTAGATACTTATCACGCTAAGTGATTGAATACAGGTGGAAATGATGCTCAATAGTTGCATTGTTACGTGCTTTCACATCTGCCATGCCAGTGTTTATAAACTTAGTTTATCAAAACTGACAATTGAATGAACGATGAAAGTGCCATCTATGGAATCATTCGATGTAGTGTTTATTTGAATAATGCGTATGTGTATGCAGATGCATTCATGCTACGCGCTGTGAGAACATCGGTGCTTGGTCCGTCACTATCCCCAGCTATAAATACATTGCCACATGTTACTATTTCCTTTTCATTATAGGTAATGTTTCCTGTATAGGATTAGCATGTTTCGAGACAAAGAATTTGAAATCATATGAAACTGTTGAAAGTTTTGTGTTCGTTAAAGTCATTCTAGCGAACATGAAACAAAGAGGTATACATACGTGGATGGTAAAAACACTTTTAGAACTGGCATGACTTGAAATAAAAATTAGGAGAGAAAAATTGGATTTTTCTACTCTATTTCAACAAAGAGCCGACTAAGATAGAGTCGACCTATTGAATTTAATCGAAGATTGTAACGGAACATGCAACTATGTTCACAGCACATTGCAGAAGCAATCCTGAAACTATTGAGACGGTTCCATGTTTATTATGTTACGCTACTATTATTTAATAGATTGAGATGATTGTAAATCTAACTTATAATATACCTAATACAAATCCATAGGTACCAGGACTACCAGGTGAAAATAAAAAATAGTAAAATAAAAATCATGTTGCGTTGTCAAATTAAAATTGTTATAGTCTGTCAAGCCAAACAAAAAAGCGGCAGATTTAAAAAAAAATTGACGCGAAGGGTTATCGTCCCATAGAAAATTTGAATTTCTCGCCTTTTTCTACCGACAAAGTTGTTTGACGGACTATAACTCATGGATCCAGATTCAGAGTTTTTAGTAAACTGAAATACCATACGCTTAGTCCAATTTCTCCAAAAGCTTTCACCATAGGAAAAGGTTAAAAAGTTGATCACGACTTAACTAAGTAAATAGGTAGGTAGCTTGGCAAAAATCAGGTATATATTTGGATTAGAAACCCTAATGTTCTTCTTCTAACCTAGACTATAGCCACCCAAACGATAGAACTAGCCATGGAAATGCAATTTTAATTTGTCAATATAAAGATTCAAATATAATGGAAGGCAGACCTTTTAACAGGCCTCTGTGCGGCTAGTGGATAAAGCTATATCTGAACCGTTCAATAGTCTCCAGATCGGTAGTTTCATGTGATACCTTCAAGTTCTAATATACGAGGCGAATGCAGACGTGCGCTCCGTTTTCCTGGTGTTGGGGCATGCGGGCGACGAGGGATACGCACCGCTGGTGAGCCCCGACAACCTCGAGAGAGGGCAGCACAGCGCCGCTGCGTACGCGGCGCGGTATTGCGCGTTCATTATGACGTAGATAATCGGGTTCACGCAGGCGCTCGCGTACAGAAGGAGGTAGCCGGCGATGTGGAATACTGGAATGAAGGAAGTTTATTAATGAATTGGATAGGTAAATAACTATACGAAGTTACTATTTTTTACACTTCATGCGTGCCAGATCTGGGTGCATTTTTAAGTACCTAACAATCTCCCTGTCCTGTGGGACATTTTTTTGTAATAATTACAACATTAATTAAACATTATTTACACGTACGTACTACACCTTGTATACAGGGAATTTACTAAACTGATACACACTTATTCTTCTTTCCTTGAGCATTAAGGAAAATACCTATTTAAGTAAGACTACATACCTACGTCAAGGTATAGGTACAATACATGAAATAACATTATTTACGTGAAATAGGTAGGCAAGTTTTTAGTATTCCCAGTAAACTATTAGAGTCGGACCAAGCTTACTCTACATGGCAATAAATTTGCAATGACAAAGCGTGGATTTGTCATCATAAATGTCAAAATTCTAAAAAAAAAATTGATACCTAAATGTCTTTTCATATTGTCTTACCGAGATCAAAGAGTATAATAATATATGTATAGTAATATTGCAAATGGATGTCAACCGATCATTATAAATCAACGTGGACATTAAATGTCTTCTTACCGGGATATTGGACATGGTTGTCAGCGACCTTAGCGATGGTGATCGGCAGGTAACACACCAGAAACGATAGGAAGATAGCGAGCACCATCTTGGTGATGCGCCACTCGTTCCTACGCGCCTTGGTTTCCCTGTTGTCTTTAACGGTTGAACGCTTGTCTGTGTTAAGTGAGCCTGGGCTGGCGTGCTGCGAGCGTTGGTGTTCCCGCATGCGTTGTTCTGAGCTGAAATGATATAGTTGCTGTTAGTTCGTAAGTTTTACGAGGCACTGCAGAACGGGTATTAACAACTATTACGTATTTGAAGTAAAATTGCCGTTCGAATTCAGCATCATAGCCGAATGATGCTTTCGGCCACGGTAGGCCAGAAGTAGCCCCTATAGTAGAGGCCCTATCTACCTCGAAAAACGAAATTTGTTTGTTATTACCTATCGCTCGAATATTATGCAAGAGCGATAGAGAGTTTACTGTTAGTAGTACTATTTCTTCCCAGTTCCTAACTTCCTACGTTGTATGAGTCTATTGGAATTTATTTGAAATTATACATACCTATGTACGACCCAGAAGATTCTCGCATAGCACATCAAAATCAGCAGAGCCGGCACCAAGAAAGCGATGACGAAGAGAGCGGTCTTCGAGGAGCGGCCGTTATCATCAGGTACTATTGAACATGTTCCGAGTTCCTTATCGTAGTCGAATTTACCTGTAAAATTAGGTTTTTTTTAAAGAAAATGTAAATTCTACCTACTTCCGCGATGATTAGTTCCAATGTGAATGGTCTCTCTAGATACTGATTGGTTGACTAACTTAATACGAATACAACAAGCCTCGCTATTTAGAGGGAGGCGAGTGGAACGATTGATTACTAAATGACGTTAGACTAGTATTATATGATCTGTGACATTAGTTTGATTAGTTAGGTACCTACCTAGTAAAGAAAAAAATAGACTAAATGGCGCTTACAGTGTCATGTGAGGTCGACCGGGATAAATGCAAATGGGATTATTGCGTCTATTTGATTTATTTTTTTAAACATTCGTGAACAAAAGCTCCGGTCATCTAGTGATAAAAGCATGAGCTACTTGGAACTAAATAAATAAATATTGGGGACATCTTACACAGATCAACCTAGCCCCAAACTAAGCAAAGCTTGTACTATGGGTGCTACAACGTATCATAGAGAGCGTTCCGAAATCCAACCAATCGTAGATAATTGAAAAATAAATAATAGACACAATAAAGTTATCCCGGTTGACCTTTTTAATATGTATGCGTTGCCTTTTTCTAAAATGCCTATACACGAGCCACAATATTGCTCCTTACCCCATATCCCAATCAGCGTCGGTATCTGCATGCCGTACGCGAACATCCACGAGAAGACGATCATGAGCGCGATGTTGTACTTGCGATACACGCGCCCGTACCAGCTGTGGTGAGCGATCATTATGTATCTGAAAACAAAAAATACTGTGTAAAATCTTCCGAGGCTCATAGAGTCCGTCTGTAAGGGCCACTTACACCATTCACTAACCCGGGGTTAATCGGCTAAACCTGGAGTTACCATGGTTACCAGTAAAATTTTATACTGGGTTACAGGTTTAACCGCTTAACCTCGGGTTAGTGGGATGGTGCAATTTAAGTGGCCCTAAGTGTCATAGTTCAACAAAATAATAATCAAACATTATTAAGCAATATTTGTATGTTTTAATATTACCATTATTTTATTTGGACCAGTAGTTAGGCTTGTAGCCTAAAAGACTTGCTATATTTAAAAGTAGGTCAGTCTACTAGAATCGATCCCTACATTTCAAGGATGGCTCACGTTAGGCCGGCCCGGACGTGACCACGAACGTAACGTCACGTTCGAAACGTCAGGCCATAAATAAACGTAAGTTTTACGCGATTAAGTCCCGTGTTAGTTATAAAAGTATGAGTGAACATTAAATCAATATACTATTTTTCTATTCTAAACTATTATTATTATTAAAACTTTTATGAATACTTGTAGATATTATAATCAAAATGGAAATACGTAATTTGTTCCAGCAGCTGTGTTTGACGGAAAAATTGGTTCTATCGAAATTCTATTAGACGGAGTGTTGATTCGAGTTTGTTAGAAAATTACAATTAAACTCAAACAAAGAAATTGGAAATAGCTTTGACGGGGATATTGTTGGGCTTTCAATAACCAGGTTCAACGACTTTAGAGAACACGACTTGTCTTGTTGTGCTGTGTTGTGTATTGTTGCTGTCTTGACACACGCGACAATTTGTATTGAATTAGCAAATATTGGGGTATACTGGATAACATTATTTGTAACTGTAAAGTTATTGTAATTGTACCTTTGTCAGGCTGATTGATCAAAAATAACAATCGAATATCGGTCTTACTCATTGATAATAGAACACATGTTTGAAGTGCCATATATGGGGCCCGCCTAATACCTAATGGTATAAGGTGAATACGCTTGGAGTTAGGAGGTGTAGGCGTTTATAGCTTCAGAGGCGATATTAACAAAAAGAGAAGACACGTGGTAATTTTCATACATTATTACTATTTGATTAGTGTTAATAATTTACGATTGTCTTGTTGGCTACTCTACTCCTCTGGTTTTCATAAAATACCTATATAGTCAGCGACTAATGAACATAAAAAGGAAATGAGAAAATAGGAGGCTTTTAGCAAACTGTGTGTGACTGTGTGTCTCTCAATAAAGTCCCCAAAATTGTCTTCTTACCGGTTCAGCGTGATGAGAGCGATGCTCAGCAGCGAAACTCCGACGTTCCCGTACCTCAGGAACGGGACCAGCTTGCACAGCACGTCGCCGTGGGACCACTTCTGCTGCCAAAAGCCGGAGATTGCGAAGGGGAGCACCATGGCGCAGAATAGGAAGTCGGCGCAGCAGAGACTGAAAAAGTTTACAATTTAGTTTAAAGAGATCCTCATAATAACCATGTGGAAGATAACATAATCACATGTGGATTAATAACTTGAACAATTGCTAGATACATAGGTAGTTAAGACTTAGTTATCTAGGTAGGTACTTATACTACTTATAGCAACCTACTGCTATGGTGACCCAGGTTGGTAAAGGTAAGGTTGTGGTGTACTTGCGGAGGAGTTTAATGCATTGACGTTGACTGCATTACTTATAGGAAAAATGTACACAATGGAAACGCCCAAGCTATCATTACCGCAGAATATACGTGACTCTGACTATGACGTTACATACAATTTTATTACAAAATTACAGCTTTACGTGATTCCCGGGCGGGTATTAGGGAAATTTCGATAACTTACCAATTTTCGATATAAATATTTCAAGTCACTTATCAGTTTTTAGCATTGAACACTTTAATTTACCTACTTATTAGATGAAGTTTTCTCAAAGTTTTTACTGTGACAATGTTATTTGATATTTTGTCGCAACAATAATACTTGCAAACGTATTTTGTTTATATGTACCTACTTTTGATAAGCTTTAACATATATGTATGTTATTTCCAGTAACCACGGGGACTAAAAAAATCTAAGAATTAAAAACAACTTTAGCCTTATTTTAAAGCAGCAGCGGTGACTTTCCTACAATTCCTTTGCCGGCGGTATCCTCAGCCTTACTGACAAATAATTTCCAAGACTACTGACAATGTACGGTACGCTTTCGAACACGTACCTACTTCCGTGCTCGAAGATGGTACGGCGTACGGCTATGGCCGAACAGCCGGCGAACATGTTACAAAGGTTGGGTAGTTGTTATAGTTTCTTGATTACTAACAAACATACCATACCATACACCAAATTTTGATAGGTAAGTATTTTGTATTTTTAGTTTTAGTTATTTTAATTGTAGTTAGTTTTAGTTCACAAACAAACATACCTGATAATGAACGCTGCGGCCACGTTGCGCACTTTAGGGCACTTGAGCAGGGCCACCACGGTGAGTAGGTTCCCGAAGAGCCCCACTAGCATGATGAGTCCCGTCATTATTGCCGCAAACGTTAGCAGGCCCGGTGAGAATCTGGAAGATAAGGGAATATTTACGTTAACAGGAAAGGACGGCCGTTTCTCCATAAACTGTCATTCCATGGAACTTGCTAACTATGTAAACAAACCGCCATATTTAAATTGTCGCTGAATGATGATTTCAATATGGTGGTTTGTTTACATAGTTAGCAAGTTCCATAGAATGACACTTTACAAACATATTGACATTTTACATAATTTGATGTATATTAATATTAACCATAGCTATGTTCCTTCGTTTGACTTTTTTAATTTTTAATTATTATAAGAATTAGGAGCGAAAATCAAATTCCATGCAACATTTTAAATGCTTCTAACTCTTATAGGTAATAATTAAAAATTGGAAAACAAATCAAACGACACCGAGTGCAATGTCGTGCTCGAAACTTCAAAGCTTACCTATATTACGCTTTTTTCGGTACAAACTCCAAATAATTTCTTTCTCAAGTTGTTTGAAAACACTTTGTTTAAAATATTGTCGACAAATAATTCCAACTTGCGTCTTCCTAAGCCTCGTTAGGCTCTAAGAGAAATTGGAACTCGGAAGCCCTAATTTCAAACAATTCATGAAATATGCTAAGTTATTTACATTCCAATAAATAATAATAAATACATAGCTTTGATATTATATTCAAAACAAGAGTCCCGGTAGGGTAAGATGGCATGAAAGGAACAGGAAGTCTTTTGTGGATGAAGATGTGAAGTGAAGTAGATAGGTTTGCTCGAAGTTTTGGTGAAGTTATAGCGGCGTGTCCAAGAGACGCTATCTTAAAGCGGCATTCAGATTTTCAAAATCTGTTATTGATTTAAAACTGAAATAAATGTCATATACTAAGAAAAAGTGACCAAGGCCTCCTGTGGCCCAGGCTCGAACCAAAGTCCTCTGCTATCGCGGCAGGTGCCTGTGCCATTCGGCCACCGGCATAGGTCGAATTTTTCCAAGTATGTGCACTTCTTACTGAAGGCTTATGGCGCCCCCTGGCCATCTCTAAGGTAGAACTGTTTGGTTCGACCTTCTAACTGGATCATCTCATATCAATAGTACTGTTATTAATTTGATAATTTGATGATTACAAACAGCTGTTTAAAAATGTTTTGTAATTCTACAAATTTTTCATGATAAGATCAAGTAGAATCATGAAAATGCAAGTAATAAATTTTCACTGCTAAAAAGTATACCGTATAAAAATTTAAACTAAAATACGATAATTTTATTAAGTAAACACACGTCCACAAACCTCTCTCACATCTTTATTAATTGTGAATTAGTAAAATGAGGTTAACGTCTAATTTAGCTAGGTATTTCTGCGGATGATGGTCGCACTTTTATCATTTGGGGGCTTACCATAATGTCCTTATTGCGATTCTGTTTAGGACCTAAACTGAATCGCTAAGGGACGGAGCTATATAAGTTTTATATAGCTCCGTCCTCACACCATCACATCATGGTAAGGCCCCTGTTAATGTACTTAATCGTCACGTTGTCATATTATGTATGTAACTGCGAGAGCGACGCAATAGATACCTACTATAGAATCGATAGACAGTAAAAGCTCAACTAGGTATATTATGCATTCTCTCGCTATTTGTCGCGTGTTCATTTTCAAACTTCATTTAAAATGGTCTCTTAGGCCTAGGTACACCTTGCATCCTGTTTTTTATATGTATAAAATAAGTGAAACCTGACTCTCAACCAAAACAATTAACTCCAGCAAGTTAGCGTACAAAAGCGCGGATAAAACAATGGTAAACGGAAAGGCTTTGAGAAGTTTCCTGTTTCGTGGAACCCCATTCTCACCAGCTTTTATATGAAATCCATGTCTGGGCTGGACAAAACAGCGTGAACCTTTTGTAGGATTTTGAACATGATTGCGAATTTTTTATGTTTTAAAAACTATGCTGTTTTATAATTATAAGTAATGTTCCTTTCTGGAATTTCAGAGCATAAAGTGTAAAATTTCATTAATAATTCATAGTTATATTAGGTAATTTTAAGACTCGTTCATAATCATAAATCATAATATAAGCAATACGTAATTGTTTTTAAGACTGGTTCAAAATATCAGCAATGTTGATATTTATTAAACATTGATTAATGAATCTCCGTTGTTTGTTAACATTTATTACGTTGCAGTGGTTACATCTAAATGATCTAAATAGTAGTCTTAGCGTAGTGTAAATCTTCGAGCAAAACACCTAATATATCAAACTAGATATCTTGTTCTTTGAATACGAAAAAGAAAATTCACTTCCGAAAACATCACGTGACAGGAAATAAGAAATAAATTGTGAAAGATAAGGAAATAGTACATTGTGTATTAAGGGCGGGAAATAAGAAATTACGAACGAGTGTCAATTTTAAGCCCGACGCGAAGCGAGGGCTTAAAATGTTCACGAGTTCGGAATTTCTTTACCGCCCGTGGCACACACAATGTTTTTCATCACACTTGTAAGGAAAAAAAGGAGAATTAATAAAAACAAACTTCTGTATAAAACACTTTTCCGCCCTAGGGCGAAAATTTCAATTTCCCGCCCGCAAGCCCTACGTGTAAATAAGTGTTTTTCATCACACTTGCTCGGAAAAGATTTTTTCCGCCCTAGGGCGAAAAATTCAATTTCCCGCCCGCAAGCCCTACGTGTAAATACATCTTTTCCGAGCAAGTGTGATGAAAAATCAAATAAATCTGTGTATACATGCCTGCCAAGACATAATTTAGACGAATACAGCCATATTTCAATCCTTCAGTAGAAGCTTTCACGTTAGATTTATCGGACGGATTTGTCTAGATGACTCTATTTGTATTGGGTTCGTTACATTATTTACAAAGTTCGGTGCGGTTGATATGAAAATATGGGTGGGAATAGTAAGTAGCTATAGTAAATATCAATCTTGTATTAGAAAAAAACCATTTCTATTTCCTTTAGTATTTACAGGCAATATAATATTGACGTTTACAGTACTATTATCACGAAATCCTTTCATAACATAACATGCCTTTGAAGTCGACATGTATGTCGTAATAGTGTATCTACTTTTTGAATAGCCGAGTGTACCTACGAGTATGTGAAAGTATATGAGTTTTCTTACTTCAGAAAATAACAAAAAGAGGTATTAATAAAAATAACTCACTTTGAAAGTTCACTTTGGCTGCCGTATAAGGTCTCGTTTATTATATTCTCGTCCATTTTTGAATCTGAAACAAACGAAAATATTTTATTATTTACTGCAAAAAATATTTAAACACATGAAGCAAAAACCTGTTTAAAAAAACATGGTCGGTCAAGTCACACTAGAATGCACGGCACTAGTAAAAGTTTCTTAAACTTATTATAGTAGGTACTACTTACAAATAACTAGTGGGGGTGAAAGTCCCCAATGTTTTCTAAATTCACAATACTATACACACATCACTAATTACAACTTTCACGATTTTCACACATTATTATTTTCTTTAACTGGATTTAATCGCGTATTATACACATGTTCTAATAGATGTTGTTCGTACAGTTATTGACTTGACTGTGATATGATATGACGACAGAAGTACTAATTTATCGGAGAGCAGATAATTTATGCGTACTATACGTATTAGTGCTTGCTGTACATGATATGCGAAGTATAATGAATCCAGCAAAGGAGTGTAATTAATATAACAACCTACTCACACCCATTACTTCATTATAATAAAGGTAACGTCAATTGTTCATGCAATGGTTAAGGAAATTCCCGATCATGTGCCCATTATTAAATGAGGTGCTTAATGACGCAGGTAAGATAAGTAATAACATCATTACCGCAAACACGTTCAATTATTATTTTTTATTAGAGATTATTATTTGACAAAATAGTACACGTACCTACGAAATGCCTACGAATATACATTTTAGGTCACCTGGGGCCTTATTCGAGATCTACAACTGTGAGATTTCGTATCCACATCAAATCAACTCTTGATTTAATCGCATGTTGATTCTATCAAGTTTTGATTCGATCAACTGTGAATACTGATTTCAGCTAGACTGTTTAGAGACAAAGTTCTTAGCGACATTCGCTTTAGGTTAGGATCACCAAGTACGAAAAATTCAATGTGAACGTGGTTTGTTATTAAACCCTTATGAAAATATACCCTGTGGTGTATAAAAATACGAATAGGTACCATTTTAACATGCTTAATACTCGTAGAAATGCTGATATTCGGAGTATATTCGTGTTCTTTACATCACGAATGGCAATGAATATTTAGCATTTTAAAGCGTGTTTTGTTATGTGTTATGTCAACCAGATGCTACTATAAAGGCATTGCGTGCTTACAGTTAAGATATTTACGTAAACTAAAGATGGTCAATAGGATTCTATAATTGATCAAACTTGCACATTGTCCTACGCGCGCTTAAAATGCTCGAATATTCGCCCATTTGCTCAAATACGGCCATTTGTCGGAGTGACCAAACTACAGCCACCGTATTACTGTCACAGCTTTGAGCCACTGCACAAAAACCAGTACAAGCCTGATCCCTGATAGCACACAGTTATTAAAGATCTTGAGGTCACAGTTGAAATTGAGACAGCATTTTTTGTGAATTAGGACTATTAGGAGATGTAAGTACAAGATTGGGGGCAATTTATACCGACCTGACAATTAAGGCCCGTCAGTCACATCGCGTTACATTATCTTCGGTTACTTTAGCTTGTATGTGGACATTAGTAACTATGGAATTGCGTATGTAAAATTCATAAGTACTAGTCATGAATATTTTATCGGCTTGGCAAATTTGGTATTATAACCAAGCTGTAACCTTTGAAACTTAAGTTAAAAAAAACCCTGTATTTTTCCATGTACGGATAGGTTAGCCGGATAGGTTGAACGACCAGAGTAACATTCGCATTCATTTGACAAGGCACTGATTTCCATAAGCTTCGACGCTCTTAGGCGCAACATTGAAATCAATGAAGCTGAACCCAAATTTCGGTCGCCCTATTTATTGGATAGACGATCGAACCGTTTAATTGATGCTGCATAGTATGCATTGATCCAAATAACCGATCAAACGAGTGCATCGGGGTCAATTGCATTGTTAAGATCCGGAGCATTCAATGGCCGGCCAAACCTGACATGGGTTATTAGTGTTAGGGTGTCATATAACATGAGTGACAATGAAAACAGGATACTTTGTTTAGAACGTTTCATAGAAAGTTACCAGTCTTTATCACTCCTAATTGGTACGTGATTTTATTATTTTAAATGGTTATTAAATAATAGTAGTAGGTACCTCTTTCACATAATTTTTTTACAAACTAAATCGCTCTTAACCATAACTAACTAGTTATTTAGTTAGAATGTATACTGGATTATTAAAACAATTGAAGGTTCCCTCTTTATTAAACGGTCTGTAAGTTCAATGTCGTTTTGTCAAAACAAAACCATAGGAATAATGAAATTAAACAGAGTAACAGCTGTACTTGTAATGTGCGACTACATTTTACTATTTTTTGGGCAAAATGGTTGGGCCTACGAAAAGCCCATCATCATGGGCGGCGTCCGGTCAGAGTCGGTTAAAGGAACACAATATTGGATTGCCAGGTCGCGAGAGGAAACGCCGGTCGCCGTTCGCGGATAGTGGACGAAAACACCCCAGTCTTACTCTGTTACCTTACTTTACTCCTGTAATAAAATTCTTTGAAGCGTATGATTTCAAACAAATGAAGCCATTCAAGTGTAAAATAACAAAAACACATAAAGGTGTTGTCACGCCTCATTCAAACCAATCCGTTTCGATTTATGCTACATAGCGTAACATATTTATTTTTAGAAAATAGTGACGTTAATAGTTATTGTAAATGGTCATTCATTTTATCCATTTACCATGTGTGTACTAAGAATATTTAGAGGTATGAAGATAATGACCATGATATAGATAGGGTAGATTGAAGCAAATTGGATCCCCCTGATACTATCTCCACTACTAGGCATTTAAATTCTACTATTAAAATGGAAAACTAGTGGCCAATACCACTAGATTCCCAATTTCTATCACTCGTATTTCAAAAATAGCTTTCGCGATTACCCACAGATTTTAGAGTGACAAAATCGGGCGCTCAAAATTAAAAAATCTGCCCCCTGGACACAAAATATGAGCGCACTAAAAATTCACAGTACCGTAAAATGGGGTGAGTAGGATCAAAACTGAAATTCAAACCTCGATAACATTTTATTTTTACATATGAAAACTGAATGGTGTAGTATTAAGTGTTCCGGACGTTTGTATTTTAGTTTTTATTTTATTTTGGGTAGTTCCATTTCATAACTTTGACGATAAAGAGGAAAACCCACCGCACCCCGTAGTGCCTCGTATTTGGGGTGAGAGGGGTTTTCATACAAAGGTGATTTTGGAAAATTGTTGGATCGATTTTTTTTTATTATTCGTATTACTATAGCTCCATTTTAAATTGGCATACATTATTTTTGTAGCAGTAGCCTTAAAACCCCTTCTCACCCCCCTCTTAAACCTTCTCTCCCCATTCATAATCCAGCTCTCCCCGCGAAACCTACTCACCCCGTTTTACGGTACCTTCATCTCTCCTTTTATCCTGCAACGCCATAGGAAATATTTAAAAAACCTAATTCACCCTGTGACCCTATTCGCCTCAGCTTATCCTAATGATACTCATCTACACTTAAATGTAAAATATTTTAAAATATTACTAAAAATGCTAGGATAACGACGGCTAGCGCCTTTTAAGTCCCACAAATGAAATACCGAACCATGGAATATGATAAGAGCAAAAATTGCCTTTGTAGCAAAGTTAGAGGGTAACATTTATTTTTATAAACTGAAATTCCCTTGACTGTGTAGGAATATAGAGTCAGAAGCAATAGAAGCGAACGAAACATCGTCCCAAAAATATGTGACACCCTCTAATAGTTCTACAAATAGAAATATATATTTACAGTTCCCGTTCAAAAGTATGTTCGACACTCTGATTTAGGAATAGAGACCTTGGAGCATTTAATAACCGGAGTCGCCTTTATGAGCTTACCCCTCTGCCGAAAACCTTGCACAATTGCAAACTTTTGTATGGACTGACATGGCTATTTGTACGTTACGTACAAATCATGTAGAAATAGCAATACATTAGACGTCCCCTCCCCCGCAAAAATCGGCAGACTATTTTGTACAGAAAATGATAGCCAACGCGTCTCCAGTTACTAAATGCTGTAAGATAGAGACATTTCTCTTTTTAAAAAGCTATTAGATAATGTATTCTCATTCGCTACTATT
The DNA here is from genome assembly GCF_910591565.1 of Cydia splendana. Lineage (NCBI taxonomy): Eukaryota > Metazoa > Arthropoda > Insecta > Lepidoptera > Tortricidae > Cydia > Cydia splendana. The sequence continues at coordinate 5,854,208 of NC_085973.1, read as the reverse complement.
AATGTTGACTGTACATGATGTCGTCCGTGTGTTAGCGATGGATTTAGAGTGTTAAGTCAGCCGGGTGCGCGGGCACACTAAGTGGACTAAATTGGAGTTTAAACAATTGCTCTGCAACTGCCCATCGCCGTTAATTAGCGGACTTTAGCTTCTTTGTCGCTGGGCATATACCTACACGATATATGTGACGTCCCACGGTCAAAGGTACCTTATGGCGGGTATGGAGTTATGCATACCCCAGTAATCTACAATAAATAAGCTATCGATAACACAAAAGATCAACCTTCTAGGTTGCGTAGTTACAGAGATATGATTTTTTGAAAATAATGTTGTGAAATGAGCAACTTTACGATAGAGAAGTTTTAAGTTTAGCCGCCTAAAAAACTATGTTCCTGAAGTAAGTTACATAGTTGACTACAAATAATAATACCTTATATATCTGAGATTAAAAAAATATTGCGACTTGTTCTGTAATGCAAATAGAAACTTTTGATATCGACTGATTTATGTGTATACTAACCAATCTCTTGAAAATAAAGTTTTATTTCATTTTCACGATTGATTGCAATGAGCTCTCAAGATTTAAATTTTATCTATTAGAAAACGACACTGACAGACAGTTTAAGCAATAAACAATACCGATTTAGAGGTGAAAATGTATTTTCTGACTTTTTCATATAAAATCACAAAATTGAATATTTTTACTTTTAATGTGACACACAATCAATTTTTCTGAGCACATATGAAAGAAATTCTGTCATTCAAATGAAATAAATCCTAAAACCCCAACTAAATACTATATTTAACCCCTTATGCCACTTTAAACTTACATAACAATAACAGTATTTGCTCCATACATTTACGAAAAGGTACCTTATGGAAATAAATCTAATAATACATCACTACAAAATATCAATCATATTACAGTTTATCTTTTATGAATAGAAAATATTAATTTACATTAAACTACCCCCAATTTAATTAGTTCTTCGTCATAATAATCTTAAAAAAGACCAATAATTTGTATGTAATGAAAAGGTACCTTGTGGTCAAGTTACATGATGAGGCATGATGATGATGGAACAGTTAGGATAAACTAATAATATTTTGAGGTTAAGATGGTATAAATCGTCTATTTCTTATCAATAATATATTTCGGTTGCTATTGAAGATAAGCGGCATTGAGGTTCAATGACCTCAGATATTCCATAAGGTACTGCGTCGGGTATTGGCATTTTTCAGCAAACCAATGGCTGATTTACTGCATGCGACCAAACCAAATGAAGATTATTCTAGTTAAGAAAGACTTGACGAGAGTAACTTTGGTATAATAGCAGTCTACTTGGATTTGTGATGTCGGTCTATGTACGGTTATAATATTTGCGAGGCGCCCCAACCAGAACTGAAATTATCAAATTAGTTTTGCAGAATGCTAATACAGTTCTCTACCAAACTTCTTTTCCCGTATTGGCTAGTTTTTTTGGGAATTTTCAATCTTTTTTCCATAAGGTACCTTTTCTACTAAACTCTGAGACGACATTACTAGGCTTATAACTAACTTATAACAAAAATAAAAACAGGTAAACAAACGTTACGCATTAAGGTTTCAGATCACACAATAAAAAAAAATTGAGCATTTTTTCACCTCTTTACAAAACATTTAATATCTCCGAAACTAGAAACCCTCATAAGGTACCTTTTCCCGTGGAACGTCACATATATGGGTGTAATACGATATTGAAGAAGAAAATAAGCACGTAAAACTTAATTTTAAACCATTTAAAGTAAATCAAGTCACTTGTGGCAGCGTTGCGGCCAAACAGGCGTTTTTCACTGAGTTATTAACTTATTACAGAAACAAATTTTCATTATCTCTAAAACAAGATTAATTTCAGAAAACTTTTTATTACATTTTAGTCTCTAAACGTGGTCAAGAATACACCTTTAACCTTTTCGACGCCGTGTCAAACACAAAAGCTGTCACTCAGACGCCACGTTACCGAAGTGTCCAAACCGAAATTGAACTTTATGCATGCACGTAGGTCTATGTTGATCTGTGGTCTGTGACCGATTAATCGGTCTTTGGCGTTGAACCTGCGGTGCGGATATATCGGTCATTGGCGTCCACAAGGTTAAAATCTGTCGGGTTATTCGAGCCCACGGTGTATAATTAAGATAGAAATTCCTATTTTCGGTAGATGCGGTGTAGACTTAAGGGACGCACGGAACGACTTGATTTATTTGATTGAATTTTGTCGAATGTCTTTTGTACTCGTTAGAATCCCCGTAATTGCAAAAGTCCAGTCTGCAATCAGCATTCGACGTGCTATTTCAACACAAGCAAAATAAAACTTAGTACTAATGAGATAAGGTTTAAAATTATATAATAAAACTTTAAAGACAACGAGCTTAATTTTGTACCTCAAGGTTCAAAAGAGAAAACAAACAGCTACCTAAACTGAATTTAGCAAGTAAAGAGCAATTTGGTACCTTCAACACCCTTGGGGGGTGAACAACATCAGGGGTCGAGACAAATTTGCCAAATGCGCCCCTAATGGTTTAGAATAAATTTTCAGTCTACAGATTTGTGACTCAAGATTTTTTATGCAAAACGACTTTCAGGTGCAGAATCTAAGGGTACGAGTAAGCTTTTTTTCTATATAGTTTCTCGGCTCCTAAAGTTTAAGTCGTTTAACAAAAATAATAGGCTTTTTGTGGGTTATCCTTTGCACCTGTCATTTACTTATTGTCTTATTATATAATATATTCTCAGCAAAATTGGCAACAGACCAAAAAGATTATAAAACCCAAGTGAATTCTTAATTTTATAAAAGAACAAATTCACGTTTATCATGAGTTCAGTACCTATTACCCGTACAGTCAGCAGCAGAAGTTGCTAAGCGGGGGAGGTGTTCAAAATGATCTTGACGCGACTTTTTGCTAAGAGAATAAGAGCGTGTCAAGATAATTTTGAACACCTCGCCCGCTTCTTCCGCAACTTCTGCTGCTGCTGACTGTACCATGACATATACACTGACTGTCACTGACTCGCACTAATTTGATGCGAGTACGAGCGAGATGCATAGAAAGTAAGTTATTTTCTCGACAGTGTTGTGTCAGTGCCAAACTGGTGGTAGCCACACTGGACATTGCTAAGTAAAAGTTATCACATATAGCATTTAAGAGAGAAAAGCTGGTTCGGTAGGAGGTACATATATACAGGGTGATTCAGGAGACGTGAGCAGGACTAACACTGCGCATTTCGTAAATTATAAGCAACTGTTTCGTATGAGTATTAGTGAGGTTAACGTTAATTTTCTAGTCGTGTTGAAAAAAAAAGTTATTAATTTATTTACGACATGCATGGTCACCCTAAAATTAGAATAATAAACTATCGATATTCTGTGTCAAATTGAATGCCACCACGGTCTGGTTACTTTTCAAAACTCGTATCTCACTCAAGTTTGACAGTTTATTTTCTTCGTAATCAAAATGCTGTCATTACGGTCAAGATTTTAAAGAGGTTTTATGTTTATTAATTAGGTCTTGTAGGGTGACCATGATTGCAGAGAATTAAATTTGTCCTCACTAAAAAGTTAAAAAATAGAAAAAAGTGTGGTTGTTTCACCTAAATACGACGGTGATCGATCAATTATCAGTTACTGAGTGTGCAGGATTAGTCCTGCTCACGTCTCATGAATCATCCTGTATATGTAGATATGTTAACTATCGCGAGATCATTGATATAATGATCTAGTTAGAGTCTGTGTGGAAAGAAGAGTCATGGAATGTAAGGCAACTTAGGCAACCCATACATTCTACAACTCTTCTGTTTCCGCACAGACTCTAATGACTTATTTTATTAATGGCATTTATGATACTCACCTCAAATGCCATTAACAAGTCATTCAATCCAGTTGACATTTCGGATTCTTAGAAAATAATGTGTCAATGCGACAATGAATGAATACGTCCGTTCGGACTTTGACTTCACCTTTACCCGATCAATGAACGGCGATTATGAAAAGAATAGTCTGTTATAAAGAACACCTTGAAATGTTGACGTCGACTCCTATGTACTTACGCTTAAACATTGATATGAGCTCTGTATCGCTTCTCTTTCCCTCTCCTTCATTTTAACGTCTTTCCCTACTGCATTAAGAATATCCTTATCGGTATTCTCTTTTTTTTGGAAGATCATTGTCACGCGTTATCATATCACCATAAAGGTGAAGTTCGGATGGCAACTGCAGCTTCATTACTGTTGCGGCATATTATTACCGCTACAGCCTTGACGCGGGCGCTGTCACTGACAATTATAACGTCAACGGAATATTGAATCAACTAACTCAAGTCTTAAAGACTACCTAATCACAGGTTGAGGACCCGTGATTAGGTAGTCAGACTAGCCAGGGGGGTGTCACTACGCAGTTTAGGTACATTTGGCCGGCGCGCCGCCCGGGCCGGCAGGTGTATGGCAGTGGGCTGCCGCTCGACCGCACGATAGTCGTGTCACGTGGCGCTCGCGCAAAGAACATTCACCGTTCGTTATAATTTTAAATTTTGTTGCAGGCGGCGAGTATAGGTATAATTTTATAAAGGAGTGAATTTTTTTGCACTGACTTGACTTTTGTGAATGAGTGAATTTTCTGTACGGTAGTACTATTAGTTATTCTGTGGACTAGCTTACGCTTGTCGCTTAATTATTAGATTTTCTTTGCAATTCACCCAGAACACTTCTTCTACTTGAGGCAGGCGAGGCAGCTACCAATTTTTTAGCATTTTAGTACACCCACCGTCACTCATTCACTCATTGGTCGGTCACTGACAAAAATACCTTTCATTCGACCTACGTGAATAGGAATGATGTTCAAATTCTAACCAGACGTTCTGGGTGACGCATGAGGTGAGAAGTTTATGAAGATAATGAGCGTAGGCGACGGCAATTGGCTGAATCAAAAGCGAGTAGTTTAATATCCTACGAGTTTAACTGGCCCATCCGTGATATTTGCTCGTTTTAAATAATGTAATGTAATAAGACACTGCACGTCAATAACATACAGGTTGGATAAAAAAAACTGCATTCCCATTGCCAGGGAGGTTTTGGGATTATACAGAGCAACTTTAACTATGGAACCAACCCTGAAATTGTGAAAAAAAATTTGACTGTTTCATGCATTTTGGCTGGTCCATGTTCTATGGGAGGGTTTTCCATTTTTTGCCACCGTGTTTACTTCTATATTCAATCTTTTCTATGCTCTCTATAGGTCTACAACTTATCTGTTGGTAAAGAAGTTGCGCGGTGATTTTTTAGTAGAATGTTACTCAGTTTTGGGACTAAAACTGGTGTATATGTTACATTATTACTTACTTAACATAATACAAATCAACTTCATGCATGCAAGGCAGTCCGTAGCTGACCATAACTTCATACCAACCGCCTTACTTAAAACTATAACCCTATAAGTGAATTCTTTGTAGACTGATATTCACAGACTCTGTATTAACATGTAGGTAGGTATGTATATTCTACATCGTTAAGTGTAACAAGTTAACTCAATGTCAACTGTCAACAACGGAAGTGTAAATAAAATTCCGGACACAAAATATATTTTAATTACTGTTTTACGTACTAAAATCGTACTCAAATCACTTAGCAGCATAATATATACATTCTCACTTCTGAAAATTTAATGTTTGAGTGGATATTTTCGCATTTTCACAAAATAGTTTACTCTGAAGTTTTCCATATGTCAAACCACTAACTTAAAGAAGAATATCTTATCGAAGCGTGCAAAGCTGTCTTTTTATCTGCGGCAGATTCCAAAGGCCGATAATAACCCAGCATCCTACAAAGAAAAAAGAAGTTCCGTTTGCGCCCGGGGACTGCGCCCTCGATGTGACAGTGCTGACATTTGTCATCTCAGTTTTTTATTATTTTTGTAAACATTGTATTATCTTATAGTTTTCGTATGGTTTATCTTATTTTAACGTAAGTTCTAGTTTTTACACATTCTTAGTTTTAAGCCTTGGTGGATGCAGACCTCTACGGCAGCCACTGGCAGCTCGTCTTCACAAGCATTTCCTTGCAATCAGTGCCACAAATCGTTCTCAACAACTCACGGCCTGAATATTCATATAGGAAAATGTCACAAAACTACAAATTCGCACATCATCGCTACATGCCCACCCGCCGTAGGGCCCCAACCCAGTCCGTCAACACCTCAGCAGAACGTAAACTTCTTCCATCTCCACCTCAGCCACCTTAAAAACAACATTCCTGTAATTAAAAGAATACCGCGTGGTGCAAGAATTGCCGTAGCAACCCGACTAACCGATGTCATCAATACATGCGTAGAAAGCAATAGCCTAGATTCCTGGGAAAACCTTCTTACATTCTCATTTTCCACTCTTCATGCTACTTTAGACAATAATCGACTATCACTTACTCAAAAAATAAAAAACAACTGTGCCCACCCCCTTAATCACCAGATTCCCATTTATCATCTAAACAACCATCTTTCTTATAGTTCATGCAACAACTTGAAAAAGACTGTAGAGGGAAAAGTGAGCGATGGTGACTTGAAAGGAGCTGCACGTTTGCTTTTTTCAACTGACGTACTGTCTGTGGACTCGACTGAAACACTTTCGGCTCTACGCGACAAACACCCGTCCGCCCCAGCAACTCCATACTTCCTAGATCCGCCTACAGAACCCAACGTGTGTCTTCAAGTTCAGGATAAGGACACATTAAATGCAATTCTTTCATTCAAAACGGGTTCTGCAGCGGGTCTAGACGGGTTTTCCCCACAACACCTTAAAGATTTAACCTCACACTGCGTCGGCGATACAGGCAAACGCCTCATTATCGCCCTCACCAAACTTGTCAACCTCATGCTTTCCGGAAAAGTCAACCCCCTCTTTGTACCCATTATTTACGGCGCAAATCTTATAGCCCTCACAAAAAAAGACGGGGGAATCAGGCCCATTGCTGTTGGTTCAACATTTCGACGTTTAACTTCTAAAATATCCGTGCGTCACGTACTCTCGAAATTGCAAAAACAATTTGAACCGGTACAACTTGGTTTTGGTACTAAAGGTGGGTGCGAAGCCGCCGTCCATGCCCTTCGCACCTGCCTGTTCAATGACCAGTGTGAGGTACTCCTAAAAATTGACGTCAAAAATGCCTTCAATTCGCTCAATAGGGACGCCCTGCTTGCTGAAGTCAACAACCACGCTCCGGAACTTTATAACTATTTATTAAATTGCTATGCATATCCGTCGAAATTACTTTACAAAAACCACGAACTTTCCTCCGAAGTTGGCTGCCAGCAGGGCGACCCTCTCGGACCAGCCATCTTCAGTTTAGCTATCAATCCAGTTATTCAAAACCTAAATTCAAAATTTAACGTTTGGTATCTAGATGATGGCACCCTAGGAGGAGATGTAAACACAGTACTAGCAGACCTTTCGGAAATAAAAAATAAATTTAAGCTTATAGGGCTGGAATTGAATTTCGCGAAGTGCGAATTATATTTAAACCTTTACAATCCCGACATCGTACAAAAATTTCAAGCCCTCACTCCCAATATAAAAGTAGTCAATAAGGACTCTCTAAACCTCCTAGGGTCACCAATTTTCGAAGAGGCCATCCCCAGCATTATCACAAACACGATTACTAAATTCAAAAACTGCGCCGATCGCCTGAACGACATCAATTCTCATTCCGCTCTGACTATTCTAAAATTCTGCCTTTTCGTACCAAAATTTACTTATTTGCTCCGCTGCTGTCCATTTTGGAAACACCAAAACTCCTTATTACCGATTGACAACCTTATTAGATCTTCCCTTGAAACCATTCTAAATATACAGCTTAGCGAGCATTCTTGGAACCAGGCGTGCCTGCCCATCAGATTCGGTGGGCTGGGTACGCGCAAAATTTCTAGCGTTGCTTTGCCGGCGTTTCTATCTTCCGTCCATGGCACTTCCTCCCTCGTAGGAAAAATATTAAGGGCCTGCCCTTTAAACTACGAGACGGCGTGCTTGGCGGAAGCTAGAGACGCCTGGCTGACGGCTTGTCCGGGTCAAGATTTACCTTCAAAATTACATATTCAACGTTGCTGGGACGACACTTTGTGCAAAATTAACTTTGAGGTACTACTTTCCAGCTCTGATGGTCCTAATACACGTGCGCGGCTGCTCGCTGCTGCAGAACGGGAATCCGGCCAGTGGCTGCATGCCTACCCCTCCCCCCCCTCTGGTACATATTTAGAACCGGATACCCTACGCCTAGCCGTAAGCCTTAGGCTAGGGGTCAAGGTCTGCGCCCCCCACGGATGCCCCTGCGGCGCTACCGTCGACGTGCTTGGACACCACGGCCTCTCTTGTCGGTTAAGTGCTGGCCGCCTCTCCAGGCACGCTGCCCTAAATGATATCATCCGCCGGTCTCTTGCCACCGTCAATGCGCCAGCTATCCTCGAACCTAACGGCGTTTTGAGGGACGACGGCAAGAGACCGGACGGTATGTCCCTGGTCCCGTGGAAGATGGGACGGGTGCTAGTCTGGGACGCCACATGCGTCGATACACTGGCACCGTCCCATCTACCAAGAACTTCGACCAGGGCTGGGGCGGCTGCCGAGGCGGCTGAAAACAAAAAGTTTTCAAAGTATCAAGGTCTCGGCCCCCAATACCATTTTGTGGCATTCGGTGTCGAGACACTGGGGCCGTGGGGTCCAAGCGCTCATGTTCTTTTTAAAGAACTGTCGAAAAAGCTGGCCGATACCACCGGTGACCAGAGAGCTGGCAGCTTTCTCTCGCAACGCATTAGTATTGCCATTCAGCGAGGGAATGCTGCCAGCATCTTTGGCACAATGCCGCGGGGGCCTTTTTTAGATTTACTTTAGTTTAGATTAGTTTAGTTTTTAATTTTAGGTAGTTTTTAATTTTAGTTAGTTTTTAATTTTAGGTCGTTTTTACTTGTCACTTATTATAAGTATTTTTTGTATTGCACCTGTTGGCGAACCTAAATAAACCTGTAAATGGAAAAAAAAAAAAACAAGTTTAAAACTTACATATTTCTTCATTTACTTATTCCGGTTTGGCCTTGTTGGTTACAATTCCGTTACGTTAAAAGTGACAAAACAGAATCTCGTAGAAAACTTATTTTTTCTCAAAACCCATAACTTCTTGGAAATGTACAATGATTTTGTAAAAAATATGATAAAAGAAATGTCTGTATTTGGAATAAATAATCTGCACAACAACAAAAAACTAATCGTCGTCCAGCGAACCTAAAATTAAAACTTGTACTAAACCGCTCCCACGGGACGCGGGGAGACAGTAACGTAGAGAGCGATGCACGGACAATTAACTAATTTAACAAGACAAAAGTTAAACAAAGCCCATCGTCTAATGGACGCCTACATGCTGATATACTTTATCCTGGGCATGTGTTCCGGTGGGTACGCGAGCAGGAGCCAGTGTACAGTGACCTTAAGTTGCGTACCAACTGTGCGTCCGATTTTATAAAGCTGGCCATACACACTAACCCATGTGCACAGCTACGCAGTTTTGCCAACTGCACAGGTAAAACGTAGCGTGGCTTTCGACTGTGCAGTTTTGTAACCAGCTCCGACTGTGCAGTTGAACTGTAACATGCAAAACTGCACAGGCGTAGGTACCCTAGTGTGTATGGATGGCCAGCTTAATATTAGTGTGTATGGCCGTCTTAACACGTTTGTAAAGTGCAAGTTGCGGAAAGTTTGCAGAAAGTTGGAAATGTTCTAGAGTCAGACCGAGAAAAGTCTGCAGCGATTTTGATAGCCCACGCAGTGTAAGTGTCCCGTCAAACTTCTATGAAATTATGACGTGTAAATAACACTTGCACTGCGTGGGCTATCAAAATCGCTGCAGACTTTTCTTGGTGTAACTCTAGTAAACTCCAGGTAAATTTAACAGGAAACAAGGGAACCTTATATTGGAGAGCCTGACTATGCGTTGGACTCGCCTGTGCCAGTATGCGTTTGGAATAATATTCGTGCAGCAGCTTCATTCGATTAAGCTTGCCCTAGAGTTACAATAATTGTGGTTTTTTATAGAAATTTATTAACCGACTGCTGGAGGTGGGGGTAATTTTTATGTATGTGACATGATGTTTTTAGAAGAATATAATAGTTATTTGTTTTACAAGGGGGCAAAGTTGTTGTTTAACCGCTCGTGCTAATATTGATAAGCGAAAGATTCCAAAATCCACGAACGTTAAAAAATGGAATCTTGAGCGTTGCGAGGGTTTCAAAGCACGAGGGTTAAACAAAATTTGCCCCCGAGTGAAACACAAAATTTTTCACCACACCAACCCGAAGCAAATATTACATGTAAAATATCAAACAAAATCAAACCAAATCAAATTCAAATGAATTTTAGTAAATATTTATCATCTAAAATCATCATTTAAAAGTCAATTCTACGAGCAAACATAAGAAAACAACTCAAAATTTGCATTTGTTTACTTTGCCTCACATGTGAATTACTGATAGCAAAGTGCAACTTTGCTATCCGTTTTTGAAGTGCAAAGTAAGCCTTTCCGAGATGGTATGGTGAAAATACCTATATTATACAATGGTGTAAATTGTTATGAGACAATTTTACAGAAAAAGTAAAATGTATGGTTTCATTAGAATTTCATTGTCATTTTTTTTTAAGTGCCAGTTACAAGAATAATACCTATTATAAATCCGTATATGTATACAAACTCGTATTGGTACTATATATTAGCATAATATAGTATAAATGAACTATATATATTATTAAAAGACATAAAATTCTCTACCTAACGCCGCAACAGGTGTCGCAAAGAGATAAGAAACATTAAACTTAAACTTCATTTAATCCGTTCCCATAAAATTTAAATCATTTTCCCTCAATTTGGACTTCATCAACCTATTTACATTATAATGGTGAATCTTACTTCGGAGTCCATTTAAAAGGCAGGTAATAAAATGATTCCAAGTTTGTTCAAAAAGCTGTTTGCATTATATCGTTGAGTTTGAGCCAATTGGCAGTTCGTTGCCCCGAGCAATCATTACTGCTCAATGATAATGGAAACAGTAGTTTTTCTTATCATATTGCCGTTAAAAATGATAATGTAGATTTTTGGCCTACATTCCCTGACTTTCTCTGATTTGGGTTAGGTACTAACTTGTTCGATTTTTATTTGAACACTCAAATTTTATGTAAAAGTATTCTCAAATGCCGTTACATGGCTTCAACTAATAGGAATGATCAAAAGATGAAAAGCGTAGTGGATTGACTTCATTACACAGAAGTAATAAACATAGAACCTAGTCACCAAGCTAAGGAAGCTGACTTTTTTATTAGTCTTTTCTTTTCCTCCTCCTCGCGTCGGTTTCCTCAATGCTGAGGGTCGTGACCATCTCGTCGAAATAGTTTTGTGTGGACCACTCGGCGCCACACACTTCTATCTGCTGCCTCGTGAAGAGCGTCGTGTACGGTTGTGTCGAGGGTGGTGCGAACCTGGTCAGTCCAACGTATCGGGCTTCTGCCCCTAGGTCTGTTTCCTTCCACTTTGCCAGTGACCACTAAGTCTTTTCTTTTATCCTTACCTTAATGTATATTTTTTTATATAAGTATTGACAATGAGGAACTTCAATCAATTAATTATAGAGCGTGAAATCATATCTCCGTGTAGTGAATAGACTCCATCTAATCTAACTTTGCACCACCTTGAATATAACAAAGTGAGGGAGTATCATTATAAACGTCGTACCTATTTTCATAGAAATTTGACGATGATGATGAATTTCACTTTGTCATTGAAAATATGGAGATTATTCACCTTGTTCAGACTCTAGTAGTAGTAAACGTCATATTTCGTAACCACAATACGATAATCCGATTCTAAGAAATTTGATGTTCATCACACTTAGGTAAGCTTGTGTAGGCAGATTTTCAATAAGATTTAATGATCATCGCCGTTATAAGGAATCCTCGGCTCTCAGTACAATATACTTCTAATGCTCAAGTATAATAACAGCGCGGTTGAACGACCTTTCAGCAATAAAATGAAACAGCTACAGGTGGAAATTGCCAGGGAGTTTTATTGCCATATCATGAGGGTATTTTGCTTTTCACTGGTGGGTTGTCTAAACAAGAGTAAATTATCTTTTCACCTTAAAATGTCAAATGTCGGTTAGCTTCTTTTATGAGGAAGTCATAAAACGTACGAGAATTTACAGCCCACAGGATTCAGAAAAAAGCGATTAAAACTCCTGACCTAACTCAGCATTTACGTTAAAGGTTTGCAGCGAGATTAGGACAGGGGTCAAAATTATTTACCTTGTCTTATTTTTGACCACTCTGTCACGCTTGTATTTGTGTACTCTATCAAATAAATAAAAAAAGTCGAGTGCTATTGCATGTCTCTCTAGCTGTGGAATTATATATACATGAGAAAAATTTAAAAATAATTTTCATCTCATACAAAAAGCTACACCGTCACATTTTTCGGGACAAAAACAAGACAACGAAAATAATTTTAACACGTTGTTTATGAAAGGCTTCCGCGTAGCTAATAACTTATACCAATGCGGTTAACTGGTCGATAATGAACACTTGTTTAGGAATGTCACACGTGTCATGCACTAATGCAAATTGTATGATGTTTCTCGTCATATTGAGCAACAACATTACATGCATTGACTCGGGTACCTATAGATTCCATTTATGTACATATTTCATAATTATGTGGGTGGTCTTATTTTTCTGTCAATTAAAAATGGCCTGACGTTTAGAGATAAGTTAATAAACTTAGAGAATATTAAAGGTACCTTTACTTTTACACGTTAACGGTTTTAATAAAAATCCCTATCTATAATACTTATAACATTTTAAACTCTCGTGTTTTGTACACATAATTAATATTATTAACGGTTCTAACGCGATTAAATTTCATTATTTACCTCTTTTCCGACGTTTCAGCAAGGTGCACTAAGTATAATATTTTTAAAAATGTTGGTTTTAAAATAAATCATCAAAAAACAAGTGCAAAAAAGTTTTCTTTTGTAGTTAATTGCAGTCACAAACTGCACTTGATACGCTTTTGTTTATTTAGTACTAACGAAGTCACCTGTCAGTATTTCTTTGTGGCATTTAACTTAATTTTAAAATAATGTTTTCTAACTAACCAATTAACATTTTAACTGTTTACTGGTACATACATTTCCAACAGATACATACTCAACTGTTTAGACGACAACGATTTCACTCACTTGAATTTTTAGTCGCTTTTGGTGACATGTTTCGGGCTCGTCGGGGGTCCTTTCTCAGGCTCGAGTGCTCGCGGCGGCTGCACTTCGTGAGTGTAATTCAAGTGAGTGAAACCGTTGTCGTCTAAACAGTTTAAAATATGTCTCACAAAAGTTTAATTTAGATACATTCTGTTAAAACCTTGATGAGTCATGGCAAAAATTTGAAAGGCAAATGTTTTTGTACGAAGAAAAAAACCGTACGTCTTAGTCACGATTTAGAAAATGACAGTGTCACCTCGTTTACTAACCACTAAGTATTGTGAACTACGGCCAGGCGAAATTATACCTTGTGTTAATGTTATTTAGGCTTGGATATGTGCGAGTTTTTCTCACTACTCGTACATTCTCGCCATTCTACCGGGAAAATCGATTAATCAACAAAGATGGACAAGTTAAACTGGAAGTTATGTAATTTCTAAGCTGAGTTGTTAATGTAGTAATTTATTTCCAGCGTAGGTAGTACATTAGTCACCGAACAGGAAAAGGTTAATGAAGAGTTTCTTAAAAATGATTCGGACATATAGTTTCGGGTATATGGGTATGTCAGGATCGTAGCGCGTGCAAATGCAAATGCGTGTTCTTTGCCTAGCCCTCCGGGAAATAGGCGTGATTATATGTATGTATGGATGATTCGGACAATTCTGTCTCGCACAGCTAAAATGTGGAATAAACTGTCGCTCGCTGCACTTCTGGGCCGATACGACCTTGAAATCTTCAAGAAAAGAATGTACCATCATCTTAAAAGCCGGCAATGCACTTGCACACCAGATGTCCACGGTGTATAGATAGAAAAACTTCCGCTCCATAACTACTACAATTTAACCTCGTGAGTCTAAATGTACAATAAAACGTACATATTCGTTGCAATCTAATTTGATCCTTTCATGAAACAAATAAAGTAGTATTTCTTTTGTTTCATTGCGTTTTAAAACAAACGAAATTCGTTCCGTTTTACTCATAGAACAAGGTTCACATTAATAATTGGAAAACTCTACGGTGGGTCTTACGAAGTAAAAACAAGTTTAGCTTAACATTCAAATTAAACATCATTAACAGTGACCACGAAGGTTTAAGATTCACTCTCACCAAAAGAAAGCAGGCCAGCATATTTCGAGAGTATGTTGCTCGTACAATTAGCATTGAATTGTATTGTACTGAATTGTATGGAGCTCCTACTTTGAATTTTTCACTTACGTAGGCGCAGGGTCTTACAAAGAGTAAATGAAATTGTTACCAAGACATGAGATGAATATTTGTGACGTCCCACGGTCAAAGGTACCTTATGGCGGGTATGGAGTTATGCATACCCCAGTAATCTACAATAAATAAGCTATCGATAACACAAAAGATCAACCTTCTAGGTTGCGTAGTTACAGAGATATGATTTTTTGAAAATAATGTTGTGAAATTAGCAACTTTACGATAGAGAAGTTTTAAGTTTAGCCGCCTAAAAAACTATGTTCCTGAAGTAAGTTACATAGTTGACTACAAATAATAATACCTTATATATGTGAGATTAAAAAAATATTGCGACTTGTTCTGTAATGCAAATAGAAACTTTTGATATCGACTGATTTATGTGTATACTAGCCAATCTCTTGAAAATAAAGTTTTATTTCATTTTCACGATTGATTGCAATGAGCTCTCAAGATTTAAATTCTATCTATTAGAAAACGACACTGACAGACAGTTTAAGCAAAAAACAATACCGATTTAGAGGTGAAAATGTATTTTCTGACTTTTTCATATAAAATCACAAAATTGAATATTTTTACTTTTAATGTGACACACAATCAATTTTTCTGAGCACATATGAAAGAAATTCTGTCATTCAAATGAAATAAATCCTAAAACCCCAACTAAATACTATATTTAACCCCTTATGCCACTTTAAACTTACATAACAATAACAGTATTTGCTCCATACATTTACGAAAAGGTACCTTATGGAAATAAATCTAATAATACATCACTACAAAATATCAATCATATTACAGTTTATCTTTTATGAATAGAAAATATTAATTTACATTAAACTGCCCCAAATTTAATTAGTTCTTCGTCATAATAATCTTAAAAAAGACCAATAATTTGTATGTAATGAAAAGGTACCTTGTGATTAAGTTACATGATGAGGCATGATGATGATGGAACAGTTAGGATAAACTAATAATATTTTGGGGTTAAGATGGTATAAATCGTCTATTTCTTATCAATAATATATTTCGGTTGCTATTGAAGATAAGCGGCATTGAGGTTCAATGACCTCAGATATTCCATAAGGTAATGCGTCGGGTATTGGCATTTTTCAGCAAACCAATGGCTGATTTACTGCATGCGACCAAACCAAATGAAGATTATTCTAGTTAAGAAAGACTTGACGAGAGTAACTTTGGTATAATAGCAGGCTACTTGGATTTGTGATGTCGGTCTATGTACGGTTATAATATTTGCGAGGCGCCCCAACCAGAACTGAAACTATCAAATTAGTTTTGCAGAATGCTAATACAGTTCTCTACCAAACTTCTTTTCCCGTATTGACTAGTTTTTTTGGGAATTTTCAATCTTTTTTCCATAAGGTACCTTTTCTACTAAACTCTGAGACGACATTACTAGGCTTATAACTAACTTATAACAAAAATAAAAACAGGTAAACAAACGTTACGCATTAAGGTTTCAGATCACACAATAAAAAAAAATTGAGCATTTTTTCACCTCTTTACAAAACATTTCATATCTCCGAAACTAGAAACCCTCATAAGGTACCTTTTCCCGTGGAACGTCACATTTAATTATACTTATTGATAAAATTACATATACCTAGCTATACTTACACAAATATACATTATTTTTTATGTGCCTAGTGTGAATACGAAACTGTGATTGTTAGCTAGGAAGCTAGAAGAACACTAGGGGTTAAATCCGAATTTAAAAAATATTAAATAATGTCAAAATAATGCTACTACATCTAGCCAACATAAGTTTACCAGCTTACGACATGTCTGACCGCACACATAATGTTTACTGAGTCAATAATGAATCAACACACACCTTAACCAACTTTGAAGTAATTGACATTTTATCATGCAAATTTGGATCTTCTTTCAACAGAAGAAGGTGCAATTTGCAGACGCCGAGAAACCTTTGTTTTGTGAATACCTACGAGAGTATTTACCAACGTAACTATGTGAGTCAGCGATGACCATTTACTGTGAGAGAATGTGACTGACTCAGCATCAAAGAATAGTTGAGATAATATGATTCGTTCCAACATATCCCTACTATTTAATATTGTAAATGTGATAGTACCTGCGAACCTCAGTGAAAGGAGCATCGAGTATCTGAAGTAGAGATGCAACGGATAGTTGTTTGGCCGGATACCAGATATTCGGCCTACCCATCGGCCGAATATCCGGTATCCGGCCGCCGAATATTCGGCCGGCGGAACTATACCTACATTTCGGTTTTACATTTCGGCCGGATATTATAATAATGGCCGGATAGGCCGGATACCGGATAGTAACCGAATATCCGGTGCATCTCTAATCTGAAGAGTGCAAACCTCAATTTCTAGATTAATAATTAGGTAAATCCAGTAACTGTAATGCCATACGATAAATAAAAATGTGATACTAAAGTATTTGAACAAATTAAATTATTTCAGAAAAATATTTTAATTTGTTTTTTTTTATCAAGTAGAAACACTACTATATAAATTATAAACTGAAATGAATGTCATATACTAAGAAAAAGTGACCAAGGCCTCCAGTGCCCCAGGCTGGAATCGAACCAGCGTCCTCTGCTAATCGCGGGCATCGCGGCAGATGCCTAAGCCACTCGGCCACCGGGTCACAGCGGCATCGGTCAAATTTTTCCAAGTATATGCACTTCTTACTGAAGGCTTATGGCGCCCCCTGGCCATCTCTAAAATAGAACAATATGGTTCGAACCTTCTAACTAGATCACTCATGTGAGATCACGTAACAAGTATACGTAAGTAAGTATAAGTAAGTAGGTAGTAGTAGTAGTTGCTTTAGTATTGTTGGCAGCGCCATCTCTCTCGCTAGCTCAGTATCACATGAGTGATCTAGTTAGAAGGTTCGAACCATATTGTTCTACCTTAGAGATGGCCAGGGGGCGCCATAAGCCTTCAGTAAGAAGTGCATATACTTGGAAAAATTTGACCGATGCCGCTGTGACCCGGTGGCCGAGTGGCTTAGGCATCTGCCGCGATAGCAGAGGACGCTGGTTCGATTCCAGCCTGGGGCACTGGAGGCCTTGGTCACTTTTTCTTAGTATATGACATTTATTTCAGTTTAAAAATGTGATAGTAAACTCTGTCTCGCTGTCTGTTACCTCCTCACGATAATACCTCTAAACCTATTTAGACGAAGGTATGGATATAGTCTGAGGCCTGAGGAAGGACATAGGATAGTTTTGGCTTTCATTAATCATCATTCTACGCAGACAAAGTCGCGGGTAGAAGCTAGTAAAGTCATGCATATACGTAGAATATTAATTGATAAAGGATGTTTACAGATACTTATATAATCAGACTAATCATGGTCGCGTTTGACATGATAGAACGTACGGTTCATTCTGACACCGAGTGCTTTAACATAACATGTCAATGAAGTAATAACCTGTTCTTCTTGTTCTTCTTGTTAGGGGCTATATAAGGCTCCAAAGCCTATGTATCACTGCGACCATCCCTGATCTATTGTGATCGCCATCTACTACAACCCTCGATACAAACCTGCAACTTCTAACAACTTTAGTCTATAAGGTATGTCTAATATGGGCCGTGTTGCCAGATTTAAATTTATATACATTATGTATCGAGTTTTTAAAGTTTGACTTCAGTTAATATAGGCCTATTTAATTTTTAACTGTATGAACATCGGCTATTTCTCGGCAACTCTCGGTTCGTTTCATTTCGGTGTAAAGTAATCTAAATTATGTTTGTCATTTTTAACTTATTTAAGCTCATTCCGCAGTAACTATTAACTCATTTCGATAAATCTATTGGTTTATAACCAATTCTGAGATAAGGACCTGCTTATGTAATGCCCGATAATTTACAGATAACTTATCTAATTCAAGTGGATACCTCAAAACGTACTTAACTGATGATAGCTCTTTAACGGGATCAATACTAATATCAAAGGTTCATTGATTAACAGCTAATGTAGATGGCGCTTTATGGCTCCGTACATCGAAGCGGCAATTCCTTTGACAAAAGTTGACATTTGATAATCCAGTATTTACAAAAAAATTACAAAAGTCTCGGTTTTTTTCTTAGACTTTATCATATCTTTTGTTTATACTATACTCTATACCTACTATATTTTATTAAGTGTACTATGAATTTATGCTAACAGTATAGAACATTGACGTAGTTATTTATGGTTCGATTTGTTAAACAAACACTGGATGATTAGTCAAAGACACACTTGTTCATATTTAAATCGTCCATATTACGAGTACCTACTCTTTTAATGTCCTCTTGAACTTTACATAAACCCTATTGATAGAATTGTAACGTTATCTGTGACAAAAAACTTGTTCTTTCTTAGGTCACTGACAGAGTAGAGCAGTAGACCTTTAAATAACCCTTAATGTTTTTTTTAGATTAAGATTAGCCTATAATGGTTATTTTTGAGTGTAAGATATCTTGCAATAACCATTAAGAGAGCCCGGCGACGGCAGAGACTTAAGATAAGTGTTAGAAGAGAAAGCGTTAAACTGTTTGACATTATATTTTACGTTTGTGACTGATACATCGTATATGCTTATTATTCTTCTCGGCATCAGTTCAAAGCTTTTAGTTCAATGTTTTTCAAACTTATAATTTGTAGCCCCTTATGCATGCACCTCTATAAAAATTCCCATATGACTGCGAAACTTCTTCAATAATATTTTTCGAAGTTTTTTTGTGTTCCTTCTAGCAAAACTTGGGATTAGGAACACCTCGGTTTCTATGTCGTAGTTGTTTTTAACGCAAAAGCAAGTTAGGCACCCACTATCTTACATGACTTGCGTTTTGTCGCGAAACCTATTACTTGTCTGCCGCCGAAACCCTGGGAGATCGCGTACGCCACTTTTGAAATCCAGTTTTAATTAATACATACATTTTATGGTACGTACCTAATGGCAAAAAGTTCTTAAAGAGTTAAGGTAGAATATTATGAAGTTGTCAACCCTTCGAATGCGCCTGTCAAAAAATTGCTACTGAATGAATAACTTTGAAATCATAAATTTCAATCCAAATTGTCTGGGACGGATACGGGACAAGGCATACGAAATGTTAACCTTCATTAATTATGCCTGCAGTTTGCTGTAAGATTATATCGAGTTATTTCAGATTTGAGATTTGGCCGAAATTACATTTAACTAAATCCTGCCTCTTTTTTAGGGTTCCGTACCCAAAGGGTAAAAACGGGACCCTATTACTAAGACTCCACTGTCCGTCCGTCCGTCCGTCTGTCACCAAGCTGTATCTCATGAACCGTGATAGCTAATAGGCAGTTGAAATTTTCACAGATGATGTATTTCTGTTGCCGCTATAACAACAAATACTAAAAAGTACGGAACCCTCGGTGGGCGAGTCCGACTCGCACTTGTCCTGTTTTTTTTAAATTTGGTTTAATTAAGGTAGTCGCACACAGAACAGCTCGACAATAGTAAATGTTGCTCAATATGTCGAGTCAAGTGTAAACATATGGGTGCCTTACTGAAAAATATGTCTCATAGTTTTTTATTCACCGACATAAGAGCAGTACGTCTACCATCAGTTTTAACATTGACATATACGCTCACGTTTACGTAACTTACTTTCTATGCATCTCGCTCGTACTCGCATATTAGTGCAAGCGAGATGTACAGAAAGTAAATTACGTAGACGTGAGCGTTATGTCAATGTCAAAACTGATGGTAGAGGCTCTGGACATATTTTTGAGTAAGTTTTACACTTGACTGTCTAACTATCATATTGACCTCGTAAAATACCTATAGGTAGGGGTCGATAAACATCCTGTGTATTAGTTTGATCAGCTTGCCAAATCTGTCCTGCTGCCAGCTTATTACCCTGTTTTATGGAGGTTAGTAAATTATATCTAGGGCAAGTGTTAGGTTGTTATTCACGTAAAGGTTTACTATGCCCCGGGGTTTGGTTATTCAGCGCCTTTCACAAGTATCAAGAAAGGGGTTTACGACCATCGTAATAAGGGTAAGTAACTTTCATACTTTTTTCTGACTTTTGAAAACCATCTCACGATCAGAACAATTGCCCCAAAACATAATTCCGTAACGTAATGTTGAGGTTACATAGGCATGATATATGATGTGAATTTAGGAGTGCTCTTTCCGATAAATTTTATACAAAATTAGAAATAAGAATGTAACTACTCGTATCCATATCCATGCGGAACATCAAGTTATTATGCAAATATCTAGCGTGCATTAATAACAAAATGTAATCGATATAGATAAACGCTGCATGGTTAATGCTTAATGTAATTATTCGTAATACTGGAAAATAACGTGGTTAAATAGTAAACAAAACATACTTCATCAATAATGCACAATTATACACTCACGATCTAAAAAAAAAGACTGGAATAAAGGCTATTATACCTAATAATGAGAAATAATGAGAACCGAACAAAAGATAACAAGTGGGTTCATAATCACCGTCAATTTCTTATAATAATATGTTACAAATCTTTAAATACATAAAACAGATATTTATTAATTTCCATCAATCCGTTTTAGATCACGGGAAACATTTTATGTACACAGTAAAGAATGAAATAGCTGTCACCCTCAACCAACCCTCAACGCATGTATCAAATATGTTCCGTCGTGTGTAAATTCTGACATTTGTTGTAACACGCAGATAAAAATCTGCAAAAATAAAATATTCCTCGAGTCAAAAGTTGCAGACTCAGGATACTGTGTGGTGATGTGACAGTGACAGGTTTCCCTTCTCCCACTTTACCCAAAGATTCTTACATGACATTTAGACGAGTAAAAATTAGATTGAAATCGCATTCCTTTATGCTTCCTCCGCTTTAGTCATTGCAAAACCGGAGATGATTTTTTTTTCTCCGCGAACCATGTTCGACGTGTTGCCTCCCTGTCACACGTACGAATATACAAGTGCGACAAAGAGGCGTCGAACGTGGTTCGCGGTAGGCCCTCAGATTCTGAGCTGGATACTCCGAGGCTGGATGTGTAGCCAACATCGTTAACGCTCCGTAGCGAACGAAACGCAACTGTTGGCCCGATTCGAACTTTAAGATACGTCAGTTAATAGATCTAGAAATGATATGGATTAGATATGTCAGTGTCAAATGTGACGTTTCTTCAAACAAAAACGTCACTTTTCACTGTCGCACTAATATGGAAGAGTGGTAGAGCGTCACAGAGCGTTTCGTTGTTGTAGCGCAAGCGATTGTTACCTATTGGCTAGGCACCCAGGAGTACGGGCAAGGGGGGCGTGTTGAAGCGTGATGCATTAATATTTGTATTGAATTGGAATGCCATTGGTATCAATTCTTGCGTCTGAATAAAGTATGGGCCCATGCCCTGTTAACAAAACGTGAACATTTCCACCCTATTAAAGATTATATCGAAAGGTAAAAGCTTTCCCTTTATCAGAATGACTTTCTTCGCAGTAAGCATAATATAAACTTTTCTTATTTTAGGAGTGAGATGCCTATTCGAACTAAATAAACATGTTCTTCTTCATCTGTTTCTTATATTCTATATGTATTTTGCATCAATTTAGCAATAGCATACCTACCTATACATACACCGTGTTTTTTTTGATTTCCGTTAATTTCAAGGGTGCATTCCTGAGCTTAAATCAAGTAACTTTCTCAAAGACACCGATGTTCTAATTAAGTCCATTTCGGAGATAATCCATAATTTATTTTTTTTCTATAAGGCCTCTACAAGCGTGTACACTTGCCTTAGGGCCGGCTTACATATTGATTAGTGATTAGAATGAGTTCATACATTTGCTACTAAACTTAAGTACAATCTCGGTCGATTGATGTACGAAATGACATTGATATGTCACAGATTTCAATTGTTTGGTTGAGTTAAATGTAATGCCCGTGTTACAACAACGCTATATGCTACATTTAATTACTTTTTAAACAAAAAAAAAAACAAAAAAGAAAACAAAAAAAATCTTTTTTTTTTTTAAATTAACTATGCCATTTAGTTCTTATAAACGTACT
Source organism: Cydia splendana (assembly GCF_910591565.1). NCBI lineage: Eukaryota > Metazoa > Arthropoda > Insecta > Lepidoptera > Tortricidae > Cydia > Cydia splendana. The sequence continues at coordinate 5,831,633 of NC_085973.1, read as the reverse complement.
TAACTATACCCCGAAGTTAACGGAATTCAATAAAAACACGGTGTATATATCAAGTGAGGAATGAGAAATAATTTAGGTAAGCTCGAGCACGGAAGCCTACGTGGGCTATGAAAGAAAGAAAGAAAGAAAGAAAGAAAGAAAGAAAAGACATTTATTTATGACTATTTGAATTAGAATTATTATCGTTTATACACAATCGTCGTCAAAAAAAAATCCCACTGCACAATAAAATTACAATTGCTCGAACAAATGAAATTGTTATCATAGCCATTATAATTTATTAATTTGCATACCAATTATTGTTAGCCAAAATTTCAAAGTTAAATTCCTCTGTTTTTTTTGTACCTGGAAAAGAAAAAACCGGACAAGTGCGAGTGGGACTCTCCTACCGACGGTTCCGTACTTTTTAGTATTTGTTGTTATAGTCATCTGTGAATATTTTAACTGTCTAGCTATCACGGCTCATGAGATATAGCCTGGTGACAGACAGACGGACAGTGGTGTCTTAGTAATAGGGTCCTGTTTTTCCTTTGGGTACGGAACCCTAAAAATGGAAATACAGTTGAACTTTGACCTTAGAATAGGTCGTTAACGAGGAGCAGTCCAAATGTTCGCGACCTCTGACTTTCTACATTTACTCCTGGATACGGAGGTGGAGATGTATCTCACCGATTAGGGGAATGCCGGCTTGTAAACGATTTGTGATAATGCGAAGCGATTAACCCACATTCTTGTGTCGGCTACATCCTTAGATGGTAGTTATCAGTATTTAGCGGCGAAAGTAGGTGGTATATCTAAAATTAACTTAGTACGTATTTAGGTCGAGTGCCTAATGAAATTGCTAATTTAGCAATTTGAAATTTATTTCTTCTTTTCTATACCTAAGTACAATAAGATTTAGGTCGGTTGCAGCAATTGTTATTATTAAAATCCCTTGTTTCTTTCTATCCATACGAAGTTGTAAATAATAAAGCAAAGACACTTTGTTTTGGTTTTAGTATTTACTAGGTACAGTCAGCAGCAATAGTAACGGATGAAAGAACGTGCCAGAAGTATACACGTTCCACCCTGGAATATTTTTCTAAATACATACTGATATATCTCTACAGTTACCAGTGATGACTTACGGCTCCGAAACGTGGTCTTTCACTATCAGCCTCATCTCAAAACTCAAAGTCGCTCAACGAGCTATTGGAGAGGGCTATGCTCGGAGTTTCTCTACGTGATCGAATCAGAAATGAGGAGATCCGTAGACGAACTAAATTCACCGACATAGCCCACCGGATTAGCAAGCTGAATTGGCAATGGGCAGGCCACATTGCACGCAGAGAAGATGGCCGATGGGGTCGAAAAGTGCTCGAGTGGAGACCACGGACTAGCAAGCGCAGCGTAGGACGTCCACCCACAAGATGGACAGACGATCTTGTTAAGGTCGCCGGAAGACGCTGGATGCGGGTCGCTTCCAACCGGCACGTATGGAGGTCCAAGGGGGAGGCCTATGTTCAGCAGTGGACGTCTTATGGCTGAGATGATGATGATGATGATATCTCTACAGTTCGCGTTCGTATCTGTAATACCTACTAGATTACCTAGTCTAATTGTGCTAGCTGCTACATACGTAGACGCATCTCCTTTTGGTATACTTTCGACGCGTAATCTGATCCGCTCTTTTTGATGCTTACTGTACATGTAACACAAACGTCAAATGTTTTGATATTATAATTCCATACCGTGTTCTATACCTTAATGAATAGCTCAAGATGTACCTCAGTAATTCGACAATTTACCGCACATTTTCACTTTGCATTTTATATAACACATAACCGCCATTTGATAAGCGCTCTCAATGATCCCATTTCCTCAATGACCGGCCTTATTTGCTGCGTGTTTGCTGCCAACAACGCGCGCTTTTTAAGACTCCATCAATCTTCTGCCGAACCATTATCCTAACCTAACGTAACACCGGAACGAGGCATTACAAACAAACCACCCACGTAATCGATAAGACAATAGCCCTTAAGCTAACGAATTAAAGGTCTAAATCGCATGTTTACCTGAGGGCCTACCGACAACACCGAAGTTTGACAATTGCGGGCATCTTTCTCTGTCACTCTAATTACTCCTTAATTGGAGTAGAAGAGATATTTGCAAACTTTGGTGTTCGCGGTAGACCCCCTGGTTTACAAACTTAAATTTGCAGTCTTAAAACCCGCGCAGAAACGTTTAACTTCAGAAATATGAATGGGAATGCTGAGATAGTATGTCGGATAACGGTAAATGTAAGTTGGTTTGCGACAGCGAGAAATGCTGCATCTCAAGTCAGGGGATTAGCCATGTGGAAACAGATTAATAGAGCACTACCGGATCTGTGGAATTGATTAACATTGTAACATGAGTGACGTCGATGTGAAAAGTCGGTCATTGCTAAATGCTGGTTAAGTTGGTAGTGAACCAATTGTGAGCGCAAATCTATGCAAGGTCGCACATTGCGCTACTATGTAAAAAATAACAGTGAAGGAGAGTCCACAGGACAGAAAACTAGTGTGTTATCGCGAACAGCACATTTTTCTCTCCTGTGGGCAATAGTTAACAGCTTGTGGGCATGTAAGCAATGATTTTATCATAGTTCTCTAAATAAAAGGAGGACCTTTTCACGTGGATAAGGGTTAAAAAAGAAAATTAACCTTTACAGCCCTTAACTCTTGTGTATGTCTACAGGAAAGACATAACACAGTGATCTGTTTGACCCACGAATGAAGAAAATACTTAATTTGGACAAGGAAAGTGTGTCGACGGCCTTATACAAAATGGGATCTAAGTTCTCAATCTATCAATCACCAATAAGAATTTCAAAACAATAATGTTTAATGTTTATTTACTTTTAAAAATGCTAATGAGATGAGACATTGTATGTAAGTACAATCAGCAAAAATAATAAATAATTTTGCCAACATTGAATAATTTTACGGTTTAGACTCACTTGATTTTAGTCACTCGCGCGACATGTTTCGGACTTTTCGGAGAGCCTAGGTCTCCTTTCTCGAGCACTAACAGTGCGAGCAGCGTTCACGACGGCCGTTTATCGCGTACCGTAAAATTATTCAATATTAGTATGACTCACAACAGTTTAAATTCGAATTTTGCCTACGAAAGTTGCTCCTTTTAAAAAAAATACTGTTCCTGAATATTGGTAGTGAAAATTTCACACGCTAAATGCTGACAACATGGATAGCCGTCGCTGTGACGCTTAAAATGGAGTAACCGGCGTTTTTAAATCACCAAGATTTACTGTATAACGTGGGAGTCACAACTTTATAGGACTGACTCATAGCTGTTTACATAAACCGATGACACAAATCGTTTCGTCAGCGTCCAAACTTACAAGAAGTCCATTCGATACACGGAAAATCGATCGGTTCCGAACTATATACTTAATAGATTGTGTTACCATAAATCTTGGGCGATACGGGCGGAAAACTTCGCGCCTAAAAATACTTTCTGTAAGTATTTCTCTGTGATTAATTCCTGATTGAGCGTTAAGGAGCTTATTTAAGAATGACTCCTACATCACTTACGTAAACGATAATTTAATTTTGTAGCTATAAGTACTTATACATCCACGTTCCTATTATTATACTTGTGAAGGTCTCGAAAACCAATTTTCGATGAATGATTGGGTAATTTAACCTGGGCTTTGGGTGTGGGAAACGGTATTTTAATGAGAAATAGGTTTGATTTAAGGAAAAAATATTAGCACAGGTGTAGGAAAAGTGACAGTACCTACTTAATCCACTCCATGAGTTGACGTTCTACGTAGTACTATTAGTTATTCTGTGGATCTACGTTTAATTTGCGCGGTTTGCGTAGGGTGGTATTTCACCTATCCAATTTCTTTGTCCGATATCATTGCGTCTCACTCTCTCATTAAGCAAAATGTGAGACGCAATACACATTGGACAAAGGAATTGGATAGGTGGAATACCACCCGTAGGTATATACGTTTATATGCAGCCCCATCCATCAATACTGTCGTGGCTTCCAACCACCGTGGCGACCTGACGTAGACCGACTGACTGACTGGCTGGCTGACAGACATATTAGGAACGACCGAAATTTAAAATTCGACATCACAATCACAGGACAAAAACACACCAGTTCTTGACGGACAGCCATGACAGACAGACCGTTTAAATGCTCTTGTCGGTGGAATAATCGAAATTCTTCTTTACAGACTGCCAGTTTCTTGACTTCCACGTAAGTTTGCTAAGTCAGATTACTCTATTATATGTAAGGTACATTTAGGTAAGAGCAGTCTGAGACTTCTGAAGGGTATCATTACTGGTCATAACACCCTCAACAGACACCTTAAGATAATGGAAATTAGCAGAGATGCCTCCTGTCCACACTGTGGTAAGGAGGAGACTAGCTTACACCTACCAGCGGAATGTATTATGTATGCGGCACCGCGATATAATACATTCGGTAAAGACACACTAAAAGAGAACGAACTAAAGGACGTCGAACTTAAAGATGTCCTTCAGTTCTGCAGGAAAATAAGAAGATTTGAGGAGAATGGTGAGGGAATGCCGCCGGGACAGTAACCTGCAGCTCCGACTCCAGGGAACGGGGCTGAATGAACGCGACAAGCGATCGACAGCCCGCCTGCTTCCGGCCAGGCGTCCCTACACTACATCTACATCTACATCTACAAGGTACATCTACTATGATATTTATATACAAGAATGATATTTCGTGCTTGCCCTGCGCAACTTGCCATGTCACTACTGCGCGTCAATTGAAGACCCCTCGACCTTGCAGTTCCGCATTACAATGCAAGGTAATATGATACTATTTTTTATGACTTTCCAACGCAATTACGATAAGTATGGTTGTTATTTTATTAGTAAAATAATAATTACATATGTGATCACATTTTTCCTGTAAACACAATAAATGTAGGTTACAACAAAATCAACAAATAATAACCGATGGCACAGAATAAATAATAGTACTACCGTATAGAAAGGAAACTTCCTACAAAACCGAAGTTTGACAGCGGTTCAGGGTCGAATCATGCTATCCCTTTCTAATATATGGCACTATCCCTTTCGGCTATTTAGGGTTGTCAAAATTCAAGTGATTATCTTATCTGTGGTCGTGCACGCAAAAGGAAGTCAAGTGGTGCCAACCCTAATAATTGCTCGGAGCAATGCTGAGCCGAGCGGAGCCGAGTTTGGCCGATCTCAGGAGTTTCGCACCCCTGCCGACGGGTAGGTATGGTACTTGGTACTATCACCCACACTGTTAACTGTGCATTGGTAAACCTTATTACAAAATGCATAAGGTCCACCCTTGGACAGTAAGAGTGTTGCTGTTTGTAGGTAACAGATACTCTTATGTAAATTCATGGTTGTAAAAAGTTGCCACATCAAAACACATTTACTCACTTATACCATGTTTTGAAAGACGTTTTTCCTTTTTCAGATATATTAAGTTTACTTATAGTACAGTCAACTGTAAAAATATGGGTGTAGACAACTTACTCAAAAATATGTCCCATAGTTCTTAATTCACTGACATAAGAGTTATGGGACATATTTTTGAGATGATTTGTACACCCATATTTTTACAGTTGACCGTACTATTAATTTTACTTCAAATCGAAGAACATAGAAATTAATCATGCAAAGCCTAGGTATTAGGTGTAAATGAGGACTAAAACCTATTCATTTAACTTACATTCCTGCACACGCGAAGCTATTAAAATGCAACCAGCCTATTTAAAGCCTCAGTTCATTTGAATATCCGTTTAGCATTCCCGCTACTCAGCCACTAGGGAAAAAGCCTCAATTAATCTAAAGGTCAAATCATATACGAATGCCCTAAATAAGGTTGCTGTCTTGTAAGGAAAACGCACTGTAGCATTGCCGTCTTTTGTTTATATGTAAATGATCTGTAATTTATAAATGGAATGTGGTTTCTCTAGTGCGTTGAAATATCTATGCAGTTAAGTTAATTGATGTTGGTTTTCAATGTTCTAATAAAAAAAATACTTTCCTTATACTTTATGTGTTATATGTTATGAGTTTGAAGTTATTTAATAATAAAAATAGGTAATGTTGGCTGGGAAATATACCGCAATTAGGATGGTAAAGGATAAAATCACTTAGGTATCAAATAATAACATACATATGTCATAGTTGTGTATTATACTTACATATTATAATGTTTATCGTCCTATAAGTACCGAAACTCAGTAAAGCTATTATGCTTAGTAAACTAGGAATAAAATACTTGTAAAATGTCCAAACATTTTTTTTAACGTTTTAGACAAAAACCCGGCTGTGGATAATCTTTATGACGGTAGCCATATTTGCAACTTTAATACCGCGTTTATTTTATTTTACTTAAACGGCGCTCGGTCAAATCTCTAGGTGTATTTAAAGCTACGGGCTTAATCCGCACCCAAAGGGCAATAACGTGGTAATGACAATAAAACCTAATTGGGGTATTAACCGGGTATGACCGAGTATGCGGGTGGGCACTGGGCACTTGTGACCACTCGTTACCTTGCGCGGTGTCGAGGGACTAGGGGAGTTCATGTTGTTCATATCAATGCCCAGCGCTTAATAAAAACACTCAGAGGCAATGAAGACGGTGCACTTTTGTACATATTAAAATTATTTTAAACCACCATGAGTAACCCATGTAATTTGATCGAATACTCAAAACGGATCCGAATTACGTGAGTTTGAGCGAGTACTTACGTGAGAGATAAAGTTTATAAAATATTATATGTATGTTCGAATGGCCGGGGGCACATGTTTTTTTTTTCAAAATCATTTCACGATTACATTAACTTCGCTAGAGCGATATAAAATTGAATTTAAAGAGGGATAGAGAGGAGTGGATTCGATTCTAAGGAGCTAGGCTGCTTTGATTGATTTAATACCGCCCGCTCCAAAAGTAACATCGATTCCATTAATTTATTTACTTTTAAGAAACGTTCTCCTTAAATGAATACTTACCATTAAGCAGAACCTTTAGTGAAGTAATCATAGCAGTATGACTTTGAAAGTGTAATTCACAGAAATGTTACAATGAAGCTCATTTCATTCAACAAAGACTGCTGTAATAAAAAATAACTCACTTTGAATACTTAAGGCGTCATTAGATAATAACTCGAGACAGAGTACGCGATATGCTAATCGCATAAATGGGACGATGTTTATAAAAATATGGTCATAGAACTCAAAGATCAAGAACACAATATAATGTTATCGCTTCCGCTACATATAAAAAATAAATCAGGAAGATAATATATGTAAACAATATCGCAAAGTATAGAAAACTAGAATAACTTTACTTGGCTATGACAATTTTTGTGATAATGATAACGAATTGTCAACATTTTCAAGTCTACAGACAAAGCAAAATATGCAAAGTTGTACAACAAAAAATATACAAATTATGCAAAATTTGACAGTTCGGTCAAGACATCATTAAAGTCTTTTTATAAACTTGGACAATGAACACAAACATGACATGTAGACATGTCGTCGTGTGTCACTTTCTCGAATCAAATAGTATCTCTGAACAAAAGACCGGAAGAAATTGGTAAATGGTAACCATGTTTAGAAAGGCGGATGTCCAGCGCCAAATATTAGCAACACAACAATTTTCCTCGCAGTTCCTACAATTATTTTCAAACAACCTACTATTATTTTAAAACGCAACGAACTTGGACTAACGGAATACCTCCATGCGCTCTGCCTTACCGAGCCTAACAGACGTAAGTCATTGCAAAAATCATTCAATTATGGACCTTATTCTTGCGCAACTAAGTCCAAATTCAGGCTGGCTTTCCAAGGGCTGTTACGGCGGTCGTCAGTAGTGGGGTTGTGCTGGTACTAAGTCATGCGAAAAATTGCTCATTAATGTTACGAGCAATTAATTTACAAGTTGACCGTATGCTCTAGTTATGACGTAGCTGTTGACTCATTTAATGGGTGCTTACTTCAGATTAATTGTTGCTTAAAAACTAAATAATATAGCTAATGAAAATAAAAATACTAAATTTAGAATTTTATTCTTTTTCGTTAGCTTTGAATAAAATTAGGTATCGGGTCGTCTATAAATGTGAGTTAAAATTTGGTTGGTTTGAAGAGCTCCTCACTCTGGGTGGGATTAAAACGAAATCTTAAAAAAATGTTATGAGACTTTCGATTGAGCTATATCTATGTAGAGTGTCTTAGGATTTTACCGAAATTTGCGTCTATGAGTAAATCTTAATTAAGAGTGTTTCTAGTAAGTATTCTAGACAAAAGAAAAACATGACGAAAAAACAAAAAGCATCAACTCGTCAACACATGGACTGGAACAATTAACTGCATCGCTCAGCTAATTAATAATTGTAATAATTTCTATTTAAACATACTGAAGCAAGGAAGATGAGCGTCTATTAATCATGTTAAGACATTTTGATTACGAAGACGGAAGCTACTAAATTGTCTAAATTGTTCCAAATTACCTGCCTTAAAGGAACTTTGAAATGCTTAATTAAGGTAATTTGTGTTACGCACTGAAATGTTCCAACAACTTCACTCTCACGCTATAGGTAGGTATTTAAAGATTCAAAGGTGTATATAAATAAGAATACTTTAATACAAGCTTCCAAGCTATCCATAAGTACATTTTAATATTTTTAACTTCAACAAGAGTTTGAAACATAATAAGATTAAAAAGAAAAGTTAAACACCGATAGACGAAAATACAATTAGAAACTGTGGCTAAATAGGTATGATAAAATGTACGTGTAATCTCAATAACTCATTTTTAAAATTACCGCGAACGTAAAAATAATCAAAAATTCCTACTAATCTGCCTCTCTATCGCCCGAATATCCAAGAGAAATGTCGATGTTCGCGTAAGGTAAGGTGGGGTAAGAGTAACATAGTTTATTTTGTTCGGGGCAAGAAAAACAGTATGAGGATTCCATAGGGCGATTGTGCACTACAATGATTTTACTGTCCGGAAGTCTGAGTTTTCATGGTCCGATATGGCATGAAAAAAACGGATGATTGGCTTGTACACTTGTCCGTCTTTTTACTCGCAGGTGCGGCGCAGTGGCATGAAACACCAGCCCCCCGCCCCCCCTAGGCCGCCCCCGTCCGGCCAAGTCATGAATAATACTAATTCCAGACGCAGTGCACAAGCATAAACAGGTTTTTCATAGCTGTCATAGCGGACCGGAAAAAAACTGTCCGGAATGGGGAAAAGTAAAATGTCGGACGGTAAAATTACGTCTAGTGCACAAGCTACTACATATATACATTTAATGGCGTGCCATATCGGACCGTAAAAACTCGGACTGCCGGACAGTAAAATTCATTGTAGTGCACAATCGCCCATAGAAGTGATAGTCTTATCCCGGTTATCACCGTCTTAGCCCACCTTACCTTATAGCTCCCTATATTGAATACATACTAGATCCCGACGTTTCGAACCCTTTACAGCGTTCGTGGTCAACGGGTGACTGAGGAAAAACTGTACTGTGCAAAAACTACCCACTTACCCCAGCTAGTGATTGCAATCCGGATTATTCGAAGTTCAAAAATCCGGATTTCGGAGCGTTTAAAATCCGTTTTAAAATTCGGATTTTGAAAAGAAAAAACCGGTTTTTCGGATTTTTTCCCACCAGTACTAATTTGCTCAAAATTAATGCTAATGCGAAATAAAAAGCGGTGCACATGAAGCGGTAACGCGGGAGAGCTATTGCCAGCCGGGCATTGCGCGTCGCGCACTCGCTCGCACCTGTATGCTTGCCCCGCGTCCGCTTTTTTTATTGGCGTAGCAGCCCAAGTAACATAACAAAATTTGGTACTGAGAACGTTTTGGAGCGTGCTAATTAGTGTTCATGATTAGCACTATAATGGTGTTGTCTTCTTCTTTGTCATCACACTCTTGTCAAAGTGGTCGTGGTCGTCATGTCAGGGCCGGTGGCAAGCTTCACAATCCGTCGCCATTCCTCCCGTACTGTAGCCCTTCTTGTACATTCATGGCCTGGTTCATTGAAAATGGTGTTGTAAACGTTTACAAAACCCCAGATAGGCCCTAGTTTTATCACTGATTTATTCTATAAACATTACATAAAGGCTCTCACGGTGATAAATCAGCTCTATGGTTGAAATGTAAAAGTGACGAGAAACGCTCTTTAGTACTAAAATAGTGCTGTCTGCAACGTTTATGTCGCAATTTGGAATTATAAAAGTAACCAATGAAACATGTTTATAGTGCTATTTTGCACCGTAAACGATTCCAGTGATCTTTTTTATCATACTTGCGTCGTGGGTGCCTAAAAAATTATATAAGTTAATTCGCCATTGTTTCTTAAACTGACATTTGTATTTAGGTAATAAAAAGGATGTACTAAAAAGCATTTGTGGGCCGTTACTATGCCGGTACATTGTACATGCGAAAATAATTGTATCGATAGAATTATTATGCTGATTTCAAATTTGACAATAAGCTCTCATAATTTTCATGTTTTAATTAAATTAAAATTAATAAAATAAGGTCTTGTTCCAACTGTGGCTGCTATAGTACACATAGGCTCCAGCCGTGCCGCTAATGTGCTATTATGGCAGAAAACAGCAGCCATTTTTTAAGTTGCGATTTAAGTTATTTAGCAACGTACCAGGTAAATTTTATGGTACTATATAGCACTACATATAGAAAAACTTTCATGACTTTTAGAGAACTCTTCTAGCCTTATAGCGATGTTAAGAGAGCTTTTAAAAAGCTACAACGTTACGTAATGGTCGTGCAAAGTCATTTTATAGTGCAGATTAATCCTCTAATAGTGTTTACGATGCTGCTACAGTACTAGTACTATAAAAGTTACTTTGACGCATTATTAGTGCAAAATAGGTACACAAAAGCATCAGTAAAGTCGTCTATAGTATTAAATAGTACCATAATCGCTTTTCAAGAGGTCAACCGCCGAATCCAACTCGGTTGGGCAGCGTTCGGGAAACTACGTAATGTCTTTTCGTCCGACATACCTCAGTGCCTCAAGACGAAAGTCTTTAATCAATGTGTGTTACCAGTGATGACTTACGGCTCCGAAACGTGGTCTTTCACTATCGGCCTCATCTCAAAACTCAAAGTCGCTCAACGAGCTATGGAGAGGGCTATGCTCGGAGTTTCTCTACGTGATCGAATCAGAAATGAGGAGATCCGTAGACGAACTAAAGTCACCGACATAGCCCACCGGATTAGCAAGCTGAAGTGGCAATGGGCAGGCCACATTGCACGCAGAGAAGATGGCCGATGGGGCCGAAAAGTGCTCGAGTGGAGACCACGGACTAGCAAGCGCAGCGTAGGACGTACACCCACAAGATGGACAGACGATCTTGTTAAGGTCGCCGGAAGACGCTGGATGCGGGTCGCTTCCAACCGGCACGTATGGAGGTCCAAGGGGGAGGCCTATGTTCAGCAGTGGACGTCTTATGGCTGAGATGATGATGATGATGATGATGATGATGATAATCGCTTTTTGCATATCTATTACAGTGCAGCACTTCAAAGATTCTTTTGTATGATCCTATAAGCGTTCTAAGAGCTAAATTATAGTACTTAAAAGGTCTTTAATCTTATAGAAACAAAACGCTTTGTTAAAAACCTTTATAGTACAAGCAGTCACAATGGTTACCATTATAGGCCTACTATATCACTGTTTGGTGATAAAATGCCTTAGTTATAGAACCTTTTGTTACTTGGGAGTGTACGTATGTATTTTGTTTTTATTGTTTTTTAAAGATTTTGTTATTGGCGTAGCAGTGTACGCATTCTGTTTTTTTATTTTTAATAAAAACAACTTAATTTGATTGTTTGTTTCACTTTGCCTTTATGCCACATATTCCTTTCTTAAAATCCGGATTGAATCCGAACTTCGGATTTCGGTCAAACTAAAATCCGTAAATCCGGATTTGAAAAATGTTCACGGATTTGCAATCGCTAACCCCAGCTACACACGTTAACTATAAATCGTAGCGATTAATCTGTGCAGTCCGATTTGCGCAGTTTTATCTACCGTGTGTATGACATATCGTTACGATAATCGACAACGATTTATAGTTACGTGTGTAGCCGGCATTACAAAATAACGAAACCATCATAAACTACAAATTTTAAGGCCAGTTATACATGCAAAATTGGTTCATAAGGCGAGTTCTACATTACAACTATTTTCAAGTAAAGCTAAAAATACGCGATAAAACTGAATAATTATGTCAATAAAATATTATCCTTTTTGAAGTCTATGCGTTACCAACTGATATGTTTGAAGTCGGTGCCAAGCCAAATTTTGAAGCATACCATGATTTTGGTGCGATTCGATAAGGATGTACCTACGTTGGATTGCCTTACACGACACGACGACAATGAACGTTCTTTCTGTAGGTACAGTCGACGTTAAAAATATGTTTACACTTTTCGCCTTATTACAAAGGAGTAAGGTGCAAAAGTGTAAACATATCTTTGACGTCGATTGTATCTAAGAACACACCTCAGAACACACGATCAAACCTTCTTGGCGCAGTCTGTACCATGTTTGTCGGCACATTAGTGGAAATCCAATGCATTTTTTTCCGTCGTATTTTTTAAAGAGCATTTCTTACTAATGCTCGAACAGTCTATAGCACGCAAGTGTGAGATTGGGACTGAGTAATTTCCCGTCCCTTATCCAGAGGACTACATTTCAAAATATAAAACAATTCAAGAAATTTACCTTCTTGTCAAATTTCACCTAAAGCGGTTCAGTTGTTTAGCTATGAAAAGGCGACAAAGAGGCAGACAGAATTACTTACAAATTTGTAATAGTTATTAGTACAGTTCTAATGGGATTTATAGCAATAAAGCTGATTATTTTTGACTGGTATTGTTACTACTTGGCTTGGCACCGACTTCAAACATATCAGTTAGTAACGCATAGACTTCAAAAAGGATAATATTTTATTTCAGCCTTTTTGAAGTCGGTTTGCTTTTTTTTGTAAAAAGTTTTTATTTTTCCATTTTTAGTTTTAACGCATTGTTAAGAGCGCGACGCATGAATAAAAAACAAGATCATGCTTAACACTAAATTCGTGTACCTATTTCTTTAATAAATATGTAATCAGGAATTTTCTCGAGTCCGTCTGGGAAATTATAATTCCTGTCACTACTACACTAAATCCATCCTCCGCCCCGCCACTGACCCAATCCCTCAACGCCCCGATCACTCAACCTCACAGCGCATCAACCCCTGATCCAGGAACCCCTCGACCCTGAACCAGAAATTTTCTCGAGTCCGTGTAGGAAATTATAATTCCTGTCAACTAAATCCATCCGCCCGCCCCGCCACTGACCCAATCCCTCAGCCCCCGATCACTCAACCTCACAGCACATCAACCCCTGATCCAGGAACCCCTCGATCCTGAACCAGCAACCCTTCAACCGCCATTCCCCGACCCCTTAATCCCTGATCCCTTAACTCCTAACCCTAATCCCCGATAAGTAGCCTTACCAGCTTACCACGAGTTTGACATTGATATATTCGCTAGCATGTTTGTAACTTGCTTCCTATGTATCTCGCTCGTACTAACCTTAGTGTGAGCGAGATGCATAAAAAGTTACATTTAGATGCATAAGACGTTAGCGAATGTGTCAATGTCAAACTCGTGGTAAGGCTACAGTTGCAGTACATCAAATTGGTGGTTTTCGGAAGCAAATGCTCGAGTTACTTTAGAAAACCCCGAAATCACTTAACACGTGCCTTTAAAAATTGAGGAGTTCCCTCAATTCCTCATGGATTCCATCATCAGACCAGAACCAAAAGTAATACGGAAACACCTTGGAGGTAACTTCTTCCAAACAAAAAAAGAATTACTCAAATCGGATCACAGGTGCCGGAGTAATCGCTGAACATACTTACATTTAAAGAAATCATCATCATTATCATCAAAATAATCATCATCATCAGGTCTACTCCATCAAATTGGTGGTTTTCGGGAGAAAATGCTCGAGTTGCTTAAGAAAACGCCCAAAACACCATGCATGTGCCTTTAAAAATTGAGGAGTTCCCTCAATTCCTCATGGATCCCATCATCAGAACAGAACCAAATTAAAATGGGACCAACTCGGAGGTAGCTCCTTTCAAACATAAAAAGAATTACTCAAATCGGACTACGGATGTCGGAGTAATCGGTGAACGTACATAGAAAAAAAAAAACAAAAGAAAAAATAGCCACAACCGAATACAGAACCTCCTCCTTCTATGAAATTGAAGTCGGTTAAAAAAGGATTCACTCCCTCTGTTCGCTGTTTACTTAGTATGCAAATATTTTGAGTAATATACAAATTACGACAGTAGCAACGTGCCATTAGGTAATTAATAATACGAGATAAGGACTGTAAGTCAAGTTAGCACTCTATCTCGAAACATAAATAACGAGTTATTTGTCGTAATTAGTCATCGCGTATCTCCGTTCATGGCCTTTGGGACTTGTTCAATATTTCATATTTATAGCTTCTATAAAAAGAACTTAAATTCATTTATTATATATAATAAGTGTTATAACATGAATATAAAACTAAAACTAACTACAATTAAAATAAGTAAACTAAAAATTAAAAATACTTATGGCTTTGGTAGGGTTGCTATGGCCAATCTTTGCGCGAGAAAGCCGCCTGCGCGAGGGTCACCTGTGGCCTCCCTTAGGCGTTTGCCGAGCGCCTTGTGGAGCCCCCGTGCCCCCCTACCCCACAAGCCTAGTGTCTCTTTAAAAAGATATTTTAAGTGCATGTAGGCGGGAAGCCATTATTTTCTCTCTTACCGATATTCATATTTTGTCGGGACACATAATAAATGTGTCAACAAACGATATCTACAAAGCTGCTTGTTCTTTGATGGAAAACATAAACTGGAAAATATAACCATTATTTATTACATACGTGACTTGAAGTGATTTCAATATATGTATTATGTAAGTATCTATAAGTACTTATAGGTAGGTACAGTTTTTTACCATGGTAATATGTATCAGTAATGATAACAATAAGTAAGTTATTGAATACACTACTCTCTAAATTGCATAGGTAATTACAGTTTCCTTTTATTACTTACTTTAATTTAATTATATTAGGTAATTAGAAAACCCTATTGTATGAGCAGTTCAAGAGCTCATAACACAATTAAATATTACCTAATCTTATTATTACTTTCCAATTATAAATAACAAACTATATTTGAAGCGTGGATTATTGTTACTAAAACGTTACCAATATTTTAGTCGGTGCCCGCAAGAAATAGTCCCAATATTCCCAAGGCGACCTATTACTAGTATTCCCAAATTCGTTCAGAGGGCCTTCCGCTAACCACACTGAGAGAAAAATCATTAGTAAACTAAACCAGGAATTAAAAAACAGTTCTGTACTGGGGGAAAAAATGAAATTTAGTAATAATTATAGACGTTTCACTATTTCTGTAAAGTTTATGTATTTCTACAAACAGCTCAGTAATCCTAAATCTAATTTCAACAAACAGATAATAGAAATTGCAAGAACTAATAGAAATTGCAAAAGTCAATTTGTTCCTCTTAGTTGACTCTCCTTGTCCCCGGATTAAGTTTATTTTTGTAATTCTAAGTGTGTTTTTGTTATCCTTTTCTCTCAGTGCACGTTCGACGTGTTGCCTCCCTGTCACACTTACGTACGGATTTACAAGTGCGACAGAGGTAACACGTCGAACGTGGTTCGCGGTAGGCCCTTAGCTTCTGTTAGGAACACAGATCACTTGTTGCTGTCGAATTGTTGACGCGGGCGCTGTCACTTTCAATAGTTTCTCCTTATATGGATATGCAACTTAGCAGTTCGGCTCGCTCGGACTTGACAAGTGTGAGAGTTGGTTGACCGCGAGTTTGTGGATATAATAAGTATTTAAAGTAGTTATGGACTACCTACCTACCTACCTGCTTATGGTATGGTATACCTACCTACTTATTATGTCTAAACCTGAGAGTGAGAGCACAGCGCTGTGATCTCACCTGAACGACGGGCTCAAATAGGCGCATATTGGTGACACCGCTTCCAGTGTATCAAACATAAATCGTCCCCTGCCTGATATACGGCCACATCTCAATATTTATGATCATTGGAGATTCAATCTTAAATAACACTAATCAAGTAAACTTTCAAATACTTAATCATAAATTTTGAGACGTGGATGTGGCCGTATAGCAGGCAGGGGACGAAATGAGCCAGAAAGTAAGTTGTTACGTTCAACCTGCGTTACTTCTACGAGTATACATGGTCTCCCCAATGGACTTTATATTGCGGAGTCTATGTAACATAGCCAATAGGTGTAAAGGACCGATAAATGGCGCCTCGTGTATTCAGCGTGCAACACGTGGCTTTACTAAATTAAGGGATACCTACAGGGTATGTGATTGGCTGTAATTAAGACTACATTTGCTGCGAGTATCTTGGATACAACACCGTACAAACGTCTCCATACCCTCTTAAAAAACTACCCGCCCATAGAAAATGGACTAGCTAAATGTAAGAAACAGCCAAATTTTTTTTTGGCGGTTTCGCGGTTGGTCCCATAGTAAAAGTTGCTCCGTTTAATCTCAAAACCTCCCTGGCAACGGGAATGCACTTATTTTTTGGCCACCCTGTAAAGCCAGGTAGTCAGTCGAGTCAGGCAGATTAGTCAGATGTTGTAACAATAGGTAGGTACCGTCAATTATTTTAACGGAGTTTTATTACTAAACCCAAAGACGGAACGTTGTTGTTAAAGGATTCCGTTACTGCAAAAACAGTATCAATTACGTAAATAAAAACAAGAATATAAATAATCTGTCGTAACTTTCATACATAAAAAGATTTACGCTTAAACTCGTAAACAACATTGACAGTATTCGTTATAATTTGCATGAGTAATATGTTCTTACCTGTTTGCCCTCATTTCTAGACATTCCCATTTCATTGTGAACAATCTCGTTAGAGCTAGACTAATACAAGTCTGCAGCGATTTTGATAGCCCACGCAGTGTTATTTTAGACGTCATAATATCATAGAAGTTTGGCATTTCAAATAACACTTGCACTGCGTGGGCTATCAAAATCGCTGCAGACTTTTCTTGGTAGTAATTTGCTACTTGTGTAGTAATTTTATTTAATAGCATAGTCAAAGCAAGTCACAGTCACATGAGGAAGTGATCTGAATATGTAGGTAACCTATGTATATTACTTTGCACCTGTGCAAATAAATATACATAGGCCACTTGCTAGAAATCATATTTCTACTCGCGTCTGTAGGCACATTATATTAGATCGAGTGTATTCTGCCTATAACTTATATGTATAAATGTAGGACTTTATTTCTAATTTAACACCAAGAAATCATAAATTAATTTAAATACACTTCGTAGGTAATTTTATAGCAAAAAAAGGTTTTCAGCTTTTATAGGCAATAGTTTCAGTGAAAGTTTTATAGTTATAAAACTTATAAAGGTTAAAAAGTTTCAAAATAGGCAATAGTTTCAGTGAAAACAAAATGTAATCTGTCAATCAATATATAGAAAAAAAAAACAACAAAAAACATAGACAAAAAGTAAAGAAATGTAAAATTGTGTGCAGTCTTGTACACAGCGTTTGTTTCATTTTCTCGTTTCAGTATAAACGCTACATTTTAGGCAGAACCAAAGTCAACATATTTTTTCCATCATTCATCAATAAGGGGGATTACTCCTCTAAATAATACTTTAATACTAAGAAAAACTATAAACAGCGAAATCAACATCTATTTCCTTTTTTATGGCATCAGCTTTGATATCACGGCCGTGAGTTAAAAGTATCTGGTTTTAGTTGGAACATAACACGCGTATTTTTCACCAGGATGACATTTACGAGCTCAAAAGGGATATACTTTTATACACTACAGATTGATCCGGTGCTAAAAGTAGAACAGGCGGCGTCACTTCACTAGCCCTGTAGTAAAGTTATAGTATGTGTAGCAATATCATTCAAAATTAAAATTAAATCATTGAAAATTAAATTAAAGTTACCACCATAAGCAATAAGATGTACTTAAGTTAACAACTAATTAGGCAATTAGCTAAGTCTATCCATCTACGAGTATGTTTAAGGGAGTTCCCTCTGCCAACAAACTGTCCTGCAGTTTGGCAGAAGAAAAAAACCGTACAAGTAGGGTTTATTTCGCCTGAATAAATGATTTATTTTTATCAAAGGTGCGGTAGGTACAATAACTAGGTAATAAGTAGGTCTACTAGACTTTTTCATGGCGGTTAAATAAGTGCGTAGAAGAATTGTCTTGTTACCTAAACAATTCAGAAGAAAACAATTCTTTTTCATTACACCAGCTCGTAAAATCTCTCTTTATATTTCGAAAACTGACGAGAAAGTTGCATTTTATCCACAAAATTAGAGGAAAATTTGAGTTGTTTCCTCATGTTGGCTGAAAGAATTGACTTTTAAATGATAATTTGAATGAAAATACTTAATAACGTTCAGTTAATTATGATTGGTTATGTTTTAAAGTTAGTATTTTCCTCGCGTTGTTGTGATTATAACAATTTTGAGTTTCACTCGGGAGCAAAGTTTGTTTAAGAGCCCATCCAAAATTAATACGGCCGTTTTAGTTTTGAGTTCATAGATCGACGAATCCTGCAGCAACATAAAAACTAGTTTTATGTATTCAAAAGGTACTTAAATACAAAATACAATCCGTATTAGCGGCCCCCTTTTTTTAAATCATCATCATCATTCTAGCCTTCAGTCGCCCACTGCTGAGCATAGGCCTCTCTTCGTGTACGCGACTTATCCCGGTCCTGGGCTAGTCTCATCCAAAAGTGCCCCGCGATTTTCCGAATGTCATCCACCCAACGAGTTAACGGACGCCAGGCGCTTCTTTCATCCGAAAGCGGCCACCAATCCGTCAACATTTTGGTCCACCTGCCATCACTCTGCCTAGCAACATGTCCCGCCCAACTCCATTTAAGCTTGGAGATGACGTCACCCACGTCTCGCACCTTGGTGCGGCGTCGGATTTCGACATTCCTCACTTGGTCTTGCAGTTTAATGCCGAGCATGGTGCGCTCCATGGCTCTTTGTGCTACTCGTATTTTATGCACAGCCCCCTTAGTGAGCGTCCATGTCTCGGCACCGTATGTCATGGTGGGCAGGACACATTGATTAAAGAGGCGAGTTTTCAGGCATTGTGGAAAGTTATCAGATTTGAGGATGTCCGCAAGTTTGTTGAATTTGTTTTTTAAATACCTGTCGTTAATTTTAAATAATCACGATTATTTAGCAGTGGCGCTAGTGTGCACGTTGATTGGGCTCTTAACGTACGTTTAAATTGTTCCGCCCCTCGCCCCTGTCGTGCAGATTGGTTACCATGTTTTACAGTCTAGTTAGATTCGTTATGTTTATGAAAAATTCTTAGGAAAGTCAGCATACATTTTACTGATTTTGTTTGCGACTAGGATTTCTTATTTGTTTCCGTTTTAGGCGCTAATAGTGATTTCCTGTTTCTGAAAGTTACGGTTTGGGATAATAGAACGCCCACAACCTTGGTAATCTTGGTAAAATCTAAAACTAGGCCGAGAGTGCAAGCTAACTTAATTCCGAGAAGTTGGGGTACTTCGTTTAACCTTTGGAAACAAAGGAGACAACATTTATTTTGAATCCGATAAAGTTTGCTTTCCGAATTATTTATCGAATATATCCGAATAAATGATTATGATTATCCTTCTTTCTTATAATATAATAGAATAGGACTTAATCCCTACTTAATATTATAAATGAGATAAGTATATTTGTGCGTCTGTTCCCTTTAATTTCATGTTTAAACCGCTGAACCGATTTAGATGGTATGGAAATACATAGTTTGACGGGCCTCAAATTAAAGGACATAGGAGTTTTTATCAATCATCATCATCATAATAATCCCATGCAGATGATTTCGGATATTCGAGCGACAGAAAAACAGATCGCGATTTTCGATATTTCGATGTTGGTGGTAGGCCGGGTAGGCCCTCTGCTGTCGTTTTCGGGTTCCGCATATATCCATCTTTTGAACGGAAGTTCTGGTTCAAAATGACTCCATTTTGAACCTGTAGGGCTAATATGGTCGGCTCTTTATCATTTGTCGCCATGCATGTCACGTTCTAACAAATATGTAAGTGCAAAAGTGACGCATGGCATGACAGGTGATAAAAATGCGACCATGATACCGCTGCAGATCTTAGTCTCAGTTCCATACATGTCAAAAAAACTCAACATCCCATCCATTCAATAGTTGGCGCTGAATATTGAAGGAACGTGATTTGTAGGGTTCCGTACCCAAAGGGTAAAAACGGGACCCTATGACTAGGACTCCACTGTCTGTCTGTGTCTGTCACCAGGCTGTATCTCATGAACCGTGATAGCTAGACAGTTGAAATTTTCACAGGTATTTCTGTTGCTGCATGCTATAACAACAAATACTAAAAAGTATG
The DNA here is from genome assembly GCF_910591565.1 of Cydia splendana. Lineage (NCBI taxonomy): Eukaryota > Metazoa > Arthropoda > Insecta > Lepidoptera > Tortricidae > Cydia > Cydia splendana. The sequence continues at coordinate 5,811,073 of NC_085973.1, read as the reverse complement.
GAACCCACGGTGGGCGAGTCCTACTCGAACTTGTCCGGTTTTTAAACACCTGTATATTGACAATCTTCTTGTTTTGTTTGCTATAGTAGGAAATGACGTGCGGCGTGCGGCTTCAAATAACAGCAACTACGGTGTCTAGGGTAATTTGTAATAAGTCACGGTAGGTGAGTAATAGTATTGTGAACATGGTTTTGCTAACGTAGTTTCCCTGTTTGGCTGTCAACACTGATATATAGGTAGGTACTAGGTGCTACCTTGAGTAGAGATGTAGGGATTGAAGTATTGAACTATTGTATCTGAAATTAGGTCAATGATTAACATATTAAAGGAACCGATCAGTGATGCAATTTGTAATATTTAGGTAAATATTTGCGTGGATACATGGGTACCTTCTTGAAATGTGCTTTTACATATAAAATATGCTTTTATTTCTCATAAATATTAGTCACGTATTATGTTTTAATATTTCAAATTAGGTAGCTACAAGTTTCTTTGTAACGAAATAATTCATACTAAGTAATAGCGTACTATACATTCTAAAGTAACTTTGTCTTTACCATTTGCCTCTTACGACTTAACTCATTTACTAAACCATTTTTGATAAAGTTTCCTAGGAATAGACATAGTAGCGTAACTTTATTTTTGAAATTAAATTCATAATTCCATAGGGAGTTTATGACACAGACTTAATTGCTACGGTGCTTTGGGGTAATTCCAAGCGACAAACACCCGAAATCTAGTAAATTCTAATAATTATACCTATATAATTCTTATTAAATACGAACGAAATGACATATTGTTTAAATCATCACCATATATCTACCTAAATAGCATTGAGTAAGAGCCGACTGTATGAATCTCACTTTTATTTTATTTATTTTTTACACACACACACACACACAACAGTTAACTCATCTATAATTTTTATTTCGAAGTATTAAAAACTGTATGTAGGTACTTGTTTTGAAGCATAGTACCTACTTGTTAAAAAAAAACACTTGAATCCCAAGTAAGGTAGTTGTAAAATCGTCAATAGTTTATTTGAATAACTTACCGTATTGTTTTCAAAACTGCAATCCGATCAGTGGGATTGTTCCAAGTATTCGAACACACTCAAATATCTTTTTATTTCTTTATATACACTTATCACTGCATAGTAAAGTATAGTTAGAAACACAATCCTTGTGATATACCGAATGGTCTCTGTCATCACAGAATTTGATTATTTTACATCGGACACTTTTTTACGATTTAATAATATTCGCGCCAAAGTGGTAGGTAGGCGCACATGCGTTCAGTCCAACGGCATGTGTCACACTGACATAACGAGAAACGATAGCGCACAATGCGTATGCGCAAGCAACAGAGTAAAGAGGTGCAGATAGTACACTTAATAGTAATACTCTATGTGAGTTAAATAGGAATCGCGCGTTTATTATTAGTTCTAGGCTACTTTGACGTCAATTATGACACCATCTTGCGTAATGTGACACATAAAATGTACTTATATTATATTTATTTTCGAAAATTAAAAGGGGCACCTACACAATGTGAATATACTTGGGTATCATTAATTCTTGATAATAAACATTTTTTTCAACGGGCGTCACAAGAATATACAGTTTGCCTAAACATTTTTTTTTTACTTACACTCTTTTATGATATATCTTTAAAAATTAAAATCAGCCACCCGTTGACGAGAAAATGTCAGAAGCCATTTGTTCGAAATCTCGAAGGGAGTGAAATTCATAAAAAATAAATAAACTAACCTAACCTAACTGTTACGGCTCGGCCACGACATTACGCGACTGGCGACGGCGGCAGCGACAATCATAGGTATGGTTATCGCTGCCGCCGTCGCAGTCGCAAGTCGCTCAATGTCGTGGCCAAGCCGTAAAGTGAACTTTCTATACTTTTTAATTTATGTCGCCATTGTCAATACAACGGAGGGACACCGGAGTGACTCACGCGCCGCTCCTGCCGGCTGCGTCATTCATAGCGTCCGCAAAACCTGATTTCGCCATTATGACGTCACATTAAAGGCTATAATTGAATGAACGGTTACCTTTTAATTATTATAGGTTGGTCTTTATGTTGTTTGGTATTAAGTTCAATATGGTCGCCAGTTTGTACCATTGATGATAAACTGGTATAAACATGTGACGTATCTATATGTAGGTAGCTACTTAACTTAATAGTTAAGATGATACATTACTTAGTGGTCATTTTTCCATACAAACATTCTCGACTATTTCCTCTCTGGATTTTGGCCCTAGATGAGTCAGTAGTGTCAGTAAGTACCTACATTAGCTGTCAAAGTCTTAGCACGAACTTGTCTTAAACTTTACTTTACACATCTTACACAATTAATCAATCTTAAAATGTGTGCATGTGCATAAACTTTTTGAGTATGCACAAGACATTTTGCAGATCATGTGGTTATTTTTTATGGATACATTGATGTCCCGGGTTCGAGCCCCTGCTACTACCTATGTTTATGACGAATATTCCTGAGTTATGGATGTTATATGTGTATCTAGTATGTATTAATTTATGTAAGTATGTAGGTATATCGTCGCCTAGTACCTATAGTATTTTTTTTTAAATATTTATTTTAAGTAGTATAATTATATAGTATCACGAAGTTTAAAAAACTGATTTGTACCTATTTATCTAATTACTACAATTAGTTTCTGATTTTTCCATAACCGTTCCATTAAGATATTGTATATTAATGTGATAGTTGTGTTACTATTATCACGTTGATGGATTAATCTAACCAAATGACGTCAAATTAGGATTATAGAGTCCGTCTAAGCTAACACTGCACCAACTTTGACAGAACAAAGTGTGGAAGTTTCAATACAAACGTGAATGGTCGCACAATCAGCACGCCGCTACGGTGTGCGAGCGAGACATCGTATGCGTGCATAGCTCTGTCTCGCTCAAACACCGGAGCGGCGCGGCGTATAGGAATAGGAATCCCTGTACGGTCGAAAGTATTAATTTTTGACCCATTTCGTACCTAGTCACAGTGACAATCAATATGAAAGTCGCTAGAGATCTCATACAATCGTCACTGTGAAAAGGTACAAAATGGGTCATAAATTAATTCTTTCGACTGTACAATAAAGACTGGCTAACAGATAGAGATAACCCAAAATTGCCCCGACAATGCGGTGACCCTTCCTTGACCTAATGCTGACCGACATCCGACATTCGTCACTGACGACTAGTCGCATAAATAAGGCCCCGTAGACAACATGCCAATTGCTAACGCTACGTAGCGAACGAAACGCAACTGTGACTGTCACACTAATATGGAAGAGTAATAGAGACACACAAAGCGATATGGCGAAGCGCAAGCGATTGTCACGTTGGTTAGGCCGTCGGGTCCGCTTAGAATAAGTAGCCTGAATAACAGATAAAGACAGGCGGCCTAGCCAAGGTGACAATCGCTTGCGCTTCGCCATCTAATCTTTTGTGTCTCTTTATCGAGTGATATGGCTCCTCTACACGATGGGCCAACGCCGGCCACTCCAAGGGACGCAGCCATGCGGTAGAATGAGATAGCAATATCACTTGCTCCCTCTAACGCATAAATGCGTCCCTTGGAGTGGCTGGCGTTGGCCCATCGTGTAGAGGAGCCAATAGAATGGAAGAGATTCCATTACAGTGACAGATGAGTTCGTTCGCTACAGAGCGTCAGCGACAGCACGTTGGCTACGCGCCTGCATCTGTCATAGAATAGACTACATGCAATATAAATAGATAGTATGATATATTATGAATTCTGATTCGTCAAGAATTCATTCATAGAATGGGCATTCACATTGATTTTTTTTATTAGGTTATTATTTTATTTCCAACAAGACAATAGTCTAACAAACAATAAAACTTTATATTAAACTTTATCATGACAGGTCTTCAAGTGTATGCCTATCGCATCAACAATAGTTATTTGTACAACAAGAGATCAAAGTTTGATATTTCTTCGAGTGCTTATTTTGAGTCCCGTGCAAGCGAAAGATTCTATAATAATCTAATTTAGAATCTTGAGCGTAGTAAGGGATTCAAAAGCGCACGAGATGTAAATAACTTTGATCTCGTGTAGTACACAAAATTTTTCACCCTAAGCGGTGAGAACATACCTAGAGGGACAGAGATAATAGAACCCAAGTATCGAACTTGTATTAGACCCCGCATGTTGAAATGACATTTGACTATAAAGGTCACTTGAATGTCATTTTGTCTCACTCAGTGAGCAAAATCGCATTTTGCTCACTGAATGAGTCAACTCAGTGAGCAAAATGCGATTTTGCTCACTGAGTGAGACAAAATGACTCAGTGAGCAAAATCGCATTTTGCTCACTGTTTTTAAGAAGCAAAGTACCCTTGTTCGAGCTGCTGAGGTGAAAATTATATATTAACGTTTAGGATTTTTAAGTATGTTTAGATGATTTCTGATAAGTTGTTATTCTTCTGGTGGTAGATTACATTAATAAATTACTTCTGGACGTGATATATATACAAATATAAATTAAATATATAAATAAAGATGTTGGGAAAACTTTCGCTAATAGAGTTAAGTATTATAAATGTGATAAAATTAACATACGAGATGTTTGACAAAAAATGCGGGTTAAAATAAGATATTATATTGTTCGTAATTGCCATTACATGCCCACGGGACTGTGCATTTTAGGTTTTTTTTAACGCAGTTGCACCTTCTGCGCATTTTGTTTTGCAGCGGCAACGAATAAGCTCTAAACAAGCAGCAGCCGCCGCAGGTAGGCTTGTCCATATGGGCTCCCAATAACCTTGTTGTTTGGACCAGCCCCAGTCAGCAGGGCATGGTGGCTGTTGCTGAGGGGCTATAATCTGTCCCCAAACATAGACCAAATCGCGCCGGGCGCCAAAAACCGCCGTGTCGCCGAAATAATTTTCAACCAGGTTGACAAGGTGCAGAAAACCCTAGAGGCAAAGCAAATCGCTCTATGTGCGTTCCTTGATGTTGAAGGTGCTTTCGACAATACGCCCACAGAGACCATACTCAATGGTATGAAATCAAAGGGAGTAGACGAAACCACCAGATGGGTACATAGCATGCTCTCAAACAGAGTAGCCACTCTGACCATCAATACTATATATAGAGCATGAATTTTATACCACTAATAGGTCAGGAAATGAATGCCCAAAAAAGGTTGTAGAGGGAAATGCTAGGAACACAATTTTTGACTCCGTAACTTTGTTTGGAGTAGTTAGGAGGTGAACATATCAAAAGTCCCCGCCCTTAGCCCTGGTGCTGGGGGGGAAAAAGGGGTTTGAAGGTCCCGTTTTTCGGTTTTTTACTTATATCTCGGAAACTATGCGTTCTAGCGACATGATATTTTCTACAAAATTAAAGCTTATTAAATTTGCTACAAGTTTTATTCATCAAGTTTCTCGATATCTTGTATAGTTTTCGAGATATCCGCTCTTGAATGTTTGTAATAGGCCGTGGCAGGAAGAGGGACCATCTTGTGGCTTAATAGCTTTTCAGCCTGATTTTTTTTGTGATGATGTGCTACATTATTAGTAAGGTCTATACTAAATTTCAGCTTTCACCTATTCTTATTTTTGAAGAAAAAATAAAATAAAATAAAAATTTATTCATGAATATTTTCGTTTCCATGGAACGAATTCTTTCGTGCTTTACAAGTATGGTACACTTAATCAAGACCTACAATATGTCTTTATAAACAAGTTAATACTTCATACAAAAAAAATACATGTGTCAATATTTTTAAATATTTTTTTATAACTTATTAAACAGACACACCTCCAATTTTATTACGAATAATAGCCCTTTTAATGAACTATAACATATATTGCATCTTGAGGTGGTATGGGGCTCCAGCGAAAGAAGTCTCTCTCAATGCGTACAGGTACAAGTCATTCTTCAATCATCATGAAGCCTGATATCTCTTGTCTTCCTGCCACCGAGGGAGCAGTAAAACAGCATTCCCTCCGAACATTCCACTAAGTTCAGCTGTGGTTAGGAAATGACCTGCCTCCTCAGATGTATGGGTGGAAAATTGAGAACAACTGCCTGGTTCCAATGCACAGTGAGTTAGTAGCTGCACTGGAGGACATTCTGAAAATGATTTTCTGCCGATGCAAGAAAGACTGTGCCATCGCGAAGTGTGGCTGCAAAAAAGCAAACCTTAAATGTTCCCCAGCATGCCAAAATTGCCAGGGAACTACTTGAATGGGTCCCTCAAGTTGACTACGAACATGAAGAAGTACAGGAGGATCCTCTGACCGTTTCGTTACAGGGGTTCGATGGAGAAGAGATAGAAAACGAGGACGATGATGAAGGTCATTCTCACCCCAAGAGAGCAATAACTTAACTCAATAGTGCATACCATACTTTTGTAATGATTAAATTTAAATTATATTGACATAGAAAAATTAAATTTTTCTATGCCAATATACTTTGTTTTCATTTCATGGTTGTGATTTATGAAACTATCCTAAAGCCTGCACGCCTGCCATGCATGTGTCAAAATGTGGCTTTCCATCGAGACGGGTCCTTATGCTTCATGTAGGTACTGGTACAGAAGAAACATTTCCATCAGAGAAGGGTAAATGCATGCTCTATTTGAATAAGGGACGGTTCCATCAGAGTAGGATCCTTATGTACATGGAGCATAAATACCCTTTTCTGATAAAAGCCACAAATTATGATTTCGAGAAACGATATTATGAACCCGTCCATTATTGATACACATATGCAAGAAGGTTAAATATGACGGATTTAATTACATCAAGGGGACTCACCAACTTTTTTTAAATATTTTCGTCATGATGCACCATTATTAAAAGCTTGAATTAAATATATGTTATAGTTTATTAAATGGGCTATTATTCGTAAAAAAAATTGGAGGTGTATCTGTTTAATAAGTTATAAAAAAAATATCTAAAAATATTGACACATGTATTTTTTTCTTTTTTTGTATGAAGTGTTAACTTGTTTATAATGACATATTGTAGGTCTTGATTAAGTGTACCATACGTGTAAAGCACGAAAGAATTCGTTCCATGGAAACGAAAATATTCATGAATATATTTTTATTTTATTTTATTTTTTTCTTCAAAAATAAGACTATTCTTATTTGTGAAAGCTGAAATTTAGTATAGACCTTACTAATGATGTGGCACATCATCACAAAAAAAATCAGGCCGAAAAGCTATTAAGTCACAAGATGGTCCCTCTTCCTGCCACGGCCTATTACAAACATTAAAGAGCGGATATCTCGAAAACTATACAAGATATCGAAAAACTTGTTGAGTAGAACTTGTAGCAATATTAATAAGCTTTAATTTTGTAGAAAACATCATGTCTCTAGGACGCATAGTTTCCGAGATATAAGTAAAAAACCGAAAAACGGGACCTTCAAACCCCTCCCTCCCCCCCAGCACCAGGGCTAAGGGCTTTTGATATGTTCACCTCCTAACTACTCTAAACAAAGTTACGGAGTCAAAAATTGTGTTCCTAGCATTTCCCTCTATAACTTCTTATTGCTTGGCCTATAAAGGGTGCCTACAAGGAGGCGTTTTATCCCCACTATTATGGACCCTAGCAGTGGACCAACTTCTTGCAATCATGTCAGGCCAAGACTTTGATACACAAGGATATGCCGACGACCTTGCAGTCATCGTCAAAGGCCCTTGCCTCAACACAATATCCAACCTAATGCAAGGAGCTCTAAACACAATATTCAAATGGTGTAGAGAAAATGACTTGTCCATTAATCCGAGCAAGACTGTAATAGCCATTTAACCATTCACAAGGAAACGGAAGCTCGATAAACTCACAAAACCAAGACTTAATGGACAAATAATACCGTTCTCGGCAGAGGTCAAGTATCTAGGGGTCTTTGACCAAAAGTTAACTTGGAACCCTCACCTGAGAAACATTATACAAAAAGTGAAAATGGCCATGTGGTCATGCTGTCGAATGGCAGGAGCAAGATGGGGCTTAAGATCCAAATTGCTATGTGGTTATACACAGCGGCCTCCGCAGTCTGGTGTAACAAAACCAGCCAAAAGACAGCAATAGACACTCTTAACAGCCTGCAACGCACGGCTTGTTTAACAGTAACAGGCGCCTACTCCTCGACACCGGGAGCGGCCCTAGATGCACTGCTGGACATCATACCACTCCACTTGCAGGTGCAAAAGGAGGCCAAGCAGCGCGTCTACAGAATATGCACGCTAAACAGGCCAAAATGGCGCTCTCAGGCATTAACCAATCTAAAGGCCTGGGTTTTTGCGAATAGAGCCCTTAGCATGCCCACTGATGACGCTCACACCGAATGTCATCTCACCAAACTGTACACAGTAGAAATACCTCCTAGAGACAAATGGATCAACAACCAAATGTACGTCGAAGAGGGAAGCCACATCTGGTATACAGATGCTTCCAAGAAAGGCAATGATGTAGGATGTGGGATCTATGGTGAGAGATCTAAGCTCAGAGCTAGCGTCAGCATGGGCACATTGGCCTCAATCTTCCAGGCAGAAGTCTTCGCCGTCAACAAATGTGCGGAGATCAACCTGGATAGAAACCTAAGACACCAGCTTATCTACATCAACTCAGACAGCCAGGCTGCTCCGCTGGCACTAGAATCCCTTGAGTCAAACTCAAAACTAGTCCAGAACTGTAAAACAAACCTAAATGCACTGGTTTACTCCAACAAAGTTACACTTAGATGGGTACCAGGGCACTCCGACATTAACGGAAACGAAGAAGCGGACGAACTTGCTAGAAAGGGCGCAGACACCCCTGGTCGGCCCAGAACCCTTCTGTGGAAGCACAAAACGAGATGCATATTCTCTGCTCAGCAACTTAGAAAAAACGAGAGCAATCGATTGGTGGAAGTTCGTTAAAGGACAAGAACACTCGAAAGCTCTGATCAAAGGGTTCAACAGCAAAACTGCTAAGGAGCTTTTAAGACTCAAAAGGCACAAAACCTGCGCGGTGACCAGAATACTGACTGGACACTGCAAGTTGAACAAACATATATGTTTCAAATTGGCAAGAAACAAGATGCGACATGCAGGCTCTGTCAGGAGTCAGAGGAGACTGCAATGCACATTCTCTGTTCTTGTGGACTACTAATGTCAAAAAGAAGTACCTACCTAGGGCGACACGTAGTGCAACCCTATGAGGTACAAAACATTACGGCCCAAAGAATCTGGAACTTTCTGGATGCAACGGGCATTAGTAATGAACTTAAAGGGCCGTCACAATAGATTAATGCTGGTCAATGCGACACTCAAAGGCCCACAACACCACAATAATAATAATAATGTCCCGCGGGGGCAGCTTGTGGCGAGCTGACAGTGAGTGACGACACCGCGGACCCCTATTCCAGAGGGCCCTGTCATCTGGCCCTCGCCTCTGTGCTTGCCGTGATTGGCCGGCCAGAATGGAGTCGCAAGAGCGGGACCTATGCTCCAGGTTCGAAGTGTAAAATGTCATAACGCCGGCGGCCTGCTGAACGGATTACCGGGATCTGGCTACCGCAGACTCACCTCTCGACAACCTCACAGCCACTCCAAAGTGTTGCCCTGTTGTCGCACTGTGCGTGCGGCCATTGCGGGGCCCACTCAATGAGTTGGCGAGTCACCACCTGACATTTACAATTTTGAGACTGATTGTCACGGCAGGTGTCCGCTAGTCTCTCCCATAGCCCATTATCCAGTCCATCCAACTTTCAAATCTATAGCCCATGACCTTAGTTCCCATCGCAGCACAAAAGTGCTGCACTGTAATAGTCTTTGCACCTGGCGGGGACCATCTCCGGATGTATCACATTGTGCGTTCGGGGATAGTATCCACCACATGTATCCCTTGCTTTTAGATTAACGTGCCTTAAAGGGCCTCTGCGCTGTTGGCTTCGTCCCCACGTACGCCTCCCAAAGGTCCGGGACCCCATGGTCCCGAGATATGGAAAAGACATGCAAATAATAATGTTAATTTTATCACATTTATAATACTTAACTCTGTTGGCGAAAGTTTTCCCAACATCTTTATTTATATATTTAATTTATATTTGTATATATATCACTTCCAGAAGTAATTTATTAATGTAATCTACAACCAGAAGAATAACAACTTATCAGAAATCATCTAAACATACTTAAAAATCCTAAACGCTGCATACCGCTCTTACAATGCAGGTACGCCGCGCGACACACAATTTTTTTTAACAGAGTTATGAAAAAAAATGTTTGACAAGTTTACTATTCTGTATAGTAGGATAACTGGGCTATTCACAGGTATTTTTTTTCTAGAGCAAATCCTCACAGTTAAAATTTTTTAGAGGATTTACGAAAACATTGGAAATGTCTTTTCGTTCGCTCCAGTATACGGTCCGATTTCACGAAAAAGTGCGATCCCCTTATATCTCGGAAAGTTGTGAAGATATGATATTAAAAAATAGGCTCAAAAGACGCATAATCACGAGAGCTGTAAGGTGCAAAAATAATTATACGAAAAAGTCAAAAACAAAAAAAGTTATGGTCGAAATAGTGAAAATAAAATTCAATTTTTTCCGAATTTTTGATTTTGGTGCTCGATAATTTGGAAACGAAGAATGATATCAAAAATTTGAGAAAAACGGTTCTGGACAATTTAGTCAGCTACAATTTGAGCCTAAAACAAAGACGATCGGGTTAAGGGTTTGCCCTGTAGCCTAACCTTATAATAGTAAAAAAGTCAGAACGACATTTTTCACAGGACATTTATGACTTCATGTTTCGCAGACTCGGAGTAATTAACAATGGAGCCGCCATTAACAGGCGTTCCCCTCTGTCGAAAAAAGGCGGCCAATGGTCAACCACATGTCAACCATATGTATGGACTGACGTTTATCTGACATGACGTACCTATACATTTGATGTGCCCCTCCCCCGCAAAAAACGGCAGACTATTTTGTACCGAAAATTTTAGACATGGCGGCTCCATTGTTAATTACTCCGAGTTCGCAGAGTTCGATATCGGTGTTTGTTGTGAATTATCGGGATTATGACGGCAGAATAACACTTGCACTGCGTGGGCTTTCAAAATCGTTGCAGATTTTTCTTGGTCTAACTCTATCTATCCTGTTTGAGACGGGCGTAGATAACGCACTATTCGACAATCTATGCATTATTGTGGTGGTGGAAATAGAAATAGAGATAGAGGCAGAGGCAGAGGTAGAGGTAAAGGTAAAGGTAGAGAGGGAGTGGGAGAGGGAGAGGGAGAGGGAGAGGGAGAGGGAGAGGGAGAGGGAGAGGGAGAGGGAGAGGGAGAGGGAGAGGGAGAGGGAGAGGGAGAGGGAGAGGGAGAGGGAGAGGGAGAGGGAGAGGGAGAGGGAGAGGGAGAGGGAGAGGGAGAGGGAGAGGGAGAGGGAGAGGGAGAGGGAGAGGGAGAGGGAGAGGGAGAGGGAGAGGGAGAGGGAGAGGGAGAGGGAGAGGGAGAGGGAGAGGGAGAGGGAGAGGGAGAGGGAGAGGGAGAGGGAGAGGGAGAGGGAGAGGGAGAGGGAGAGGGAGAGGGAGAGGGAGAGGGAGAGGGAGAGGGAGAGGGAGAGGGAGAGGGAGAGGGAGAGGGAGAGGGAGAGGGAGAGGGAGAGGGAGAGGGAGAGGGAGAGGGAGAGGGAGAGGGAGAGGGAGAGGGAGAGGGAGAGGGAGAGGGAGAGGGAGAGGGAGAGGGAGAGGGAGAGGGAGAGGGAGAGGGAGAGATAGCTGATGCTGAACCCTGGCAGTACCTAGTGGAGCTCGGGTTTAATACAACATAAACACACGCTGTTTTGGTCATCGGACTCGTCTCGATGAGCACTTAGGAGAGTAGTACCCAAGATAGAGCTGATGCTGAACCCTGGCTGTACCTAAAGGAACTCAGGTTTGGTGCAACATAGACAAACGCTGTTATAGTCATCTCTCGTCGCGTCAAACTGCTGTCAAGAAAATTTCATATCTTGCAGCAAATGGGCCGCTGCCGATCACCACTTCTCGAGTTGACTACGGATTTGCCGTGTAATAATTTTCTTGTACTTTGAACATTAATATATCCTGCTTATTAATCGAAAAATGAAATATGTACCTATACTTATGCGCCACGGCGACAATTATTCAAACTTGGATACGCGTGTGGAAATTTTGCAATTTGTTTGTTCACATGCGTTATGTCCAGGATACTTGTGTTAGTCTAAGAATAAAATAATTATCATTCAACGATGTAGTTTTATTTTGTAACTTTTTCCTTATCCAGACTTTCTCGTCGCTCAGCGACAATATTTTTTCGAATTCCGTAGATTCATTTCCAATGTGCTCGATAGTCGTGTGAGGCACGAAATCTGTGAATTTTAATTAAATAAAATAATTAAAAGTTTTTTTTTAATTTTGAATTTCTCGAATTTTTTGTATGGGTGAGTGAAAATTTAGTCACAGAACTGAATTCTTCATCCTCGAATTACACGAAAAAGACACCAAACTTGATATAGTTGCGAGATGTATGCAGATATAAAGCTTAGAGTGAGGCGCGCCGGAGGCACTTTTACCCCCCCTCCCCTGCCCACCTGCTGGGGGGAACCTCTTGGCAACCGGGCTTAATCAGCTCAGATCACCCCCAGGAACACCTGTTCCAAGCGGTTTGCTTTGTCTCCAAAATGCAAGGTGGTGGACCTTAGATCTCCTGCTATCGGTCAAAAATCACGTTTGTTGTATGGGAGCCCCACTTAAATCTTTATTTTATTCTGTTTTTAGTATTTGTTGTTATAGCGGCAACAGATATACATCATCTGTGAAAATTTCAACTGTCTAGCTATCACGGTTCGTGAGATACAGCCTGGTGACAGACGGACGGACAGCGGAGTCTTATTAATAGGGTCCCGTTTTACCCTTTGGGTACGGAACCCTAAAAAGTCTTGGATAAAATGGTACAAAAGAACTTAGTGCGCGAATCCGACAACACAAACTTTTTTTTTTAATAATTAGCAATGTCATTAGCAAGCGAGTTGGACATTGGGCACATTAGTCGTAATGTTGATTACGTGGGTTATAGGTACAAAATATACAAGGGTTATAATAATTTAAATGTGCCTGTTACAATTTTTACGCGCTAAGCGAATAGACTGTTCAAATGACTTTCGTAGGTGTGTAATATTAATATTTAACAAGGTTACTGGCTCTGAGAAGTTGATTTGCCGTTTATTAATGTAATCTAAAAACTTACTACTCTAAAACTATACCAAAGAAAAAGTGACTAAGGCTTCCAAGTTCGATGCCAGCCGACTGGACCGCTCGTCCATTTTATGTGTATTAGTTTATTAGCGACCCGCCCCGGCTTCGCACAGGTTAACAAATTATACACCTAAACCAAGAATCACTCTATTGATAGGTGAAAACCGCATGAAAATCCGTTCAGTAGTTTTTGAGTTTATCGCGAACAAACACACAAACAGACAGACGCGGCGGGCGACTTTGTTTTGTAAGATGTAGTAATAACTGATAATTTAATTACTTACTGGTATTACTAAATACAACTTAAGTAATGTAGGTACTGTACCTACTAGTGTTTCTGATTTTTCTCTAAAATAGCACACATATTAAAAAAAAATAAGATTTGCTTCCTACTTATATTTACCATAATTTTAGTAATTTTAAACAGTAAACTGGGAGTACTTGACTGTAACAGGAACAGAGGGTCTACCGCGAACCACGTTCGACGTGTTGCCTCTCTGTCGCACTTGTAAATTCGTACGTAAGCGTGACAGGGAGGCAACACGTCGAACGTGATCCGCGGTTAGGCCCTCAGATTTAAGTTTAAGTAGGTACTGACTTCCAGACCGGTACCTTTTCCCAAGCCCGCGACTCCCGCGATGCTAACTTAATAAATAATGCAATACTACGCCCGAAGGAAATTCCTTAATCGTTTACTTTACATATTTATAACAAACGACCTCGTTTGCTATTTCACCAATAAATTACGAAATTTTAAGTATCCACGTCGTCAAGCAAAGATTCTGTGGTGCGAATAACTTAAAACTAAGTCTAAGTTTAAAGGACCCCAAACGTCTTGCGCCAAAAGACTGTTTTAAACTTTTGCGAAGTTTTACCTAATTTGTGTTTGTTTTCAGAAGTTATGTTAAAGTAGCTGTATAATAAAATTAAAGTCCTGTATCACTTAAATGTATTTTTTCTTGAGACACCGAATGACCTGCAAAGAACTTTGAATACAGTTGTTATTTAGATTGCGATTAATACACAAAGTGACGTCATGACTTTTATTCCCCTTGGGCTCTTCACAACATATTAACAAAAAGAATAGATAGTATAGAGGGGTCCTGTCATTGTAAATTTTGTAGTCACTGTAAATTTACTGCCATCTATCGACACACGACTAAAACTCAAAATGAAAACGTACAAAGTTATCAAAAAATGTATATATATGGATAAAATGATTTTGTTATTTTTATATCATTTTGATCCATGTTCATTCACTGATATCTATGTGTTAAAATTGTTAAATATGAAACGGTGTCGTCACGCCATCTAGCCGAGGATAGGCTAAAGGTGTGTGCGCCATCTATTCGAGAACGACTTTTACTTGAATTCTGAGGCACGTTTTTTCCTTAGACTTTATTCGTCTTATACGAAGTTACATATGTCTTTGATATTAATTTATAAAAAAATTTTGCTTTGACATATTACCATAATCAGATTAGTAGTGTGTAGTTTTAAAATATATTTGTATTTAAAAAAAAAACCGTCAGACTTGACTAACGTCAGCTGATAAAACGCACATTATAAAAATACAACAAAAGATGTTGGGCGTGTAATTTTAGTCAGAAACGTTTTCTTTACTTGTGACTCACACATACAATTGTTTGCAGCAGGAATTAAGAACGCAGTCGCTCATATGAATGCGCTGTCTTCTCGCCTAAAAGCATTTTGAAAGGTCGCCATCATTGAAATCCCTTTGTATACATATGTGCTCCACGCTATTGGCCCGACGGCGCGCGTTGCCAAGTCAACATCAAACATACGCCTGCGCCGTGTCAAGTTCTTGCACCGTGCAACTTCAACGCAACATCTCTGAGCACATCCCGTCACAGCTCGCAAGTCAAACTGCCATTAGTGACAGTGTCAAATTTTTTAATTTATTTACATTTGTTTACTCTCACTGTTTTTGTATAGGTAGTTTATCATTCTAAATAAGTTATTTATTATATAAGTGTGGATGCAATCTTCAACCCAACCTGGCGACAGCACTTCGACTAACTTCACATGCAGCCATTGTACTAAAAGTTTTAAATCCGTAAGAGGGCTTAATATACATTTTACGAAATCACACAGAAATTGCCTCACTCAAAATATCACTCCTAATAGCACCACCACTTCCGCCCCCGTACTATTGACCACTAGCAATCCAACAGTTCCATTCCATCTTCATCTCAGTAACTTAAAACATAGTATCCCAGTAGTTAAAAGAGTCCCGCGTGGCGCCAGAATCACAGTTGCAACCCATCTTTCCAATCTCATTGATTCATGCGTAGAAAATAATAGCATCGATGACTGGCACAATCTATTCCTGTTCTCATACCGCACGCTTCACGTTAATGAAGACGACACCAACACCTCACTTACACAAAAAATTAAAAACAACTGCTCTAATCAAACTTTTCCGCCCTCCGCAGCAAACACACAAAGGAGCCCGGGACTATTTAACCGCCGAAAGTATATTGAAAACAAAATCAGCGACGGAGACTTAAAAGGTGCAGCCCGTCTCCTTTTTTCAAGCGAGTCGCTGTCGCCAGACAATCCAGACACCCTTCAGGCCTTACAGACTAAACACCCTCCAGCTCCTTCAACCCCATATTTTCTCGACCCGCCAACGGCTAGCCAGGTATGTCTTCAAATCAATAGTAAAGAAACCCTCGAGGCCATCATTTCTTTTAAAAATGGATCCGCACCAGGCCTAGACGGAATCTCACCCCAACATCTGAAAGACCTCATTTCATATTCAACAGGCGATGCTGGCGAACAGCTACTAAATTCCATAACAAAATTAATCAATAAAATGTATACAGGAAACATTAACCCTGATATAGTCCCCATTCTTTTCGGCGCCAACCTTATCGCTCTAAACAAGAAAGACGGAGGGGTGAGACCAATAGCCGTTGGTACAACACTTCGGCGTCTCGCATCCAAATTAGCAGTCCGGCACATAATATCTAAATTAAAACCTCATTTCGAACCAATACAACTAGGATTTGGCACCAAAGGGGGGTGCGAAGCAGCCGTACACTCCCTGCGCACTTACCTCTCTAACACGACGTCCGAGGTGTTGATCAAAATTGATGTTAAAAATGCCTTCAATTCAGTAAACAGAGACACCCTGCTGACAGAAACAAAACATAACATACCCGAAATTTACAACTATCTCCTTCTATCCTACGCAGATCCTACAAAATTATTATATCGCCAAAACGTGCTTTCTTCAGAAGTTGGCTGTCAGCAGGGTGACCCGCTCGGGCCGGCAATATTCTCTTTGGCAATTAACCCTATCATCAAAAAACTAAATTCTAAATTTAACGTGTGGTACCTAGATGATGGAACCCTAGGAGGTGACGTAGATATTGTCACTTCCGACCTGTCCACAATCAAGACCGAATTTAGCAACATCGGCCTTGAAATAAATTTTAGCAAATGCGAACTGTACATTCCAAATTCCATCCCTAATCACAAAAATATTGAACAAAACTTCAACACCCTAACTCCAAACATAAAAACAGTTAACAACGAGTCACTTTGCCTCCTAGGGTCTCCTATTTTCGAAGAGTCTTTTCCAAACTATATACAAAATTCAATTTCCAAATTCAAAATCTTTTCAACCCGCCTTCTTGATTTAAGTCCTCACTACGCAATTACAATTCTTAAATTCTGCCTTTTTGTCCCTAAATTGACATACGCCATTCGCTGCAGCCCTATTTGGAAATTCGAAAATATTATTTTACCTTTAGATGACCTTATTAAGTCAAGTTTGGAATCCATTCTCAATATTCAGCTCAGCGACGATTCCTGGACCCAAGCATCCCTACCCATCCGTCATGGTGGGCTAGGGATCAGAAAAATTTCTAGTGTATCCTTGCCAGCTTTTTTGTCTTCAGTCCACAGCTCCGCAAATCTCATAGGTAAAATCCTACGGGGACTTCCCTCAAACTATGAGACTGCGGGCTTGGACGAAGCTAAGAAAGCTTGGTCAAGTGCTTGCCCGAACAAGGATTTCCCAACCCATCCAAATTGTCAAAGGAGCTGGGATGACATCATGTGCCAAATTTCAGTGAATTCCCTCCTAAGCCGTAGTACAGGCCGCGAACGGGCCAGACTACTGGCTTCGGCGTCGAGGGAGTCCGGTGATTGGCTCCGGGCTTATCCTTCACCGAACACCGGAACCTTCCTCACGCCGGACACTCTCCGCATCGCGACCTGTCTTCGGCTTGGAGTCCGCGTCTGTGCTCCACACAGGTGCCCCTGCGGCAGTGAAGTCGATGAATTAGGACACCACGGGCTATCCTGTCAAAAAAGTGCTGGCCGCTTTTCAAGACACGCCGCACTGAATGACATAATCCGGCGGTCTCTTGCATCCGTCAACGTGCCAGCTCTACTGGAGCCAACTGGCATGGCTAGAGACGACGGCAAGAGACCGGACGGTGTGTCCCTGGTTCCTTGGAGTTTGGGAAGGGTGCTAGTGTGGGACGCTACCTGCGTTGACACTCTGGCCCCTTCCCACCTCACGGGAACCAGTCACCAAGCAGGTGCGGCGGCTAAAGCGGCCGAAAAGCTCAAATTCCATAAGTACAGGGGTCTCGGCCCCGAGTATATTTTTATGCCATTTGGGGTTGAGACCCTTGGCCCGTGGGGTCCTAATGCCCTACAACTTTTTAAAGACCTTTCAAAAAGGCTTATCGATTTCACTGGTGACCGAAGAGCTGGCAGCTTTCTCGCTCAACGTATTAGCTTCGCAATACAGCGGGGAAATGCTGCCAGCGTCCTCGGCACCATGCCAAAGGGGCCCAATTTCTTAGACGTATTTTAATTTTATTTTATTTTATTTTATTTAGTACTTATTAGTTTTAGTTTTAATTTAGTTTTATTTTATAGATAAGTTAGTTTATTTTATTTTTAATGTTTGTATAATATGTACCTATGTTAGTTTTAATTAACTGCCGATTACAAATCACACAACACAACTAGACACTGCTAAAGAAACACTGGACATTTAGCAACAACAACAACAGCATTTTGCAACCGCATTAGAATTCTTAACAAACCTTTTTGCATCACCGTACGTTGTCTTTCAGTCGGGGCTTATTAAGTTTTAATTTAAGGTAAGTATTTATGTATGGGCCACTAGTTGCCTGAAATAAAAAATTTCATTCATTCATTTTCCCTACCACATCAAATCAAGATCTTTTCTTTAAAGGATGACTCACGCTAGACCGAGCCGTGCCGGGGCCGAGGCATCCGACGTGTCATTTTCTATGACAACAGCTGATCGGTGATCACGTGGATTCCATAGAAAACGAAGCGCCGGAAGCTCCGGCCCGTGAAATACGCCTGCAGGGTTTTTTGCACTCGCCGAATTTGAGTCCTCGCAAAATCAGGGTCGGGCTAATAAGCTATCCATTAGCAGAGTAAATGCCAGATCTAATATCACATCGATAACCCCGATAGTTAAAGCCTTAAACGTTACGTTAACATTTTGTCATAAAAATAAGACTATTTAGGACACTTCGTACCTAACTGATTTATTAACATAATGTTTGTGTTCTGTTATCAAATCAATATTCTGGAATTTTTACTTTTAAACACGAATTACTCGTATTTTTCATTTTATATTTTTCAAAAAAAAAAAAAAACTACATTTTTTTATAACAGTGACTTTGAACTTGACTGGACGTTGCTAACAGTTGTTACTTAAATATAAAGACATATTAATAAATATGTAATTAAATATTTCTTCCGCTACACGCACATTAGGGGACATCTTACACAGATCAACCTAGTCCCAAACTAAGCAAAGCTTGTACTATGGGTACTAGGCGACGATATACATACTTATATACATAGATTACAACCATGATACATATATGTGTGTTCGTCCCTTAACATAAATTTGGAATATTTCGTCAGCGACTTCGTAAACTCATGGTAAGGTCAGCATGGACAACTCATGGACAGGATCTAAAAAGAAAACTGGTTGTATTCTACTGTAACTCGCCTTCTCTGCTCTAGTAAGTAAGCACAATTATATAAAGAGTGCGGGAGACACGCAAGGCAAGTTTTATTGTTTTGTCAAGGGTACTGTAAAATATACTCGTACTAGAGAACGCTTCATTCCATGATAGCTCTATCTTCCGAGCTATACAGGGTGATTTCTGGGTCGTGGAGCAAGAGAGCCAGACATCATACAGAATCCAAAGATGAGCCGAATGATGTTGTTAATTATTGTTTATCACCAATAATGATGATTATTTTCCAGATGACAAGTAGGAAAAAACATTTTTGCATACAATTGGTGACCCTACTCAATGTGACGTCTTGTCGCTTTCCATACAGCGTATGTCAAAAGTCATAGGGTGACCATAATTACTTAGTATAACATTAATTTTACTTGAAAAATAAGAATAATTCAAGTAATTATCTTTTAATCAAATACTACCATATGATAATGTGGATCATTTACAGAGTCAGAAAAAGTGGTTCTGGATCACGACCCCGAAACCACCCTGTATATCCCACATGGTGATGGAGTCAGCTTTCCGTGTCTTTCTCTTCCACTTAGCCCTATCCTCGACGTCGTTTTCCGATACTTTGCACTCAATCATATCTTTTAGCACTACGTCCTTCCATCTTGTTTTCGGGTTACCTCTGCCTCTTTTACCGGGGATGGAAAGTCGTAGTGCTAAATTTCCGACGTAGTCTGGTGGTCTACTTCATTCTATGATATACTTTTCTCTAATATTACTCGTGTAGCTCATTCTGAAAGGCAACTTTACAGCCTCTTCATTGTCTCAATTCTGTTCCACTTAGTCTGAACGTTTATAAAGCGCGATTAAAACTTCCGGCAAACGCTTGGCTGAATTCTCCAGCAAAGTGTAAACAATGTTCAAAAGTTTTGGACTTTCTTAAAGTTTTGTCAATCAGCCACTTTCTCGCAGACTACTGAAGTTCATAGACTTCTGTTAGACCTAGGTAAGGTAAACGTACTGGTGCTCGACGCGGTCCCAGTACATGTCATCTTGAAACTTAAGTCATTGTCAATAGAGGTGACAGCAAGGTATCATCTATTGGACATTAGCACGTCGAACACTAGTACGTTTACCTTACTTACATTGAAGAGCTAATGTTAAACTTAAAACAGTATACAGTCAGGAGGGATAAAGGGCTATTACTTTTGTCCTTTCGCTGGACACATCTTTACAGTTTCCTATATATCTTGCTGCTAAGAAGTACAGGGAAACATCGTAACAATCGTTCTCTGTCCTTCTCAGCAGAATGTGTCTTGAAAAGGACAGATGTAGTAAACCCCTATCGGATTCGAAATAGCTTCTTTTTTTATGGTAATAAAGATAAGTTCTTAACGCTGCGCGAACCTATTTAATTGTGTAAGTCAGAATGTAAAAAGAGTGTTAGGTTGTATCTCCTTAGCGTTTAATAAATAAGAACTTATGTCAAGGAAAAGGGAGCGAACTTCCGTCAAGCCGAGGAAGTTTGAGAACGTCTGGAAACGCCTCTGATTGCAAAACTCTGATAATTAACTCTCGCACGGTGGCACTATCAAGCTACCGAGAACTTCAATAATAACATTAAGAAGTTCCATCCATTAGTTAAGGACAGGCGAGTCTTGAACCCTAAGAAAAGTTCAACAAAATGGCATGATTCGATAATGATAAATTAAATAGGTAGGTATAGAAAAAGAAGTGGAAATCAGATCTCCTACTTTTGCGCTACAGATAATTATAAAGCAAACGGCTGCGGCTATCGGTTCTTCAATCTTTTGTCTCCATTTTTGTCTACCGGATTTTTAAAGAAATTAAAACTTATTATTTTTTTTATTTTTTTAAACATTGTCTAAAACCATTTCGTATCTCGATTGCTGTGAAAGGTCTAATATACCTATACGAAATCTACATATTTGGGTTCGTCTTTGACGTCTCTAAACACGTCACAGAGTAAACAGGATTTTAATTTGAAACTAATACAAAAGTTATGGCCAGAAACAGAAATCCCAGTGTTTTGGCTTAAAATTGTTCAACTTTGATGTCAAATATCTCGAAGACAATATGAGATAAGTACTATATTGCTTAAAGCCATTGCTGTTAATATGATAAGCTACAAAAAACATTGGAAAACTAAGGGATTCAGATCGAAGGTCATAGGCGTGGGGGATCCCCTTAAGATGTGGTCAGATAATTTGTAGGTACCACCTTTTTCGCTCAGCCACTTTTGCATGCCCAAAAAATATTCTACCTCTAAAAATCTTTAAAATTCAAAGACCTTCATTAAGGCCCGAGAAACAGCTGCGAGTAGAATACAAAAATTTCCAGTAAATCTAGGTATTCTGCCAGTGCCGCTCGTAAGTCTAATAAAGGACGTTTGGTTCAGAAGGAAATGAGTGTGATAATTCTCGCGTCCCCTTTAATCACGGTCTACCTACGTTTAAAAAGGATAAACAAAGCATGTACAACCTGGCTAATCCAAAAGGGCGTAACTGCTTACAATGTGCAATAATAAAACGTCTTTTTGTTATACAGAATAGGGATTTGGGGTTTAAAAAAATGTAAAAGTATAATGAACGAAAAGCGTGTACCATAAACGCCCGGAAAGGACATGGTTACGGGATAGATATGCAAATTTTATCACGAATTACATTATACAAGAAATAAACACATGTTTTGCATACGATATACTTTTGCAGGTAATTTCAGGGAATTCATAGTATACAAATATGTTTGCGTTTTTCACCTTATATGACTCGTTTGATAAGGTTCTTGTGGTCCTGAGTTCGAATCCCGGTAAAAGCATTTATATGTGTGATTGTGTGGTGTGGTAATAAATACCATGGTATACCTAAATAGATACATTTGTCCTCTAAGTACCTACTGAATCTGGGAGACCGAGCTTTGCTCGGAAAACATATAAAAACTCAAAAATGCGCGTTTTCCCAGAGATAAAACCTAGCTAGTTTCCGAGATTCCCGAAATATATTATATACCAGAATTGCTCGTTTAAAGGTATTAGATAAGTACCCAGAAGGTAAGGCTTTTGAGCTTACTGTAGAGTGTAGAACTAAGTCCATTCATGTAAAGGTATATAAGTAAATATGTATATTTATTTTTACGTATGAATAGATAAAAATAAATACTTAAACGTTAATATATATGAATGCACTTTACTGTATTCAAAGCCTGTTTTATTTATTTACAATAAGTAGTATAGGTAAATATTGTAAGTTTATTTCACTGCACAGTAAAACCTTTATTTCAATATTATTCAAGTCAAGCTGCGTAGAGCATAAAATCCGTCTATTTTATGTATTTTCATTTGTTTGGATGTAAAAATTGTACGTGCCAGGGATCCGATTTTTGCCTGCCACTGAGATTTATCTTACAAGTACGGTACAAACACAGGTTACACAGGAACCGTGGAAAGCCAATACTTAAGATTGAATGTTTAATAAATAAGGGTCAACGCAGAGGGAGTACGTTTTAAGCATGTACCTACCTACCTTGTTGAAGTTGTAAACAAGATTGATACTTAAAATTTATAATAAAATATTCTGTAATGTGTGATTTCGATACTAAGTAACTTCTACGTTCCTTGGGATGATTTCCAGGATAAGAAGTATCTTCTTATAATAATTAATATCTTTATTTATCTTCTTAGGTTAGAGTTTTTATAATATGAATATAAAAGTAAAATATAAAAACACTTACAAAACAATAAAAAATACATATAAACACATTATGAAAAACCTAACCTAGGGTGCCGGCGGCAACGGGGCAAGGCCCAAGCTGCCGGTGGTCAGGACTGCAGAGAGAGGAATTAGTTATTATTATATTTGTATAACTTTCGCCAAATTAGCTAAGCGCTTTTTGTGTGATTAACTGATTATCAAATATCCAAACATTGGAATGTATATAATGTGTCAGCAACCAGATGGTTGGAATATGAAAAGTGAAATCCCAGACAGCAATAAAATTCTAAATGATGTCTATCGAACTTAAAAATAATATTCCCACTATCTATGCTTTCCGTTGCACAAAAGTGGCATAAAACAGAGAAAACGGCAGTTCGAAGCGGCACATAAAATTTTATTTCGGTTGCCTATAAAATGCAGCGCGCTAGTGCAATATAAAGTAGCTATTTATTTTCCGATTAGCACTTTTATACCGTAAACTTGCTAAACGTTGCCTACTATAAAATAGCAAACATAAACATCGGATGCAAGGCGATCAAGTATAAGGTTACAATCGGATGGCGATTCCAGCAGCGTCGCTGTTAGACATCGGTTACACGCTAATTCTGGCGTCAGTTCAGTCATAAGTCTTATTCGAGTTTTGACTGATGCCAGAATGATGGAAAATGGACACGGTTACAAGTGCACATCAGACATCAAACCGATAGAATTATATTGGACTCGTATCAAGGACTGGGTCAATTTATGAAAAGTGTCATAATATTTATACCTATTTATTTGACAGAAGATGAGACGAAAATCGTAAATAGAGTTTAACGTTTTTCAAACGTCAAATAAAACGCCTCACTATTATAAAATTTATGAATGGTTTACCCTTGAATTGCCGACAGACATTTCATCGAATGTGATTTCGAAGACAACGTTTCAAGTATTTTCATTTCATCAACATGTTATTGCGTCGAAGAATCGATACTAGTAAATTTAAATCGAGGACTTTTAATTGGTACTGGAGTTATTATGTATATAGTTTATATCGTGGTATTTCTCTACAGGTTTTCTTATTTCATTTTGTATTTAATAAAATTTATTACGCGTAAAATTATTTCAATTTGTAATATTTCGTTATCGAAATTAAACACAGAGTGAGCCGACTGACGTGCAGTCGGCTCACTCTGCGCGATTATAGCTATGTGCTCTAATTTTGGAGATATAATTTTACAAGGCTGCCATTTTCATTTTGGGCAAATTATCAGGTTGGTAACAATAATTTTACTTACTAAGCCGTTCATTTCTGTGTAGGGTCGCAGTTCTAACCTAACCTTAACCTACTTTGAAAGCCGTTCGTTTCTGTGTGGGATCGCAGTTCTAACCTAACCTAAACCTACTTTGAAAGCCGTTCGTTTCTGTGTGAGGTCGCAATTCTAACCTAACCTAAACCTACTTTGAAAGCCGTTCGTTTCTGTGTGGGATCGCAATTCTAACCTAACCTAAACCTACTTTGAAAGCCGTTCGTTTCTGTGTGGGGTCGCAGTTATAACCTAACCTAAACCGACTTTGATAGCCGTTCGTTTTTGTGTGGGGTCGCAGTTCTAACCTAACCTAAACCGACTTTGATAGCCGTTCGTTTCTGTGTGGGGTCGCAGTTCTAACCTAACCTAAACCGACTTTGATAGCCGTTCGTTTCTGTGTGGGGTCGCAGTTCTAACCTAACCTAAACCGACTTTGATAGCCGTTCGTTTCTGTGTGGGGTTGCAGTTCTAACCTAACCTAAATCTAAAATTCTTACAACAGAAAAATGTATAAATGTGTAGTACGACATATAAAAATGTATTAAAGTAATACGTCGAACAAATGAATTGCAATGTTTAGTAGTTGTGCCAATTAAAATAATTTCAAACGAATTAGCGATCAAGTAATATTCGTTGAATAGTATTTCTATGCAGTAAGACAAATTGATATAAATAGTATATGAAACAAAATAACGCCAAACAATATTACTAGTACTAACGTTTTGATGAATCGTTGTCGATGAAATAATATTCGGTGAAAAGTTTGTCGTCAAAACAAGGGTACACCTTTATGAATATACTAGCGGCCCGCCCCGGCTTCTCACGGGTTAGCAAACTATACATTTAAACCTTCCTCAAGAATCACTCTATTGATAGGTGAAAACCGCATGAAAATCCGTTCAGTAGTTTTTGAGTTTATCGCTAACAAACACACAAACAGACAGACGCGGCGGGGGACTTTGTTATAAGGTGTAGTGATAAAATCCCACTTTCTATTACAGACAAAATTTTGCGTGTCGTGTTTATGTAATGTTCCTTTATATATCAGGCCAGTAACTAATGCTTTCCATTTGTCTTTGTGCATGTTCCATCATCATTTAGGTACAGTAGCACAAAGGCTTCGCGGGAAACGTGGAAAACGAACATTCGTAAGGCTTTGTTCGCTCTTAGGTTGTTTTCTATTATTATTTTAATGAGAATGGTTGTTATACGTAAATGACTCAGAATTGTCTGTAAAACAATGTTCAGGGTCACCTTCTTCTTTAGAAGACTTTATTAGGTACAGTCACCTGCAATAATATGTTACCCTTCGAAGGCCGCAAAAGTATGCGACAAACTCTTATGGCTCTACAAATAAGATCGTGTCAGATATCTTTGAGGCCTTCTTTGTGTAACATATGATTGCAGGTGACTGTACCTGCATTGGTGTGTGGTCTGATTTCAATATGCTCGTTCAGGAATTATGAGCTTTAATATTATTAAGACTAATATTTCGATAACATACTAACCGAAATGTTAGACATGTACATATAAATGAAATTCGAAAAATAAAAATGTATTCATCAAAATAAGAATGTGTACAGTCAAGGGTAAAAATATGGGTGCATATAAGTAACTTTTCAAAAATATGTCCCATAGTTCATAATTCGCTGACATAAGAGCTATGGGACATATTTTTGAGTATAATGTGCGCGCCCATATTTTTATACTTGTCTGTACTTAGGTGAAGTGTGCAGTGCACTTTTTTGAACCTAAATCACTTTATAAAACAAATACAAATTGGATCATCAGTGTGTCAAAAGATAACCACGCGTACGCACACAAATCTAGATCAGATGCGGATATTAACAATGGGCCTAAACAGCCAGTTGTGACGAGCTGTCAGTTCGCGGCCATAGTTGACTAGATACAGTAGACGAAGTTCTCATTGGTCTTAAGAGCTCCACATAACTTGCAACTAATCGCATCTGATTTTCTATAATTGCCGACTAAGTTGCACGAATTGAATCGACCGATCCAATATTGTAATGTTTGCCCGTCGCCGTCCACAGACGGCACCGATAACTGCATACCTCCTCCCATTAAATGACAGAAAATGTCACTGTTCAAGTATGCCTACTCTTCGTCGTAGGAAATTCTTCGCTGTCGAAAGAGCAGTTTATGTTTCGGCTAGAACTAGCTATTATCGAGAATGAAAAATACTTTACTTTAATGTCGAGTCGCTGATATCACCGGAGGAAGACCACGACCACCACGATGGAACTCTTCTCTCTAGAACCATAGAAGTAATTTTGCTACTGAAAAGTCTTATAATTTTTATTCTCGATTAAGTTAATGAAGTCGGATTCTCAATATCGGTTCTCGTTCAGTGAGCCCAAGACACTCACAATTATTAACGTACTTACAAGCAAAAACGGCTGAAATGAATGACAACCTTTTGAGTCGGTCTGTAGAGTCAAAATGATAATTCAGCCCCTGGTGGGTCATTAACAGATGTTGGTTCTATAAGTACGTTATTTTGTCTTTTCTATCCTAAAGCTAAAAACATAAGAGAACAAATTCCCACAATTTTGGTATACTCGCACTTATATTAAAACGCGCTCAATGTCGAAATTAGGATCAAACCTCCTAAACTTGCAGTGAGCCATTTTTGTCAGTATGGCCACAGGTCAAATAATACTATACATATGCCACCTATCTTATCTATTTAAACAAGCAATTCTTGTACAGGCATATATTTCGGGGATCTCGGAAACGGTTCTAACGATTTCGATGAAATTTGCTATATGGGGGTTTTGGGGGGCGAAAAATCGATCTAGCTAGGTCTTATCTCTGGGAAAACGCGCATTTTTGAGATTTTATATGTTTTCCGAGCAATACCCGGTCTCCCAGATATTGGTCATAACCAATATATCGCAGCAGGCTCATATCATAATATGAGTCTATTGAGCCTGCTGCGTCTGTATCCGCTGTGGCCACGGGGCTCCCTGCCGAGGGACCGACATCCTCATTAAGCCGGAGGGGACATGATAAACTAATGGCGTGTAACACTTCGCTCCAAGGTGATTTCGTGTCACCGCACACCGGAGCCACCGCTCCCCAAATGTCAAAATAATATGCCCGATATAGGCATACGGAGTATCAGATCGAAATGTGGCAGTAAAAGTAAATTTGTAACTACATAGCGATTGCTAATTTCGTTTTTAGAAATCAAGGGACTGATAAGTATCTTAACAACGAAACAAACATAATTACAAAACCTAACTCGTTGAGGGCAGAATAACTTAGAATATCCTGGCATGGTCTTTATCATAAATTTAATATCTCGATGAAATACCGTTTTCGACGTTTCCTGTACTAAAGTAATTTCATAGACATCCTTGAGTAGGGAACCTTTACATTATTGGTTGCATTATCTATTGACATTAAAGGTGACGGGATCAGGGCACAGGCAATATAGCCGTTTTAGGATTTGCACTAAGGCTTCGTGAGCTCACAGGAGTGTAGTAGGAGGGAATAAGGGGCTCAAATAGATATTACGTATTCTTAAGGTCGTAAATATGTATACAATTCTCATTCTTAATCCAATGAAATAAGGCAAAATGTACACAGTTAAGGTAGTGATCTTGGCTGCACAATGTGGGTGTCGCGCGTGTATATCGACTCGTAAAATTAAGATTATTATTGCTACCTATGTTCGGCGCAGCAATAGTCATGATTGAAACATTTTCTCGCGTTGGCCCGGCTTTTTGCCACGGTTCATGGGAGCCTGGTGTCCGCTTGGTAAATAATTTTAAGAATTGGCGTACCTATTAGGTACTAGTTTTTAGGTGCCGCTCTTACCGCTAGGCCGCCAGCGTCCCATCATGGCTATTGAAACGTATAAGTAATTTAAAATCGTATTAAAGCTAAATATTGAAATCATGACGTCGAAATTCAATAGCTAATTTCATGTTAAAGTTGTTTATGGAACATCAACATAGTAGGTGTGTGTTTATACAATTGGCAGCATTTAGAATAGAATAGAATAGAGAGCGTTTATTCGTGACATAAAAATAAAACAACAAGTAACACAATAACATAATGGTCACGAAATGGTCCCGACTCAGCAGGTGCTAGCCTGGCTAGGCTAGCGCTGGTCTTCCGTCGGGGCCCATGATCTTTTACATCTAAATTATAAAAAATAACACATTATGAAAAAGAAAAATTAAAAGACTAAAGATTAAAGTTGTCGAAATACCTCTACGCGTTGGCTTTGGCTCCGCACACGCTTTAATTTAATTTTCTTTGCATTTCATTTTGTTTTCCAAGTTCAATATGAAATCGTAACATTTAATCAGCGAACATCATAAATAAATGTACCTACATAAAATACCTACTTAAAACGGGTTCAGCTAATGTTAATTTTTAAAACATTTTACTCATATTTAAAAACGTAGTAATAGAATAATATTAATAAACATAGCTAAGATTGGTACATAAATAACATACTTTCTGGATAAAATAATAATATTACCGTAACTACCCTAAACTGCTCTTTTTGGCCCACAAAATGCCCCATCTTCTTTGCTTTATAAACATACTAGCTGTGCCCGCGGCTCCGCCCGCGTGGAATTCGGTCTGTGTCAGTAAGCGGCTAATTTCTAATCCTAATTTCTCTCCCTCTCCCCTGGAGAAGGAACTTGAAGTAAAGTTGACAGATGGATATGCTGGAGAACTGTAGTCCAGATAAAATATTTTACAATTAGGTACCACTAAATAAAACTACACTCCAAAATCAATAGTTTTTTTCGCAGACGATACAGTAAGGTATACTGCAGTCGCCATGTCTTAGAAAATGATAGAAAACGCGAGCGAAAGCGAAGCGGCCTGCCTTGCTAGAGCGCCACCCACTCACCGTGGTCTTCTTCAGACTCCTGAGGAAGACCACGTGCCCCTTGTAACCTCAATGCGTTGCGAGACTTTCGCGAATGATTCGATTTTTTTCGGGAAGGCATGGTAATGCGTATAAAATGCGAGTCCCAAATCGTTTGACTCCGCAAACGACCAGTGCCGGATTAATATATTTTGATACCCTAAGCATTTCTAGACCATGGTGCCCCCTCTCCCTAGGGTCATCGAGATCACATTGATTTTTTTTTGGTAAGTTGAGTGACGTTCATTGCCGCATTACAGCTGAGAATGGAAATCAGTCACATAATTTTATCACAAAAATTGACAGTGCTGCAGCAGTAACGTTGCAACAGAGTAATGCTGCTGCAGTCGCCATATCTTGGAAAGTTAGTCCAGCGAAGCGAGCGCGAAAAATTTTCGATATAAAAACGCAATTTGATAGACACTTGTACATTTTGACTTTTAGTATGGAAATCAGTCACATAATTTCATCACGAAAATTGACAGTGCTGCAGCAGTAACGTTGCAACAGAGTCATGCTGCTGCAGTCGCCATATCTTAGAAAGTGATAGAAAATGCGAGCGAAGCGAGCGCGAACATTTTTCGATATAAAAACGCAATTTGATAGACAGTTGTACATTTTTTCTTTTAGTATGGAAATCAGTCACATAATTTTATCACGAAAATTGACAGTGCTGCAGCAGTAACGTTGCAACAGAGTAATGCTGCTGCAGTCGCCATATCTTAGAAAGTGATTGAAAACGCGAGCGAAGCGAGCGCGAAAATTGTTCGATATAAAAACGCAATTTGATAGACAGTCGTACATTTTTTCTTTTAGTATGGAAATCAGTCACATAATTTTATCACGAAAATTGATTGTGCTTCAGCAGTAACGTTGCAACAGAGTAATGCTGCTGCAGTCGCCAACCGAATGTGACCTTGATCATAACTTATAACGTGATTGTAAACGCGAGCGAAGCGAGCGCGAACATTTTTCGATATAAAAAACGCAATTTGATAGACAATTGTACATTTCTACTTTTAGTCCCAACCAACCGCGAATCCAGGATTTCATACAGAGAAGGGATGGGACAGTTTTCTATCAGCCTAGCTTCGCATAGGGCTCGATATTTAAGGGTCTCAGCGAGGTTGTTCTCATACAGAAAAGATGCAAAGCCTTGCTTGGAATTGACCAAGTGAATGTGAAGTGTGAGCAAGGCAGAAGGCCCAGCTGCGAAAGAGGAAAGCTTGGATTTGGATCCACGCCCAAGTGTAACTAAGGCAGAAGATCAACTTTACCATAAGGCAGAAGACCTCGCATAAGACCTTACGCCGAACTGCAAAAGAGTGGCTTGAAGTCGAATCTATGCATGTAATCACAACTCTTCTACTGCTCGCTCTTTGGCTTCACTCGAAAGCGCTACTTGATGGGATGCTTTTAGTTTGCGGCTTTCACGGAGCCCCTTAACTATAACACTTTGACAGTTAGGTCTCAGGATCGCGGCTATGGCGCAACTCGGCTTGGCCGACAAATCTGGCGTGCAAGAGAGCATAATTCGCTATAAAATCGGTAACCTATGTTGAAAAAATCGGCTGGCCGCAAGCCCGAAAGCAAGATTTTTTTCCATGACTTTAAGGGCCTCCGCGTAAGGTCAAATCGAAAGCCTACGTTGGAGATCTTCTAACGTACCCTCACTCTCTTACTTGATCCCTACGACCCTTCGTTATTAGATGGGTACTTGTACACGTATAAAAGTTTCATGTAGGTATCTACTCCACGACGACTGCAATCCTGATGCAGCCTGCGCGTTTTTTTGCCTACGGTTTTGGTGCCCCGGTGCCCTAAGCAAGTGCTTATTTTGCTTAAAACTCTAAAAGGGTTAATCCGGCACTGCAAATGACAGAGGTCAATGTTTTTTTTTCAAACTACCCACCTTCGTGGCCATTATTAAGTGCATAAAGGAGGCGATACCTACGTATGAATATGGATTTGATATGGGTGCGATATAATTACGATTAGGTATAATTCATGTTGGAGAAAATTTATAATTTTAAATAATTATGCAATTATACGCGTGTTGATATGTGTGTTTATTTTACCACTACGTAACTATGTAAACTCATTTTTAGATTACTTAATGTTTACTCAGTTCCCCAAAAGATGGCACTGTGCAATGAGGGGCAATTAAGTTACTGTCGTTTAATTTTGTTGTATTATAAATTTATTAAATAAACATACTTATTCAATTATTTTGTTGATATCCGTACCCCCTCTTCTAAACTTAGAGTTAATTTGGCAAAATCTTTCCTCGGTGGCTTATTCATGTCACAACGTATTAAATTCAGCGCCATCTGTTAGTTTACGCGCGTACTCAATAGTGGTAGCACATATTTGAAAAAAGTTTGCCCTTCCTTCCTAAGTAGCGCCATAAGATTCAGGGGCAAACTTAAGTCAATCGAGTGTTGTGGCTACCCCCCCCCCTTTTAGGGGTTGAATTTTTATAGCCTATAACCTGGCCGGGAATTTTTTCGACAGATTAGTAAAGTTTTCATCAAAATCCTTTCAGCCGTTTACACGTGATGCGCGTTCAAATAAACAGACAAACAGATAAACAGACAAACAGACAAAAATTCTAAAAACTTTTGGAACGTGTTCTGTTATCGATTCTAAGTATCCCCAGCCAACTTTTTTTTCAAATATCTTCCATGTACAGACTTTCGACCCTCTTCAGCTTTATTATATGTATAGATACCGTACCTTTCCCGTTATGATATTAAAGATATTGTACTCACACATGGGCTTTTCACGAAATCGTTAAGCGATTCGTTTTCCCATAAATATCAATCTAGTTTGATTCGAATGGCCATTGAAGCGCATACATACTTTTAAAAATATATATTGATTTGATATCCGTCTCTGTGCGTCCCTTTTGAGACATTACAGTAAGAGCAAGCCGCACTTAGAATAGTATCAAATGTATGTATATTTCAAAATCTGAATGCGCTTCCTTTATATGAAATCCAGAGCTGTAAACGGCCTCGAAATTGGATCCTCGCCTCCTTTATTGCTGCTGTGATTGAACATGGCAGCCGATGTACCTACAAGTTAAAATATATTGCTGTTTATTAGGTACCTACATTTTATGCAAATAAATTTGTTTGATTTCGACGAAATAATATGACATGATAATATCCGGTGAGGCGTTAAATTATCAGTAGGCAAATCGAATCATATTTGCGATATTTTTTGACAAAACTTTGTAAGTAACAAAAAAAGTGCTCAATGATCGCGCGTTACAGGGGTAACATGAGTATAATTATAATAGGTCATATTACAATGCCTCAAGGGCCTATTTTAGATTTAAGCTAGTTATTAATTTCGTTTAGTAGTACCACTGTATATATATTGTATGTAAATAAAGATTTATTCAGTATATAGGTCATTATTTAAGTAGGTACTTACTTGTTTCGGTAAACCAGATTTTAAGAGGGACGAATACTACGTACCTACTTGTCCATACAAAAAGAGTACTTAAATGCTTTTCCGCTTCTAAATATTTTCTATTCTTCATGATTTACGTTACGTATACGTTATTGCCACAATGAAAGACTACGTTTGTAGGTTTTCCATTTTTCAAAAATTTCAATATAAAAAATATTTTTTTATAGCGAAACCTATAATCATACGATATATTATGCTGAAGCGATCGACATCAAAATCAAAGTAATTTGTTAAGATTTATTTAGTAGAAACTGTTTTCTCCGAAATGGAAATTTCATCAAAACAGTAATAAGGATCGCAAAGCTATTCTTCCCTCTTAAGACTAATAATGGGCACTAACAAGAAAAAGTGCCTACACAACCTTTCTGAGCACAAAAACCTTCCTAAAACATAGCTGCTTCAAATCACAATGGAAGTGAAAATCTAAGTACTTCTGAGGTTACGAAAAGAAATAGTCTCGTTAATCTTCTCCGTGAGAATGCCGAGTTTTATTATTGTAGACGGTAAATTACGTCACTTCTAAAAAGGAAAAAAGAGTCAAGTTTGATTTGTGTTCACGCGACGAAACAGGGCCTAGCGCGAAATTCGTTCATTTGTTCATGAATTTGCCTAGCGATAGAGTGGCAGATAGCGAAATAATTTCGATATTCGATGTTCGCGGTAGATCCTTTATATCCCATAAGACAATAAAAAACCTGATCATTGTCAAGAGGGCGCTGTTAGAGTCTGTGCGGAAAGAGAAGAGTCGTGAAATGTATGAGCTCCCTTACATTCCACGACTCTTCTCTTTCCGCACAGACTCTATTCTCATGTGTAGGGTGACAGTTCGGTATAGTATGAAAAAAAATGTTCCAGTGAAATTCCGCAACATGGCGCGTGATTATTCCTGGTCAGACTTTCAGTACCTGCTGGTGATGTCGTTTAAGAAAATGTGTCCGTTTTGATTTATAAAAATATATCCATACAAACATGAACGCTGAAAACAATACACTCTTTTTTTGGGCAGTCGTGTAAGAATTACTTAGGTCAAACTTTTGGTCAAACTTAGGTACAGGAGGAAAGTGACAGTATAAAATGCCACAGGAGGAAGGACACTGACGGCGAAAGGATTGACAGCACCAACCCTTTTAACAGCAATAAAATTAATGAAAAGCTAACGAAATTTTGTTTCAAACGAGATTGAAGTACATACTCTCGGTTTTAAATAGAATTAGACCAAGACCAGGAAATTTTGATAGCACACGCAGTGCAAGTGTTATTTTAAACGTCAAATTCTTAAATAACACTTGCATATCATATGGATTAAATATTGTGAAATAAAGAAATCCGAATAAACATGAAAGGAATTTTATAAATGGGAAACCGTTTCTTTTTGCGTTCAATTGCCTTTTAACCTCCTTCAGTCGAAAACACTTTCTTTTAGGACACTGAATTGAAAACCTGTTTTGTCCTTTGGTGTTTGTTAGTAATGGGATCAATACAAACAAGCCTGCGAAAACAAACAGCTTTGTGCGGCAATGTCGGACCAAATACAGACCTACTGAAGTAGTATAGAATCAATCAAGTGTTAGTTTTAAGCAGGTCAATTTAATAATAAAGTGGAGTAGTTTGAGGCCCGGGATAACATAAGATATATTTTAACTTACTAACTATTTTGGCTCAGCGATCCAAAGAGAATCTTGGCCTACGAAACGAGAGCGTGCCACTTTTTATTCACAGTCCGGTTAGTAACGCGATGACGTAAAGTTCTAAATGCCGGTTTATTGTGCCAAGTGAGTCATTTTTCCCACGTGCTTGTAATTTTTCCCATGTGCTTGTCATTTTTCTCTCCGGCCGCGTGGTCCGACAGTCTTGTCCGACATAGAAATTTTAATTCCTCGCTTTCCGACCGCTCGGATTATAAGGAATTTTATATTCTACTTAGTTCGATCATCAAACCACGAGGATTTGTAAAATTCCACTTAGTTCCAACATCGAACCAAGAGAAATTCTCAAATTCCACTTACTTAGATAATTGAATCGCGAAGAATTATAAAATTCTACTATGTTCGATCATCAAACCACGAGAAACTCTTAAATTGCTCTTAGTTCGACCATCGAACCATGGGGACTTTGCACTCGAGATATTTTGGGTCAGTTTCAACCCTTGGTTAACAATCTACTTACTGTTCATGAATTATGAATCACGTATCCTAATTTAATCCTTGTTACCTAAATATATTTATGCTCGAATTCAATTTAGCGATATCGAATTAAGGTTAGGTCGGGACGTGGCCAATTATAATCCTAATCGAATACCAATTTTTCATTCGAGAATCAACATCCTGTTCAAAAATCATGTCTCGTATATTTTCCAATCAAATGTTAAACACTCTGCCTACATATTTATTATTTACTTAAACATGACTCAAACGCGTATAAAGCCCGACCAGAAATATATGTTTATTGTCAAGAGGGCGCTGTTATTCTCATGTATGTGGTGATGATAGTTCAGTTTAGTTCCAATGAAATTCCGCAATATGGCGCGTAATCAGATATTAAAATTACTGGTCAGGCTTTAATTTTTCGAAAACAACATTGACCTCGTGGTCTCGTAGACAAACTGGCTAGAGTTGACATTTCACTTTGGCTGCTATTTAACTGATTACCAGATTTAGTAAAATTTAATACCAAAAAAATCTATTTTACCACCCTAAAATAATGAATGATCACCAAAATTATAACACCATTTTAATGTGAAATGATTACCAATTTTATTACATTTTACTATCCTTTTAAAGGAAATGACACCAAACTAATCATTATTAACCCAAAAATAGTAAATGATTACCAAATTTCAAACCCCATTTTAATGTGAAATGATAACCAAATTTTTACATATTGCTATCCTATTAAAGAAAATGACACCAAAATAATCATTGTAAACCCAAAAATAGTAAATGACCACCAAAATCAGAACTCCATTTTAATGTAAAATTATAACCAATTTTTTTAATCTTGATATCATATTTAAGCAAATGACTCCAAAATAATCATTGTTAACCCAAAAATAGTAAATGACCACCCAAATTGTAACCACATTTTAATTAAAAATGTGCGAATATTTAATATAATTATCGTTATCCTATTACATTAATTAATCCACTTCGTCACCTTTTTCTAGTAGCATTTTATTTCTGTAACAGTCGCAGTTCTAACCTAACTTAACCCACTTTTCTAGTAGCATTTCGTTTCTGTAAGGGTCGCAGTTCAAACCTAACCTAACCCACTTTTCTAGTAGCATTTCTTTTCTGCAAGGGTCGCAGTTGAAACCTAACCTAACCCACTTTTCTAGTAGCATTTCTTTTCTGTAAGGGTCGCAGTTCAAACCTAACCTATCCCACTTTTCTAGTAGCATTTCTTTTCTGTAAGGGTCGCAGTTCAAACCTAACCTAACCCAATTTTCTAGTAGCATTTCTTTTCTGCAAGGGTCGCAGTTCAAACCTAACCTAACCCACTTTTCTAGTAGCATTTCTTTTCTGTAAGGGTTGCAGTTCAAACCTAACCTATCCCACTTTTCTAGTAGCATTTCTTTTCTGTAAGGGTCGCAGTTCAAACCTAACCTAACCCACTTTTCTAGTAGCATTTCTTTTCTGTAAGGGTCGCAGTTCAAACCTAACCTAACCCATTTTTCTAGTAGCATTTGGTTTCTGTAAGGGTCGCAGTTCAAACCTAACCTAACCCACTTTTCTGATAGCCGTTTGGTTCTGTATGGGGCGCAGTTCAAACCTAACCTAACCCACTTTTCTAGTAGCATTTCGTTTCTAGAAGAATGATTATTTTAGAGTCATTTGCTTTAATAGGATAGCAAACCTTATCCACTTTTCTAGTAGCATTTCGTTTCTGTATGGGTCGCAGTTCTAACCTAACCTAACCCACTTTTCTAGTAGCATTTCGTATCTGTATGGGTAACAGTTGAAACTTAACCTAGCCCACTTTTTTAGTAGCATTTCGGTTCTGTGAGGATCGCAGTTCTAACCGAACCTAACCTACTTTTATAGTAGCATTTCGTTTCTGTAAAGATCGCAGTTCAAACCTAACCTAACCTACTTTTCTAGTACCATTTCGTTTCTGTAAGGGTCGCAGTGCTAACCTAACCCACTTAACTGATAGCAGTTTGACTTACTTTTCTAGTAGCATAACAAAATGCTACTAGAAAAGTAGATTAGGTAAGGTAGGTATGCGGTGCGGGGTACGGGGGGTTGAGCGGGAGGGGCTAGTAATTTTGGCATCAGTTTGCTTTATTTGGTAATATGTATACATTTTTTGGTAATCATAGTGGTTTATTTAGGTGAAAATATCGCATTAATTTGGTCTTCAAGATTTGGTGATCATTAATGATTTTTGGTGATCATTCAATATATTTGGTATTTGAATACAATTTGAAGTGCAGTCGTAATTAAAATGGTGGTACTTTTGTATTTTTAGGCCTTATTTTTTTGGCGTTCAGTAATTTTTTTTGGTAAGCATGATTTTTTTATTTAGGGTACCAAAGTATTTTTTGGTGGTCATTATATTTGTAGCCTTTCACTTTAACATCTAGCTGCGTGAATTTTTCGAACTACCCTCACTTGATCTTGTTTATCCACTTTAACGCTTTGCGCGTGACACTCATCACTGCCAGCGTGAGCTACGCCGATAACACGGTTTTTCCGCTTTGTAGCGAAAAGCGCCTACGAACAGAGAACCGGCCTAACGGGTCGCTGGCAGTGACTGTTTTAAGTAAATAATAGCGTGTAAAATCTGTGCTAGCTTAAATCAGAAGGTTAACCTTAAATTTTTGTCTGTTTCTCGTTTGTTTAAGATTTAGTACTCTTGCAAGTAAATTAATTTGGATTTGAAAATTATGTTTAAATTTAATTTATTAATGTTGAAATTTGAATTTTCGATTAATTACGGGTTTGTTTCCGAGTTAAAGTAAATATACATAGAAGCATCCTTCATTACTCGTAATTGAGAAATTTGTTTGATTGTTCAAATAAATTTTAACTTTGGTAAGGTAAATAGGAAATTAAATTAAATTAACAGACTCCGATAAAATAATTCTCTTAACTATGTTGGTCTTTGGGGAGAATTATGTACGCACTTAGCTAAGTGTATTCTGATTTATATACAGGATGATTTTATTATGTGTGACCATACTCTGAGGGGTTGATATGTACTATGTAGGTCATACTGAACAACTTTTACTATGGGGCCAACCACGTAATCGCGAATAATAGGACTGTGAACGGTTTATCTAAATTCGAAGCGGACTTCCGATCGAAGTATTGTTCAATTAAATTGTTCCATTACGTTCTAATTTGAGAGGATACTCGTACAAGCAAATAATAATCAAATTGATTTCCTACATTTAAAAACACTTCAATCAATCATTGTTTCCGAGAATTATTTGCGGCTACAAACGTGCTTTTGACGAGGGTTTTGTCTCTGACTTAGATTAAATATTATTGGAGAATATTTAGGTCACCGGGATTTTCGGAGAAGTCGTTGAAATACTCAACCTTTTTAGGAGTTGAATTGCCAAAAAAAAATCTTTTATATACCACATCGGTGGAAAACAAGCATAGGGCCCGCCTGGTGGTAAGTGGTCACCGTATTATAGCCTATGAACGCATGAAGACGCGAGGGGTTCAGTCCGTTAGTGCCGAGAGAAAACCTCGGTAGAGGTCATTCCACAGTCAGCGCGTCTGCGCTGCGGGAGGAAATTCCTCTTAAACCGTATCGTGCACGACCATTTAGGTTCTAGGGTGAGGTTTTTTAGTTGATCTTTATACTACTAACTACTAACATTTACAGAATATAGGAACAGTCGCTATCAGATATATCGGAGCGGTCAAGGCGCTCACAAATATCTGAACACGCCTCAATTGTCAAGACGTTAGAGTGTGTAAAAAGCTTCAATTATTAGTGAACTGATATAATTTCAAAAGTACTGGTAACAAGGGTTTTTTAACTAAACGGTTCAATGCAGAAGTGGTGTGGTTATTGTATGGAGGCTGATGAGAGAGTGATTTGCAATATTTGATCAGTACAAAAGGTGGTTTTAACTTGGGTGCCTCTAATTGGCCGCGATACAGAGTATGTGCTCCTATTGGTGCTAATACTAGCCGAGCTCGACGGCTGCGTTTAGCTACTGCATTAGGAATGTATTAAATTGTATACAAACAAAAGGTTGCGTTCGCAACATACTTATGTTAATTATAATATATATATATTCAACGCAAGGAAAACTCTTGGCTACGTCCAGTATTAAGTAAGTTCATTACTTCCACGGCTATAAACTAACGGTTGTTAGGGTGCACAAAAGAGCTATTTGCTCTGCAATCAAAACTATACTCCTGTTCCAAGTGCAATCAATCTGCACCTGCACTTCCTTGGTTTCTTTAATTAATGGATATTATTAACGTCACTGCAGAAATTGTAACGTTAGAAATAGGTAATTTTAACTAGTATATTGCTCCAACATCACGTGTTATACTGTCAGCAGCTGAAGTTGCTAAGCGGGCGAGGTGTTCAAACTTACCTTGACGCGCTCTTATTCTCTTAACAATAAAGTCGCGTCAAGATCATTTTGAACACCTCGCCCGCTTAACAACTATTGCTGCTGACTGTACCATGGATTAGCTATTAGGAGCCCGTTTCTAATTTTAATTTCTTTGAAACTGGTATGGATTTGCTCTGTGAGCAGACCTGTCAACAGTAATAAACAACCGATATCACGCATCCGTAACGTACGTTCCTGTCTTAGAGCAACGCCGGCTTCCGACACGTCGGCAGGCGGGTGTTACTACGCAGTTTAGGTACATTTGGCCGGCGCACCTCCCGGGCAGGGCATGGCAGTGGGCTGCCGCTCCACCGCACGATAGTCGTGTCATGTGGGGCTCGCGCAAAGAAGATTCACGGTTCGTGCGCGGTTATAAGTTTCAATTTTGTTGCAGGCGGCGAGTATAGGTATAATTTTATACCTAAATGTTACTTTTGTGAAGGAGTGAATTTTCTGTACGGTAGTACTATTAGTTATTCTGTGACGTCGGAAGGGAGCCTTCCAAGCGATATCTTACCGTACAAATCATTCTGCCATTTTTTGCGGGGGGAAACGATCCCAACTAGCAAAATAGTCGTATAAGAATTGATTTACTCAGCCTGTAATCGTATAACAGCCGAGTTACGGTTGTTGAAACACCAATATATCGTATAATAGCGGTTAACTCGACTATTTAGCAATTTTCGCTAATTAGTGCTATAATCATGTCGTATAAACGTTTATAGCACTATCTTTTAGCACTTTTATTCCACCTTTTAATAAATGCTGAGTTAGCGCTACTAAATCACTTTTATTCAGCATAATTGTTCTATTAAAATCATATAACAGCTATAGAATAGCTAATTGTCTGAATAAGGCGCTTTAATACAACTGTTACTCAATTCTCTTCTCTGTTGCTATAAAAGCTTATTAAAAGCAATCCAATAACCATTTGGCAACAATGCTGCTGTAACAGCGCGCTTATATCATAATTCGGGTAATGGGGTTCAAACCGCTGTTATAGGAGCTGAAGTGTATTTACAGGTTTTATTCAAAATGTATTCAGCTTAGAGTACTTTTAAAGAGTTTTGAACTACATTAACAGCACAAGTCAGCCATGTTGTCGTTTCAATATAGTCCGGTGGCCAACTGCATGAAACCCTACCTGATAAAAAAATAGAAAAATCCTACTCTGTAGGGGTAGCTGACTTTTAGTAGCATCAACTGCTCTTGGTCGGCCGCGGCTTAATTTGGCAAATTTTGCGCAAATGGCAAAATAGTGGCACAAAAATTCATCAAAAAAAAACCCCATCGTATAATAGAATTGAGGACAGCAAAACAAAAGTGGTCAGCTACATCCTGTGTTGGCAGGTTCCTGTGTCCTACCGAATTTGTGGTACAACGTGACAGCTACAATTTACCTCATCGAAAAATAGAATGAAAAAAACTGATTGTAATACCTACATTAAATTTGTTGACGTATGTCTTGGTCGGTCTCACCTTAGCCTGGCAGCTTTTGCAGTCCGTCCGCATTAAAAAAAATGTCAATGGCAGCTATCCTACCATACAAGTGACATTCTATTTTTCGATGAGGTAAATTGTAGCTCACTTGGTACCACAAATTCGGTCGGACACAGGAACCAGCCAACACAGGATGTAGCTGACCACTTTTGTTTTTTGATGAATATTTGTACCACTTTTTTGCCACTTGCGCAAAATTTGCCAAGTTAAGCCACGGCCGTCCAAGAGCAGTTGAAGCTGCTAAAAGTCAGCTACCCCTACAGAGTAGGATTTTTCTATTTTTTTATCAGGTAGGGTTTCATGCAGTCGGCCACCGGACTATAAATCCATAAACATGGCGACATCATGTGCTATAAGTGTAGCAGTAAACGCAGTTACTCGACTTATAGTCGAATTAATGAGATATAAGAGAAACTAGATCGTGTAAGCAAATTTTTACTTATTTTAATTAATATTTTTTTATTGAAATTTAAGAAAATAGACGGCCCATGAATATATATGAACCAGTGCCTTTGGTTTTATCAATAAAGTATTTTTCGCGCTAGGTTTTACTGTATTACGTGTACTTACAGACAGTAAAAACTTATGTACACAATCACGGTAAAAATAAATGTCATGGATGACAGCAGTAAAAAAATACTTAAGTACCTTTTTGTTTTATTAGACACGTGAAGACGATTAGGCCTCAAACATAATAAAATAATTGTAATATAATCGCTTACCTGAGATCGTTTTTAGCACATATTAGTGGAATAAAAGCATTTACTGCACTCTTACACATTTAAAATGCCGAGTAAAAGCAATTCGGCTACTTTTACGAAACATTTTTGCTGAGAAAAAGCAGTGCGGCTGCTTTTATAGAACACTTTCACTGAGTAATAGTAAATTGCTAATGTTTATAGAACAAATAGTCGAATAAAAGCACTATCGTTGCTATTAAAACACTAGAAGCGCTTTTATCCACTTTTACTCAACTCTTGCAGCATCGATTTGCTTCTTATACAGCGCTTACTCGATTTTTATAACACTTTTAGTCTGTATAAGTGCGCCTTTTCGCGTTGAGTAAACGCTTACAGGACTTTTATTCGACTGTTTTTACACCTTTTATAGCACCAAAAAGCGAAAATAAAAACGTGCTCTCAACTTTTATAGCACATAGATTTGCTAGTTGGGGAGCACACAGTCGCACTTTTCATTCACTAACATACAAAATCCAATCTGTAATGACCAGGGGGCGAAACTTCAAAGAGGGGTACCTTATACATGGAAACTAGCGCAGTCAGCATTATGTTTACAGCAACATTTCCTCACCTGATGCTTCCATGTAAATCAACTAGATGGTATCACCGCTTTGTCTGTGGTGTCTTAAAAAACACGCATCCAGGCCATAATTGTTAAAAAGAAAAAAAACTTTGTCTTTGCATTTTTATCACAAATTCCGTTTCAAGTATGAAACGTTTAAAATTTTCAGTAATTTAGGTACCTCATATTTTTTAATCGTCTTAATATAATTGTATTTATGTTAAAATAATATAATCGTTTTATTAAGAACATTTAACTAAATAGTTTCGCCAAGTGCCTTACGTGAAAGGAAACGTTAAAACAAAAAACATAGTACCGTCAAACTATAAAAGTCAAACAGAAGATTCTAATTTTTTGTAATTTTAATTAATAGTTTAAAGTATAATCACTATAAATTGATGAAAATGAGTGCGCCTGGGAGAAAGAAACGTTATTGCCTTTTCGGCTGTGCGAATTAAAACAACATGACTCCAAAACGCATCAATGCTTCGTGGCTCGTGCTAGCTAGTCAAATTTAAGTCCAAGTTTTAATAGTGGATTTGTATTATTTCGAACTAATTTATTATAATAAGTGGAACCCTTAGAAAATATTTTTTTGGTTTGTTACGCATGTGAGTAATGAAAAATAAATGATATTTTTGCACATCGTGTTTTTACTTTTGCGACTAAAATATTCTTTGGTATGAACATTTATAAAATACTGGTCTAGGTAGTAAATCGTCACCGAATGAATAGAGTACATAATATATTGGCGCCTTTTTCCTTGACCGTGTACAGTGCACTACAATGAGGTGTATTCATTTTTCACGCTTGCTTTGCATGAAGGTGAAAGAATGGAACCCTCATTGTAGTTCACTGTAAACGGTCAAGGAAAAAGGCGCCATAGTCTTTATTACTATGCATGTGTGCCACGCACACATACGTAAAGGTTTGTAACAGAAATCCGCTAGGAGCGTTAGTGTCGACGTTTTTTGACATTTACTCGCGAGTTAGCTCTCTTTTACTATACATATATTATTATACTCTTTGGTAATGACGACACAAATACATAGAAAATGACACACGTCAAAGATAAATCTTGCAAACCTCGATCTCTTTTATGTACGGATGAGTACATGAAGATGATGAGTCACTACAGACATTGCCATAGGTACAGTTCAGTACAGTTGTAGAGTTAGACCAAAAAAAGTCAGCAGCGATTTTGATAGCTCACGCAGTGCAAATGTTACACATAGGTACGTCATAATTTCATAGATGTTTGACGTTTAAAATAACACTTGCACTGCGTGGGCTATCAAAATCGCTGCAGACTTTTCTTGGTCTAACTCTACCTATGCTTCGGCAGAGGGGAAATAGTACCAATGCCGTCTGCCTTCTCGATGTTGCTCGAAGGTTCCTATTGTACCAAGATTTATTATAAGGAGATAAATAAGCCTTCGGCTCAGCTCTCACTGTTATAATGCCATTACGTCTATCAACTGCATATTACGAGGGCGTTCAACTGTAATATACAGGTAATAATGCCGTAAACCGATTCTCATCGACTCGTATAGCCTAGAGATGAAAACTTACTCCGGAAACACGATAAAAATCTCAAGCAAATTGTGTTCAAAATTTGGAACTTTTGTCCTGTAAGTACTTTAGATTATTGATGATCGATGAATTGTGAGTGATCAGTGACAAAATTAAGAAACTTTGATGTGCAATAATTTTTTCACCACACCAGCTCGGAAAGGCTTACTTTTCACTTTAAAAACTGATAGCAAAGTTGCATTTTATTCACATGTGAGACAAAGTAATCAAATGCAAATTTTGAGTTGGTTTCTTATGTTTGCTGGTAGAAATGACTTTTAAATGATGATTTTGGATGATAAATTTTTAATTACATTCATTTGGATTTGATTTGGTTTGATTTTGTTTGATTTTGTTTGATATTTTACATTTAATATTTGCTTCAGGTTGGTGTGGTGAAAAATTTTGTGTTTCACTCGGGGGCAAATTTTGTTTAACCCTCGTGCTTTGAAACCCTCGCAACGCTCAAGATTCCATTTTTCGAACCACTCGCTATGCTCGTGGTTCAATTTTGGAACCTTTCGCTTGCTCGGGTATCAATATTAGCACGAGCAGTTAAACAACAACTTAGCCCCCTTGTAAAACAAATAACTATTAAACTACAAGATGAAACAAAATGTAATTTAGAACCTTTGGTTCGTTATGATCCCTACTCTTGGTCACTGAAACTATAGACTTACCTATATAGCTTTATCCATTTAACGAAGTTAGAGGGGGTCAAAATGACCTGAATGG
This sequence comes from Cydia splendana, assembly GCF_910591565.1. NCBI lineage: Eukaryota > Metazoa > Arthropoda > Insecta > Lepidoptera > Tortricidae > Cydia > Cydia splendana. The sequence continues at coordinate 5,766,677 of NC_085973.1, read as the reverse complement.
CTTCGAGAAACGAGGCTGCTCTCTGTCGCACTTGTAAATTCGCACGTAAGTGTGACAGCGAGGCAACACGTCGAACGTAGTTCGCGGTAGGCCCTCAGTCCTCACGATAGTCACGATACAAGGTCGACCTGTGAGGAGCTGATGTACTCGTACATATTTTACAAGTTTAATTTACTGATATTTATGACAATTATGTAAATAAATAAATTTTGTGTTTGTATGGTCGGTGCCCCAACTTAAGTACCTACCCAAGTTGCCATACTAAGTAATTGTATGGAAAAGCAGGAAAAGTGGATAGAGTCAGACCGAGAAAAGTCTGCAGCGATTTTGATAGCCCACGCAGTGCAATTGTCATTTTAAACGTCAAACTTCTATAAAATGATGACGTGTAAATAACACTTGCACTGCGTGGGCTATCAAAATCGCTGCAGGCTTTTCTTGGTCCGACGTACTTATGATAGGGAACCGCCTACATTCAAAAACTTCATAGATACTCGTACTTCTGTGAAACATAGACAAAAGAGTAGTTAAAAATCAGATTAAAATCCTCATTGTCAAAACATGTCAACATTTATTCATTTTAGACAACCTGACTTTATATCTATATTTATATTTAAAATATTGTTATTCACAATAATAACGACAGTAAGAGTATTGCGAAAAATATGCTGTTTAGTTGTAAATATATTTCTACTTATATACAGCATTCAACTGAAATATCGTAAACTCATGGAATTTGCGAAACTCAGAAACTGATACAAAGGAATTTCAAATGTTATTTGATGGATTATTTAAAAAGAGTTCATAAGTTACTTTTTGCTATTATTGAAGGTGTAATAAGGGCGCTTTTTGAAGTAATTATTAACTATGTGATATATCCGTTTCAAATACTAACTAGGATTGCTGCTTTCTTTGGAATATTGTACTTTTTAAGGTATGTTACTTAGAAAGTCATCATCTATTCAAACGATCAAAATACTTGTAACTATTTTTAAGGCAGGAGTCGCATTGGCAGCGATTAGCGAAAAGCAAAGCGACGAGCGAATTTATTTATATGCGAGCGAGTGTTTTTCTAAGACTTTTTTATGAGATCATCTTGCTCCTCGCTACAGCCTCTTAAGCCGATCGAACAGTTATCTAAAGTCGGCTGTAAGTTGGCTCAAATTGCTGTTTTTTTAAGTATACATAAACTTACTCCGTTGGCTCAGTGATCCAAAATGAGACTTGGCCTCCGACACAAGACAGCGCCACTTTTCTCGGTCCTGGCCGGTCCTTTAAGTATAGTAGTAGTAGTAGTAGTAGTAAACTCTTTATTGTACAAAAAGACATATTAAAAATAACATACAATTAGTAAGAAGTACAAAGGCGAGTCGAAGGCGAAGTATATACATTATTATATGTAGTTGAAATCTTTTATGTAATACTCGAATTACTTTGATTTCTGATATTGACAGACATAGCGCCCGCCTCAAGGCCGCAGCAGTAATATCACCTTTAGACAGACTGCGACAACGGACGTCGGACTCTACGTACGCGACCAGCAGCACGGCGAGCGGCCAATCAAGGCCATTATTACGTTGACTGATCAAAATGTATGGACGGCCTTGATTTGCTATTCGCCGCGCCGCTGGTCGCGTGCGTCCAGGCCGCGGCCTTACATTATTAGTTTTTGTAAGCACCTGTTTTTATTTTCAGAGACAGCTGGTGTGATACGAGGGGTTGCTGGAGTACCGACTCATTAGGTAATTTTATCATTGCGATCGGATGTTCGCTTACAGTTGTAACTATTTGTATAGCCATAACGCGATATTTTTAATAGATGCGTCGTCATCTTTCGCCGTTTTTTGTTTCATTTATTAGTTTAAAAGTTATTTCTTTGGGATCTATATCAGAATCCCTAAAATCTTTTCTCCTATCTTTGCATTCCCTAATATTGTTTGTCATAATGATCAGTTGTCCTAACACTAAAAACCCTAATTTTGGTTTCCCTAATTGGTGATTACTTATCTTAATGTTATTAAGCATATTTTCTTTTTTGCGAGGGTCGCAGTTCTAGCGCTAACCTAACTCACTTTTGTGGCAGCAAGTTCTAAAACCTAACCGTTTTTCAGAACCTTACATTGGAACCTTATGGAAAATAATCTTTATGACAATTGATCGTTAGGGCATGTGCCCATTAGGACAAACGTTGTTAGGGATTCAGAATGACACCCATTTGTTTGTACTGCACTGTTGCTGTAAGCAGGGGTCGGAAACCGGTATTTGCTCCATACAAAAATACCGGTATTATTACGTTCGTTTTCGTTCTTTGGTTTATTATTTCATTTTTAATTGAACAATCTAATAATAGTAATAATACGAAGTTGTTACCTAAATACATGATTCAGTCCTACGTACAGAGCATACAATAATTCAAAATATTGGGCTCATTCGGGGTTTTTAAAAAATACCGGTTCCGAGCCCTGGCTGTAAGTGCTATTTTTGAGTTGAAGTTTCTACAGTAGTACAGGGCAAGTGACTTTAGGACAAACGTTGTTAGGGATTCAGAATGACACCCATTTGTTTGTACTGCACTGTTGCTGTAAGTGCTATTTTAGAGTTGAAGTTTCTACAGTATTTTAATCTAGAATTTTAAGCGTAGCTAGGATTCAGAGGCTCGAGGCGAAAATCATTGGTCCCGTGTTGCACATACAACTGTTCACAGCAGCAGCGAGATGGCAAATCCTACAACATGAAAGGAAATAATTCACTATTACATTTATAACGTATTCACTGCCAGGGGGCGTGGCCTAGGAACAAACTTGTATGACGGTGGACGCACATGTGCGTCGGGGGCAGTGAATGTGATAAATTACGTCATAAGTCATAAGTATAAACACAAGTTTATTTTCTAATTTTCATTGCACGACGTAAGCAAACTTCAATTCTGGACAATTAGGGAAAGTAAAGCGGTTCTTATTTGTATAAAATTTCGGTTAATAACCGGTTATTAATCGGGTTCTCCTTACTATTAAAAACCGGTTTACATTCCCTAACGAGTTGAGGTGAAAAAGTTATTACGTAGCATCATTAATATGCGTTGAACAAGCAGAGGGTAAACTGGAAGCAATAATATCCTCGTTTACCGAATGGCGTTCTCGATAAATCTGCCTATTTATCATGGCAGGAGAATTTATTTAGGGCCTGCCAATTACAGGCCGCCCGTGGAATAATAACGCAGCGAGTCTCCGGCCATTGAGAATATCGGGAATACAGATATTCATGCAAAGCTACAATTTTAAGTAAGTATTCTTTTTTGCATTACAAGAGAAAACAATTCAAACAGATTTACAAGGTAGATAAAGGTAGCAACACGCAACAGGCAGTCTTATCGCTGTAAGCGATGTCTTCCGGACAACTTTAGGATAGAGGGATATAAAGAAAAAAGAGTTTCAGAAACAGGTAATGAAAGAAAAAAAATATCACAGTAAGTACATATACTATTAAATAAATATACTTAAATATAGTATACCAATACATCCAAATAGTAAAATATACATATAGTAAGTACTCGTAAGGAAGAGACATATATGTAATGATACTAATGATACTTCAGTAGGTTTTTAATAAATATTGTAAGAATTCTGTACTTAGTAGGTATTATTATTTATTGTATGTCTCTGGTGAGTTGGAAATTGGTTTCTATATTCAAGAGTTTGTTAAAATTATAAATTACTTAATTTCAGAAAACTGTTAAAACATATCCAATAGTTTACACTTTTTACCAAATGACTATATATTTTCGAACTGGCGAGCGTTAATCAAGATAATAATGAAAAATTAACAAAATAGACGAACGATTGGAAAACAATCACCTGATCAATTAATAAAGCAATTTAAGCGTCCGTGGGGTAGGGTTACCCGGTACGGATAACTAATAGACGAACTTTCCGGTTCACGCCCCATTTCATTAAATTATCGCTTTGCTAAAATCTTCCACTTAGTTGTAAGTATCTACTCGTATCTTACCCGGTCCCTTTCCTTTACTAAGTGTTTAGTGGTCTGGCGGTAAGGTTTGCAACTTTCTAAGCGAAGTTCGTGAGTTCGACACCGGCTCGTACCAATTAATTTATCGGAACTTATTTACAAAATATATCCTAATATAAGCCTAGTTTACCTCTGGTTTGGAAAGTCGGATAGCAGTCGTTATTAAATAATATTACTTAATCAACTCACATTTATAGACGGATCCATCGCGAATTTATTTTATTACCTTTATTTACCGACGCTTCGACTAGTGCCTACGTCAAATCATGGGATTAAGTGGACCCCAGGCTCCCATGAGCCGTGGCAAAATGCCGATATAACGCGAGGAAGAAGAAGGCCTTTATTTACCGACGCTTCGACACAGCTTTCACTGGTCGTAGTCGCGGCTAAACGGCCCACTGATTACCAGTCCACCGGACGATATCAGCCTGTCAACTGACAGGACAACAAAAATTTGACTGCTCTGAACAACTGTTCGGAGCAGTCGAATTTTGTTCTAGGGGCCCACTGATGAACAGTCCGCCGGACGGTATCGGCCTGTCAGTTAGAATAAAATTTTGACAGTTCCGAACAACTGACAGGCCGATATCGTCCGGCATGTCCTAGCAAAATGTCAAAACAGAGATTTGTGCAACTATCCGACGAAAAGTGTATGAAAAAGTAGTACCAGTGAAACCTGTGTCGAACCGTCGGTAAATAAAGGTAATAAAATAAATATTACTTAATGCTTATCATAATTATATCATTTTCACTTCAAATTTAATCTGCCCGTTTGAAATATTACCCGAATTTGATTTGATGAAGTTCAAAATTCAAATGTACTTTATACTTTATTCATGTAGGCTTAGCAACAAGCGCTTATGAATTTAATGCTAAGTTCGGGTTCAATATATGACCAAGAACGTTGAAATTTCTAGTCTTACAATATATTACTTGTTGAAAACTAGCTGTACCTAAACGACATGTCTCACACACTAGCTCCACAAACTATTTGGAAGTTTTGAGTTTGGTAAATACCAAGTTGCAGAATTCCTAGGAGAGATTTGGTTCTGGGTAATAAATCACTTGCGCAAATCAAAGTTTCGGATCAGCATCGTATACTCGACCCGAGGCTGGCTTACAGGGAAATTGAACTTTGCGGATTAGTTTTGATGGGTTCTCACTGTAAAAACCTTTTATTTTTAAATATTTTTTTTAGATAATATATCAATCAATCAATCAATCAAATTATTAATCGCTGGTCATGAGTTACATAGGATGTTCTAATTTACAACGGTCTTCATGTCCTGCCTCAGAGAGGCGTACAATATGGAAACTTAAATTTCGTAAATACAGTAACTAACGCACAGACTTGAATGTGAGGGTCGCTTATATTCTGTATCTTTAGGTATTTAAATAAAAGTAAACAAATAATTTGTATATTTTCGGGTAGTTATAACATTTATTGGTTACCCAACCAAATACAAAACCACCTGGATCCGTCACTGAACGACCTGACTTTAACCTACATTATTTAATCGTGTGATGTTTTCATCTGCCCTCAACTGGCTTAAGGAGCCATTTGAGGGTAGGTTTTGTTTGTTTGTTTGTTTGTTTGCAGATGCACTGCCAGTCGTTTCAAGGTAGTATTAACATACGATCAAAATCGAAATAAATGATTTAATCAGAATTGGCCTCCGTGTTTACGTGTGAAACGCACACATCACAACTCGAGGGAGAGCTCAAACCCGGTAAATGTGTGTGCGAAATTGGCTTGTCATGAAGTCACAATTTAACGACTATCCTTCTGTCTATATATCAACTCTGTGAACAAACGTTAGCACTTTGTGTTCACAATGTCGTTTCCATATCGTTCCACTAATGTAAACTGAAATTTTAACTCATAAGAATCAATTTATCGTGTAATCATATGAAATATTTCCTTTAATATTGTAAAGTAAGTAACAAATTTTATTGATAGATTAAGATCAAAATCACCGAAATATCAACATATTTCTTGGAAAAATTTAACTAGTGTCTGCAAGGACCTCTTTGATATTTATTCAAATAACGAATCCATTTTGTCTGGCGACATCTGATGTGACTTAGACCTCATTTATTGAATACCTACGAGTATATAAGTTATATAACATTATAGGGACTTCACTGGCTCAGTAGTATACCTGTAGTAGTCTAGTCTAGTAGATAAGTGAATTTTAAGATCGACACAGACAGAATTCATCGATTTTTGACAAGGTTTGAATCGTATCTCCGACTTTTGGTAGAATTATAAGACAAACGGCTATCGGTTCTTCAATCTTTTATTCCCATTTTTGTCTATCGGATTTTGAAAGAAATTAATACTTATTTTTAGGGTTCCGTACCCAAAGGGTAAAACGGGACCCTATTACTAAGACTCCGCTGTGCGTCCGTTTTCCCTCCGTCCGTCCGTCCGTCCGTCCGTCCGTCCATCCGTCCGTCCGTCTGTCCGTCCGTCTGTCACCAGGCTGTATCTCACGAACCGTGATAGCTAGACAGTTGAAATTTTCACAGATGATGTATTTCTGTTGCCGCTATAACAACAAACACTAATAAAAACAGAATAAAATAAAGATTTAAGTGGGGCTCCCATACAACAAACGTGATTTTTGACCGAAGTTAAGCAACGTCGGGCGGGGTCAGTACTTGGATGGGTGACCGTTTTTTTTTGCCGTTTTTTGCATTATGGTACGGAACCCTTCGTGCGCGAGTCCGACTCGCACTTGCCCGGTTTTTAGGGTTCCGTACCTCAAAAGGAAAAAACGGAACCCTTATAGGATCACTCGTGCGTCTGTCTGTCTGTCTGTCTGTCTGTCTGTCTGTCTGTCTGTCTGTCCGTCTGTCACAGCCGATTTTCTCCGGAACTACTGGACCAATCAAGTTGAAATTTGGTACACATATGTAAGTTTGTGACCCAAATACGGACATGTAACGTAAACAAATGAATTTTAAATATGGGGGCCACTTTTAAATGAAAAATGAAAAAAATTAATTTTTCAAACTATATCATGCTACATATCAAATGAAAGAGCTTATTGTAAGGATCTCAAATATATTTTTTTTATAATTTTCGAATAAACAGTTTAGAAGTTATTCAAGAAAATAGGCAAAAAATGACCATTCCCCCCCCCATATCTCCGAAACTACTAAGTCTTAAATTAAAAAAAAAATACATAAAATAGGTCTATACCTATAGATGACAGGAAAACCTATTAGAAATGTACAGTCAAGCGTGAGTCGGACTTAATTACAGTTTTTGATCCGACCCCTACGGATTTTTTAAAGAGATTTCACTCACGTTTCACATAAAAAATACATTGTTAACAGTGCCGGATTACTTAGAGTAGTAGTTTTCTTGATAGTGGGTGATAATTTTCTGATAAGATAATCATTTTAAATATTTAACGGTCTTACCTACTTACGAGTAATTGTAAGGTCAAATTAAAAATAATGTTTAAAAAAATATGTTAAATTGAGAGCTAGCTCAAAGTTTTTTGTACTCGTCGACTTTAATGGTTGAATTAATAAAGACTTTGTAACCAATAAGCAAAACAAGCACGTGCTTACGGCACCACGTTCAGGGAGGGCACCAAAATGCCAGGTTGAAAAAGGTGAACAAATTTTAAAATTAGGGAAAGACACATCGTTTTTACCACACGATTTTTTTAGCTGTCCAAAAGCTAATTTGCAAAAATAATGGCGCGTAATTCTTTGGGAAACAATCGGTAGCAGTAGGAGAGTCGTGATTACATGCATAGATTCGATTTCAACCCACTCTTTTGCGGTTCGGCGTTAGGTCTTATGCGAGGCCTTCTGCCTTACGGCAAAGTTGATCTTCTGCCTTAATTACACTTGGGCGTGGATCCAAATCCAAGCTTTCCTCTTTCGCACCTGGGCCTACTGCCTTTCTCACACTTCGCCAATTCAATTCCAAGCTCTCTGCTTTCTTGCATATTTTATGCATGAAAACAACTTCGCTGAGACCCTTAAATATCGAGCCCTATGCGAAGCTAGGCTAATAGAAAACTGTCCCATCCCTTCTCTGTATGAAATCCTGGATTCGCGCCTGGTTGGGACTAAAACTAAAATTGCGTTTTTATATCAAAAAGTTTTCGCGCTCGCTTCGCTCGCGTTTTCAATTATGTACTTTATAAGGTATGATAAAGGTGACATTCGGGTGGCGACTGCAGCAACATTACTCTGTTGCAACTTTACTGCTGCAGTACTGTCAACTTCCGTGATAAAATGATGTGACTGATTTCCATACTAAAAGTAAAAATGTACAACTGTCTATCATATTGCGTTTTTATACCGAAAAATTTCCGCGCTCGCTTCGCTCGCGTTTCTATTACTTTCTACGCTATGATAAAGGTGACATTCGGGTGGCGACTGCAACAGCATTAGGTACTCTGTTGCAACATTACTGCTGCGGCACTGTCAATTTTCGTGATAAAATGATGTGACTGATTTCCATTCTCAGCTGTAATGCGGCAATGAACTTCTCTCAATTTAAAAATCAATGTAATCTTGAGGACCCTAGGGAGAGGGGGCACCTAGAAATGCTTAGGGCATCAAAATATCTTAATCCGGCACTGATTGTTAAAAATTGTGTAATATACGGAACCCTTGGAACGCGAGTCCGACTCGCACTTGGCCGGTTTTTTATAATTTTTTAAACATTGTTTAAAAAGCTATTTTTTTCGTAGGTATCTACATATACGAAATCTACATATTTGGGTTCGTTTTTCACGTCTCAATAAACGTGTCTAGGATTTTAATTCTAAACTAGTTAACACAAAAGTTATGGCCAGAAAACCAGTTTTATTTCGCCTAAAATTGTTCAACATTGGTGCCAAATATCTCGGAACAATGAACCTTGAAGTAAATATGGGATACTATATTGCTTAAAGCCGTTGCTGTTAATATGATAAGCTACAAAAAACATTAGAAAACTAAGCGATTCAGATCGAAGGTCGTTGGCGTGGGGGAGCCACATAAGCCGCCAAATTTCCTTCTCCCATGTTTCATGCTCCGTTTCTCACTCATTGGCATTAGTGAATACTTTCACCACCAGCGGTCCAATCTAATTAAACTTTACCAATCAATCACTAAAGTTGAATGAAATCGCGGCACTATTCACAACGAGAAAACTTTTAATCGAATCTGTTGAAATTATTTTTTACGTCCCTATAAAAATTTATACATATATAAAAATAAAAACAAGATTTTTTCTCATTTTCTGTGTTTACTAAAAACATTTTAATAATTATATTATACACTAGCGACCCGCCCCGGCTTCGCACGGGTTAACACATTATGCACCTAAACCTTCCTCAAGAATCACTCTATTGATAGGTGAACACCGCATGATAATCCGTTCAGTAGTTTTCGAGTTTATCGCGAACAAACACACAAACAGACAGACGCGGCGGGGGACTTTGTTTTATAAGGTGTAAGTAGTGATATGTGTGAAGTACTTTTCAGATTTTACCTATGCAGCGGTTTTTAAAAAGTACCTACACGTATATTCCAATTGGTCATTAATGTAGCACCTCTTGTAGTTTCTAACAAAAATGGCTGTGACTTACAGACCTACAGTATTTTCTTTTCATTTTGAATGACATGAACGTTGTTATCATTCTGTTTTCGTCCTCGTTTTCATGACATTTCATTATTTTCGCTTCCGTCGATAATAACATAATTAGTAGGTATAATTACTTAAAACTAACAAACTAACTAACTATTACCCTAATTACTGATAGTGTCTGTCTGGACTTAATTAATTTTATTTTATTGGATATTAATTTTACCAACCAACTACACTCATGGACAAATTTAGAGGAGCGCAAAAAAAGTGTATTACTAATTTTGCAATTGCTTTAGGTGCTGTAATCCAGTTCTTAAACCTTTTTTTGCGTTTTTCTAAATTTGTCCATGATTACCTATAATTACATAAAAAAAAAAAACTTTAAGTCTATTCCTACAAACTGATAACTGATACGGCTTAGGTACGCTTCTTATGAAACAAAAAATGGGCCAAGTGCGAGTCGGACTAGTGCAGGAAGTGTTCCGTACCATTACGCAAAACAAGACAAAAAAATCACATTTGTTGTATGGGAACCCCACTGAAATATTTATTTGATTTTGTTTTTAGTATTTGTTGTTATAGCGGCAGCAGAAATACATCATCTGTGAAAATTTCAACTGTCTAGCTATCACGGTTCATGAGATACAGCCTGGTGACAGACAGACGGACGGACAGTGGAGTCTTAGTAATAGGGTCCCGTTTTTACCCTTTGGGTACGGAACCTTAAAAGGTTTAAGTTGAATACCTAAGTAAGAACGATTGATATTAGATATTTGTTCAAAGAAAAATAATTACGAAATGCTTAATTGAAAGAAATGAGAAATATTTACAAGAAGCCATCGTCTGACCCTGGATATTTTATTCACCTGTTAAATTTAGCCGCTTTTGTAATATTATTGGGATATTCCAACATTATTTTAATAACATTTATAACTTGGGACAGATAGAAGAGAATTTTTGAATGCTCTAATTAATTTATTTGTTTCAACACAATATTTTGGTACCTAAACTAACTTAGAAGAACTTAACAGAAGCGCGGACTTCTGGCCGGAGGGTGTGCTATTTCAGCGGTTATGGGAATCTGCTGAATCCTCCACCGCAAGCATATGACGGAACAAAAATATATTTCTACCGCTTTAAGTTTTTTATTACCTATACATAAATGTAGTTATTTTTGAGCCACCGTGTATACTAAATTCGTAATACGATGTTATAGACCCTAGACGCAATAAATAAGGAGCTGGGACAGTTCGATATATTCATACGAAGTTATTGGAGCGGAGCGATAAACCGGCCCTGAAATTTTCGAACCATAAGTAAAATGTTGGGTCGCAATAATTCAGAAACAGGAAACATTTATTGGCAAAAAATAAGGGATAAGTAAATAATAGATATTGCATGTTCATGCTCTACTGATATGAGAAAGAATATGTAATTTCGCTCACAGGAGGAATGCAAAATGTATAAGAATACAACATAAATATATATGTAGGTACTGGAATTTTCAATATTAGTAGTATTTTTAGTTTGAAAAATTTAAAATATAGTCTGTCAATCTGTCAAGCCATTTCCGTCAGTTGTCGCGGCTTTTTCTACTGACCAAGTTGTTTGACCGGCTATACGTGGGCCATACTGAATGTTTCTGGATTCTGATATATGAGACGACTTATTTTTTATAAGTGGCCAGTCCAGGAATTTTCAGTATGCCCTAAGTATTAAGTACGCCTTTTCCGACACACATTTAGGCCAGTTTATTTATTGAATTAATAATAAAATAAAACAAAAACGCTAAGGTAAGGTAAAGGGCCACGGCGAGTTGATCTGGTCAACATCAGGGCAGTGAACATTGTATGAACTCATTAATGGTGACATACGGTTTGGCGCAACTAACCCTTAGTCTCACTACACCTACCTACAACCTACTTACCTACCTACCTACTTAAAAAAAAAAATATTATTACATTTACAATACATTTGCTCATATACAACCACTGATTACCTGCGATTCATAATGGTTTAACGGTCAATCGCCATTGTAAATCGTACATACTTAATAATCGCTATATTATTGTCTCGAGACCGCATAATATAATTCCTAATATGTTCTTCCTATACAGCAGAGCAATACCACGCTATATATTACGGAGTCACGTGGAAAACTTATACATAAACTGGCTCAAACTAAATACCAGGCTTTAATATCAATCACGGTTGTTTGATACAATAATTCATGCATTATAATATTGTCTTGCAAAATACAAAGCAAGTGCTTATTAATCCTATTTCTACGTAGTAGGAACAAAAGCAGGCGTCATGCTCGAGCTATGAATTAATCGCAAGGATCTCATTTAGAGCCACGCCATGTTTCTATTCACTAGACCCTACGGGCGTATTCATGCTTTTTAAATAATAAGTTCTTGGCATTTTTTTTATTTTTGGTAAGCTTTTATCGGTGACTTTTCTTTCCACAGACAACGAATACTCATCGAGACAATTCTAAAAACCCCAAACGCAATTAGGTTGCGTTGTTTTATCACAGAGTTCCTATGGCCACCTCCTGTCTCCAACATCAGATCAGCTTGGTACCATAATATTGCATTGTCACCCGACTTACAATTACATACGTAAGTATGCAAATTTTCAGCTTCATCAGAAACTGGGAAGTGGGTCAAATTTAACTTGCAAAATTTGACCCTAAGGAACATACATAGGTAAATAATTGCAAGTTAAATAAAAGCTTGTAGGTAATATACAAGTAACATAGCAGTTAATATTTCAACATCTATGACGAATGCACCACCTCCACCAATGAGAGCGAACAGGACGCACTTTGATATTGGAATCGTATTTAAAAAGCTTAATTTGTCTCATGTTCTAATTCATATTCATTTTTTATTTAAGAAATTACTATCTATATTTAAGGAATTTAAGGAATAACTATCTATAAATAAATATGCGCGTCCAAATGTTTTTGAATGTTGCGCAGTTGAAATAACGCACAGTAAATCTATCTATCTATACATATAATAAAGCTGAAGACGGTCGAAAGTCTGTACAAGGAAGATATTTGAAAAAAAGTTGGCTGGGGATACTTACAATCGATAACAGAACACGTTCCAAAAGTTTTTAGAATTTTTGTCTGTTTGTCTGTTTATCTGTTTATCTGTTTGTCTGTTTATTTGAACGCGCATCACGTGAAAACGGCTGAACGGATTTTGATGAAAACTTTACTAATCTGTCGAGAAAATCCCCGGCCAGGTTATAGGCTATAAAAATTCAACCCCTAAAAGGGGGGGTAGCCACAACACTCGATTGACTTAAGTTTGCCCCTGAATCTTATGGCGCTACTTAGGAAGGAGGGGCAAACTTTTTTCAAATCTATGCTACTACTATTGAGTACCCTGGTAAACTAACAGATGGAGCTGAATTTAATACGTTGTGACATGAATAAGCCACCGAGGAAAGATTTTGCCAAATTAACTCTAAGTTTAGAAGACACGGATATCAACAAAAATAATTGAATAATTATGTTGATTTAATAAATTAATAATATATTGAAAAATGTTCGCGCTCGCTTCGCTCGCGTTTTCAATAACTTTCTAAGATATGGCGACTGCAGCAGCATTCCTCTGTTGCAACGTTACTGCTGTAGCACTGTCAATTTTCGTGATATAATGATGTGACTGATTTCCATACTAAAAGTAAAAATGTACAACTGTCTATCAAATTGCGTTTTTATATCGAAAAATTTTCGCGCTCCCTTCGCTCGCGTTTTTAATCACTTTCTAATATATGGCGACTGCAGCAGCATTACTCTGTTGCAACGTTACTGCTGCAGCACTGTCAATTTCCGGATAAAATGATGTGGCTGATTTCCATACTAAAAGTAAAAATGTACAACTGTCTATCAAATTGCGTTTTAATATCGAAAAATTTTCACGCTCGCTTCTCTCGCGTTTTCAATGACATTCTAAGATCTGATAAAGGTGACATTCGGGTGGCGACTGCAGCAGCATTAGGTACTCTGTTGCAACGTTACTGCTGCGGCACTGTCAATTGTCGTGATAAAATGATGTGATTAATTTCCATTCTCAGCTGTAATGCGGCAATGAACGTCACTCAATTTACCAAAAAAAATCAATGTAATCTTGATGACCCTAGGGAGAGGAGGCACCATGGTCTAGAAATGCTTAGGGCATCAAAATATCTTAATCCGGCACTGGTCGTTTGCGGAGTCAAATTATTTGGGACTCGCACTTTATACGCATTACCATGCATTCCCGAAAACAATCGAATCATTCCCGAAAGTCTCGCAACGCATTGAGGTTACAAGGGGCACGTGTCTTCCTCAGGAGTCTGAAGAAGACCACGGTGAGTGGCGCTCTAGCCAGGCAGGCCGCTTCGCTTTCGCTCGCGCGCGTATACCTTACGGCTTACTGTATCGTCCGATATACATCTACTACTCTGTCGTTTAAATCACGTGTAAAATTTGAATAAGGGCGAAAAAACTATTGACTTTGGAGTGTAGTTTTATTTAGTGGTGCCTAATTGTAAAATATTTTATCTGGACTACAGTCCTCTAGCATATCCATCTGTCAACTTTACCTACTTCAAGTTCCGCCTCCAGGGGAGAGGGAGAGAAATTAGTTTTGGAAATTAGCCGCTTACTGACACAGACCGAATTCCACGCGGGCGGAGCCGCGGGCACAGCTAGTTGATAATAATTGCGTTGTATCGTACACCAATCTCTGACGCTAACGTATTGTTAAATGAACTTGACGGAATTCTTAGCCAGATAACCAAGAAAAACCGGCCAAGTGCGAGTCGGACTCGCGTTCCAAGGGTTCCGTATATTACACAATTTTTAACAATCAGTGCCGGATTAAGATATTTTGATGCCCTAAGCATTTCTAGGTGCCCCCTCTCCCTAGGGTCATCAAGATTACATTGATTTTTAAATTGAGAGAAGTTCATTGCCGCATTACAGCTGAGAATGGAAATCAGTCACATCATTTTATCACGAAAATTGACAGTGCCGCAGCAGTAATGTTGCAACAGAGTACCTAATGCTGTTGCAGTCGCCACCCGAATGTCACCTTTATCATAGCGTAGAAAGTAATAGAAACGCGAGCGAAGCGAGCGCGGAAATTTTTCGGTATAAAAACGCAATATGATAGACAGTTGTACATTTTTACTTTTAGTATGGAAATCAGTCACATCATTTTATCACGGAAGTTGACAGTACTGCAGCAGTAAAGTTGCAACAGAGTAATGTTGCTGCAGTCGCCACCCGAATGTCACCTTTATCATACCTTATAAAGTAATTGAAAACGCGAGCGAAGCGAGCGCGAAAACTTTTTGATATAAAAACGCAATTTTAGTTTTAGTCCCAACCAGGCGCGAATCCAGGATTTCATACAGAGAAGGGATGGGACAGTTTTCTATTAGCCTAGCTTCGCATAGGGCTCGATATTTAAGGGTCTCAGCGAAGTTGTTTTCATGCATAAAATATGCAAGAAAGCAGAGAGCTTGGAATTGAATTGGCGAAGTGTGAGAAAGGCAGTAGGCCCAGGTGCGAAAGAGGAAAGCTTGGATTTGGATCCACGCCCAAGTGTAATTAAGGCAGAAGATCAACTTTGCCGTAAGGCAGAAGGCCTCGCATAAGACCTAACGCCGAACCGCAAAAGAGTGGGTTGAAATCGAATCTATGCATGTAATCACGACTCTTCTACTGCTACCGATTGTTTCCCAAAGAATTACGCGCCATTATTTTTGCAAATTAGCTTTTGGACAGCTAAAAAAATCGTGTGGTAAAAACGATGTGTCTTTCCCTAATTTTAAAATTTGTTCACCTTTTTCAACCTGGCATTTTGGTGCCCTCCCTGAACGTGGTGCCGTAAGCACGTGCTTGTTTTGCTTATTGGTTACAAAGTCTTTATTAATTCAACCATTAAAGTCGACGAGTACAAAAAACTTTGAGCTAGCTCTCAATTTAACATATTTTTTTAAACATTATTTTTAATTTGACCTTACAATTACTCGTAAGTAGGTAAGACCGTTAAATATTTAAAATGATTATCTTATCAGAAAATTATCACCCACTATCAAGAAAACTACTACTCTAAGTAATCCGGCACTGTTAACAATGTATTTTTTATGTGAAACGTGAGTGAAATCTCTTTAAAAAATCCGTAGGGGTCGGATCAAAAACTGTAATTAAGTCCGACTCACGCTTGACTGTACATTTCTAATAGGTTTTCCTGTCATCTATAGGTATAGACCTATTTTATGTATTTTTTTTTTAATTTAAGACTTAGTAGTTTCGGAGATATGGGGGGGGGAATGGTCATTTTTTGCCTATTTTCTTGAATAACTTCTAAACTGTTTATTCGAAAATTATAAAAAAAATATATTTGAGATCCTTACAATAAGCTCTTTCATTTGATATGTAGCATGATATAGTTTGAAAAATTAATTTTTTTCATTTTTTCATTTACCCCCCAAAAGTGGCCCCCATATTTAAAATTCATTTGTTTACGTTACATGTCCGTATTTGGGTCACAAACTTACATATGTGTACCAAATTTCAACTTGATTGGTCCAGTAGTTCCGGAGAAAATCGGCTGTGACAGACGGACAGACAGACAGACAGACAGACAGACAGACAGACAGACAGACAGACAGACAGACGCACGAGTGATCCTATAAGGGTTCCGTTTTTTCCTTTTGAGGTACGGAACCCTAAAAAGGAAAAAAAGATTGTTTTAGCTGGTGACTTTAACATAAATACAATTGTACAAAACAAAATTTCCAACTCTCTTAACGATCTTGTAAAATGTCATAACTTAATGATTCACAATTATAAACCTACGCGATTAAACTCATGTATAGACCACGTAATTAGCAATATTGAGGGAGCAGAGGGTCAACTTCTCCCGTTGGGTCTTTCGGATCATGAGACAGCTCAGATCCTTTATATCCCAGTTACGAAAAAACACCTAAGTACAAGTATTAAGTACATAATGCGCAGAGATTATAGCCCAAGTAATATACGTAAATACCGCGAATGCCTAAAAGCTTTAACTTTTACTGAGACATTTCTTGAGCTCAATATGAATGAGGCTTTCAAGTCTTTCCACGATTTAATTTGTATATTTTATGAACTATGTTTTCCATTCATAAGGTGTAGAGTCTCAACTAATCGTAAAACACAGAAATGGATTACAAAGGGTCTAAAAGTAAGCTGTAAAAATAAACGGGCCCTACGTTTTAGACACTATAAAGAGAAAACTTCAGAAAGTGGATGTGCATACAAAGTCTATTCAAAAATGTTACTTAATTGCATAAATACTTCCCAAAGGCTACATAATTACAGATTAATACAGAATTCTACTAGTAAAAGTAAAGCATGTTGGGATATTATCAAAGACGATCCGGATCAGCGCCTCACGAACGAACATTATATTACAGGAATTAACAGGAATGGTACTATGATCGAAAACCCCACTCAAATAGCACATGAATTTAATAACTACTTAATTCAACGTACAAGTATTAATAAAATCTCCACCTTAAAAAACACAAATTCTAAATTGGTCAACAACACCGTATTTGTTACTCCTGTAAGTCACAACGAAGTCAAAAACATTATAAGATCACTGAAAAACACAAATTCCACGGGTTATGACGGATTATCAACTAAGATTTTGAAATTATGTGTTGACGAACTAGTACCAGTTTTAACTCATCTACTTAATTTATCTTTCGAGGTAGGATGCTTTCCGGATGCTTTGAAATTGTCAATAGTCACACCACTATTTAAAAAAGGAGACAAATCCTTAATGTGTAACTATCGGCCCATAACGCTTATACCAGTGATATCTAAGATATTCGAAAAAGCCATGCATAAAAGGATCATGTCATTTTTAGAAAAATATCAGATATTAATAAAAAGAGAACAAAACGGATTCCAAAAAAATAAGAGTACGATTGCAACACTTGCAACTTTTAACCTTGTTAACAGTGTTATTCGGAATATTGACAATAAGAAACCGGCAGTTGTAGTGTTCTTCGACATGTCTATGGCATTTGATTTCGTGTCACATGACTTACTAATTAAAAAACTTCAAAATCTTGGTATAAGAGGGCTAGCTCTGCAATGGCTCAAGTCATATTTAACTAACCGGCAACAATGTGTTGAGATAAGAAGCTCTGAAAACTCTACTACAGTTAATCATAGATCTTCGTACATGGAAATTAGCCAAGGAGTACCGCAGGGTAGTGTACTAGCACCACTCCTTTTTCTGATATATATCAATGACCTACCAGATATAACTACACATCAATGTACGCTTTTTGCAGATGACATATCAATTCTAGTGACATGCAATGATGAAATGCAATACAATAATGACATTAATAATACTATACAATCTATAATCGAATGGCTTGAATTCAATAATTTATCTATTAATCTTAATACAACTCAATTTATCCAATTCCGTAGTGTAAGAAACAATGGAAAGTTATTGGATGTCCGATACAATAATACACAAATGAAAGAAGTTGATACTATAAAATTCTTAGGAATCACCTTAGACATTAATTGTAGTTGGAAAAACCATATAGACGCAGTGTGTGACAAGCTCTTAAAATTTGCATATGTTCTGAAACGACT
The DNA here is from genome assembly GCF_910591565.1 of Cydia splendana. Taxonomy (NCBI): domain Eukaryota; kingdom Metazoa; phylum Arthropoda; class Insecta; order Lepidoptera; family Tortricidae; genus Cydia; species Cydia splendana. The sequence continues at coordinate 5,748,369 of NC_085973.1, read as the reverse complement.
TCGCAACATATCTGGATGGAACACAGTACTGATGGCATATCACGGATATGTTGCGTCTCAGTTAAGATATGGACTTCTTGTATGGGGCAATTCCAGTGACGCGGCTAGAGCTTTCATAGCACAAAAGAAATGTTTAAGGGCAATGTGTGGGATGCCACAACGGGAATCATGTAGGCCATTATTTGCAAAGCATGAAATTCTGACATTACCATGTATGTATATTTTTGAAGCAGCTGTTTTTGTAAAGAAATACCCACATCTGTTCAAAAAAGCTAAAGATATACAGGGTTACTTTTTTACCAGTACAATAAATCAACATACGTAATTGTTGCCAATAATAAAAAATACCAGCATTCTTTGTTACTACTATTTGGGAACAAAAAAACAAAAATACCAATGCCCGAACTTATCCGCTAAAGTACTAGAAAATGTGGATGCCTTACGCATCAATTAGCAAACGCACGAACTGGCAACTGTTTGTTTACGTCATCGCGCGTGATTTAGCGAGCGGCGGCGGCGTATTGACATAAAAAAATACTACTTGATCCCAATTCTTCCTTCATACTTGCACGGGCTTAGGACCGTGAAAATGAAGATGTTGCTTTGTGTGAAGTATGACAAAAGGTCTCGAAATCTGATAAAATTACGAAGTAAGTCTGCAACATTTTTCATTGAGGCTTATTTAAAAAATTGGAATACAATGATTGAAATCTACCCTACATACCTAATTAATGGAGTCCATTTCTCGTACTAATTCACATAGTTAAGTAAATGTTCAAAATGCTGTCCGTGGTTTTGTAAACAAAGCCGTGCCCGTTTTTGTACGTTTGCTTCGATTCTTTCCAAGTAATTTTCACGTTTAATTTCGTCAAACGCACTTATTATTTACTACGGACTAGTCTGTCTTATCGGTCAAAGGGTTGCACTTTGCATTCGCAGTTTCTCGGATGCTTTGTTGTTGATGGTTATTTGTAAGATAAGTGAGAGTTAAATAAAACGGGAACAAATAACACAAACGTATTTTTGAAGGAAATCAAGAAGTGACGTGACAACACATGTCAGTAAGAACAGAAAAATAAAACCTATCTAATGAGGTTGCGTTCTTAGTCTCCAACAGTTGTCAAATCGTGCGCCGCCGGCCGCTCGCCCCGCCCCGCCCCTTTTACCTCATACCGTTGACACCTTGTAATTAGTGCAACCAGAAGTTACTAAATTGGTAAAGGATAAATTAATTGATGCGAAATAAAAAAAAAAAATTTTTTATTTGTGCAATGTGATCTATTATCGATACCAATGATGTGGTAAAATTTATTGTACCGGTAAAAAAGTAACCCTGTATATCATAGAAACACAAGTGTGGCGTCTAGGTTCTGTTGTATTACAAGGTGATAAATAAAACTCAGTTGGTCAGTCAGGTGTGCTCCGCGACCCGCCTGTACGCCATGACAGTTGACAACAGAATGTCGACTTGCAGGTAGTTCGCATTGCACTTTTATTGTATAAACGTCACATCTATTCCTTTTTATAATGATTTATTTATTTTATTTTATGCGTTAGCCATGCAACAATAGTTCAGTCATCTCACATCTGTTTATCTTATAACTGCTAGGTTAATTTAGATTCTAATTCCGACATACTACCACCGGTTCGGAAAACAGCGTTAACCTCAGACCCGAGAAGAACCGGCGGAAGAAACTCGGCGAGGTGTGGATATATTCATTTCTCAACAGTTCAACAATAAACATTTTTTAACAATATAACCTTGGAATATTTACACTATTCCTAGTATCTCTCTCAGTTGCTTAGCGGTCAGCTGGAAGAGATCCTTTAAAGGGATGAGTTCGCCTTTGTACACATTTATTCTATTCTCTTATTGTTATGTACTTGTTTAGCGTAATAAAGTGTTTTAATACAATTATGGTTTTACTTTTACAATATCAGTCTCTCTCCTTCTCCTTTTTTCAGTTTTGAATTTTGAGTCTGCTTTCTTTTATTCAAATTGATAATAACTCGAGGTTTAAATATCTTAGGAGTTTAACCTTAATTGATACATATTTTCTTTGGATGCTTACACTTTTCTAGGTATTTTCATTAGCGTTCAAGCTTCACACACACGTTTCACACAATTAATACCTATTTCGTGAATTTCCAATAAAATTGTAACATACAGGTCGCTTTCCAATAACATCTCGTACATGTACATTATTTATTGGCAACAACTGATTTCCTCAGTTTTACTTGGCTGTTTGATAGGTAATATAGTATAATATATAGATATAATGCAATTTATAATATACGTAAATGGTCCAATGTTAAGTAAGGTAAAAAGTCATACCAAATATCACAACCTATTTAGTTTTACTTGTGTACTGGTATGTTATTTACGCAAACCATGATCTATACAAATAGATTTCTATTACTCGGGTAAAATTATGTAGGTACCTACATATTTGACCGTTATTATTATAAATTGCATTGGATACATTATTTTATTACCGTTTTTTAATTATAATACTTGCTGAATACAGTATTGACCTCAATTATATTCAAGTATGGTATATCGACTGTACTGTTAATCTAGCAACTTAATGTTACTTATACAATGAATGATATTATTTGTGTTATGAAAACAACTTTAATCCCTGCTTACAATTGGAAGTTGATTTTAGCCTTGACTATAGTCTACAGTAGCCCTTGACTACAATATACACAGCCTTAATTTGACCATGGTTACAGTCACATTAATATTTTTTTTATAGACATTTTGCTTCCCTTAGGTTCAATTACTTACAGATATATTATAGAGCAAAACTAGCACCTGTGTATGTTCATTTTGATGGTGGCATATATTGTTTAACTCTAATTATGTATATTTTACAAGGAACCAATGGAATTTCATTACCATGAACACGGTTTCACCGAGTACATTGTTCGAAGATTTACTTTATTATTATTCCGTTGCTTTAATAAAACCCTAGGCCATTTTGGGTTTAAGTTCATACTTGGTACTTAGTACCTGTACGATAATTAAACAACGACTTAAGTAAATAACTCTTTTATAATATATATGTACTCTTGCAAATATAGAGGCTCGATCTGCAAACTCAATTTACAAGGTTTGTTTGATTTTGTTAGTTTCAACCTCAACTAGGCAAACTGCAATTTGGTGCAATCAAGATCACGTCTGGTCCTTACGTTTTTATACGTACACAGTATAAATTTCCCACTAACGTATCTGGGTAACTGTCCGATATTGACGCCATCACTTGGCCGTCCATTTTACGGATTTGGTTACTATGTTCGTATGTGTATGTTTTCACTATTAGGAACAAGTCATATATAAAGTAGCGCAGTGGGAGTGCAAGGTTTCACGCATCGTCACTGATTGGTACTTTGTATTTTTTTCAGCATTTACTTTAGATACCTACACAATGTGTGGCATTGTGACGGACCCAGCGTCTATTTATTTACCTTAAATTGACCTTTGACCTGATTGTAAATTTATAGAATTACTATTGTGTTCTTTTTGCACTAAAATTAGTTGATTGGCTTTAGGTAATTTATTTATTTTTGGACTTTAATTTAGTCGGCCCGTCGACTTTTATCGGTACTCATTTAGTCCTAGTGCAGCTTTGCATTTTGAATTGGCCTTTGTAGGCACATTTATCACATGCCGGCACATTTTATCTTTTAGGGGGAAGGCGGCGCCATTATCGCAATCCTGTCTACCTGTTTGTTATGTTTGCCCAAAAACTCTTTCAGTTGCCTCCTAACATTTTATCAAATTTGTTCCCATAATCACTTGTTTATTGTAACTGAAACCCCTAGATTCAATATTTTCCTTTAGATGGGCGGAGGCTCAATTTTCCGCATTGAAATCACATTTAGAATCATTAGGAATAGATTAGATTAGAAATTTCCAAAGTACAATTCTTGTTGCATCAGTCGAAACACGAATCGTTCATACAAACTCTGTTTTTGCGAAAAGTATTCTTATAATTTGTCGACAGCAACATTAAAAATGTCCATTACGCTAGCTTCTGAAACGTGCGTACTTGGAAGAGTGCTCGCAGATAGCAGGCACACGACACTCAGGCACATTCTAAAGCGGACAATTAAGACATCATTGTAATTAAATACTATCCGTAAGTAAGCACGGAACATGTGCGTTAGGTAAGTACCTTCTAACTACCGAGTTTCTGTACTTGAGGAGTTATCGAAGTAACCTAACGTGTAACAAACAGAACAGGTAGACACATATACATAGGATTGGACCCCAAGACATACATTAAAGTTCAACGAGTCTTTGTGACAATAACCTGAGTTTCACTCCTTAACGTTAATTATAGTCACATATTACTAACAATTTAAATTTTATGGAATTTTTCCTGAGCTATATTTATTTTTAATTCTGAAGAACTTATCATTTGCACTACATGGGCCGATATCCCATGCAGCACTCGCGGAGTTTTCACTCCAATGGTATTTCCTTATTCGGACTTAGGTTCCACTCACGGAGTCTTCACTCCAATTGTAGGTATTTATTTATACGGAACTCGTATCTTGCATAAACTATACATTAATACCATTGTCTTTTCAGCCTATGAAACTCGACTTCTCTAGTTTTCATATTTATAGGCAAAGTTGTGTCAATGTCTAGTTAATTATTTTAAATGCACCATAGTCGGCATCAGCAACCCCGCCCCACCACCATAACCGCGGTACTTGCATTTGAAAACTCGTTTAAATAATTAAATAAAGAACTTATTTAAGGAGGACAAGGTAAGCATTTCATGAGTTTCCAAATGTAATCGATCACCGCGCAATCATTGCTGGCGCGGCAGAATTATTAAGCATAGCCATACCTTCCCAAGGCCCACGGTCCTACCAGCTGTAGTAGGTACTTTCTAAGTTCGGTGGAAGAATTTTTTACATTTATTCGGAAAATGGTTTTTTTTTTATTATAATTATTTTCAACAAAATCTGTTTACTGCACACATGTACGACTCTAGATTCTTCAGACTCTCAAGACTCTTAGACCCTTTAGCCTTCTTTAGACTATTTAAACTCTTACAATCTTTAGACTGTAACTTAGATTCTGTAGTCTCCTTAGACTCTTTAGACTATTTAGACTATTAAGACTATTTAGACTCTTTACTTTTTAGACTATTTAGACTCTTTACTCTTTAATCTCTTGAGACTCTTTAGACTCTTTAGACTATTTAGACTCTTTAAACGCTTTAGACTATTTAGACTTTTTAGACTCTTTAGACTCTTTAGACTCTTTAGACTCTTTAGACTCTTTAGACTCTTTAGACTCTTTAGACTCTTTAGACTCTTTAGACTCTTTAGACTCTTTAGACTCTTTAGACTCTTTAGACTCTTTAGACTCTTTAGACTCTTTAGACTCTTTAGACTCCTTAGACTCTTTAGACTCTTTAGACTCTTTAGACTCTTTAGACTCTTTAGACTCTTTAGACTCTTTAGACTCTTTAGACTCTTTAGACTCTTTAGACTCCTTAGACTCTTTAGACTCTTTAGACTCTTTAGACTTTTTAGACTCTTTACTCTTTAGACTTTTCAGACTCTTTAGGTTTAAACTCTTAAGACTTTAGGTTCTTTAATTTAACTTTTTTTTTATTTTTTATTTCCTTATACATATATTATGTGATGTGAAAAGCAGTATGGGTCACATGGTAGCAAAATTATTTTCACTTTGGGCGTTAACACTTGAATCCCTCACTACGCTCAGTATTCCATTTTAATACCTCGCTTCGTTCAGGATTCAATGTTCGCCGTCGCCGTAACCATGACATTTTGCTCCTTAGCGACACAACCTAATGTTTAATTGAAGCAGAGTTGCATCTGTTTTGCTTCGTTCCATTTTAAACAAAACAAAATCAACCCTGAATCCTACACTATAGATTCAAATTTCAATAGCAAATTTCAGACTTTTTCCTTGTATGGCTGGGCCCCAGGAGGGTGAGTGCAATATTAACACAACAACATTTACAACCATAAAAGTATTCCATTTTTGGAGAATAAGTACTCATATTACGCTTAAGCTTTACGACAAATTTCACCGACAGTATCAGTTTGTTTATTTATTTTTCCTTTTGCATTATAGAAACAAGACCCAGATAATATTATGCTGATTTGGTTAAATAATTTAAATGCATATCTAACTAGCACACGTAAGCTAAGTAGCACCATGTTGTATAGCAGATGATCTGTTGATTTTTATTGAGTCTGACGCTAAATAAAGCGTACACTTATTATTTATTTAGGTAGATAACTTCTTGTTAAAAGTGCTAACCCTATTATGTGAACTATTATTAAGCATTTGTCGTTAATTAGATACATTTGTGAGCTAATAATAAACTACAGCGCACCCAGATATTGTTTCAACAACCGTTAACGCAGACAGCACCACGTTGGTATACTTAGTTACCTGTAGTAAATTACCGGTGAACAGACATATTCAGCACTACACAGCAATATGCGCGACAGTTTATTTATTATACGTATAACTTAATTATAGTTTTACACGCTTCCTTAAATACACAGTCGCTATAAAAGTTTTATTCCTTTTTTTTAATAACTTATTTTACTGTATTTGGCTTAATTTCTGTTCACCGACCCGTTTTTTGGAAAGGTAAAAGCATTAAATAGTATTTAAACTGAATAAGACGTTGAAATGTGCCCTATAGTAATAATATTAGCGTAAAAATAGTTCTTTTCTCGATCAAAATATAGTTTAAATACCAGAAGTGTACCTTATAAAGATGTTTATGTGCTCAGAGCTATAAATTAAGTCCACAATGGGTCCATCATACCTGTGCTATTTGGGTCATTCGTCTCCCTCCCTTTTATTGAAAAAATAATTTCAAACTGATAACTTTTTGTCGGTTATTTAGCAACTCCATCGATTTTTTTGTTTTTTCTTACGTTCTTTATCCTCGTCGCCATTGTGGCGTCTAGGTTCTGTTGTATTACAAGGTGATAAATAAAACTCAGTTGGTCAGTCAGGTGTGCTCCGCGACCCGCCTGTACGCCATGACAGTTGACAACAGAATGTCGACTTGCAGGTAGTTCGCATTGCACTTTTATTGTATAAACGTCACAACAAGGAACCCAAACAGACTTGTAATTGATTTTGTTCCAAATACTTCCCTTTTCATGAAAAGTAGCTATTATTATTATTTTTATATGTGTATACGAATATTTAATGCTCTTCCTGATAATGTTAAGGATCTCCCTCTTAATTCATTTAAAGCACAACTTTATCGTTGGCTAAAAACTAAGATGTTTTACACTACAGATGACCTGTTTTGCATGTTAGATAATATTGAGTAGACTAAGTTAAATAGGTATTTAGTTAAGTTTAGTTTAAGTGTACATTTGCATGCTAAACTAGCAAAATATGTTTAAGCACAGATATATGTTATCCTTACCAACTCATTGTACCATATTTTAAGCAAATAAAGAATATTCTATTCTATTCTATTCTATTCTATTCATTTTTTTTATGCCATTTGGGGTTGAGACGCTTGGCCCGTGGGGTCCTAATGCCCTACAACTTTTTAAAGACCTTTCAAAAAGGCTTATCGATTTCACTGGTGACCGAAGAGCTGGCAGCTTTCTCGCTCAACGTATTAGCTTCGCAATACAGCGGGGAAATGCTGCCAGCGTCCTCGGCACCATGCCAAAGGGCCCCAATTTCTTAGACGTATTTTAATTTTATTTTATTTAGTATTAGTTTTTAGTTTTATTTTATAGATAAGTTAGTTTATTTTAGTTTTAATGTTTGTATCTACCTTATAAATAAACGTTAATTCATATGTCGTCTGTAATATCATATCACTTTCCCGTGTCATACTCCGATATGTGAGGTTTATCTGTGAAAATAATGATAAGGGTAACATTCCATTTCTGACCGCAGCTGCACTACTAGTACGAACGCGTCGGTGCTACTTATTGTCAATTTCCATAGTAAAATGAATGGTAGTGCTGCTGTCGTTGGAAATGGACTGTCACCTTAAATCACTTAAGGGGCCCACTGAGTCCGCCGGACGGTATCGGCCTGTCAGTTAGAACATAATTTTGACAGTTCCGAACAACTGACAGGCCGATACCGGCCGGCGGACTGTTAATCAGTGGGCCCCTTTAACCTGTCGCTAGTCGTAGCAAAACCTGTCATTAGTCGTTTCCTATTCGCCTGAACCGTCAAAAATTGTGTTTAAATGTACCTATATCCATTTTCAACGATAGACAGGTACTTATGTAGTTAGAATTTAATACTACACAATAAAGTTAATTATCTAGGACTAAATACGAATATAATATGTTGTATTCATTGTGTTCAAATTCATATAATAATATATCCATTTTCAGCGACAGGTAGATGAATATTTAGAATTCCCATACTTATTCGAAACAATGCGAATAAACTAAAAGTATAAAGTTTTTTATCTACACACATATCATAAACTCTCTATGACGCCTTCAAAATCCGTAAGTAATGGCCCACATTACGATAAACTATTTTGTTACAGCAAATTTCTTATCTGTGAAAATGTGGTAATAGCTTCATTACTATATCAAAATCGATTTGGTAATGCATTCAAATTTCGAACATCTCTGAAAAAAAAAGCAATTTGATTTTGTGACACGGCACTTTGCATGTATAATTCAGTTTAACGTTTTTAGGATTGTCTCGAATATAGTATAGTTTTGTTTTATGGCAAGGAAGTCATTGATGTAGCAACAAAACAAATGACAACCATTTGGCCAATTAGAAACTAATTAAATCTGATGGTGTTGCTACTTCAAATTAAATCCTAAATTGATGGAATAGTATTTATTAAATATTTAAATCAAAACTTAATTTTTAAATACAAAAAAGGTGGAAATATGTTTAGATAATTAAATATGATTTATTTCTATATGTTGGACTTACATACAAAAAATTATTCCAAGAATTTCATTAGTTACTGTTATTTTGATTGTGTTATCCCAGGGACAGTTAGGTTGAGATCATTTCCTGGTTGGCTTTTGCCCTGGATGGGCATCTTTTAATTTAGAAAGTGAAGCTAAATACATCATGCTATGGTAGCATCGATCCGAGTCTTGATTAGGCAGCAGCCGCTGCATCCATGAGCTAGGAAGCTCATGCAGAAGTTATTTTGTCACAGACAGTAAGTAGAATATGATAATATATAATTGTCTTCAGGTTTGACTCCTTGTTGAATCTTTGTCCCTGCTTATTTGACCATTCGTTTTGTTTCCAGTCTGCTGGCGAAACAATGTGGTGGGATGGGATTGGTTAGAGCTGTGAGATGAATCCACTTTAGGAATTTCCAGCTGGTGAGAAACCTAGATCATATAATGTCTCTTAGGTTAGCAGAGCACATGCTTCTAGTTATTAATCTTGAATTGTTTCTTTCAGCTGACTGGGGTTTTGTTTTTTTCGTTTTTATGTTACTACGTATGTGAAATCAGTTCGCATATCAGAGTATGGAAGTCTGTCCATATTCCTAAAACTTCAAGCGTGTTTGGTGAGCAGTTCGCCATAAGAATTTCGCTCTTCTGCTGGATGGAGGTGAGGAGGATCACACGTCGGGCTTGAACTGGTGGAACATTATTATGAGGTTGGTGTACGCTTTCCTTCCGTCCTAGAAGCATTTCCAAATTTAAAGTTAAAGAATTTAGTAGAATCATATGTGATGGCAAATGATAAATTAGGTACTAACAAATTTAGATAGGTCTGCTTGTAAATCATTGTAGAACCATTTTTGGCACGACCCGGCTCTATCGTCTGACATTATAGAATAAGGTGCTTAATGCTAGCTTAATAAATGATTTACTTGTAGATCAACTTCCTCAGTGTGAGAATAGAAATAAATTATGTGTCACAAAACTAACATTTCATTTTGACATCCTTTAGAAACCCCTGAATAGTTGATGGAAATAAGTGTAAGCACCTGCTTGAGTTTTTGGTTAAGATTTAGATTGGTTAATTTAGTAACCTTAATTGTCCGTGAGTTTCCCTTGGGCAAAGCCCCAGCCGGGCTAGGAAAACCACCGTGACAATTTGACCCCTATTCCTATCCGTCAGTCTAGCTAATAAAATTAAAATCAAAACGGATTTTACCTTAATTAGTTTCAACTCATTTTTCGTCACGATGATTTAGCGAGTTTACATAAATTTGATTATTAAATTTTTATAGGGTTCCTTTTGGATTATTGTCAAATCATTTCATATTATGTAGTTATAAGTATAAGGTAGTTCATATACGTTAGGTTCATTTTCTTATTAGTGACGATCACAAAACATGTACGTACGCATCATGAAATGCACCCAGCTGTGTATGCTGGGCGCATGCTGAGATTCCTGAGTTCAGTCATAATGCTAGCTGAGCCATTCGGTGATGCCACGACAGATACCACATGAAGGTACATATTAAAACATTACTAAAACAATTACCATGAAAAAATAATAATAACCACGAATCACAGAAGATGAAAATTCACAGTTGTAGTTCCAGAACTTCAGCTTTGTAGGTATATCCCAAATTTCATACAATTCGTTTTAGTAGCTTTGTTGTATCGTTTTGTGTAACAGATAGAGGCAGAAAAACAGCTGAGCGGAATGAGCTCCCTGCCGAGGTTTTCTTGATGGGGTGCTTCGAAAAAGGAGTGTATAGGTTTTTAAAGGGTCGGCGACGCATATGTAACTCCCCTGGAGTAGCAGGTGTCCATAGACTATGATGACCGCTTACCATCAGGCGGCCCATATGCTTGTTTAAAGTGTCATCATATGAAACTTGCTAACTATGTACCTAAACAAACCGCCATCGCCATATTGAAATTGTCTCTGAATGATGAATTTTTCTAGTGACTTTTCTTTACATAGTTAGCAAGTTCCATAGAATCATGGTCTAATAAAACATGGTCTTCCATTCCCAGAGTGACACGCGATTACGTCACAATAACATTGCCACTTTATTTCAACATAACATGTTACATGGGTACATTATACCTATGGTTAATAAGTTAAAATATTTCTTTATAATTTTATAATTTTCATTTATATGTATTTTAGCTTAAATTTTACAATAACACGTCATTTTTAATTACTCGTTAGCAATATCTTCCGATTCACGAAAGAAAGTTCAGACTTTCGGGTAATTCTGTTTATACTACTGGCAACACAGGATAGCGCTGTGGACATTTGACAATTCGGATCTAGATAACTTCATGCCCTGACCGTCATCCTTGTCGAACGCGTGTTAATTGTTATTTCCTTCTCGCTCAGTGTCAGCAGTCGCAGTGTTTTCCAAACTTTTCACGTCGTAAGCTTGGTAATTAATGTGTAACTGTGAATTAGTTTTTTAAACGTTTGTCTTGTATAGATAAATAAAGTTTAATTTAATACATTAGATTTGTTTGATTTTACTATGTTTCTACATGAATAACCTAAAATTAATGCCGTTAAAATAATTTTCACCGTTGGTTAAAATTCTCCCACATTTCAAAGTTTGAGAACCTGTAAACAGCATGATGACGTAGGCGCGTGTCAGTTAGGTCATACGCGAATCTCGGAATGGAGTACCAGGCGGAGTATATTATTATACCATGCATAGAATGACACTTTACCGCCGACGTGGTATTAAAAAACCGGCCAAGTGCGAGGCGGACTCGCGTTCCAAGGGTTCCGTATATTACACAATTTTTAACAATCAGTGCCGGATTAAGATATTTTGATGCCCTAAGCATTTCTAGGTGCCCCCTCTCCCTAGGGTCATCAAGATTACATTGATTTTTAAATTGAGAGAAGTTCATTGCCGCATTACAGCTGAGAATGGAAATCAGTCACATCATTTTATCACGAAAATTGACAGTGCCGCAGCAGTAATGTTGCAACAGAGTACCTAATGCTGTTGCAGTCGCCACCCGAATGTCACCTTTATCATAGCGTAGAAAGTAATAGAAACGCGAGCGAAGCGAGCGCGGAAATTTTTCGGTATAAAAACGCAATATGATAGACAGTTGTACATTTTTACTTTTAGTATGGAAATCAGTCACATCATTTTATCACGGAAGTTGACAGTACTGCAGCAGTAAAGTTGCAACAGAGTAATGTTGCTGCAGTCGCCACCCGAATGTCACCTTTATCATACCTTATAAAGTAATTGAAAACGCGAGCGAAGCGAGCGCGAAAACTTTTTGATATAAAAACGCAATTTTAGTTTTAGTCCCAACCAGGCGCGAATCCAGGATTTCATACAGAGAAGGGATGGGACAGTTTTCTATTAGCCTAGCTTCGCATAGGGCTCGATATTTAAGGGTCTCAGCGAAGTTGTTTTCATGCATAAAATATGCAAGAAAGCAGAGAGCTTGGAATTGAATTGGCGAAGTGTGAGAAAGGCAGTAGGCCCAGGTGCGAAAGAGGAAAGCTTGGATTTGGATCCACGCCCAAGTGTAATTAAGGCAGAAGATCAACTTTGCCGTAAGGCAGAAGGCCTCGCATAAGACCTAACGCCGAACCGCAAAAGAGTGGGTTGAAATCGAATCTATGCATGTAATCACGACTCTTCTACTGCTACCGATTGTTTCCCAAAGAATTACGCGCCATTATTTTTGCAAATTAGCTTTTGGACAGCTAAAAAAATCGTGTGGTAAAAACGATGTGTCTTTCCCTAATTTTAAAATTTGTTCACCTTTTTCAACCTGGCATTTTGGTGCCCTCCCTGAACGTGGTGCCGTAAGCACGTGCTTGTTTTGCTTATTGGTTACAAAGTCTTTATTAATTCAACCATTAAAGTCGACGAGTACAAAAAACTTTGAGCTAGCTCTCAATTTAACATATTTTTTTAAACATTATTTTTAATTTGACCTTACAATTACTCGTAAGTAGGTAAGACCGTTAAATATTTAAAATGATTATCTTATCAGAAAATTATCACCCACTATCAAGAAAACTACTACTCTAAGTAATCCGGCACTGTTAACAATGTATTTTTTATGTGAAACGTGAGTGAAATCTCTTTAAAAAATCCGTAGGGGTCGGATCAAAAACTGTAATTAAGTCCGACTCACGCTTGACTGTACATTTCTAATAGGTTTTCCTGTCATCTATAGGTATAGACCTATTTTATGTATTTTTTTTTTAATTTAAGACTTAGTAGTTTCGGAGATATGGGGGGGGGAATGGTCATTTTTTGCCTATTTTCTTGAATAACTTCTAAACTGTTTATTCGAAAATTATAAAAAAAATATATTTGAGATCCTTACAATAAGCTCTTTCATTTGATATGTAGCATGATATAGTTTGAAAAATTAATTTTTTTCATTTTTTCATTTACCCCCCAAAAGTGGCCCCCATATTTAAAATTCATTTGTTTACGTTACATGTCCGTATTTGGGTCACAAACTTACATATGTGTACCAAATTTCAACTTGATTGGTCCAGTAGTTCCGGAGAAAATCGGCTGTGACAGACGGACAGACAGACAGACAGACAGACAGACAGACAGACAGACAGACAGACGCACGAGTGATCCTATAAGGGTTCCGTTTTTTCCTTTTGAGGTACGGAACCCTAAAAAGACAGTTATTTATTTTCCCACTTACAATATTAGTATAAATAAAGAACCAAATATACAAGAAAACAACAAACGGATCCTTAGAGATGCCTAATAAAACATTTTTTTAATAAGCGACGGAACCCTTTTATAAAAGAGACGGTGTAAATTGGTCACGTTAATTAAGAAAAACTCTTAATTTACTTTGTTAAAATTCTCTCCTAATTTTAGAGAAACAAAAATGTCGTCAGCATTTTTCTCTCTGGGAATTTTAGTGATGAAATTTACAAACAGATGCCAGATCTGGCCCCAATTTCACATCGGTGACAGGTGCGACGAATTGTAAAATCACTGTTGCTGACGTCACAGGCATCCATGGGCTACGATTACCACTTACCATCGGGCGGGCCGTACTCCTGTTTGCCACCATCATTGTATTATTTAAAAAAACTTTATTATATCGGATAAAAACAGATATTTCTCTTGCGAGGTTTCTGACAATTGTCAAAGATTTAGAAGAATTGTAGGTAATTCTTGACAGGTAATGAGTTATATGTCGGAATTTCGTGACAATTGTAGTGTTTCTTGTGACAATTGTCAGAAACCTCGCAGGAGAAATATCTGTTTTTATCCGATATAATAAAGTTTTTTTTAATAATACAATGATGGTGGCAAACAGGAATACGGCCCGCCCGATGGTAAGCGGTAACCGTAGCCCATGGATGCCTGTGACGTCAGCAACAGTGATTTTACAATTCGCCGCACCTGTCACGTTGGTGAAACAGGGGCCTGATCGCCAGGCAATATAAGTAGTTATACATTTAAGCAATGGTTGACTACTGGCATTGTAGGAAATAAGAGAAAATATAGCCCGATAGAAAATATGCACGAAACGTTTAGCCATTTATTTTAGAGTGACATATTGTCAATTATCATAAAAAAATACAAATTTAAAATATCTGACTTTGATTACAAAGGAGTTCGCAACATCCTCCCACCTTTTGGGCAAGAGGCCCAAAACTCTTCTCTAGATCTCGGTAGAGTCCTGTGTTTCAAGCGGGTACAGGCGTTGAACGGCTCGTGTTAATTGTCCATATGCTGTGCGCACCTTAGCCACTCGTACACAATCATCCCTAAAGACCACTTAATAATCTGTGTCTAATAAACTATATCACCTACCCTTAAATGCGAGTCCGTCTCCTTGCCCTTCTGGATGAGCATCCCCATGTACTCGTTTCTGAACCAGTTTCATTTCCGCGGAAGTTAGTGCTGTTATCCGTGTAATTTGCGCCAACTCTTCCACGTCTTGTGAAAACTCTTCGTACGTCCATAAGAAAGGCTTTGGTCGTCAGCTTGGTCAGGTGCACTACACACGTGTATAAAATTATCCATATCATCCCTCCGAACCGCAGGAAAAGAGGACCGGTTAGGTCTATAATGTATTTACATAGGTAAATAAGTGTACTCACAAACCTACTATAATCTGCAGTATTGTTAGCGAGCACAACTTTTTTAGTTTTTATGTTGACTTCTCTGTCATCAACTTTCAACTTACATTCATTTTCCAATACTACGTTCATTAGGACACTGCATACATTCATGATAGGTCCTTGAAGTGTCCATTGAAATTTGTTCTTTATTGCCACGACGTTATTGTTCAGTTCCACTAAACTTTCCGTGAGCAACACGCCTGCGTGATCTGCGCCGATCAACAGCCCGATGTCAGGCGCGGCCGCATCACCGACGTCGCTTAGGGTGATATTATGTTTCTGCAACTCTTTGAACATCTCATGATCTACATTTAAACGAGGAACGTACCCGCAGAGCTTAGACTTGTCGCGCGCGGTCATTGTACATTGAAACTTCTTATCCAAGCTTGCTACAGTGAACTCGTAGGTATGAAACAGTTCCTTTTTAGTTTCGATCCCGCCAAAAAGACAATTCGACACGATTTCTTTGCCAACAGGCTTCAAATTTAAACTTTCTATTATATCGCGACGTAAATAAATCTTCTGTGCTCCCGAATCAATAAAGCATCGTACCGGTATACATTTCTTATCGCTTATAATATTCGCCATAAACGTTTGCAACAGTATAGTACTAGCCTTATATTGAGTTACGTTATTATTTAAGTTTGACGTTTCAATATCTGAGGTTTTATCAATTTCATTTTTACTTGACGTTTTAATGTCAGGGCACATCAATACAGAATGACGTTTGGAGCAGAAAAGGCATTTTGTGAAATTTCTGCATGTTTTCGAATTATGTCCCGTTTTTAAACAAATATGGCATGCTCCTTTTTTATTTAGCACATCCTTCCTAGCTTCATACGACATCTTGTTAGCTTTGTAGCACTCGAAGCTGGTATGCGATGCCTTTTCACACCAAACGCAACAAATCTTCTTACCTGCGTCTTCCGTTGACACTAAGCATGCCGCGGTAGGTTTAGTAGAAACGCTATGCAAACTGTCACCCGATGCTATCCCGCTACGCGCAAGCTGGATCCGCTCCTCCGACTCCACTTCGCGTTTCAGGAACTGCATAAGCCGGTTCAGATGATCGTCGCTCTTCTCCTCGTGTACGTGGGACCTCTGCCATGCTCGTAAAACAGATTCGGGCAAGGCGGACTCAACTAAAGGGAAAAGTAAAGCAGCGTATTTATCTATAGTGACACCTAAGCTTTGTAGTGCTTGTAATTGCGTATTTAATTTATCGTATAAGTGGCCTAATTTATAGGAAGTATTACCTTTTGCTTGTGCTAATACAAGATTAAGCAGTTCACGCACATAAATGTCGATCAACATTTCGTCACGTGCAAACCTGGACTTCAATTGCTCAACAGCCTTCTTATAGTTAGCTCCTGACGGCGGAAAGCTCTCGACAATCTCTCGCGCCGGAGTATCTGGAACAGTGCACTGGTATAAATACTGAAACTTATCTCCGTCGTCTATAGATTCGTCGTCGTCGATTTTCTGAAATTGACACCAAAAACCAATCCAGTTTTTCGTATTGCCGTCAAACTTCCGTAACTCAAATTTCGGTAGACGGAATCGTCTTGAACTGCATGCCGACTTCTCACAACATTGATGAGATTTGTCTGTATTATTCGACTCATCGCTGCCGCTAGACTTGCGAGACCTCTTCTTGCGTTCGTTCTTCCGGGAAACGTTGTCGTACATGACTTTTATACGCTCCCAGTCGCTTTCATACTTATCGCTGGTCATGCAGTCTTCGTAAATTTCATCTTCAGTCATCTCGTCCGTTTTTAGCCATTGTTCTTTTATACGTTGGTCGACGTTGAACAAGGAATCGGCTCGAAGCTGGAGCTTGTTAAAGGCCGCGGTGATTTCGTCGATGTTGGTCGACTCTAATTTAGCCTCAGTATCGTTTTTTGCGGTTGTGAATAGCCTCCTGGCTATACTTCGTTCTTTATGCAACATTTCCATTATATTTAACGGTCGCCAGATGAAGGAAATAAGAGAAAATATAGCCCGAAAGAAAATATGCACGCAACGTTTAGCCATTTATTTTAGAGTGACATATTGTCAAGAATCATAAAAAAATACAAATTTAAAATATCTGACTTTGATTACAAAGGAGTTCGCAACAGGCATCTTCGTAGGTTAAACATGCATTTAGAAATTGCAAAATTAGGCGAAAAGCATCGACTATAGCCGAGAAAATTTATATTACAAATCATCATCATCATCATCATCATCATCATCATCATCATCATCATCATCATCATCATCATCATCATCATCATCATCATCATCATCATCATCATATCAGCCAAAGGACGTCCACTGCTGGACATAGGCCTCCCCCAAAGAGTGCCACAATGATCGGTCTTGCGCCACCCGCATCCGTAGGTCGTCAGTCCACCTTGTGGGGGGTCTACCCACGCTGCGCCTGCTGCTGCTGCGTATTACAAATATTGTCACTAAAATGCTTAAATAATATAGTAGATAATATCGAAAAGATGCAAGTTTCATTCTATTGTCAAATTTCAAAGTCAAATTTGCATAATAACAATAAGCAGTTGTTTTTATAACATTGGCTCTCTTCCAGGGGCTAAGTGGATGTGAATACGCGGGTCGCTGGAAACTTTCGGAGCGTATTGGAGTTGATTTTCTCGCTAAGAGTATTGGTAAATTAGACTTATTTCGTTTGAATGGCCTATATTTTGAGATAAAGCGTACCAAGTTGGATAAAACAAGGCATCGCATAAGAAAGAGCCGTTTTCTTATTGTATTTATTTATTATGTGTGTTTTGTTGATATTGGTATATTGACCGGAAAATCCGAAAATTTATGGACCTATCAATGGGCGATGGACTTTGTTTTGCCTGTATATAAAGTGTGTAGCATCCATTATATTAACATATATACTTTAGTACAGTCGACGTCTAAAATATGTTTACACTTTTGCACCTTACCCTTTGTAATAAGACGAAAATGTAAACATATCTTTGTCGTCGACTGTATCTATGATATTATAATACGGTTGTATTTTCACTCAAGAGTATAGAAAACGAGTCAGTCAATTTATTATATACATTCGTTACAATATCATCCAATGTTATTGCGCCCGTCTCGAATGTACTAAAGGGGCCCACTGATTAACAGTCCGCCGGACGGTATCGGCCTGTCAGTTAGAACAAAATTTTGACAGTTCCGAACAACTGACAGGCCGATACCGTCCGGCGGACTGTTAATCAGTGGGCCCCTTAAAATTTAATATCATTGGCCTTCGAGTCTATTACAGACTGTAAAAACAAACGAAGGCCACTAATGTTACGACTGACTTCCACTTAAGAGGGAACAAAAGTAACTTTTTTCATACAATTTCCATTTCGGGAGAAAACGTTTTCCACTTACTAAATTTTAACATTTTACTTTGATTTGATGTCGATCGCTTCAGCATAATATATTCTAGGTTTATAGGTGTCGCTTAAAAAAAAAGATTGTATTGCAAATTTTGAAAAAAGGAAAACCTATAAACCTTTGTTTTCATTGTGTCAATAACATACAAAAAAATCATGGAGAATGAAAAATATATAGAAATGGAGAAACGTTTTCTCTTTTTGTATGGACGATCACGTGCTATACTTCCCTCTTAGTCTGTCGGGAAACATATGTAGAATACGTATCCGTGAGCAATTTTGCCTCTGAATCTGTCCATACTAGAATAGAACTACGAAGTTTGAAAATGTATTAATTGACTTTCAGTACCGAGTAAATTCTTCGCACATACATAATTCAGCTAGTATTTGAAATTTCAAATTCGAATATCAGTTCAGTTCCAATTTGTTTCTATGGACGTTAACTAACAAAAGCCATATTCATTACCTAATTAATTTATGTGAGACGCACACGCTCCTTAAGTTTTATTAACATGCATGAACGAAGGTTAAGGAGGCTCAGAATTCGGGTACAACAGAAGCCTGTGATTAAAATGAGGGAATAATTTTTGGACAAAGTTACCACATATTCATAGACCAAGAAACCACAAACTTATGTGTTTAGATTTAAGAGCGGTGATCCTCCTAAAATAGTTTTTTAACCGCAAATACAGTTTGTATCGATGATCAATCAATAATTCATGAAAGGACAGAGGATCGTGATATTAATTGCTTTAATATTCGAGGCTTGTCCGCTTCGGTGTAACTCTGTTGTTGAGATGTTGAGATCCAAAACAACGGGCTGATTGGATACCCAGATTCTATTACTGTTATTTGGATTTGATTGGTCTTAGGTATTAGGTTCTGAGTTCGATCCTAGCTTATTAATTTTGGGAATCATTAATGAACTTGGTTGGTAAATCAAATCAGTTGAGTGACAATTTCTATTGGAACGCCCATTATTTTGACACTATTTAATGTAACTTAGAGCTGCTCCTTTCCCTGATACTTTTAAAATATTTTGGGATTTAGATATGCTTATATAAGGAACTTGCTTTCAGGTAAAGAAAATCACATTAAAATCGGTCTATCCGTGTAAGAGCTACGATGCCACAGACAGATACATAGACAGACATTGGAGTCAAACTTATAACACCTCTCTTTTTTGCGTCGGGGGTGCGTGCGTTTATCCACGTGATAAAATCCTCACTTTTTACCATAATACACCTGCTGATAACTCTTAGTATTTTCTGCATAAGAGATCAAATCTAAGTCAAACTCTCGTTTTTGAACGTTAAGCAATTGGAATACAGTATTTTACTAGTTAAGTGCGAGCAGTACGAAGGGTGACGGTTTGAATAATTTATTGCTACATACCTAATTACCCTGGAAATTAGGATGTTGTTTTAGGAAGATGTATTATAGTGAGTACGACCGGTCTGGCTTAGTCACACCACACCACGGTTTATATATTAATACCAGCTGGTACAATGCCGGCTCGACAATAGTATAATTTCACAGGAAATAAATTCAGTTTTAATTTTTGAAACAGACTATTTCGTTCCCATGCAAAAACATGAGAAGTTTCCGAAATTATTCCATGTGGAAATTTCACAATTTGAAACTTTCAGACGGTACGGCACATCAGTACCTAAATATCTAAATATCGGGTGAAACAGAACGAAGGACTTTTACGTAAACTGGGAATTGTTTAGGCTACGTACTTCATTTTTCACTTATTAATCAGTTTAATCACGTTAATATTTCTAACCGTTTTTGAAATGTACAGTTTGTTAATCATTAGTGGGTGGCAGTTTTAGTGAGTAGACATTCATCTTATAATTCAAACGTACCTAATTAAAATACGTCAGAAAAAAAAAATATTTAAATTAGTTAATTTTAAACATAAACTTCCTTGTCCTCGCTTATTTAAAATTCACTACGCTATTTTATACGTCCCAAATATATTAAAAATTACCAGATATAAAGGAAAAAGTTCCTAGTATCCTACATTTTAATCACATGCAAATTGCGAAATGTAAGCTTCAAAAACCGCCAACATATTTTAATTCATTTTTATAGCGTTGCTTTTTATTTGAGGTGCCGGGTGAAATTTAATACGACATGAGGCTGGAAACATTATCGAAACGCTCGTTTGGACGTTTAAATTGCTGAATATTTAGTGTAAGTATGTAGTGTAGTATAGGTGTAGGATCCCAGAATTGGTAAAAGTACCTATCTAATTTATTTCAAATATTTTAATTTATAAAAAAAACTATAGGCGAAAATTGACCTTCCCCTTTAAACTTCAAAACTACATAATATTATCACGCGTGAGAAGATCGAGCGTGAGTTGATCTGGAAAAAAATGAGATTACGGAACCCTTGGGGCGTGAGTCCGACTCGCAATTGGTTGTCTGGAAGAAATCACTTATATGACCGCTCATTGCTTTACCTCTACCCTTAAGGTTTGTAACTTGTACTGTTTCTCTTAAAGTTTTTGAGGTAAAGGGGAATCGAAACCAGTTTAGCTTACTATTTATTCCTTCAACATTCAAGATTTACTTACTTAAATGTCTTAAAATAGAGACGATGAGAATAGAGTTCCGAGAACAGATTCTGCCTTTCACTGTGCAATTTCACTTGGTCTGTTGACACCCCAGTTATTAAGATATCTGCCACGGAAAGGACAGTAGCAGTTATAATGCTACATGTTGCTGAAGGTGTTTCCAGGCGGCTTAGCACGGTCGTGTTTTTATCCCTTGTCACCATGCCTGTCACGTTCTAACAAGTATGTAAGTGCGAAAGGGACGCGCATAGTGATAGTCGATAAAAATGGAACCGTGCTGAGCCCGCAGATCTAACAAAGGCGCCGCTCATGCGCTTGGCGCGCGCGGTAATATTCTAGTGTTTGTGCGCCTATTTAATTACAGCAATTCATGCAAACAAACCTCACAAGTATGCCACACGCCACACCTGAGTGTTTATGTGTTCGATGCAGTCATAATAACAAACAAAATAGATAGAATGGCAGGGGAGAGAGAGAGTAATAACGAGAAAACCGACGAAATCACTAATGTGTAATGATAGTTGATGGACTTTACCAAGGAAGCAACTGAGCGTAGTATGCGACGCAGGGCCCAAAGACATTCGCATAATCTGGGCACACCCTGAAAGTCACCCAGCTGACATTTCTAACCTGACGAGACGGTGGTAATTAATTTAACTTCGGCTCAGACGTCGTTAAAACTATTCACAAGTACTTAACTACAATTTAGTTAAACAGGTTAAACTAATGAACGACTCCACGAAATGGCGAAACTTTCATTTCTTGGCAATTAAAAGGTACACTGAAAATGTACCTACTGATTAAACGTCGCAGTCTGTGAAAATTCAAATCCGCCGTCTTTTTATTACCTTCATGTGCAGCTGCAAAATTCTCAGGAAATGCAAATTCCGATTGTTAGTTGTCATCTTACTATAATTATAATATATTCAATCAGTACCTTTTATTTATTCATTAATAATCAATCGATATAACAGGTAAATATTTTTAAATAACAGTTACACAAAACCTAAAACTAAATACTAAATAATAAAATACCTCTCCAAAGCTGGAACCTAGAATGCCGGCGGCGTTGCCCCTTTGCACCGCCAGACTTATCTGTGTGCCAAGAAGGAGCCTGCCCTGTGGTCGCTTAGTTATTTTGCAGAAATCCATATTAGTTTAATAAAAATGATAATAATTATTTGCTATTTCGCAATAAAATAACGTGCTAGTCATTCAATTAGTGCTAACCCATTACTTTTTGTGTATTGTTTACGTATTAATAAGTAAATAGTAATAAATAAGAAACATACAGCAGATACATATGTACTTAATTGAAAGTACAAACGGCATGAGGAATATCTTGCAGCTAACCTATTATGCTCGTATATCTGGGTGTCCGAATAAATTACTTTTTCACCTCAGCAGCTCGAACAAGGGTACTTTGCTTCTTAAAAACAGTGAGCAAAATGCGATTTTGCTCACTGAGTGAGACAAAATGACATTCAAGTGACCTTTATAGTCAAAGGTCATTTCAACATGCGGGGTCTAATACAAATTCGAAATACTTGGGTTCTATTATCTCTGTCCCTTTAACACTGTTAGCAAAAAGAAACAGACGAAATAAAGTTCAAACGACATTCAACGGTATATTGACTGTTTATAATAGACCCCCGAAAAACTTCAGAACGCAGCGTTCCAAACCACGTACCTACGAGCTCCGTATGGGTATGAATTCTTAATAATTATTTAATTAAAATAAAGTTTAAGATTTGATAAAAACTGATAAAAATACTATATTTTAGGTATTTTATTGTACAATTAAAATAATGAACTCAAAAAATACACAGATTATCACGCAAAATTAATTATTTTACTTTTAAGAATTTCTACTATGGTTGACAAATAGTACGTATCCGCAATTCGTACCGTATCTTACAAAGTTTTTTTTACAAAAAAAAGTTGTCGATTGAAATGTCAGTTGATTTTCGTTATTTCCATATTATTTTACAGAAATTTATTATTACGTTTTGTTTTTGTGTTCGATTGCGGTAATTAAACTTAATTGTTTGTATATCTTAAGAAAACATGAGTGCATAGGTATATATTAAGTGACGAAGAAGGATTACATTATTCAAGTTGTTTAATAGGTATGTTCTCACTGCTAAGATGAAAAATTTTGTGTACTACACGAGATCAAAGTTATTTACATCTCGTGCGCTTTTGAGTCCCTTACTACGCTCAAGATTCTAAATTATTATAGAATATTATAGAATATTATAGAATCTTTCGCTTGCACGGGACTTAATTAAGCACTCGAAGAAATATTAAACTTTGATCTCTTATTGTACAAATAACTATTGCCACGAGAAACTACAAAAAGTGTATGAGATTATGGACAATCGAATTTGCCGACAAAAATGATTTACGGGTCGGTGCGTTTTTTACCTTCAAATATGATTAAATTTAATTCGATCATACGTTTGTCGACGCGTTCCTTTTACGCTCGTAATACACTTACTGGTTCAAATGCCTGAAGTTTAGGATATTGCAACAGTAAATTCGACATCGTAAACTCAACATTTAGTTTAATTTCCTTCTGTACACTTTAAGAATTGTCGTCAGCAAATTTTCCTGAATTATACTCGTCCGAACACATATTTTCGATTAACGAACGATTAAATTAAGCAAGTTTCTATGCCATTTATAATATAATATAACTATACGAGTAAGTAACAATATGCAAATTAACAGATCCCCCAAGATATTTTTTTTTTATAACTTTTTCTTTCTCCTCCATGCCCAATTGTTAACGTCGAAATAAATTTTATAGCATCATACATGCAACAGTCATATAAAAATGCTATACGCTCATGAGTAAGGCCTAGGCTTTCCAGCGGAAAATTCGTTTATTGTACCAAATAAAAGAGAATTTAAAATTTAATAAAATACCAATTATTTCCTTCACATTGCAATTTCCATGGAACAAAGTTTCCCCACTTAATTTTCTAAATACCTCTCCGTTGTTCGCGTACTCGTACGTCTACTTAATGTTAATTAATTTCGCTAATATTACGAACTGAGGAACTGAACTGCATCGGGCGAAACGAGCGAGCGCCAGTTAAGAGCTAACAAATGGCAATTACCTACTGCTGCTGTGAAGCAATTTAATGTACAATTTGTATGAGTACAAAATTGGTAGTATGTTATAACATCTTATTGGGAAGACTTATGAGGCTTTCCACCATTTTGTATGTTTATTACCTATTTGGTAGGTACTTAAAAGCTTTTTCTTTCATTTAGAGCGCAATAGGCTATTTAGTATTACGTACTTGTAAGTACGAACGTTTGCCATTTAGCGCAAAAGATAAAAAATGGTATATAATTATTCAGATGTGTTTCTAAAAATTATGTTTGTGGACGGTGTGCCTTTTATGTGTATATGTACTACAAGTTATATACTCAAGGACAAATTTAGAGGAACGTAAAAAAAAAAAGGTTTAATTACTGGATTACAGCACCTAAAGTAATTTCAAAATTAGTAATTAATCTCTTTTTACAAGCTTTTATTTAGTTTCACCTGTCCCGTTGTCTGTCTGTAATCAAATCTTGCAAGTTAAATTTGATCAACTTCCCGGTTTCCGATTGAGCTAAAATTTTGCATGCATGTATAAATCGGATGACAATGCAATATTATGGTACCATCGAGCTGATCTGATGATGGAGACAGGAGGTGGCCATAGGAACTCTGTGATGAAACAACGCAACCTAAATGTGTTAGGGGTGTTTAGAATTGTCTCGATGAGTATTAGTTGTCTCTCGTAAGAAAAGTATAGTCAGCGATAAAAGCTTGTACCAAAAATGAAAATTTTGCCAAAAACTTATTATTGCGTTCCTCTAAATTTGTCCATGAGTGTATTATACTACTAGTTAAATCTTTACTGTATAAAAAGGCTTATCGAACTTTGCAGATGGACTAGTACCTAGCTATAAACGCCACTTGCACCATCCCACTAACCCGGGGCTAACTGGTTAAACCGTTAACCCACTGTCAAATTGTACTGGTAACCATGGTAACTCCAAGTTTAACCGGTTAACCCCGAGTTAGTGGGACGGTGCAAGTAGCCCTAAGTAGGTTTTGTAGGTAGTTAATTCTTCTGATGTCCCTTAAAAATATCATCTTACTTAAATAGAAGGGACTTGTGAACCAGAATCATCTGATCATCTGAACAACGACAACAATATCCTTCGTTCTTTGCACTTTATTATTAGAGATCTTCACCTCACAAAAGGTACTGATGTACTCAGTGCTTGCTTATTGTACCTGTTGTTTTTTTCTAATGCGAAAAAGATGTACCTACTCGGAAATAATTGTCGAAAGCTCCTCGTTTGCTAAACGCCTGCTTAAAAATTTACCTTATGTCGGAGGGCGCAAAGTTCAAATTTAGATGAAGAATCAAAAGTTCAAGAGAATCAAAGGAGTCAAATCTTGCGAAGGAAAGCAATATTGCTTTTCGCTTAGTAAAATTAATGTAATAAAAGCGTGAAGAGCGATAAACGTTATGATTATAAATAACTCAATTTTGTATTGCAATATAGTTTCCGAGATATAAATGAACAATATTTATAATTGTAATCTTAGGAAAATCCGGATCCTACTTTATTATTAAAAATGTTTATAGTTATGTTTTGATGTGTATTACCTATTCTATCACGCAAACACTGTTGTCCTATTTGAATGACTGAATCTATAAGAAAAATGTAAATATACTTATACTCGTACAATCGTTAAAAAAATATTTTGTCAAATGAGAGTTAGAAGAGGTAATAAACAGTTTCACGAGAAGGAAGTATTTCTATAAATGGGACTTTTTCAAACAAAACGGTACTTGCTATCGGTAGTCGTAGTCAATAAGTCGCTTCTGCCATAAACTTTCAATTAGAAACCGTCCTTATCGACAACTGACAATGCAAACGTCACAGAACCAATATCAAGACAAAAATGGACCACCTCTTCTCTATACAAACGTAGCCCGCATTTTCCTCTCTGGATATTGACACAATAGAAAATATTTTTTACAAGTTGATAGACTACACACTTTTGTTTGAATTTTCCAATTTTAAATTTTTATGAAAGTTAGCAGCGAACATTTTTTTTTAAATCTCTTATAATTATTGTGAAATCGAAAAGTCAAACGATGTTAATATCGAAAGAGGAAAATGGGGGTTACGTTTGTAGGGAAAAGCGGTCGTCCACTTTCCTCCTTATAAGGTTGTATGCTAGTATTGTAGCCACGTTTATTTACCTACCTATTGCTATAGTTATCGAGTCTCATACTTTCTCTTACGCTAACAAAGACGACTAACTAATTTAACTATCATACAAGGATCATAAGCCCGATCCCGTTTTGAAAATTTGATATGGTCTCCTGATTTTGATACGACCTTGAGTCGTGTCATCACTTCATCAGGCATCTCACATGTACCAATTATAAGTGTATGCGAAATGCCTTATAAGGAGTCGCCTTATTGCATTTCGTATCAAAATAAATTGAAAACCGTATACAATTCTTAAAACAGAATACGTTTATACATATTGAAAACTATAGTTTGCGTCAATTTATTTGACAATTTATTTGTTGAATGGAACATATCTGCGTTAATTTAGAACGTATGTAAATGATTTAAGTTGGCACTCGTGGGCGTATTGAATTTGTTTATCGATCGATTGCAAATCATTTTCGTCTTCATCACTAGAACTTCAGAACAAATCGAAGTCTTTAAACCTGGGTCTTTAATTATACCTCTGGCTATAGATAATTATATGATAGTGTTCATTATGTGACAGGGGACGATTTTCGGTATGTGATCCGTCTGTAACAGTTGTGTTTCCACTTCGCGCATTGCATTCGTAAGACAAAACAAGTAGGTACCTACATTACACAATACAGAAAGGATTCAAAGATTGAGTGCAAAGGCAAATAACTAAGAGAAATAAGACATAATGTTACTAATCATATGTGCTAATGTGTATTGAAAACTTAAGGACGGTAATAAATAGTCACTAAAACCTTTTTTGTGTCTTACATTGTAACAGCATTACGAGCTTTACAGCCTTGATTCAACGTGCCTACCTTACATTCTGTGATATATTTTTTACCAAAGCAGCCTTTGCTGTATTGTTAGTGTGGAAAAGCGCTGATATTTTTTCCCATTCTTGGCAGCGTTAACACACGTAATCCGTCGTCATCCGACGTCAGCATGTCGCAAAGGCTTCCAATAGTTTTATTATTTACTTATTTTTTACGCTTTCGCAGTTGCCACATTTTTGTCACCTTATCAATCATAGATGTAAAATATTATGATTTCCCTGCAGCAAAAGAACAGCTGTTATTAGTAGTGCACCTATAATATAATACAGGTTTCCTTGTATTTTATCTTCATCTGCAGGTATTCAATACATGCTTATCAGAATTTTATGAATAAGGGTAAAACAGGAGTAAATCATGTTTTAAGTAGGTATATTCATTTATATGGAAACATATATATTCGTTGCTCATTATAACTTATATCAGGTCTAGACTACTTCATTTCATAAAACTGGATACAAACACAAAATCAGTTTCACCGTTTTTAGAAACAACTTTAGGTTTTTGAAAAGCAGAAATGATATTGAATACGTTGTGAATATGTACAAATATTACCTGGATTTCAGGTTGAACTTCAAAATAGCAAAGCATATCAAAAATATTTTTTTTTTGTTTTGCTCATTAATGTTGTTTAAACTGTAATATTTAGTTTATTATGCAGTAAAGTAACTTGAATGTGCAGCGTATGAAGAATTCGTTTTGAAACACGTTTAACCCTTATTTAGTAAACACCGAGCAACCCATCGTGGCTATATGTAAAGTAGGTACAGTTATCACTTTATTACGAGTAAAAGCAACTGCCGAACAACTTTTGACATTGGGGAAATCATCATAAATTTGATGGAAGCCATTTCTTTAAATACGAGGAGGACGTATTTCTGGGGTATTATAACGGTGCACACAGTCGTGGCTAAGTTATAAACACTAAATAACAACAAAAGGAGTATCGCTCAAACGATTTATTTTTAAATGACATAATTTATGATTCCAGAAAGCTTGATGCCACAAGTCACAGATATGCTTATACATATAATGCTTTAAATTTATAAATATAGTAACAAATAATAAATGTAGACTTTGAATCTAGTTTTTGTTTAAAAATATAGCCTATACATACATTTATACGTCCCACTAGACTAGTGGGAATTTCTTGTGTCACTAGTGGCACTAGTGACACAAGAATTTCCTCTAATTGGGCCTACATTTATACTACTCTTTGGCCTACATACTCGTATCTTTAAAAAAATATAAAAATTATACTATGTATTTATATACGATATAATATACATCCCTATAGGGCTAGTGCATACATTTGTCAAAAGCCTTTATTTTGTTGGAAACAGAAAATTGAAAAGTTACTTTGTGAATATTTATTTAAGTGACGGAAGGGACCAACTCCTGTGTGCTTGTTTTGTCGCCTCTCATATACTTTCTTCAAGTTATGAAACAAGACATTAATATTCGTCGTTTCTATGAAATTCGCGGGAGAGAATGCTATTCTTTGCTAGGTTTTTTACTTTATAACGAATTTAACTTTTTGAACTGACGATGACGTGTGACTTTGCAATGTCGAAGAAATAAAGTTTGTTTTTTATTTAAGCACAAATTTGTATCCTACTTGACATGAGTAAAAAAGTAAAGTATTCCGTGACGACGAGCGTTGCCGCGCAAATTTTGTTATTGGTACCTAATAAGAAACCCGTCCACATCGACGAATATTTATTCGAAGTTACAATGGTAGTTCAGTATATCTGTTCAGACTGTTAAGGGTGTGTTACCCTAGACTTCCCGCGCTTCTTTTTTTATGGAATTCACCGATCCGATAGGTGATCACCGATCAGCCGTCATAGAAAATGACATGTCGGACGCCTTGGCCCGGGCCCGGCCCGGCCTAGCGTAAGTCTTTCTTTATGTGAACATTGTGAAGGTTTGGCAGGCCGCGGGCCCCAACGATTCCCTGTACTGAAATAAAAATCGTCTTTATTGGTAAACGTTTCTAAAATAAACCGCAAACTTCCATAAAACCCGAGACTGAGAAATACCATTCTTTTTTATGACGTAGTCTGAAACGTAATAATACCTATTCGACTAAAATAAATATTTATATCAAAACATTTCAAACAAAGTAAGTTATAAGTAATTATCTGGTGTTTATTTCACTTGAGTCAATAAATATTATCTCATGTATTTTATGTGGGGGATAAACCTATCACTATTTAGCATAGATTTATAACGCAGAAAGTGTTTACTAGAGAAAGGTATTCAGTGTTTACATGAGAACTGTTATTGACCGACTGACTTACATAAAAGTAAACAAATATTTCATAGAACCGTTGCTATACAAATTATGAATTTGACAGGGTTCCATCTACTGCCAGTACTAAGGTCCCTTAAAATAGGCGCAACTCCATTCTACAAATATCACATTAACATAATATTTCATTATTTTATTATCGTTAAATTATCCGTCTTTTGTTACTTAAGGTGTTTAATGGAGTAATTATATAACCTAATACTATTTTGTAAGTACTGTAACTAGTATTTAGTAACAATATTTAACCAGTAGGTATCACTCTATAATATTATACCTGGCCTTATTTTTTTTAGGTCAGACAGGCACAGCTTATGGGTATGTAATGAGTAAATAATAAATATTCGCTGAGACATTAAAAGAGTATTTTTTATATTTTGTTCTTTGAACGATTTTATTCTTTATTTACGTACTTCTAAATTATTTATTACGACCCCATTAGGCAATCAAATATAATAGGTACATAACAAGTAGACAAATATGTTTTGCTCTTATATTACTCCTGTATTAGGTAATATCAGTAATAAATAACTGAATGTTTTTAGAACTGATTATTCAGGGATATTTTTCGCACTTGCTTGATGCAGTGGTTATAGTCGACTTGCTGTAGTTTAATACCTTAATCAAGGAAACCGATTTGAGATTTAATAAATAAGAATGACCTCGATTAATTAAACGGGGTATCCAATTTCCAGACTTCTGACAATCATGACATTACAGGCAAATACTAAGTACCCGTATTTGGGCAAATCGAAGAGGGTTCAAGCTTAATTTAGTATTCTTCAAATAGTACTTCGCTTTGGACTTGTATACTCAAGATAGTCGGGCGGAAGCGCTAGACTATAAGTACTATTCCCTAGCTCAATGTCAATTTAATCTACGAAGATAAGAATGGGGTTGACAACTGTCAAAGGTTTGCATAGATGACGCCATCATAGCTTGCCCCCTTTCTCTAGTTGAGTTCTATTAGATTTGGCTTAAAGGGCTGGCATCCAAGGCATAAAATTCTATTAAAAAAACAAGAATTTCATATAATTCTAGAGATTGACAGAGCAAGCTATGCTGACGCCATACTAAATACTTCGACCGGCCAACCCCATTGGTATAATAAAAATTTTCTTCAAAACTTTGATTTGTTTATTTAACAGTTCACAATTTATTTTAACAACTTAATGTCAAATCCCTTAAGAGGTTCTAATGAAACCCAGCCGCAAACTCCAAACCCTTTCACCCCTTTACAGTTATCTGCCTTTTATTTAAGTTAAGCGGGTAAATTAAGTCAACCTTGTATTTAAACGCTTCGTTAGACAGGGGGATTAGTTAATTAACAACTGGAAAGCTGTATCTTAGTTAAGAGTCAGTATATCGTCGCTGGATAATTCAAATGTCGGAAGGAACAAATACCTACAGAAAGGTCGAAAAATATGTGCATTGTTACTTTAATTTTTTGATAGTACCTACTTAGTGACTTTTGCTTGTCACCCGACGATTTATTTACATAAAAGATAGGGTAATTCACCAGTAACGGGCCACCTGTTAGTAACTGGTCACTCTAAACTAAAAATGAATTCTATTCACCTATAAACAGAATTCATTTTAATATAAGGTGGCTAGTTACTGAAACCTTATACTAAAATGAATTCTGTTTATAGGTGAATAGAATTCATTTTTAATTTAGGGTGGCCAGTTACTAACAGGTGGCCAGTTACTGGTGAATTACCCGTATATACCTACCTACAGTGGTACTACTAAACTAAATTAATAACTAGCTTACATCTAAACTAGGCCCTTGAGGCACTGTATCAAGGATGCTGGCGGCATTTCCTCGTTGTATCGCAATGCTGATACGTTGTGCGAGGAAGCCGCCAGCTCTTCGGTCACCAGTTACGTCAACCAGACACTTCGCGATATCTGCAAACAACTTGTGGGCGCTGGGACCCAATGAACCTAGAGATTAACCCTTTATAAGGCCCCAGTTATACAGATATGCTACGTGAAAGTTAAATACACTACCATGTTTGTAATGCACTGGGGAACACATCTACGGCAAAAAAAAAAAACGAAATCATTAAGAAACACATGTGGTCAATATATGCACTCAGCCTGTTAGTGCACTTGAGTTTTCAGATGATCTGTTTCCAATACACCTATTCATTGACATTGACATAACAAACATAACGTGCTCTGTACAGAATGGCGTTTAATTGACTACGTACGGTAAATCGAACATTATCCCAAGGAGAAGCTCCCTGTTGCCGGTGTGGATGAGGAGGATTTCACACTGGTATCAAGAAAGAAGAAGGCGCGCACGGCGCCTCGTAAGACTCAGTGTGGTACCGCCGAACCGGCTAACTCTGGCTTGCGGGTTGCTACACCGAGTAAGGCGCTATATGTGTCGCGCCTGCACTACACCGCCACGGCTGCTGAAGTGGTGGAGTACGTACACCAGAAGACCGGTTACTCGCTGAGGGTGTTCCAGCTTCGATCGCGCCACTACGTGCACTTCAACTCTTTTGTGGTGCGCGTGCCGCGACCGCTGCAAGAGACCATCGAGTGCGCCGACTTCTGGCCGAAAGGTGTCGTGTTTCGGAGGTTCCGGGGCAAACTGCCGAATTCGACACAAGAACAGCCGATTCAACGGAGCCACGCCGTTTTGTTGCATAAATAGTGTTTAGTTTTTAAGTTTATAATATATATATATGTATGTTAGTCTGTAAGGTATTTGTAATATGGGCCTTGTTGCCTGATTTAAAATTTTAAATAAATAAATAAAAAAAAATTATTGTGTATCTTGTAGTGGGTAGGATTAATATGCGAATATCACTGAAAAAAATATAATCTGTGGCCCGTTTCACGATACAATTTACAAGCGGAAGTCTCTTTCTATCAAGGAGTTAGAAAGAGACTTCCGCAAAAAGTTCTAATTACAATACTTATCGATATAGCATGTAACCTTTTATAATTTTATTAATCTTAAGTGGCAAATGATACACTTTCCTGACACTACAAACAACGTAGTACAGTTATTACAACTCACGATGGAGAGTGGATTTATCAAAATTAGACCTTGTCATCATACCAATAAGAGTCTCGCCACTCGCCATCGTGAATTGGAAGAGCTATAATTCAAATTACTAGATACAGCGACGTGTATATTTTTAATAGTATAATGGAAACAATGACGATAGCTTGCTTCCCTTGACAGGCATAGTGCATAAATTGACCACATACTATAAATTAATTAATTACACTAAAATTAAGACGAAACGGGAGCTGAGTTTTAAATATTTTAGGTAAATATACCCGTCTCGCTAATGGAAGCGGCACCTAAAAGTAGTGCGATAAGGACAAGGGGAAAAATCTTGCGTAAAAATCTCAAAAATCGAGGTTTCGTACTCCTCTGTTTTCTCCTCCAAAACTTAACCAATCGCAACCAAATTCGGAAATCTAAATGATTATGAAATTATCTGTGTCGGACCGTTTTGCTTTTTTGGCTAATTGATATCAGTTTTGAATGCCACGCCTCTCACTGCGGCATAGTCAATTAGGCCATTTTGGCCATTTTTGAAGGGCTATAGTGCCTTAAAAAACGAAAATATCAAAAAAAACAAAACGGTCTGACACAGATATTGACAATATTAACCTGTGTTGAAAAAATCATTGCTCTAGCTTCAAAAACCACGGAGGAAAACGAGGAGTACGTTTGTATGGAGAAATGACCACTCCTGTTGTCTCTTAAATACTGACCGAAATAGTATGAATGAGGAAAGAAAGCCTGATATACTCGCTATATAATACCATTATAGTTAAATAAAAAAGAGGATGTTCTTCTCCGTAAATGTTTATCATTAAATAAGTGGTTTCCAAATCGTCTCTGCCTTATAAAGGGTTAAAACAAAATTCAAACAAAACAAAACGTAGCTTTGTAAATTCTCAATTTAGATGATTCTCATGGGGATAAATGCATTAGACACTTTATCCCAATTTAAAAATAACCCAAGAACCGCCGATGTCAGACTGTTATTTCAGGATAATTTAATACTAATATAATAGGATGAACAAATATCAGCCGAAATATTTGCACAGAAAACGCCTAGAGGCGTATTATAAATTCTGATTCCAAAAATAGGTGGACTTGTTCTGAATTTGTCATGGATATGATCTATCAGTGTAAAAATAACGTCTCTGATTGAAGAAACATCACTTTTAACACTGGCAGAACAAACTCAGATCAAATTCATAACCTGTTATTACGATTCAATATGTCTCCTACTGTGAAACAGTCGGCGCAAATAAAGTGAATTTGGGGTTGAACTGTATTGTATTGTAAGAATGGAATGAAAATATTACCAACTTGCGTTTATCTCCTTTATATTCAGGCCCATGTTCGGGTCACCGCGAAGTTATATATTGTATATGTACTTGAACTCTTAACTAATAAGTTCCCATCTATAGCCAAATCAATGTTATGATTTCTTCTTTACTTCACTTCCAAAGCTAGATTTGTTCGGGCTTAGTCCGGATTTTCAAACCTATGCAGCAAACACGTGGTGATAACAATGCGGTGTGATACCACACATTATAATTATAGTAGGCACGTGTGAGTGACAGTCTAGCAGACGAATGTTTGTATATGTATTGACATCCGTAATTTTCCTGGGCATTTGCCTCAAAAAACAAACCATGGAAAATTATAAGACCTCAAATTTTCAAAATTATTGAAAAGTATATAAAAAGAATCCATTAAATTAAACAATTATTTAAACTCGCGAATAAGAGTAAATTACTAGAGTCGGTACAAGAAAAGTTTGCAGCGGATTTGATAGCCAAGTGCAAGTGTTATTTATACGTCATAATATCATAGAAGTTTGACGTTTAAAAAATTACACTTGCACTGCGTGGGCTATCAAATCCGCTGCAGACTTTTCTTGGTCCGACTCTATTCATCCCAAGTTCAAAACAAATGCCAATAATCGAAAATAAAAATAAAATTTGTTTCTGTAATAGTACCGTCTTCTAAAATATGTAATTTTTCCTGCTAATTAGAGCTAAATCTATAAGGTGGTTAACAGGCGTATTCTGATTTTAATATCAGGATATTAATAAAAAATCATTTATTTACATACAATATACATACACTTATACAGTGGTACTACTAAACGAAATTTAATAACTAGCTTAAATCTAAAATAGGCCCTTGAGGCATTGTACCAAGGATGCTGGCGGCAATTCCTCGTTTTATTCAACCAAAAACGTCACTTTTGACACTAGTAGATCAGATCCATAACTAATCCCGATCTAATTTATATCCTGTTATTACAATCAGAATATGCCTATAAGTATTTACTAGCCGTAGTGGCTCGTAGCAATGTCTACGAAGCTACAGAGCGTGAGAGCTACGAGCACACATTACATTCGCTACGTATATTATGGTTGCTTACTAAGGTCAGAGATATATATAACTCCGTATAAGATAAATAAAGTCTAAGAAAAAAACGTGCCTCGGACGGTCAAGGAAAAGTCATTCTCGAATAGATGGCGCCATTACCTTTGGCCTATTCTCGGCTAGATGGCGTTAACGACACCGTTTGGTATTTAACAATTTTAACACATATCAGTGAAAGAACATGGGTCAGTATGGAACAATAAAAATTAAGAATCATTTATCCGTAAACATATTTTGATTATTTTATACATTTTCAATTTTATTTTAAGTTATAATCGTGTGTCGATAGATGGCAGTAAATGTACCGTGACTACAAAATTGACAATGACAGGACCCCTCTATACTATCTATTCTTTTTGCTAAGGTGGTGGTACTGGTGCTCGACGCGGTCCCAGTACATGTCATCTTGAAACTTAAGTCATTGTCAATAGAGGTGACAGCAGGGTGTCATCTATTGGGCATTAGCATGTCGAGCACTAGTACCACCTTATAAATAGGAACATTCTAACAATAATACATTACTAACAAGGCCAGAAATTTTAAATTGCAAGTTGTTTGTTTCTTAACATCAAAGGTTGAACTGAAGATTCTTTGTCAGTCATTGTTGGATGGGGTTGTTAACTTGTTTTCTTGTTACTTTCAATCATTTGCCTGTAGGGGAGACCGAGGTGAGTTGTGACAGAGGAGAGTTGTGACATTGTCGATTTTTTGGAATCTAGTAACTAAAAACTAGGTCGCAATAGCGCGCGTTTGTTCGTTCAAGTTGCGAGCTAACAAACGCACACTGTTGCGAGCTCACTAACAGTTATTAGATTCCAAAAAATCGACAATGTCACAACTCTCCTCTGTCAGAACTTACTTCGGTCTCCCCTACCTGGAGAACTTAAGGGTAGTTCTACTAAATAAGGAGTATATAGATTTTTTCAATGTGATATAGATTTCTGTTAGTCTCTGGCATAGTCATAATTTATAATATGCTGCAACAGGAGCGCAATATCAAACCAATATCTTAAATATTTTTTTATACTGAATATACACACTTAAGCCGGAATTTTGAAACTTAATCCTGAAGCCGACATTCGTAGATATACTATATTTAATAGCCGGCGCAAAACGGACAATACTTCAATAATACATGTCTTTTTTAGTTTGTAGAAATGGCCATATGACACATGAAAGATAAAAAAATACAGAAAAGTTGTTTGGCCTTATTTAATTTTTTCCTCTTTTGAGTTACTTTCTTTGTTCTATTTTAACAGCTTATCGATGAAACAATACTCATTATACTTTTATTTAGGTTAAAGTAGTACGTTATATAGTAAGTGATTTTCTGTATATTTCTGTGTGTGTAAGGTGAAGAAAATGGTAAAATATAAAAGCGTAAGACAATCCTAATGTTTGAATATTTATACGTTTTCCGAGCAAAGCTCGGTTTCCCTGACACTTAATTTGACCACAACGATTGCTCTAATACTCTTGCAAATAATATTCCTTTTAATTCTCTCTGACAACAAAATATATTTTCTACAAAATAATTAAATTAGGCAAGATTCATTATTTCAGAGCCACCAGTTTTAATTAGGGGCGTCCCTAACAGTAATTAATTTGGAAGACTTAGAACCACAACGGTGACGTACATTTATAAATGTCAATTTAGACTTTAATCTGTTATTTATAAAATAAATATTTGCCTCATTAATTTGGGAGGGTGTTATTATGTTTCTAAACGTGCGGTTTATCCACTTAATTTGACGGCCTAGAAAACTGCACCAACCAAACTAAATCTGCACGACAATTGCAATGTCGAAGTGTGTCAATGTCATCATTCATGACATTTCTATGAAAATATGACGTTTATACCTAATGACACGAAAAAATTAAAAAAGACGATACTTAGGCTTTCGTAGGGATTGCTCCTTACCTACTGAATTAGGGCTCATTTAGACGATGCGAGAACTCGCATGCGAGTTTCATTACATTGCGGGTTTTGATCGGTCGGTTGAATAGGACGTAACCAACAGTCCGCAATGTAACTAACATCGCATGCGAGTTCGCGCGCCGTCTAAATCAGCTCAGTAGCGATGCGACGGCAATAACCGGGAATTCGCGGTTCCTGGATTGATTTTGTATAAACGATCTTATCATTGATCGGTAATTTTATTATTTGGGTCATTCCTCAACAATATCATTCCCCTGGCTACACCTATTCCCAGGAGATTCCGCTAAGCAGTTTTGGTTGTAGATAGAACTTGGCACCGGCTACACAGATGGCCTACCGCGAACCACGTTCGACGTGTTGCCTCCCTGTCACATGTCACAGTTACGTACGAATTTACAAGTGCGACAGAGAGGCAACACGTCGGGTATCGCTACTAAGGGCGGTAGGCCCTCAGTGACCAAAAATGAGATGCTTAATAAAGCGGAAACTCCTGGGAATTTGCAAATAGGTATTGCCAGGGGAATGAGATATTTCAGGAATGACCCGTTTTCATGATTCATTAAATGCACATGCTTCAAATTTGCAAGCAAATGACTATTAATATAGATTGTTCCGGAACACATAGAAAATAAGGCTATTAGTTTTCAGTCACAATACAGGCTGTGGGTAATAACTCACCGAAGGTTTATTAACTGCCACGATTATGACGTTACATGAGTCGTTATGGTACGGCCACGACATCGAAATTCAGGCGACGAACATCACAGGCTGACGGCGCGATTCGGGAAATGAATTAGAGATTCACTACATATAAAATAGTAAAAATATGTGACGGCAAATATACTCGCGGCAGTAATGCGGCGGCGAATGTCATTCATTTCATCAAGAAAATTGATAGATAACAACGTCGCCGAACAAGTAATCAGTTGCTTTAGTTAGATTAGGGTAGACCGAGGCGATTCGGATCACTGGGGAAATCGGATTAAAATAAGCATTTCTGTAAAATTTGAAAGATCGCGGTTAGTTACAGCCAGTCAATCAGCGTCCCGCGATCGCTCTGTTCCTAACGCATGTCACCACAGTTACTGCCATTGGAAAAGACTCACGCGTCGGTCACGATGACACTTCCCGATGAGTCGCTCGTACAGGTGTATTGTGATTTTACCGCCGATGTAAAAAATGTGCAAATACAGTCCGTGATAAAAGTAAACGCAAAAGGCTAAAGGTTTGTAATTGTTGTTACTTATTGTTAATGGCGCATAGTGTTTCCTGATTTGATTTTGTTTTTATTGTATTTAAAGGTATATTTCCGTTACGCGAAAATAATTCAAACATATGATATGTGGTTATTCGGATCATCTGATTGGGGGCGATTACGATCACATTATAAAACAAGGTTTTTGGACGTTTTTTTTGGCTTATTTTATGTTCGCATGTTTTAGATGGTGCGTACGTATAAAAAGAAGAGGTATCAGGGGGAATGGTCGGAAGAAAATATGACTACAGCTGCTAATAAGGTTTTAACGAAACCGCTGTCCCTACGTAGAGTCTTTTGTTACCAACAACTAATTTTCTCATATGGGGTGAATCGGATATGTGTGATTTTTCATGTTTTGGTTTGCAAAAGTTTACAGTTTTTGTTTATTTTCATTTAAGTTATTCGATTTTGTTGCTAAATGGCCATTAGCATGTTTTTGATTTATTGTTAAAATATATAGTTGCATATAGGAGTGATATTATGTTGCGCTTTCTGTAGGTGGCGTGATAAAAAAATTAACTAGACAGGAGGAATAAAAATAATGCTCAAATGCAACATTAAGATACCAATGATAGTTGATCTCAATTATTTAATTATTTGACATGATTAACATTGTTAACCATTATTAATTAAGATTTTAGGACAGAGTTTTTTTGATCCGTTTTACCCCTTAAAATAGGGCGAATCGGATTTTTTAAGAGGTTTTGTATTTTATTTTTCATAAATCATATTTAAGTTTGATTTTATGTCTGAACCTTGGATCCTGTTCATTAATAAATAATTTATCCAACTGAATATTAATAAAAACAGTATCACCTTAAAAATGGTATTTATTGACTGTCAAACAAAAATTGACCCGATTCGCCTCGGTCTACCCTATTGCAGTTAACATCCGATATCACTTTCTGTGCGTAAACGAGGCAGCGCACACTTATAGAGATATCCTGCTCGCACACTACAGCGGTAGGCGCAACCGCATTGAATCGGAAGACCGCCTCAGATACGAAGATTTTCCGCTCGCCGCCACCTGTCGAAATCATAGCAGGGATTTAGAGTCGTTAGGGGTTGAAAATTAGTTCCAAAACGAACCGGCCTAATGGTGCTACTTCTTCTTCTTCTTCGTCGTTCCCTCATGACTGAGGATCGTGACCAACAACTATGTCCCTCCATTTATCGCGATCAAGGGCAGAACCACAGTCATGCTTGTCTAATGGAATCCGACCATCTTGCAGGGGCTCTTCCGCTAGCGCGCTTGCCTTCAACTTGCCCCAGTATGATGTCACGTTCGAGGCTGTCGTGCTACAGCCTCCACAAATTCCACTACAAAATTGTTGTCATAGCTGCCTCGGTCGTGACTCATGATGAATACGAGTAAGCCTATGTAAGCTACGAACACATTAGCTCAGTTGGAACTTAGGGCTTCTGAAAGGCACAATAAATCACTGGCTCATTTTAAATCACCTTAAAGTTATGAAACTGCAAACTTAATTGCCTTGTCATCTGATTTATCCAGAATGATTTAGCATGTTTCTCAGGCTACTGAATTTATACAGGCAATTAATCTTCACACGTTTTTAATCTATATTGATGTTGTTATAAATATTTGAACGCAAATATTGTACATTACAGTCGGTGTGTATTATCAGTTTCTGTGTAGTTACTTTTAAAAAGTCTTACAAAAGATAATGTTCTTAGACAGCAAGTAGGTAATGCTTGAAGAACTAAAGTTGGGGAAAAAAGTCTTCGAGAATTGTAGAGTGACGATCTAGTCAACAATTCCATGCGCACCAAAAGCCTTCGCGTCTCTCGTATGATCATACTAGAAACCCGAAGGCTTTTGGTGTGCATGATAATATGATGATGAACTATATAACGTCATTAAAACATTAACTTATTTGCCTGCGAACGGTTTTAAAATCATCAAAAGGAAATTACAAAGAGTTAAGTTTGTAAAGCCATTTGCGAAGCCATAACAGCAATTAAATAGAGTTAAATACCCGCCCTTCCTGATGAAAGTTTGATGGCGGAACTTTAGTTGAGCACGAGAATTTGGGTCATCGAACGATTAAGAGGCGTTTCTGGAGTGATTAATATGATTTCTTTATTTGCGTGGAGTTCAGTGTAATGAAGGTCCTTATGGCTCTTATTTAATGATCCGCGAAAACGTTGAATGGAGGTGATTAGAGTTTTTAATGAATAGGCATGTTGATGAGTATTTCCTACCTACATCCAAATGAGGTCTCAATTTACAACCTGCATTTTGTACAAAATAAACACTTCTTAATTCATAATAATGGATATCATAAAGTTTTTTTACTGATATGTTATGGGTTTACTCAAAATTTACGCAATAGAAGTTGAACAAATGACTAACTAAATACCTATTAACCATTATCCTAAAAAGAAAAAGTTGAAGTGTCATATACAATGACATCAAGGTTAATGTAGAACAAAAAGCACCATTGCTTTATTGTATCTAATAATTAGCAAACTAAGAAACGAGGGACCAAGACAATAGTGACTCAATGAAATGCACTTATACAAAACGTTTCGTTCTGCTACAAAGCAATTTAAATATGAATAAATCTGACGAGTACTAACTGTGATTCGGGCTATATTTCACAAAGAAACGTGACATAAAGAAAACGTACAAAATAATTTATACTTACGTTTTTATAGTGAGATACGATGTTAGAATATAAATAGTCAGAAAAAAACGTATAACTTTAGATTTTTCATATGACAAGAAGGTTCCAGAACTAATGAATGCAGCGATGACTCTTAAAAATGTTCATGACTAGAAATAATGTTCTTTAGGAAGTCAGGACAGGACAAAACGTAGGCTCGTTTTCTGCAAACGATTGTTATTTTCCGCGAGGCCCCTTGGTCTACGCGCGCCTGGCCTTCGCGCGTATAGGTACAGACCTTTTATTAACATAACACACATACCAAATTTAAGTACTGTTCTAGAGTCGGTCCATAAAAAGTCTGCAGCGGATTTGATAGCCCACGCAGTGCAAGTGTCATTTATACGTCATAATTTCATAGAAGTTTGACGTTTAAAATAACACTTGCACTGCGAGGGCTATCAAATCCGCTGCAGACTATTCTTGGTCTGACTCTAGAGATTTCGAGGTTAGTCCGAATCCGATTCTGCTAGTAGTAACTTGTAGATTCACGCTGAAGTGTGGTTGTCATTTACCGTTGCAAACGTACCAGTAAAAGGAATTCAATTTACTTGATTACAGTACAAGCGCCATCTAATTGCATTTTTGTCGTTCCTCATAGAATGGCATTTGCACTGTAGGTACTTATCACTTCACTCGCAGTGAATCTCGCTTATACTTAATGCCAAAGTGCGTCTAAGCTAAGTACCTACAGTGCGAATGCCATTCTACGAGGAACGATAAAAATGCAATTAGATGGCGTTTGTATTGTAATGAAGTATTTTTTTTTATACGTACAGCCGGGGTTGCCAAGGTTACAAACGCTATCGCTTCGACAACGTAACGCTTTGTGTCTCTCTATCACTCTTCCACATTAGTGCGACAGTGACAGTTGCGTTTCGCATTTGGAGCGATTCGCATGTTGGCTACGCGGCCTGGATCTCTCGGTGAGTGTGTACAGCCGGCATAAGATCTGACAATATAAAGAATAAGAGTGATACCTCATTTCCATTTTCTTGAGCTACTGCACGAACCTTATCCAGCTCTTCAGCTGCTTTAGCTGGCATTTTGGGTACACGGCCTGATTCTTTTAAAAATCTCGTGTTACTTTATGTAATAAGTATAAGAGTTTCTAGTTTTATCTCTTTGATCCATATAAAATATCAAAGAATATGTTCGCTTCATGAAGTAAACACGTATCGATTGACATTGTTTATTTCATTGTTTGTGTAAATATTTAAATTGCTCAGGGACTCCTATCATTTTTTATTTCGCGATGTTGTGTTTATGATATATTGTCCTTTTGTGTGCTAAAGCGATTTATCATGTCGCTCCCAAATCGGTCTATATATAAACGCCCTT
The DNA here is from genome assembly GCF_910591565.1 of Cydia splendana. Taxonomy (NCBI): domain Eukaryota; kingdom Metazoa; phylum Arthropoda; class Insecta; order Lepidoptera; family Tortricidae; genus Cydia; species Cydia splendana. Next base: position 5,706,201 of record NC_085973.1, on the reverse strand, counting down.
TGGGGCTCATGGCGATGTAAGCATTACAGGCTTGAGCGGAAGCATTGTATATTTATCTATGCATACGTGATAAAAAAACAACCACCAACGAAGTAAAAGAAAAAGAAAAAGTCATATTGCATCATAAAGTCAAAGCTGGGGCAAATACTCTGAAAGATACTCCGCCGACAAGGCAATAGCTCTACAGTTAACACATTAAACTCTCGCGTTTTGTACACGTATTTAATGACAAACAACACACACACACATATTTAACGTATTTAATAATATTTATAAACTAATTTCGGGTAGTTCAGTGTTGTTTTATTTATATCACCGTTGATATTTGTCGGGACGTCAGTCTTTCCGTGACCACAGCTGGTGGAACTCACCTGAAGCGTCGGAATTTAAGGTAAAACCAATGAAACTATATCGCGGTAGACCCGTTTGTGTAATTAAATAACTCTAAAGTTGATGACGATGATCCGAGAAACCATGTACTTAAGGTAAACGTACTGATGCTCGACGCGGTCTTAAGTCATTGTCAATAGAGGTGACAGCAAGTTGTCATCTATTCGGTATTAGCATGTCGAGCACTAGTACGTTTACCTTATTTGCCCTAAAGTGTAATTCAGCGCATTGAAAAACATGAAATTAAAAAAAAATACAATCAGGATTTATTAATTTATTTATTTTAAACTTTATTGCACAATATAACAAATAAAGTACAAATGGCGGACTTAATGCCTAAAGGCATTCTCTACCAGTCAACCACCAGGCTAAACAGAAACAGTAGTAGGTGCAGGCATTAAACAAAAAAAAACGCAGAATAGGTAACTTAAGACAAAAAAAATTGCGATATATAATACATACTAACGAAAATAAACTTACATATACATAGTATAATTAAATAAACTTACATATATATTACTTTATGTACCCAGTGCAAAGAATACTATGCCTACGATGGACAATTAACCCGTGAGTTTGTCGAAAAAATGCTTGCGTAACATGCGCTTAAATGAAAGCTTGGTTTGAGCCTGTATGATATTGAGTGGGAGATCATTCCAAAGCCGGATCGCCTGAACGGTGAAGGAGTTAGAGATAAAACCGGTACCGTAAAACGGGGTGAACAGAAATCGCGGGGTGAATAGAGAAATTTTGAACTTTTTCTTTCAAGTTGTTATATTTAAAAACGTACATCTCTAAAATTAGATTTTTTGGAATGCGTATAAAGTAGACTATTTATTCTCTACATTGATACCAAAAGAACTTAATCGAACTGCCTAAAAGTTAGATTTTTTTGACTCTAAAGTAAGGTCTCGCCAAGGTAAGAAATGAAGCCTGTCTGAACTTTGTTCTAGCGGTAAATGTTTTGACATTAACTAAGTAAAAGTTAGCTAACCTGGTAATATAGTATCTGTAGTACCTAAATAATAAATAATATCACTAATTTTCTCTATAATAAAGCATTTTTTTGCAAAAAACCAATAACAAGCAAATTTACGTGATAAAGGGGTCAGTGGACACGCATATGGGGTGAACAGTTACGCCATAGGGGGTGATAAGATACAACAAAGGGGTGTAAAGACACGCCTTGGGGGTTAAAAGACACGAAAAAATAATTTTGTGTTAAATAGCTGTTTAACAGATATATATACCATTTGCCAATAGAGTATCCACATAATAATGACCAAATTCGATGCCTATGACAGCTAAAACTTAATATTTCTATTCACCCCTTTCTTGTGTCTATCGACCCCGTTTTAAGGATATGGAGAAAACAGGTAGTTTTCATTGATTTTCTCTGAATTGGGTAGGTAAATTTTTTTTTCACATGTGCAAAATTGAAGAACTAACCAAGACTCAAAAAATGATTACAAAATTATTACTTTTATCATTTGGTTTATTGGCGAAAATCGTCCTTGAAGTTGAAAATCGTGTCTTTTCACCCCGTTTTACGGTACGATGAGAAGGAAAAGAAAGCTTGAGACTACGGGACTCACGAAGGGTGCAACCTGCTCGGGCGGTGATAAAATGAAATTTGGATCTAAGATAGTCTGGCGTATTTGGATCAAATAAAAGAGTGTATAGCGTGCACAGAATACGTAAGGACCTCCGTTCACGAATAGGAAGCCAGTTAAGTCGACGGCGATATGCAGATATGTGGTCATATTTACGGAGTCCGAAAATAAATCTGATGCTGTTATTAAGAAGCCGATCTAGTTTGCTCAGAGAGACTTCTGTGATATTCGCGTAACACACATCAGCATAGTCTACAATATAGATAACACAAGAGCCTGAACAAGGAGAACCTTGGTGCCAGTCGGAAGGAAATTTTTAAGCCGGTATAGGGCTCTAAGAGTGTTAGTGACCCGACGACATACGTCAGACACCAGTGGTTCCCAAGTCAGGCCGCTGTCAAGAATCAACCCCAGGTTTCTCACTTGCGATGACAGCGGCACAGGTATGTCTTCGTACACGATAGGAGACAAGTGAGTGAGGTCAGCTACGGCGAGTAAACGGGGGCTACCCAGTACAATCGCCTGGCATTTGGACGGATTTACAGAAATGCCGAAACAACGGGACCAAACAGAGATGCGATTCAAATCCTCGTTGATTTTTGCTATGGCACAATCCAGATCGTTAATGCTACTGTGGGTGTACAATTGCAGGTCATCGGCGCAAAGATGGTAAGAGCATGCGATATGAGATGCAATCTAGTTAATAAAAACGGAGAAAAGAAGAGGAGAGAGTATGCCGCCCTGCGGAACACCGGACGTGAGGTCACACCAGTCGGAAAGAGAGGAACTGTCCACGCGAACCATCTGACGTCGATCTCGAAGATATGAGGCGAACCATTTAGCCGTTGATGACGTGATATTTAAGTGGTTCAATGCGGCTAACAAGAGGTCATTGTCAGGATATTAATTCGTGGTTTTTATTTATGAACGATTTAACTGATTTCCATTGAGAACAGATTCATTCTCCTCTCGTTAGTTGCTTCATGGATGGTGATATTTACCCTCCTGGGAAGTTTGACGATCATGATTCATAATTTTGATAGGTACACGCCGATTGCACAACTTTATAAAATTTTGACATCTCATTTATTTGTACATCTTACTTAATGCATTATGCGGCACATGAGATGCAAGAATAATTTTAGCGGGACTGAGTAGGGTGAGTAAAAGACTCCGTTGACTGGTAATCTTAGACGGATTTATTCAATCATACCTAGGCGTTTTATACATCCTATTATCTTTACATCATAAGTCTAATCGGCGGCGACACATACAATATCTCAACTGAATCAGTGCGTGCTCTAATCTATACCAAACTATCGACACGCACTGATTATATTTTGCTGACCGCAATAATAATAATAAAAATATATTTTTTTATGTTCTAATACCGGTCCATATAGGTTTCCATCACTTACTTGGTATCTACCGATAGTTCCTGCACTGCATTTACTAATATTCAAACTACAATACTAAAAGTTTGGTTGCTGTTCATTTGTCTCGCTGTTATCTAAAGCAATATGGCCGACAACTCGCCAGAACACCGCCGGGCGCGATAAATTACTACTGCACTGCACTAGTTTGCGATTGCGTTGAAATACGCGAATCTAGTTATAAAATAAAATAAATAAAAAAAATAAAAATAAAAATGTTTATTTACTTTCACAATAATCATCTTAAAGCTAGTGATTGGAACCTCCTTTTAAGCTTTAAAGCCTGTGCCAGGAGGTACCGCTCTTCCTTATCTGGAGAATTTTAACAGTATTGTGCTACATATGTGAGTAAGTAGGTATATTAACTTGATTAACTTAAAGTTACAATAAAGATGCTGAAAAGCTATAATGCAACAATAGTTAGAACTTATTTATAAGCTTGTAAATAACTTCACTTGCATGTTGCTTGTTGCTACCAATGTATTTACATTATAAATAAAGCTGTACCTATATTCTCATTTAAGTGAATATGTATTAAGTTATATTTTTAAACTGAATCAAGGATTCCGTTTAAAACTAGGTTTAAGGTAAAATCTTGTAGTAAAGCGACAAATGCTAAGTGACAAAACGACGCGACAATATTATAGACTGTCGTATGGTAAAGATTCGTGACTTCCTACTTATACACCGTGTTTTTATTGAATTCCGTTAACTTCGGGGTATAGTTAAGTACGTTTATAAGAACTAAATGGCATAGTTAATTTTCAAAAAAAATATTTTTTTTGTTTTCTTTTTTGTTTTTTTTTTTGTTTAAAAAGTAATTAAATGTAGCATATAGCGTTGTTGTAACACGGGCATTACATTTAACTCAACCAAACAATTGAAATCTGTGACATATCAATGTCATTTCGTACATCAATCGACCGAGATTGTACTTAAGTTTAGTAGCAAATGTATGAACTCATTCTAATCACTAATCAATATGTAAGCCGGCCCTAAGGCAAGTGTACACGCTTGTAGATGCCTTATAGGAAAAAAATAAATTATGGATTATCTCCGAAATGGACTTAATTAGAACATCGGTGTCTTTGAGAAAGTTACTTGATTTAAGCTCAGGAATGCACCCTTGAAATTAACGGAAATCAAAAAAAACACGGTGTATTGAAGCGCAAAACTGTAATCTTAGTCTCTTTTTGCAACGGTTCGCTAAGGCAGTTTGGGGTTCGCTCGGCAACCTAATTACAATATCACAATAATTATCACCGTGTAATCTTACAAAGATGAGGCATTTGGCGCGGGCAAAGATGACGAGGCACGTAACGTGGCCAACGCGGTGTAATATGAAGGCACCGGCATAAGTAACAAAGTTTGCGAGTAAAATATATAGTGTGGCACCGAATAACGAAACAAAGAGTATCCTGTTTCTGAGGTTGCGGAAGACTACACGGTTCAATGGATGATTTTGGCGAATATCGTATTTCAAACTGTCAAGCATTATTTTAGTTGGCCTACTTACTCTGGTTTTATTTCGCGGACACCAATCAGCATGAGCAATCGTCAATGTAGTATCAAAATATAATTAACATCTAAAACTAATACCAAAAAAAAATCTATAAAAGAGGACGTCTGGGGCAAAGTGCCAAGGATGCTGGCAGCATTTCCTCGCTGAATCACAACGCTTATTCGTTGAGCGAGGAAGCTGCCAGCTCTTTTGTCCCCATTAACATCTTGACAAATTATTAAAGGGCCGACAGCACAATGTAACACCTCTAACATTGCAAGCATCCATAGGCTATGGTGACCGCTTACCTTTTGACGGCCCAAACAAGCATACGTTTGCCACCGAAGTAATCATCATCATCATCATCATCAATATCAGCCAGAGGACGTCCACTGCTGGACATAGGCCTCCCCCAAAGTGCCACAATGACCGGTCTTGCGCCACTTTCATCCAGCGGACTCCTGCGACCTTAACCAGGTCGTCAGCCGCAACGAAGTAATATTTAAAAAAATCTGTATAAAAATCTCGGTTATTTTACATTTTCAATCCCAAACTCCGTCAAACAATTTGGGAAGTAATAGTGATCCGGGCTGGTTTTCTGTACGTAGACCATAAAGCACATTCCACAGCCCATTTAACCCCGCCATGGCTGTGATATGAAGTCACAGTCCCCCTTAATGGCTCTCACTAGCTCTCAGCGGCAATTTTATTACGTTGACACGCGAAAATGGGTAAATTATTCGAAGTCACACGCGCCGCAAATGTTCAGATAGGTAATGGCCACGAATGAGCGCTGTAATAGAGATCTTGAAAGAAGACACCAGATTTTGTGTGTGTTTTTTGATGACGTTTAATTTTACACTACATTGCTATTTTGAATTAGAAAGAGTTATTATTTGTGGCCGTGTTATAATTATAACTAACTAGCGGTTCGCCCCGGCTTCGCACGGGTTAACTAATTATACACCTAAACCTTTCTCAAGAATGATAGGTGAAAACCGCACGAAAATCCGTTCTATAGTTTTTGAGTTTATTATCGCGAACATACAAACACACTAACAGGCAGACGCGGCGGGGGACTTTGTTTTATAGGGCGTAGTGATAGTGATTATATCCATTTACGTAATGTTTTATGATGTCTTTTCATAAATATTGATTAATTCGCATTTTTAAAGTAATATTATTTTATTATTTCTATTTTTTTTAAATGACATTAGGTAGGTAATCCAACAAAGTTCTGATTGCAGCTCCAAATGCTACCATCCGATACGATTCATCATATTATGTACCTACCTATCCTTGAACTTAGATATTGTACAAACGGTGCAAACTGTAGGTAGGTACTTATACCTACACCTATAGTTGTAACAACAGATACACGATTAAGTACATAAATGTGCTGATCTTTGATCATCTATCTCGATTCGGATTCTCTGATGAATTCTGCTAACTGCTTATTAACTACAGGCACTACAGTAGCTAAATCAAACGCCGAATGTACACAAGCATATTAGTAATGGCAATTAAACTTTGTTGTCTGTATCAAACGTATTTCAACATTAATTATGTTACACTTACATAATTGGATGGTACTTAACAAAGAAAAACAGGATAAATAGGTACTTACTTTTTTGTCAATTTCTTATTTAAAAAAACTGAATTACTTCCTAGCAAAAGTAGTTACCCGAACAAAGTATTTATGTACTAGGTACCCTTTATAAGGCAAAGGGGATATATTTCCCACCATGATTTAAACGTTTCTATCAAAGTGAGAGGATTAAATTTTTGATAATTAATGAGACCCGTATGCCCGGTAGAGGGTTAAAATATTGACATACAGGCAACATTGCTGTCTAGAATAGGACCCATTTTTATTCTTATAATCCAGCAACTTTGTTCAAAAAATCTCTTTCCATTATTGGTTACACTTGTGTATCAAGCGCATCGATTTCTGGACTATACCAACAAGATTGTATCTTATAAAAGAGGACCCAGAGCTCTGCTGAAGGGCTGTAATGTAACTTTAAGGCACATTGATTACTCTTCTAAATGTTGAATTAAAAATATAATCATTTTATATTACAAAAGTATTTTTATGTGTTGTACGACTTCTGCTTCTAGTTGTCTAGGTAACACTCTACGCAAAGACATATGTAACTTCGTATAAGATGAATAAAGTCTAAGGAAAAAACGTGCCTCGAAAGTCAAGAAAAAGTCATTCTCGGATAGATGGCGCACACAGCTTTGGCCTATGGTCGGCTAGATGGCGTGACGACACCGTTTCATATTTAACAATTTTAACACTATATCAGTGAATAAACCTGGGTCAAAATAATAACTTTAGACGTTTTCATTTTGAGTTTTAGTCATTTTCATTTCATTTATTTCCCACATATAAGCTGACAGTATTTCACCAAAACCCTTACACGGTATAGTACAAAAAAAAACTTAAAATTTAACACTTGTGCATACAATAAAAATTAAAAATCTAGTCACAAAATAAATTAAGCATACAATAAAAAATAAGTCACAAAATAAATTAAGTCACAGAATATACCAATTAATTACACAGAAATCACAGAATAAATAAATGTCACTATCAATAAGTCAATAAAACATAAACAAATAAAAATAAGTCAATAAAAATAATAATAACAATTCATTTACACAGAGTCGAGAACAGGTATGACAGCTTCTAGGAAAATACCTAACTGGTCAGCAAAGATGTCGGCATCCGGGACCTGCATCAGCAGATTATTTATAAGTGCCATGGCCCGAGCGGAGGGTGCGCTCGCCGCACGTACAGTCCGCGTCACAGGGCCTGCCAGTAGGCGCCTACGCCTTCGTGCAGGACGTGTGCCACCCGAAACCGAATCCCCTTCCATTGGACAGAAGCTGGGTAACGGAACAGCAAGCCCCACGCGGCCCAGGACACTAGGATTGTCGACCCTACCCCAGAACAAAGAGTGGAAATGCGCTATGAGGAGCTTTTTGCGTCTGAGTTCCAGAGAGTCATGTGTCGACAGATAGCAGTAAATTTACTGTGACTACAAAATTTACTATGACAGGACCCCTCTATACTATCTATTCTCTTTGCTCTACGGTACCTATACCCAAACCATAAATCATTTATTTTGCTTAAACATGGCTTACAATAGATGGTCAACAATACAATCAATCAATCAATCACTTTATTTGCAATAAAACATAGGTACTTAAATAATAAGTGAAGCACACATTTCATCAGTAGCTGAGATGAAAAATTTACAAATTACCTGAATTACTTGCTACCTGAAATGGCATGTTTGCGTGATCTGTATCTATGATCCACAGATTTTTAGTCGATCCTTTTTTCTTATTTCTTCAACAAAGGATATAAGTATGCCACCCTCATTGTCCTTATATAAATAATCGCGTAATATTTAGTAGATAGGTACTTAGGTACTAAAGTTCCGAAACGAGTACGAGCCACGATTATCGTTCAAATATATTACCTATCTGAAACACGTTCCAAGGTACTTTCATTTAAATACAATGGTTCTATTAAGTGTTCCAATCACAATATCGAGTGTCGAATTGAGATCCAATAAGCACGGCATTACATGCTGGAGGCAATATTGCATGGTTATCTCTTAAAGTACTGTACTTGGATACAAGAGGTCCCGAATATTAAATTAGATCGGCCTGGCTTTAACACATTCAGGGCCAAGAACCCGACTGTCGGGTACACTGTTCGTAGCAACTACGCGCTCAATACGGCAAAACCGTGGCTAGGCGCTACGAGCGTTACCCATAGCACTTACTGACAATAAATGTGTTAATACTAGCGTGAATAGTCAAATTGAGAGAAATTGTTAGAAGGATGTAAGATCATTTGTAATGTTTAGAAGCTTTGGTAGGTAAGAGTAATTGTCACAACCAATGTAAATAAAATTTCATAAAATGAATTTAACGTGATTTAACACAACATGTACCGCGGAGCTTAATCTCATTATTAGGTAATATTCATACAACATGTCCTCGACTGTATATTTTTAAAGATGATAATTTTAAGCAACATCTATATCGATTTTTTTTGCTTTTGATATTGCTTTTATTTCCTAATGCAATTTTGGTACTTAAAAATCCAATAGCGTAAACCTCAAACAAAATATTTTTGAAATTAATTTCCCAAAGGTTATAAATGTATTTCGGAAACTGTTGAAAACAAAACAATGTTTTTTGAGTTTTATGGGTATAGTATTTTTATAAGTAGTACCCAATATATTAAACTAGCTGTCGCACGGTAGGTACATAACTTTACAAAGAAGAATTTCATAAATTTAAATTAAAACAATATCTAATTTAACCTCTTAATCATGTTATGTGTGAGCGCGACACACTCTGACAATCTGATTGAATTGGAATAAGATTAAGACGTAGGCTTTTATACTTAATTACTGTGAAATTACTTCGAATGAGAAGTGTATACCAAGTTAATTCAAAAGCTAAACATAAAGTTTAATGGATTTACACGTAAAACGAATGTAAATTATTTTGTAAGCATTTGCATATAGAACGCGGGTCCGTCAATGCATATGTAATTTTACGACTGATGCTCCGAAAAATATTAGGTACACAACAAAATGTTTAAATTACACCTTATATTTTTATTAGAGTTCCGTATCCGAGAGGTAAATGACTAGAGTTAGACCAAGAAAAGTCTGCAATGATTTTGATAGCGATAGGAAGTGTTATTTATACGTTATAAGTCATAATTTTATAGAAGTTTGTGCTATCAAAATCGTTGCAGACTTTGCGTGGTCTAAGTCAAACGGCCTGGCCCCGTAGACAACATGCCAATCGCTAACGCTACGTAGCGAACAAAACGCAACTGTCACTGTCACACCAATATGGAAGAGTGATAGAGAGACACAAAGCGTTTCATCAAACAAAAACGTCACTTTTCACACTGACATATCCGAACCATTTCGTATCTTTATCAAATTTTTGACGTATCTTAATTCGAATCAGGCCGTAAGCTTACGCTGTCTGTCGGTTTGTATATCAGCGTTCTTTATCTCAAGAACCCGTTCAAATTTTCTCAGTGTTATTATTTTTCTACTCTAACAACTTTACCTAATTATAAATTCTAATACAATCCAAAATTAATCGGTCAAGGTCAAGCATGAGTCGGCCTTAGTTAGGGAATTCCCAGTTCCTAGGCTGATTTTGTATGGAAAACCAGCACCACACCCAGGGCTTAAGGAAAAAATAAAACACTGTAAAAAATTTAGTGATGTTATGGAACACTTAGGGTATGAATCTCATATGGACATGGCCGGTTTTTTTTATGTCAACTCGCAAATGCCTCTCTTTTTTGTTTTTATCAAAGCCCAACCTAAAGGTCCGGTCCTTTCAAGATATCACGTCAATTTTATGCTACTAACTTAATAAAATCTCAAGGCAAAAAGCCTCTCAAAATCCTAAAGCCACTTCACTTAGTACCTATGTACGTTCGTACGTACCTACTAACCAGAATCCGTCCCAAATCGTATCATTCCCAAAAGCTCTCTACGTTCTATAGATTTTATTTTCTAGGTCATTAATCTACCCGATAGTGAGCGACGGTCAATGAATAAAAGCCCCTAGGCCTCCACTCTGCTAATGGGACGGAATACAAATTACTTTTTCCATAATCTCGCTCGAAGCGTTAGCGCAGCGAATTTGTCAATTTAAAGCGCTTAGCTTTATGTAAACAATGTCCGGTAATTGTGTATTATTCTTAATTTAGTACAAAATAAATCTCTTATTTAAGTTTTTACATTGTTACCTGATTGCAGGTTTTTTTAAACAGCTTTGTTTATTCATTACAAACATAATAAGAGTCAACCTACATAATCAAGACAAAAAAATAATATTTAGTCTAAACTTTGCGTTTTGGGATTTGACGGTCCAAGTTGATCTTTAGAATTGGGTACTTTCCTCTCCTTAAAATAAATTATTTCACACTGTGCACGAAATAAAGCACCAAATAATTATTAGAAAAACATAGATAGCAGTTATTTTTAACCACAATTTCTATTTAATAAATCGGATTGAAATATAAAAAGTAAGTGAGTTGACCGTGTCGTTTTCATATAAATTCCATATTAGCAAATCGTTTTGACAGTTCTAAAACAGAAGCTGATTAGACTAGTAGGAAAGTAGCCAATTACCTACCTACATATATCTGGAGGTGGAGATGCTGAACTATGTAATATGATATTAGTACTCTTTTTACAAATACAAATTCAATTTTTTTAGTTGGATTCAATAACATGATATTAAGGGTAAAGATTCCTCCTACTCCTAGCCGAATATTTTGAAACGTAAAATAAGTATAACATCTACAAATAGCCTAGCCAAAAAGAAATATAATATAATAATATTGTACCAATCTAGCCTTGATTAGATAGAAGTCATAAAATCAGGGCGTGACTACATTTTCGCATGTTGAACAAAATTTGATCGGTTTTAATACAGTGCATGGTCATGCCACATCTGCTACCGTCACTGGCTAATATTTAGCCTAAAGTCACACATCGAAGTTTTTTTCTATTGGAATAGGTACCGTAATACCATCAAAATACAGTATTTCGACTATAGTCCTAAAACTAACCCGAATATCGGCATAATTCTAATTTTAATAAACGTCAAAAATTAGATCTCGATACGATATGGATCGAATCTGTCAGAGTCAAAAGTGACGTTTTTAGTTGAAGAAACGTCACTTTTCGTAGATAAGTGTGATTGTATGTTGGTTATATGAAGCGACATAATAGCTAAGCGATAAAACTCTTTAATAAAGAATGCTAAAAATGGAATGAGTGTGTAATTTTCCTAAAAATACTCAGCAAAATTGGTTAAATTTTGTTGAAACAAATTTACCCTTCCAATCCCTATAGGAACACGAACATAATTAAATTTGGGCGAATTATGGATGACTCACGCTAGACCGGGCCGAGGCGTCCGATGTGTTATTTTATATGACTATGGTATATGTTGTCGGTAGTTGGAATTTGTACCACCTACCCTCAGGCAGTCTGTAATTAGAGATTAAACTGTTAACGTGAGCTCCGTGTTTCTATATCGATTCCTAGTCTAAATACCACAATTTGGCGACGATTTAGTAATTCACGCGTGTGTTTAGTGTTTAGTGGACATAGGTAAAAGAATTCCAGCGATAAGAAGCAAATATGGCGAGTCACGGAAACATGTTTGGTGGCAGTCTCACTTTCGACCATCGAACACAGGAATGGGCGATATTTAAAAGTCGTTTGGGCCAGTTTTGCACGGCAAACGATATAACCGAGGATTCGGATAAGGCTGGAAACAAACGAAAGGCAATCCTGTTGACGGCGTTGGCGGAAGACACATACCGTGTTGCAAGGAGTTTGTTGTTCCCGACGGAGCTCGATAATGTCGAGTATAAGACGCTTATAAAGCATTTTGACACTCATTTCGAATCAAAGAAAAGTTCTTTTGCGGAGCGTTATAAGTTTTATAAGGCGGAACAGCGCACCGGGGAAGATTTAGCCGAATGGGCAACGCGAGTGCGTAATTTAGCAGAGCATTGTGGGTTTAAAACGGAACTCGATACGATGCTTCGGGATCGGTTCGTCCTCGGATTGGAGGATGTTAAGGAGAAGGAGAAGTTATTCGCTCAGAACTTGGAGACTTTGACGTTCCACAAGGCGCTGGAACTGGCGCAAAGCGTCCGCTGTGCGCGCCAGGCGCTGCGCACCGCCGGGCCCGCGCCCGCGCCCGCCGCGCCGGCGCCGGTGCCCGTGTACGCCGTGCGGACCGCCGGGACCGGCAGCGGAGCGACGCGACCTGCGGTGATGCCGGACTCTCGTTGTGAAGTGTGTGGTTATAAAAGTCATTCGAAAGATCAGTGTCGTTTTATAAATTTCACGTGCACTAAATGTAAGGTCAAAGGTCATTTGAAGCGTATGTGTACGACGGGTAAGGCGAAATACAGGAGCAACCATTTCCTGACTGCGAATGACGACGACACCATCACAGGTAGTTTCGATCTTTTTAATATTAAATGCACTAATGAGAAACCTATGCTCGAAACAGTGTCTTTAGCGGGCGAAAACATTTTATGTGAGATAGATACCGGTAGTGCCATTTCAATTCTTCCGTACTCATTGTACATGAATGTTTTCGCTAAGTACGAGTTACAGCCGTCCCTAGAGGTTTTTAATTGCTATAATGAAAGTAAGCTTATTCCAAAAGGATGCGTTACGCTGCCGGTGACTTACGAAGGTCGCACTAAACAGATTAAAATGTTTGTCACGGTAAACAAATCCAAGAAACCCGTGTTGTTAGGACGGAATTTCATATGTGCGTTTGACTTGCAACTAAGTAGTGCTTACTGTAATAATTTACAAAATATAGAGTTGGGAGATCATTTTAAAAACAAATATGCCAAATTATTTTCAGATGAATTAGGAGAATTTAACAAATATAAAATAACCTTAAAAATTAAGCCGGACAGTACATTGAAATTTTTTAAACCGCGTCCGGTGCCCTTAGCTCTTAAACCAAAGGTGGAGGCAGAGTTGCAGCGATTAGTCGAGTTAGAAAAAATAGATCATTCCGACATAGCCACTCCTATCGTTCCCGTGTTGCGACCCGATGGCAACATACGCATTTGTGGCGATTTTTCGGTTTTGTACTTAGATAATTATCCATTGCCAAGAATAGAGGATTTGTTTGCGCGGTTACACGGGGGGGTGGAATTCTCTAAACTGGACTTATCGCGCGCATACTCTCAGTTGGTTCTGGACGAGTCGAAACGTTTAACGTGTATAAACACACATAAAGGATTGTTTTGTTACAATAGGTTAGTTTTTGGGTTGTCAAATGCTCCGTTTATATTTCAACGCACGATGGAACAATTATTATCGGGAATAGAGGGAACGTGTATTTTTCTTGATGATATTTTAATCACTGGTCCTGACCGAGAAACGCATTTACAACGTTTAGAACAAGTTCTGAGTAGATTACAGGAAGCCGGGTTGCGCCTGAAAGAGGACAAGTGCGAACTATTTAAAGATTCCGTGGAATATTTAGGGTTCCGTATCGATAAAAATGGTTTGCATAAATCGGAGAAAAAAGTGGAAGCCATTCTTAACTGTGAGTGTCCTAAGAACGTAAGCGAACTCTAGTCTTTTTTGGGCATGATAGGATTTTATAGATGTTTTGTTCCAAACACGTCCAGTATACTTGACCCCTTACACTTATTACTAAAAAAAGGCGAAAAGTGGAATTGGGGCCAAGAGCAACAGAACGCTTTTAACAAAATCAAGTGCGAATTAGCGTCAGATCGGGTGCTGGCGCACTACGACCCCGACCTGCCTACCGTGGTGACCGCAGACGCGGGCCCGCGCGGCCTGGGCGGCGTGCTAGCGCAGCGTCAGCGCGACGGCACCGAGCGTGTAGTGGCGTACGCTTCGCGTTCACTTTCTAAAGCAGAACGTAATTATGCTCAGGTTCAGAAAGAGGCCGCAGCTCTCGTTTTTTCAATCAAGAAATTTCACCATTATTTATATGGTCGATCGGTTCCATTTACCTTACGCACGGATCACAAACCGCTTTTATCAATTTTTGGTAACAAAAAGGGCGTATATACCTGAACTAGCGGCAAACCGTTTGCAGCGGTATGCGTTGTTCTTATCTGCCTATAACTTTAATATAGAATATGTTAAAGGAGAACAAAATGTAGCCGATTTTTTGTCCCGCTCAGTCAGTTGTGCCCAGGATAACCTAGAACCCCAAAACGAACATGATAATGCAATGTACATCAATTTTATATCGGACTCCATTTTAATGCCGCTTAGTGTTGTTGACATTCAAAAAGAAACCGCGAACGATGCAGTTCTGAATAAGGTAAAAGATTACGTAATTAACGGTTGGCCGGCTAAGATGCCTTATGTTGATTTAAAACCATATTTCGCTTGTCGTTTAGAGCTGTCATTGGAAAATGGTTGTATTTTAAGAGGCCATAAGGTCGTAATTCCCTCGGTATACAGAGAGCAATTACTGTCAGAATTGCATAGCTCCCATTTCGGAATCGTAAAAACTAAAGCGGAAGCCCGAGCGCGAATGTGGTGGCCACATATAGATAGGGATATTGAGGACAAAATAGGTACATGTAGTATTTGTCTTGCATTACGCAGTGATACTCCCCGCGCGCCGCTAGCACCGTGGCCCTATAGTGTAGTAAATGAAGCAAGTTGTTGTATGGAGACCCATGCATTAATTTCTCAGTCGATGATATTTAGCTTGGTTATTGTATAGTATGAGCCGAGACTAACATTATAAATATCCAAAAAAAAACACTCCTAAGTTAGGTAAAAACACAAATCTGATTATATATTGAACCGAGTAATTCCTCAGTCCAAAATTATTTTACAAAATAAGTTATTTGTATCAGTATGTGATACTAGAAAAAAATCTAAAAGTTTTGTCAAGCATGAGAATATTTTTTTATAATACTTCCTTTTTTTGACGCTCATTTTCATCGGAAAATTGCTCTGTAATTTTTTTCTTCTTATATGATCTTAGAATATAATTTGGCTCAGTGGGTAAAAAAAACCAAAAAAAATGCGTATCGAAATGTATGTATTATAGAACTATTCAAAACTGAGAGTGGAAAATTTTTAGATTTTCATTTTGTAGGTATAAAACGGCAATAAAATGGCATTCCAGTGAAAAAATTAGACTGAGCAATTTTCCGGTCCAAGACACGCCAAAAAATTTTATTTTATTAATACTGGTATTTCTGCTGGGATATTTTTTTGATATTTCATATATTGTTGGAATACGTTACATGAATATGTCCGGTGAAGAAAGTTTGAACGGAGCATTTTTCCGTAAAAAGATATTAACGATTTAAGACTTTAGGTATTTACTTTAATTCTATTATTATTATTCTTTGGAAATGTATACAATACTTTTTATTTATTGATACTTTATCATACTGTAAAGTTTTTTCTGGCTGAGGAATTACTGCGGGGTCCACTACCTTTATTTACTACACTACTACCCGGCCCGCCCTTGGGAACGCGTGCATTTGGATTTGTTTTCGTGGCAAGCGAAACAGTTTTTAGTTGCGGTTGATGCTCACTCAAAATGGGTGGAATGCTTTTTGTTAACGGTTACAAATACTAGCGCCATTATAGATAAATTATGCGAAATTTTTAGTAGGTACGGTTTAGTGCGAACCATAGTTACCGACAACGCGAGTAATTTTTGTTCGAGTCAATTTGAAGAATATTGTAACATAAACGGCATGCAACATGTTACTATCGCGCCTTACCATCCAGCATCAAATGGACAGGCAGAAATTACAGTAAAAACTGTAAAACGGGCCGTTAAAATAATAATGCAGCAGAATAATAGCCAGCAAGGAATAACGCGGAAACTTAACAAATTTTTA
This sequence comes from Cydia splendana, assembly GCF_910591565.1. Taxonomy (NCBI): domain Eukaryota; kingdom Metazoa; phylum Arthropoda; class Insecta; order Lepidoptera; family Tortricidae; genus Cydia; species Cydia splendana. The sequence goes on along the minus strand of NC_085973.1, from coordinate 5,689,794 downwards.
TTCGACTACAGAAACTCAGTGCATTGCACGACTGGTTACGCGCCCGCCCAACTGATGCTGGGTCGCATGCTGCGCTGCCGGCTCGACCTGCTGCGCAAGCCGCCGCCCGCAGCCAGCGCCGGCGCCGCCGCCGACGCCGCGGTGTCGTCCTCATCCGCAGCGCCTAATCCGCTGACTAATGTGTGCGCGAAACAGATCTTACACAGTAAACATTATGGTGGAATACGTAAATGTAATTTTAATATAAATGATACCGTATTAGTGAAACACATATTTTCAAATGGAAATAAACATGAGTGGAGAAAAGGGATTATTATTAAGGAACTGGGGTCAAGAATATACGAGGTATGTGTGCCGGACTTAAACATAACAATAAAAAAACACATCGATCAGCTGTTGGCATACAAAGGGGCTCCGCTTGCAATTGACGTGGACGACTTGAGCCTATACGGAGACGAAGATGACGGTGACTCCGAGCTCGAAGGACTCCATGAAAACGATTCATTCTGTTCACTCCCAGATGATGGCCAACCTGCATCACCACAGACCCCTGCAGTAATGGAAGGAAGTGCTCAGTTTGACAATGAGGTCATTGAGGGCCGCCCTGAGGGCCAGTTGTCCCGGGCAGAAGGGGGCGAGAAGCCCGGCGCCTTGCCCGCGGGAAGCGCCACGAGCGGACCGGTACCCGTTCCACCCGAGCCTGCTGGTGGACGGGGTGTGCGATCCACTAGAAATAGGAACGCTGTTTATAAGACTTAGTTATTTTGTTTTCCTGTAACTTGTTATTTTTGTAACTATTGGTGGATGGGTTATGGTATATGTTGTCGGTAGTTGGAATTTGTACCACCTACCCTCAGGCAGTCTGTAATTAGAGATTAAACTGTTAACGTGAGCTCCGTGTTTCTATATCGATTCCTAGTCTAAATACCACAATGACGGCTGATCGGTAATCACTTGGTGCTTTCCATAGAAAACGAAGCACCGGAAGCTCCGGCCCGGCCCGGTCTAGCGTGAGTCATCCTTAATTTCAACTCTGTTTAATAATTACAGAAACACATGTCATGTACCTACATCCATTTTGTATAATTGAGTCCTTCTTGACATCCCAATACATGAAAGGGATGACACATTTCTAATAAAGGCTTTTATGAAGGGCAGGACCGTCGTAATCGATGTTATATAAAAAGGTCAAAGGCATCAAAGCATAACTCCCGAGTTATGATGTGACACAAATCAATATAGAGCTGTGGGCGATTCGAAGTTATAGCATACTAGAATATTATGTATCAGTAAACACATTTTTACTATGATGTTTTTCTTGTATGTATGGCGGTCAGCAAAATATAATCAGCGCGTGTCGATAATTTAGTATAGATTAGAGCACGCGCTGATTCAGTTGAGATATTGTATGTGTCGCCGCAGATTGGAGATGTAATGTAAAGATAACAGGACGTATAAAACGCTTAGGTATGATTGAATAAAACAGTCTAAGATTACCAGTCAACGGAGTCTTTTACTCAAACCACTCAGTTCCCCTAAAGTATGTAAAACCCATCAGCTGCTGCAAATATAACTTTCGGTGAAATAATGGATATTCAGCAAAACAAAAGGAGAGTAGCACCAGTCCTGCATCTAGCGAATAAGCTGAAATGACATGGTAGCATTTAAATTAATACTCCGCAAAACATGCCTTGATAAAATGATTATGAATAAAGGATGACTCACGCTAGACCGACCCGAGCCCGGGTCGAAGCATCCGATACTTCATTATTTATGACGGCTCATCGGTGATCTGATGCTTTCCATAGAAAACGAAGCGCCGGAAGCTCCGGCCCGGTCTAGCGTGAGTCATCCTTAAATGGAAATAATAATAAAAATGTTATTTATTAAGGTATAAACCCACACACACTTCATTAAGTACAATATTACAATAATAAATTAAAATTAAAGCTAAACTACAACTAAAAAAGTAGGTACTAATTATATAGGTGCAGCGGAAATCTTGCTCATACAGTAGCAGGTTGTGTACTCGTACACTACATTAACAATGCTGTTCGTCGATTCACTCACTCTCCCGACAAACGACTTACACAACTGCTATTATGGTAAGGATCTTCTACGCTGGCTACAATTCGTATCCATGTAGACCGAAAGCCATTATTCATGTCAGTAGTTTGTTGCTTTATCTATTACATTATTAGTTTACGACCTGTATATTTCCGTGTACCCTCTCGAGGAAATGAAACAATTAAATCCGCGGGACTGTCCCGCCGGGAACGCGCTATTTTCCGGTACCGCTGATATTACATGTGATATAATATTGGGTAACTCTAACGTGTCTTTTCTGGTTGCCGGGCGGACATGAATATTTATTAATATTGATAAACTAAGTTAGAGTATTCAGTAATTTTGAAAATTGTGGCTCAAAGGATAGTTCTAGGTTGCGACGTCCTGCAACCTGTAATCGCTGTTTAAGTAACCATATGTGATATTAAAGAGAGACAAACAGCGATGATAGTTTATAGGTAAGAACGAAATCCTAGATCACTTTTTGTAATAGGTACGATTAAAACAATATACTTAAGAAAGAAAAATTGAAGCAGTAAAAAGTAAAGGATGACTCACGTTAGTCACGTTAAACCGTACTGTGTCCGGGTCGGAGCTTCCAGCGCTTACTTTTCTATGACATGAAAGGTGATCACGTGATGCTTTCCATATAAAACGATGCCCCGGAAGCTCCGGCCCGGACACGGCCCGGTGTAACGTGAGTCATCCTTAAGGAAATAGATACAACAACAACTAAAAGAAAAAGTAAATATTGTGTCTTACCGAAACCTAAAAAACTATGCCCGATACCGCAAAACAGGCGTCTATTTCACCAACAAAAACCAAGTTCATAAATTATAATGGATCGCCCGAGTCCAACTTGCCCTAACACCTAACTCTAATAAAAATCTAGAAACCTTAGTTCTGTTATTTCCCTAGCGAAACTAGGATACATAAACTAGATATTGGCGGTAGTAATTTTCCTTTATAACCCCAAGGAGGCATATAGTCGTGGCAGTTGCGGTCATACGGGGAATAAACTATATACAAGTATTGCTATGAAGCCCGAAGGTAAACGCGGATTTACCGCATATTAAGTTTGCCTTAGGACGGTATTAAGAAGTTTACGCTTACATAAAACGAGATAGGTATAGAGGAACACTTCCTAAGTCACACAATCAGGACAGTCACCAACATTTTATGTATCGGGCATGAAACAGGAGCAAAATTCAATCAAGTGACTCAAGAATATTTCCCGCTAAATTGATCCAATATGGAGCCAATGTTTTCTAATCTTCAATACAGAGCAATTATCAATTAAACTGATGACAATGATGAAGGTAAAGGTCTTAAATCAGGTTATAGAATATTAATGGACCCGACCCAGGAGGATCTCACTTAAGTAGGTACCTGATTTTGGACCTCTTGCTCATGAGTGAAGTGTGTGGTGGGGGAAATACAAACCTTCATGGGATATACATCTTCATATTATTTGACAGCTCTCATCTGTCAGATAACTAATTTGTCCTTTACCCATCAAGTCGGTGATGCAGTCATGTAGAGAAGCTAGGGAAAATATTATAGTTAGCGAATCGCAACACCTTATCACTACACCTTATAAAACAAAGTCCCCCGACGCGTCTGTATGTACAAACAGCAATATTCCTAATCGGTGGACCTTATTACAAGAGGCATAAGGTCTTTTCATGCGGTTTATACCTGTTATTAGGGTGATTCTTGAAGGAGGGAAGGAAGTTCAGGAAGGTTTAGGTGTATAAAATTGTAAGGTTTTGTTGCTAAGTTGAAGTAAAACCCGAACCCACTTAATATATAACTTCTGCCTTAAAATATACCTATTGTGAACCATTAACACGAAAAAATACAATAAACATTGCGCGCGCACGTTATATCTTTATTTAATTTCGTTTTCAAATTATGAATCGTGCTTAACACAGTCTGTTTACTTGCTTTAGTTTGGTTTACTCTTCAGAAAAACCGATTACGTTCAGCTAACAAAATATGGGTGTCAACACAGGTTTCCGCGGTATCTATAATCCAACCTTCCTGAAATATTGTACCAACAGAAAACTCTACACTTGGGATAATGTATTTTTTTTTATTCATGTAGGCATCTAATATCTGGGTTACAGAGAAAATTTCGAAAAACATATTTTTATTCAAGAATAATAGTGACTGGTATAGTTATTGGCCACTACATAGTAATTGGCCACTACTAACAAATCAGAAAGAAACAAGCCAATTGAAGCTTACTTGTTAAGAGTGGCCAATTACTATGTAGTGGCCATTTGGCCAATAATTATAGCAGTACTACCTTCATAATTTTATTTTATTTCATCGTCATTATCGTTTTCAGATCTCATTGAAGATATGATTGCTTGTGTTATTTTATAGAATATGTAATTAAATTACCTACGAAATAATAATTGAAAAATTAAGTGTTGATTACGTGACGGCTCTCTAATAGGTATGTGTAATGGTTAGATATATATTTTTTGGATTTAAGTAAGTACATTTTTCGCTACTCTTTTGAAGTACCTATGGTTATATCAGGTTACGTTTACTTTTATTTATAGGTTTTAATGTGGACATATTTTAATTATACTATTAGAAGTATAAGAACAACAGTTATTTGTTTTACAAGGGGGCAAAGTTGTTGTTTAACCGCTCGTGCTAATATTGATACCCGAGCAAGCGAAAGATTCCAAAATTAAGCCACGAGCGTAGCGAGTGGTTCGAAAAATGGTATCTTGAGCGTTGCGAGGGTTTCAAAGCACGAGGGTTAAACAAAATTTGCCCCCGAGTGAAACACAATTTTTTTCACCACACCAACCCGAAGCATTATAAAATGTAAAATATCAATGAAAATCATACCAAATCAAATTCAAATGAATGTTATTAAATATTTATCATCCAAAATCGTCATTATTAGTCAATTCTACCAGCAAACAAAAGATAACAACTCAAAATTTGCATTTTATTACTTTGCCTTTACTTTAAGTTTATTTTAATTATCTTTTGGATAAAATATATATTGTCCTTTCTGTTATTAGCTAGAAAGGATTTTTCCGTGATCATTAATTTAGATATCGGAAAAATACCACCAGCAAAGGCCCCTCGCATATAAAACATATGATACTTAAATAGTATCTACCCATATGAAGGAATTAACACATTAGTATTCTTTGCTCGCTCGTGTGAGATTACTTTCCTTAATGAATTGATATTAACTAATATACAAACAAAAAGGTCCGAATAAAGGATGACTCACGTTAGACCGGGCCGTGTCCGACCCAGAGCTTACGGCGAATCGTTTTCTATTGAAAGCATCACGTGATCGCCTGTCATGTCATAGAAAAGTAAGCGCCGGAAGCTCCGGCCCGGACACGGCCCGGTCTAACGTGAGTCGTCCTTAATGGAAATATTGTGAACGGACAAACATCTTTTATATCCACACGTACCTACAACTCAAAAGAATGGTTTTGACTAGTACCTAATAATAGATGTCTGTACCTACATCACACAATGTTGACAAATGCTAGATATTATTTTTATTTTATTCATAGTATAATTTATCGTGTGGCAAAAAGCCGGGAATTCCATAGAAAGAAGAAAATAAAGTATTGTATCTATAGATTTTTGATAAAAAAAAAATATGGATGTCTTCATTTTACCGGGGGCAATAGGCAATAGTCATCACGAGGACAGACTTAAAACCCGCCTTCATTTAGAAGAAAAGTGTTTGACACGATTCACAGAGTATTTTATTTCACGCTTAGCAATAAGATAGCTAAATAGATAGATAAATAATTTATTTACACAACAAGGGCCACAATAAATAATTTATTGCCCCAATAAGTGCGAGCGGAAGCGGACCTATCGTAAAAAACAAATAAAGTTAATCTAAAAAAATGTTGATAGGGTAGAATCTATTTTACACGGAATATACAAAATAGCCATATAAAATGAAGCTTCCTAACATGTCGGCCGTATTAACATGTCGTAACTCAACGATAATAGTGGCGTAAATCACCAAATCGCTGCGATAAACAGAACAGAGTGTTTTTCCGCTGATAGAAATGGATATTTGTAAGTTCTTTTGAGCTAAATATCAATTATTTAGAGGATATACTTGTTGAGATCACTCGTAATATTGATAGTGTAGAACAACATCGTATAAAAGTAATAAATGTCACTTTTATTAACATAACTGTATGGAAATACATTTTAACGTAAAATATGAATATTATAGTTTCGTGTGCGTATTTTTTGAGATTAGTTACATACTCGTATTATTTGTTTCACAGTAAATACTCACCATACAAAAAGCGGATTTTATATTATTATTTACCAGTCGACCTGTCATTATGCCACAATCTCATACATAATTCATTCATCCTAACCTTCACCCTGGATTCCAGAATTCAGACAACATATCTTTCTTTCCGTTTCGTGTTACATATCAAATATTTATGCCGATGCATCTGTTATCTTTCTATGATTAGGGATAGGATGGTTCATTTTTATCGTATCTCATGCCATAAGTTACTTTAGTGCTTACTAAGTACGTGACTTCCATTTTGCTAAGTAAGTAATAAAAACTCAACCACCATACCCCCCCGCAGAAACACAAGTTTATGTCACGTATAGGGTATTTGACTAATAGTCAACTAAGTAAGTTTCTTTTTTCGAACTCTCAAAACGATTTGCTATTTACTATATATGGAATTTATAAGAAACACTAGCATGTGACGTCACGATCAAATTGCCTAGAGTCTGTGCGGAAAGAGAAGAGTCGTGGAATGTATGGGATCCAATACATTTCACGATTCTTCTCTTTCCGCACAGACTCTACTCTTTATACTTTTATACGGGTTTTAAAATAGAAATTGTGTCTAAAAATAACTGCTGTCTACGTTTCTCTATTAATCTTCTGGTGCTTTTGTAGCAGTATTACGATTCGTATTTTCTAGTCCGCTAACACTACGTTTTGGTACATTCAAGCAGCCGCTAACGGCCGCTATGAGGCCCAAAAGTGGTCATATTTTTTCATTTGTAGTGTGCATCTTTCGCATTAATGTGATGTTCATAAATATGTGTAGGCTTCCCTTTTGCACACATTCATCCGTTTTGGTTATCCACTATTTATAGTGCAGCCATTACTGAAAGCTTATCATCAGTTTTGGTTACTCCTGATAGATTTATAGAGGCAAAATAGGCCACATTGATACGCTTGACAATTTATATGTGCTCATTAAGTAATACGATAAACAGATAGATATGGTTTTTTGTCAAAAACACACAAATTATTCCACATAAACTGTTATTGAAAATTAGGCCATTTCTAGAAGTTTTTAATATGTAGGTAGGGTCCAGTGGCGGCGCGTCCAAAAAAGCCGATTGCCACCGGCTTGCCTGTTTTTGGAGGTTTGAGCAGAGTTGTAAAGGAAATATGTAAGCCAAATTAGCCCCGGCTTGCCTATGGATATGTTTGACGCGCCGCCACTGGTAGGGTCCTATCTATCTAAAGTATGTACCAGTTGAACCTATTGGCTCAAAGTTACACCATAAATTGTACTGTGAGTAGCTACACATTTTGAATACTTTTATTTAAAACACGTTCAAACAGAAATCAGGGCCGGTCAAAATAAGTACCTAATATCTGAAAATATCGATGTTTCAGCCTACTTTTAAATAATTTACGACTAAACTTTTTTGTTTATTCAATTGCACGGCCCATTGACCATTTTATTAAAAAACTTTTCGTATTTGTATTTGAGGCAACGATTTGCGGTAATTTGTAGCAATTTGTTTACTGGGCCTTTATTTCTTGTTTATTTCACATTTACATTGGTTACTTTCACAACTACTCATCTAAGTGAATTATTTTCATGGAAAACGGACCTTACTCCATAAGAAATAAAGTTCAGACTACAACTGGAAGTAAATGCTACTTAGTATCAGTTTCAGTTTAGCGGTTTTGGCATAAATAAATGAAACGGATCAGAAACGAGGGTAGAAAAGTTTTCTGAATATTTAATAAGTTTGTTATTACGAGTACGTACCTACAGACGACCTGAGAAGACCAATCGTTTGAGATTTAATTTTAATTGCCAAATTTAATCTTATCTGTATATTACGTGAGAAATACATTAGCTTAGATTTCCGGAGAACTTTCTCGTCTACATCATTAGTACCGTTATTGCCCTTTAGCATAACTTTGCCCACCGCGTCAGAGATCTGTAAAAGCTAAATAACTTAAAAGTAGTTACAGATACACTTTCTGAAGAAAGTGAAGTTATGTTCAGACAGAGAAGTTTTTGTGACATAAATAAACAAGTGTTTGAGAAAATGAATCATCGATAAATCTGTTCTCGATAAGTAATAGATTAATATTTAAAATATGTAACTTCTACTTACTAAGATATGTTAGCGAGAAATTTCAATAATGCAAATCAATCGCTATATAATTTGCAGTTTTACAAGATTTAGTATTTTTAGATTAAATTTTATAGGTTAGTTATTTAATATCAATTAAATTAAACTAAATTATAACATTTAAATAAAGAAATTATGTAGCGCTTTATATGTATATTTAATAGGTACTTAAAAATTAAATCGTAAACTGTAGTATACATTGCTAAAAAAATTCACAGATTTCGTGCCTCAGACGACTATCGAGCACATTGGAAATGAATCTACGGAATTCGAAAAAATATTGTCGCTGAGCGACGAGAAAGTCTGGATAAGGAAAAAGTCCCTCTCCCTCTCCCTCTCCCTCTCCCTCTCCCTCTCCCTCTCCCTCTCCCTCTCCCTCTCCCTCTCCCTCTCCCTCTCCCTCTCCCTCTCCCTCTCCCTCTCCCTCTCCCTCTCCCTCTCCCTCTCCCTCTCCCTCTCCCTCTCCCTCTCCCTCTCCCTCTCCCTCTCCCTCTCCCTCTCCCTCTCCCTCTCCCTCTCCCTCTCCCTCTCCCACTCCCTCTCCCTCTCCCTCTCCCTCTCCCTCTCCCTCTTTTTTCACAACAAACACCGATAACGAACTCTGCGAAACATGAAGTCATAAATGTCCTGTGAAAAATGTCGTTCTGACTTTTTGACTATTTTAAGGTTAGGCTACAGGGCAAACCCTTAACCCGATCGTCTTTGTTTTAGGCTCAAATTGTAGCTGACTAAATTGTCCAGAGCCGTTTTTCTCAAATTTTTGATATCATTCTTCGTTTCCAAATTACCGAGCACCAAAATCAAAAATTCGGAAAAAATTGAATTTTATTTTCACTATTTCGACCATAACTTTTTTTGTTTTTGACTTTCTCGAATAATTATTTTTGCACCTTACAGCTCTCGTGATTATGCGTCTTTTGAGCCTATTTTTTAGATAAAGATAAAGATAAAGATTTTTTATTTGCAAGAATACTTATTCTAGAATACAAGGTGATGTTTTGTTATGTGGTATGTACAGTATTCAGTCGCACACAACGACATGCAAATTTTCCAAAAAAAAAATTTTTATATATTTACTAATTACTACTAAATATTGTAACCGATTGAAATTCAAATATTAAATGTCATAGTAATTAATTAGTTAATAATAAAAATAGTTTATATTAAATACTTTCATGCAAATTATATTCTAAATATTCCTTCACGCTATAGAAACAGTGCTCTAACAAAAAACTAGTTAATTTTTTCTTATATTCCATAGCGTTTAGTAGCTTTATACTGTTGGGCAAGTTGTTGTAAAGAACTATGCACATATTGTACGCATTCTTCTTATATATATCTAAGTTGCATCGAGGTTGGTGTAGAAGATTCTGATATTGAGTTCTCTGGCTTGAGAAGAATTCAGATCTCATTTTAAACAAATCGGGACGGTTTTTTACAAGTAAACATGCTTTTTTAATATACATACATGCTAAAGGTAATATTTTTAATTTCTGAAATAGTGGTCGGCAGCTATCAGTTACCCAGGCTCTCAATATTGCACGGACACATTTTTTCTGCAATATAAATGCTCTTTCGACATCTACCGAATTTCCCCATAGTAATAGCCCATAATTTAGCACTGACGATACCACACCGTGATAGGCTGTGACAGCTGCCTCAAAGTTAACAGTATTTCTTAATTTTCGTATTGCAAAGACGAACCGATCTAATCTACTACACACCGCATTTACATGTTCCTTCCAGTTTAGATGCTGGTCAATGAATAATCCTAAAAATGTAATATTTTCACATTTTGATATAGATAAATTATTGTAATTGATATTTAATTGAATTGGATTACTATTATATGAGTAGAATTGAATAAAAAATGTCTTTGCCAAATTGATATTTAAATTATTTGTACATGTCCAATTGTTCATGTCAGCTAGTGCATTATTTACGATATTCTCATATGTCTCAACTTTCTCACCCCTTATGAGTAAAGTTGTGTCATAATATTTCCAATGTCAAAACATAGAAAACTACCAATATATTAAAAGAGGCGAAGATATCGAATATGTTGTGTATTTCGCGGTAGCTATCTTATAACATGTAATAAATATCTAAGTATAACGTTAAGGTAACATCGATTTTAACATACACATCTATAATTCATTTTGTCAATCACTTTATTTTGCCTAAAAAACTTCTATGTCTGGTTATGTTAAAGCAAGTTTTATACTTTACGGTAGCTAACTAAACTATTCGAACGTACAATAATGACATCTAAATAATGTCATTCAACTATCGTGTACTTCGCTCGTACTTGTCCGAACCTACATAAGTTGGTTGGATATTATTCTGATGTCAATGCACGTTTGAATTAATACATAGCTATAGATTAAACCGAGCAATGAACATTTTGAAATAACGTTTTCCTTCATATTTTTCGAAAAGAAGGCACTGCGATTGTTCATCATATTTCCGCGAACATTATTCAATTTTACTTTTCAGCCAGCCTATTTGAAAAAGAACAGAAAGAAACAAAAAAATAATCGTTCAAAAGCTTACCCGGGAGAGTCCAAAGACATCCATCATTCTCTTTGTTATACGTTGTGAAGCTGACGTACGGGGTTTCCTCGCATGCGTGCTTGTAAAAAAGGAAAGAAAATTCAAAATATCAGTGTTAGCTTGTAAGATTTTATATGTTCTATCTATAAGGGGCAGAAAAGGGGTGTTGGTTTTAAGAAATGATTCACTTGTCCCGAGTGCTTTTTAACCGACTTCCATTTCATAGAAGAAGGAGGTTCTGTATTCGGTTGTGGCTATGTTTTTTTTTTTAACCGACTTCCATTTCATAGAAGGAGGAGGTTCTGTATTCGGTTGTGGCTGTTTTTTTTTTTTTTTTTATGTATGTTCATCGATTACTCCGAGACCCGTGGGCCGATTTGAGTAATTCTTTTTTTGTTCGAAAGGAGGTACTTCCAAGGTGGTCCCACATTAATCTGGTGCTGTTCTGATGATGGGATCCATGAGGAATTGAGGGAACTCCTCAATTTTTAAATGCACATGTAGGGTGATTTGGGTGTTTTCTTAAGCAACTCGAGCATTTTCTCTCGAAAACCACCAATTTGATGAAGTGGTGGAGTGGATTGGATGATGATTGTTTTGATGATAATCATGACGATTTCTTAAAATGTACGACGTTCAGCGATTATTCCGAGACTCGTGGTCCGATTTGAGCAATTCTTTTTTTGTTTGAAGGGAACTGCCTCCAAGAGCGTCCCACATTAATCTGGTGCTGTTCTGATGATGGGATCCGTGAAGAATTGAGGGAACTCCTCAATTTTTAAAGGCACATGTATGGTGATTTGGGTACTGTCTTAAGCAAATTAAGCATTTCCTCTCAAAAACCACTAATTTGATGGAGTGGACCTGATGATGATGATTGTTGATGATAAATGATGATGATTTTATAAGTGTAGATTACTCCGGAACCCGTGGTCCGATTTGAGTAATTATTTTTTTGTTTGAACGAAGTTACCTCCAAGGTGTTCCCATAATATTGTTGGTTATAATCTGGTGACGGAATTCATAAGGAAATGAGGGATGTCCTCAATTTTTAAAGGTACGAGTATGGCGACATCGTTGTTTTTTATAGTAACTCAAACATTTCTTCCCGTTAATAACCCATTTGATGAAGTACAACTGTAGCCTTACCACGAGTTTGACACTACATCTTCGCTATCGTCTTCGTAACTTACTTTCTATACATCTCGCTCGCACTAATAGGATGCCAGTACGAGCGAGACGCATAGAAAGTAAGTTACGCACTCGCTAAGCTAATATGTCAGTGTTAGACTTATGGTAAGGCTACTGAGGAGTCGGGAAATGGCGGTTGAAGGGTTGGTGGTTCAGGCTTCAGGGTCGAGGGGTTCCGTGATCAGGGGTTGATGTGCTGTGAGGTTGAGTGATCTGGGGGTTGAGGGATTGGGTCAGTGGCGGGGCGGAGAATGGATTTTGTGTTTGTGCACTGTAGTGACAGGAATGATTACGAATTTAGTGATACGCATCATTATTATTTTCATTCATGCATCACGCGTCACTCATAAGCTGTTAAGCCTTACAATTAAAAATGGAGAAATAAAAACTTTTACAAAAAAAAAGAAAACCGACTTCAAAAAGGATAAAATAAAATATAATCCGTTTTTAAGTATATGCATTACTAACTGATATGTTTGAAGTCGGTGCCAAGACAAATAGTAACAATACCGGTCAAAAATAATCAGCTTTATGTCTATAAATCACATTACAACTGTACTAATAGGTATTATAATAGTGAAAGTAATTCTGTCTGTCTCTTTGTCACCTTTTCAGCTTAACAACTGCCATGTAAACTGGTGAAATTTGCCATGCAGGTAAAAAGTTAAAGCCCTGTAGATGGTTCTGGAATTGTTTTATATTTTGAAATCAAGTTCTCTGGATAAGAGGCGGGAAATAACTCAGTCCCAATCCCACACCTGAGTACTATGGACAGTTCGAAAATTAGTAAAAATTGCTGTTTAAAAAACATATCGGCAATCGCATTGGTTTTATACTAGTACCGACAAACATGGTACGGACTGCGCCAAGGTGGATTGACAGTGGGTTCTTAGGTATCTACAGAAAGTATGATAATTGCTGTCGTGTAAGGCAATCCTTGTTATGGCAAACATTGTTACCGGATCGCCCTAAAATCATGGTATGTTTCAAATTTGGCTTGGCACCGACTTCAAACATATCAGTTAGTAACGCATATACTTAAAAACGGATTATATTTTATTTTATCCTTTTTGAAGTCGGTTTTCTTTTTTTTTTGTAAAAGTTTTTATGTACTGTTACCATTGAGTACAACCATTTTACATTCAACTTTGTATTTGTCGTAGTATTTGATCCTACTGACTGCGCCGTTGTACGTATTTTACGATTTCAATGAAATTGTGGTTGCACTAATACTATACTCGTACTCGTACTATTTTTAAAACTGCTAGAGTTAGACCAAGAAAAGTCTGCAGATTTTGATAGCTCACGCAGTGTAAGTGTTATTTATACGTCATAATTTCATAGAAGTTTGATGTTTAAAATAACACTGGCACTGCGTGGGCTATCAAAATCGCTGCAGACTTTTCTTGGTCTAACTCTAACAGCGAGTCCATTTATTCTAGCGTAGGGCAAAAAGGGCGTGGTCACGTAAATATTTGACAGCACAGAGTTCAAAAATAGCTACTTCTTATATATGGATACAATTTTAGTAACACTGAGTAATTGAGTATAGGACGAATGTTTAAGTTACCGGGTTGGTATCTTAACCGCAAGTGACATTTGAAAAGCAGTTTTTTAACTTGTCATTTATTGCGTGAGAAAGAATTGAATGAGTCTTCTAATGTCACTTAGATGTGATAAGGTATGAGGGGTGGGACCGAAATGTATGGTACCGTTTACTTCAAACAGATCTGTAAAATAAATATATCTCACCGTTATATTGAAAGCAAATTCAAATGTTTTGCTATTTCCAAAATTGAGCAAAATTAACCGGATTAATGGTAATCCCCCCCTAATCCTTACGCACTCAGTTTGCGTAAACTTCGTGATCGGTTGATCCTTGCAGGCGCCGCTAAGTCAACCTTACCAGGGCGGCATTCTGTTTTAAATAATGTGTTAAAATAGAATCGAATATATGACTTTTTATTATTGCGCTCCGGCCAAAAAATAAACAGGAGCGAGATGCACTGAGAATCATATTATATCAATGTCAAATAAAGAACAGATTTTGTATAATGTGCTACTTTAATTTTATCATAATTTTCTTAATTTGATTTTTCTTCGTTTTTTTTATGCGCCTTTGTTTGGCCTACAGGTTGACTGGTAAAGAATGCCATGTGGCATTAAGTCCATCTTTTGTACTGTATATTTTTACTATGCAAGTACCGGGATAGTTATCCACAATCTTACTCTGTGGTAAAACAATGCATCATCATTGAGTTTATGTTTGCTAGAATCATCTCATCGTAAGGTAGTGGCTAGTGCTCGACATGCTAATGCCCAATAGATGACACCCTGCTGTCACCTCACCTATATTGACAATGACTTAAGCTTTAAATCGACATGTAGGTACTGGTACCTACCGCGTCGAGCACTAGTACCACCACCTTAGTTGTGTTGACTTTTGAAAGAAAAGTTTAGTCACAAATACTTACTCAAAAAATATTTAAACTATGTTAAGTTTTCGTATCTGAATACATCCGCTGAAAACATGTATAATAAGTGCTACACATCGTGATACGGAACTTGAACACGGTTCGGTGCCACGAAGGCAACTAAGCTAACGTGGGTAAACAACGTTTGATCTTTGATCCGACTTAACTAAAAGGACGAAAGGACGAAATGTGTGAATATTCCATTCAAGGTTCGAGAAATAATACAAACATGTAACATGCTTTTATTTTCAATTATTACATTAAATACATAAAATCCTTACAAACAATTTAAAACTAACACAAAAACCGAGGCATTGTTATAACGAGGCAGAACAAATAAGCACACTTTTATTTGTGTTTCGATATATTTATTCCCTTTTAAGACAATATTATATTGGTGACAAATATGGATGACTCACGGTAGAACGGGCCTGGTCTGGGCCGAGGCTTCCAACACTTCGTTTTCTATGATGGGTGATCACGTGATGCAGTTTCAGATGCAGTTGATATTCGAAAGTCGCCTTTTAATGCCTCATGAATAGTGCCATAAACAGACTATTAAAAAAATACAAAAACTTACATCAACGTTTAATGTAAGATTTAATAGAGTTCAACCAAGAAAAGTCTGCAACGATTTTGACAGCAAACTTCTATGAAATTATGACGTATAAACAACACTTGCACTGCGTGTGCCATCAAAATCGTTGCAGACGTTTCTTGGTCTAAACCTAACTTGATTAGTCAAATTGGCTATAACTCTAGTACCTAATTAAAATCCTGCGTAATCGTATTTGCCCTTAAATAAATCCTAAGCAACCTCCACCTAATTTTCAATGTAAGCCATATCATTTCGGAAGTTTTAAATAAAACAAACGTAGGTTGCGACCTACTAATAGGCGTGTTTACCGTGAATGTTGGCTACCGGCTCGGCCGCTGGGCGGTAGGAAAAAGTTTTTTTACCTCGCATGATCTTTTGGCTCAGTCAACTGGAAAACTTATACAAGTAAAGTATACTTTGGTTCTTGTTCGTAACTTAATGCACATGTTTGAGAAGACCGCATTTAGTATTAATGAGAAGACCGCGTAGCAATGTGTGGCTCGGAGCTCTTAACACCGGAGGCAAACCTCGGGCTTGGCCAATTTTTGAGAAAGTATTCAAATCACATGCATTCGAAACCTAAGCAAGACTATTTCGTTTCCCCGGCGTTCTAGAATGCATGACAGCGAACAACAGAATTGCATTTCCTACTTATTTATTCATTTGGCTATGCATAAAAACCAGCTAGTCGAATTAACTACAAAATCGTACAAATATCATGTGTAACATGAACCAGGGTGGATTGCAAAGCTGTTAGCAAAGAGAATTGATTGTAATAGAGAAGTAAAGTCTAAGAAAAAAACGTGTCCCTAGTTTGACAACCAAAACAGATGGCGCTGCACGCTGTACTGAGCCATATGTTTCGCGGTCACTAAATTGCCAAACATCAACTTTTGACAATCAGAGTTATCGCAAAATGTATAGAGTTGTAGAATTCGAAGCACGAAATTGTCTTAGATTTAACGCATCTTACTGAATCAATGCATCTTTGCTGGTAGTGGGAGCATTCCACGGGCTGTCCCGTGCAAACGCATTTTATTTCCTGTGTTGCGACTTTTTTTCGGCATTCAAAGCAGGCGACTATTTTTCGTGCATATTTTTGACTATATGTCATAGAAAAGGAAACTCTTATACCTGCAAATCTTCAGAAAATTCACGTTTGCACGGGACAAACGGTAGACAATTTCATGGAATGCTCCAGTAAAAAATAATTCCGTTTATGTGTTTGCTGAAAGTCTTGTAATAACTTAAGCTATTAAAAAATACCTAATATTAAATCCTTCATTTAATCAACTTTTGGCATCGGATTTTAATAAATATTCATATTACAGCCAGAGTTATTAATCTCATAACGGGTCGTGCGAAAACCCCGACGCAAATTTCATAAAGTAAATTATATCGGAGCGTAACATCATGGAATAAATCTTGTCAAATTTTTAACGAGTGTCTAATAACAGTACCTAATAACTGTAATAGAAACCCGACACCAAAGAATTGATGGAAAGTTTTTAATTATTACTTACTTAAGTTTACAATACAGTGAAACCTGGTTAATTGGCACCTGGATAAAAGGAAAACCTCAATAATTGCAACCAAAAGTCCGGTCCCGGTCCCTTGAGACCAAAAGGCCTCTATAATTGAAATTTTGGAACCTCTATAATTGCAATTTAGATTTTAGGGCTTTTCGTAATTTTGCCTCTGTAATTGACCACGTCGCAACTAAGACCTCTATAATTAACACTGTGCTAAAAAAATCCGTTATTTTTGCTCTTCTTTTTACCTCTATTATTGAAACGAGTCTTACTTATTACCTCTGTAATTGAAATAATGTAGTTGTAGACAGCAGAAACAATATTTTAATAGGAATGATCATTTTATTTATATCTTCATCCAGAATTCAATTTATTTATTGGGTATCTATCACAGCCTGTAGTAGGTGAAATAGTTTTAATTAAATCAAAAACAAAGTATGCTTTTTACATTCCAATAAAACTTTCTTCTACAATTCAAGGGAATTTTTTAAACCCAAATGATTCATAAGAAAATAAAGTAGTAATTAATGTAGTGTAAAAGTGCAAGTATAGACAGAAGCTATATATAGACCAGAAACCCAGAACGTAAGCGTGTAAATCTACTTTCAATGGTTATTTGCACCTCCATAAAAGAAATTTGTCAGAACGCAACCTCTATTAATGAAAACCTCTATAATTGACACAACGATTTTGTGAACCTCGTTAATTGACACGACCTGCTTAAATGAAAAACCTGGTTAATTGACAAAAAATGGCCAGTCCCTTGAAATTGCAATTATCCAGGTTCCACTGTATATAATTATACCTATACCGTGTTAGCAAATATTTGAGCGCCATTATGTTATTTTAGACGCGAACCTTAAAACTGCAAAAGTACAAAATACGTACATATATTATACAAGTAGATATGTATATCGAATACCGATGGTCCTAAAAGCGGTGGGCGCGTGGGGTAGTACGATAATGTATTACTTCACAGCTAAACCAGTATGCTACCATGCTACCAGTGCATGAAATAAACCTTAGGACTCGTTAACCATACTAGTGCCTACTATACTTCAGTACTAAATGTTTAAAAGAACTAATTGCTATGTTTAACTCAAGGGAGCGATATGAAAGTAAAAAGAAACCGTTTAAATCTTTATTCAAGTCAAACTAGGCCGGCTCCAACCCTACGCCTCTAACATGAGAAGATTTAGCCCTATATGGGACCGGCAACAAACTCAGAGGGACAAATCTTTTCAAAACAAGTTAAAACAACACATAACACATCATTTCTTTATTTCACAAAAGTAAGCTTCTAATGAAACATAAGAAAACAAAATAACACTTGAAATAAAACACTTAGCTAAATGGTTAAAGAACGCGGGATTTTATAAGCTATCAGAATAATCCTTTAGGTATAAGCCTTCAGGAACGTAGCGAGTTAGGCACGAGGTTGGCTAACGAGTACGTCCGATCTCTAGCGCGGTCCGATCAAGAAGAACTACCAGCGGCGGAGCCTCTCCGCTCCCGCCTCAGTCAAGTTGGCAAACCTGCTCGACCAGTCTACCAACATACCGACAAAAACGCCAACTCGTGCCTACGCTCACTCGAGAGAAACCTCTCGACGTTCCAAAGCCTTCTACCTGTCATCTTAGTTCAACAACACGACAATAGGTGGCGTTACTCTCTACGCAACTTTATTTATTTCGTTACAACCAAATAATACGTAGCTCAACATTGCTAATCGATTTTATACAGGCGTCTAAAATAATGAACTATAACGCTGCAATACGTCTTTCTGGTGTCAGGTTCCGACACGGCCGTCCTGCGCTACACACGTCCTCGTGTGTGGGTGTATACATTTGATTCTGTAACAAAATACTCAGCACAGTATCTCATCGCTCGGTCATTCCTGACCCACAATTTGGGTCTCTCTCAAATTACTATTAAAATCAAACTTATCAATCCAACCAGAAAAAATGATTGTTCAAAATTACTTTAACAATCCTCAATTCTCTAGTCAAAAATAGTCCATCGAGCAACGACTTAATAAAAATAATCAGTAATCATCGCCGCTATCTAGCGGATACACTCCATTAATCATCGCCTCCATCTGGCGGATACTCTCAAATTTATGTGAAAACAGAACAATCTCAAACATCAAAAACACAAATCACAACAGCTCTAATTCATTGCTCGACAGTATCACTACTATTGTCATCAATATCAATTCACGGGGAAATTATCTGGGATTAAAAAAATATTTTGGTCAAATGTGATAATAATCATTGTAGGACATCTTAAAATAAATAGCACTCTGACTTAATAATGCCAATTTTACTCATATGAACACAGTACATCAACACAACATTTTAACAAAACAACACCAGTCCTTCGGTGCATTGCCAGTCCTTCGGCAGATACCAGACCCTCGTCAGAAGTAACCATCTCAGCCGCGTAAGTGCTACTCCTTGCAAAGACCATTCTGCACATAAAAAGCAGACCACGTGCACCTCTTACATGCTCTGGCACTTCTGATGCGGTCACTAAACAATACCCAGTCCATCTAAAGCAAAACAGTAGTGCCCAGTCCATCGGGCGTGCCTTCAGTCCATCGAAAGCAAAACAGTAGTGCCCTGTCCATCGGGCGTGCCTTCAGTCCATCGAAAGCAAAACAGTAGTGCCCAGTCCATCGGGCTTGCCTTCAGTCCATCGAAAGCAAAACAGTAGTGCCCAGTCCATCGGGCTTGCCTTCAGTCCATCGAAAGCAAAACAGTAGTGCCCAGTCCATCGGGCGTGCCTTCAGTCCATCGAAAGCAAAACAGTAGTGCCCAGTCCATCGGGCGTGCCTTCAGTCCATCGAAAGCAAAACAGTAGTGCCCAGTCCATCGGGCTTGCCTTCAGTCCATCGAAAGCATGACAGTATTGCCCAGTCCATCGGGCGTACTTTCAGTCCTTCGAAAGTACAAGCTTTCAGTCCATCGAAAGCAAAAACAATGTTAAGAGTGAATTCCAAAAAGAAAATAAAAACGGTTCTTTAAATCATGTTACTCAGAACCATTGGTACTATCAGCGTCAACTGATCAACTGAAACTGAACATCACTGATCAATATCACTAAAGATAGCTTTCTACTTTAGCTTTTACAACAGAAACTCAGCTTTCTACTTTAGCTTTAACAACAGAAACTCAGCTTTCTACTTTAGCTTTAACAACAGAAACTCGCTCAAAACTTCTGTGCAGAAGTAAATCCTCTCAAAATAATCCCAACAAAATGGGAACTGCTCACCAGATTAATAAAGCACGATGCACGCGTCCCAGTCAAAGGTGGTGGTGAAGTCCAACCCAAGCACGAAGGCTGATGCTTTCCGCCTTGCAGTTGCCGTTGCTGCGGCAGATGGCGAGATGCACGATGTAGTTTAACATAGCTGGCTGTTACTGAAATCATCATTAGCACGGCATCAGGTTTATCATGTAAGCAGGATAAACTCAAAAGGTTTATGAAATGCAAGGTAGCAGACACAAAAAAACATGTTTTCAATGTATACGGGACTTCAAAAATCTCAGAATAAAATTTAAACTTCAATGAGTGCGTTTTATTTCATTCTATGAACAAACAAACATGTGTTCCAAAAATAAGTAACACGGTAAAATGGGCCAATACGAAAAGTGACAGCTAATTAGTTACGTTAGACTGTTATGCTCAAGTTATGCTTCGCCATTACATTGAAAATAAATTTCACTAATAAACAATTAGAACGAAACCTGTCCTTTTATTTCCAAATCTCCAGCACAGATGATACTGCACAGCTGCTTCTGTGTCACATGCGTAATGGTGTCTGTAAGTTGTCCCTGCTCAGGTTGCAGCACACTGTAACATTAATTTTCATATGCGTAGTTCATGCTTTCATAGTATGCACGATTTGTGATCTATCACGGCATTACGGGCAATAATTTGTCGCAACTTGTTAATTACAAAACGATACAAAGGATGTCATAATCTTAATGGAACATTTCTACCGGTGCATATGTATCTTCATTACAAATCCATTTTTGAGGGTAGATTCACAAGTGAGCGATGAAATAATATCACGTGGTGATAGCCGATAGTTGGTTTTAATTAACAATATGGATTTCACAACAAAATAATTCAAGATCACTTAGATTTAAATGGATTATAAAAATTAATTGTATCTTCATAAAAAAACAATTATTGAGGGTAGATTCACAAGTGAGCGATAAAATAATATCACGTCGTGATAGCCGATATTTGATTGTAATTAACAAGATGGATTTCACTTCAAAATAATTCAAGATCACTTAGATTTAAATGGATTATAAAAATTAATTGTATCTTCATGAAAAATCAATTATTGAGGGCAAATTCACTAGTAAGCGATGAAATAATATCACGTTGTAATAGCTAATACTCGGTTTTAATTAACAGTATGGATTTCAAATCAAAATAACTCAAGATCGCTTCGATTTAAATGGATTACAAAAATTAATTACAAAGAAACGTAACGATCCCAGAGATGACGTCACGTAACGACCGCTATGCTCGACTGCCTCAATCACAATTTTATTCACAATTTCACAATAATTCTCACCAAATAACAATGAATTACACTCACCTTTCAATAAAGGTTAGACACGTGAGCTTACCATTACCACGTGTCCAGATTATGGAATGTAGGTCACCAAAACACACGGAAATACACCACGCTCCCAGGTGGCTGTGTAAGCAATACATGAAACTCCGCATCCATCCCACTTGCTGATATCGAATACCGATGGTCCTAAAAGCGGTGGGCGCGTGGGGTAGTACGATAATGTATTACTTCACAGCTAAACCAGTATGCTACCATGCTACCAGTGCATGAAATAAACCTTAGGACTCGTTAACCATACTAGTGCCTACTATACTTCAGTACTAAATGTTTAAAAGAACTAATTGCTATGTTTAACTCAAGGGAGCGATATGAAAGTAAAAAGAAACCGTTTAAATCTTTATTCAAGTCAAACTAGGCCGGCTCCAACCCTACGCCTCTAACATGAGAAGATTTAGCCCTATATGGGACCGGCAACAAACTCAGAGGGACAAATCTTTTCAAAACAAGTTAAAACAACACATAACACATCATTTCTTTATTTCACAAAAGTAAGCTTCTAATGAAACATAAGAAAACAAAATAACACTTGAAATAAAACACTTAGCTAAATGGTTAAAGAACGCGGGATTTTATAAGCTATCAGAATAATCCTTTAGGTATAAGCCTTCAGGAACGTAGCGAGTTAGGCACGAGGTTGGCTAACGAGTACGTCCGATCTCTAGCGCGGTCCGATCAAGAAGAACTACCAGCGGCGGAGCCTCTCCGCTCCCGCCTCAGTCAAGTTGGCAAACCTGCTCGACCAGTCTACCAACATACCGACAAAAACGCCAACTCGTGCCTACGCTCACTCGAGAGAAACCTCTCGACGTTCCAAAGCCTTCTACCTGTCATCTTAGTTCAACAACACGACAATAGGTGGCGTTACTCTCTACGCAACTTTATTTATTTCGTTACAACCAAATAATACGTAGCTCAACATTGCTAATCGATTTTATACAGGCGTCTAAAATAATGAACTATAACGCTGCAATACGTCTTTCTGGTGTCAGGTTCCGACATGTATTACTAATAAGCTAAATCTTTTATACGTATTACCAAGAAGAATATATGAACGACTGCCCGATTCGAACTTTAAGATACGTCAAATATTATGGCTAGATACGATATGGATTCAATATGTCTGAGTCAAATGTGACGTTTCTTCAAACAAAAACGTCACTTTTGACACCGTCATCTCTAGTCCATATCGTGTCTAGCCGTAATATTTAACGTACTTATCTTAAAGTTCGAATCGGGCCGTCTGGATACCTAGAGATTGAAATAAATATTAAAATAAAAAGATTAACAAAGAACAAATGAACTTACCTACCTGTAAAGATATTGGGTGCTAGGAATTAACATTACAGTTAATGAGAACAAAAACGAGCTTCAATCCATTACTCCCTTAACGGGAAGATAACTCGGTTAAACATAACGTTGTAATAATCCACCAAGGACATTACTCTACTGCCTGGGTATTCCGTCTCTTAGTCGCAAAACGCCGAAAGCGACGTACTTTTTATCGCTATTCTAGGGCATAATATAATAGCAATAAGCATTATAATTGCATGTGAATTAAAAGGCGTGTGGTACTGTGAAGGTCGTTATGATATTGTCATATGCCTTTTTATAACTGGGCTACTGGAAAGCTGGATTGGTTAAGCGTAAGTCGGGTTTATTTGTATACAAGGGCTTAATAATAAATATGATACAAGTTTTAGCACCGCATGTACACAAAAAAGATTATTAAAACACGTTCTTGTATGGCGGACCCTTTAATTTCTAAATTTAAATTAATATACACATATGTACATAATTCCTAATTACAACTACGTATAGCCAGGCGTGGCTCACTCCGCGATTTCGTCGCTTTGCAATAGGTAGCTACAAGTACATCCATTCCACACCAATTTTGGTGGCTAGCCATAAGTCGCGCGTGGCGCTTTCACCACCTAGCGGCCATATCTGTCCTGATCGTAACAGACGCGTTTTATTGGAGAGTGAGTCTTCTGTACCTAGTACTATTATTTATTCTGTGGTATAGCTGTAAATGAGAAAGCCAGCTGAAAGCGGAAGCTAAGAAATAAAGTCCCTTCGCGTTGGCACACATCGGGTACGGAACCCTAAAAAGCGATTCAGGTGAACCTTTACGGGCCATTTAACAGCGACACAAGAAGCCGCAATAACAGATTGGTCTCCGGGACTCCGCAAATATTGCCTGAATAGGCACAGGAGACAATGTCATTTGCTTAATGATAAATTAGGTATTTAGATATTTCCCGCTCGTAGGCGTTAATATCGAAACAGGTTGATTTTTTTTCAATATACGTTTGCGACTGTACTCGCAAATTTTGTTATGACAATATTTAATTGCTACATTCCACCTTGCCGACCCTTATTTAATATAAGGGTCGGCTGGTTAATATTTCATATGTAAATAGTGACAAAATGCTGTTGTTAAATTCAATTTTCTTACCTTGAAAGCCCACCAGATCATTGTCAAATACGTACTTGAAAAACCATGAAATTTTTGGATCTATTTTAGGGTTTGACAATTTTTAGGGTTCCGTGCCTCAAACGGAAAAAACGGAACCCTTATAGGATCACTCGAGCGTCTGTCTGTCCGACCATCCCCCCCCCCCCCCCCTTTATCTCTGAAACTACTGTGCCAAAAATTTGGAAAAAAATACACGAAATAGTACTTTACCTATAGATGACAGGAAAACTTATTAGAAATGTGCAGTCAAGCGTGAGTCGGACTTATGTACGGAACCCTTGGAACGCGAGTCCGACTCGCACTTGACCAGTTTTTACTGCTAAAGATAATACGGCAAAGGTTACTAAGAATAGATTTAAGCAGACTATATATAGTACTACATATACCTCACAGTTCTTGAGATAGATACAGCTGAACAAAGATAGACTTGACTCGGTTTATGTATATATACTACCCAATAATAATAGCACAATTGGCCGATCGGGAGCAACTTCGGGGATTAACTACCTTCTCCCAAATTTATGTTACCTACATTAATAAAGAACTTTACAAGTAGGTATTTACTACGAAACAAGAACAAAATAGGAATGATGAAACTCACATAGTAGCACTAAGTTAGTTCATATGAATTATAAATATTCTATATGACATTAAAAAAAACCCTGCTGTCTTACACTAGGTATAAAATATATTTAGCTATTTCGGGAGCTTTCTCATAACATAATAGTACTAAAAGAACTATTATATAATCTGTGCTAAAGGCGTATAAAAAAAGTTTTAATCAACAAGTTACCTACCATTTAGACTTAAATGTTGGATTGCGATGGACAACCATTGGGATTGTGTTAGTTTTTAAGTGACCTTTTTTCGGTATCGCACCTATGTAACATAATTGTATTTATAATGTGAATAAATTATTTTATATTTAAAAATAATTGACACTGTAAAGTGGTGTCACACACGTAAAAAAATTAATCAAGTTAAAATTAAGTTAGTTACAATTAAGATCATACATGTATGTTAAATGCAGTCATTTTCTATTCTGAGCAGTGAACAGAAATCCATGCGACCGGACTCTACTAATTAGCTACATTTATAGCAAACCAGGTCAACCATGTTTAATAGCAATGAATGCCCACATTCATACGAGAGAAATTCGATTTAAGGACCCGTACGTGAGACGAAAAAGAAAAAGGCCCGGAATGTGACGAATGGTTTTGTCCTAGGTCATTATTCTTCGCGGGAACCTTCAATAGACGTTATCAATAGAATGGGCGTAAGTGTAATGCGCATATAATGTAAAGGACAGTGTTTAAATTATGTATTTAAATATATAATTCATATTTTTGTTTCCTAATATACTCGTATATTACGTAGGTACAGCCTTTGCATGTAGGGTCTTGAAATTTGAAACATTATTATTTTTTGTAACTCTTCAAACTTGGTACGTAACATATGGACATTAAAATAGAAAACCGCTTGTAGTGGAAATTTTGTAAGCATGATCAATTGATCACATATTTGATACAGTTTGTCTATAAATGTAGTAGATATAGTGATGAGGCTAATAAAATCAAAATAATTATTTCAAATTTAGCGATTATGAATTTTGTAATTTTGCAAATTGTAAGGTTAAGATGCGTTTGACGTTCATTTTTAGTTTAATTTAACTACTTAAGTAACAATTTTTTTATAATCATTAATTTAATTTTATTGTATTTTCTTTAGGTTATAAAATCGATTTGATCGATTTCTATGAACTTACGACTTTACGACAATATATGTTTGCTTGTTTTTTCAATGGATATATAAAATATGTCAAATGTGTGATCTTAGGATAATTCCACTTGTACATATATAAATAAAATACACAAAAGAACTCGCTTGAATTATCAAAACAGTTGACAGCTCCATCGTTTAACTTTCTCTTAATTTACTCAACTTTTAATTAGTTTTAGATTTTGACACGGGGTTGTGTCCAACATGTCCTTCCTGTCCTAACTGTCAGTGCCCTACTAAATACCGGGTGGGGCCTGTAACATGAGCAAATAATTAAATCACAAACTGTACCTACTCCTCAAACGATGACACTTTTGTTCAATAACTTTTAAGAAGTCTAACCTTCCTCTTTTTCATAAAAAGTAAATATTACCTTCAATGGACGTAATACATGGCGTCTTAAGAATAAACTTTAAAGTTTATTAAAAATCATATCACATTTTTTTATCGTTACTGCAGTTTCATTCTTTGCTCCTGTTACTGGCCATACCCGGTATAGTGACACAAAAGGCTAATGTCCCATAATTACTTTGATAACTTTATTAGGCTTTCACGTTTACTGCATGTGCCGCGAAATTAAAGTTCTAACTTAATGGTTATTTACGATACAAGTGCGAAAAATAGGAAAAATTTCCAACGAGCGGCGAATGTTCAGGAGCCTTGAATTACCTATTCGCACGTGTATCGTACAACGTTTTTCAGTACCTACATATGGCCCTGTAATTTTCGACGTACGAGGTATAACGAAGGGATGCTTTTATATTTATTTAATTTGATAGATTCGATTAAATAAGGCTTTTAAGTCTGACATGAAATTAAAAATGTCTTTGAGCCAGAGTGAAATCAATTGGGGTCATAGGCAGTACTTCGGTCGAATCAAGGTATTGTACTTATTAAATCTATTCTGAACATAGACAGGCTATGATAATCTAGGTACCTACCTACCTAGATTATCATAGCCTACCTAGCCTCTCATCATAGCCTAGTTGTATACCTATATAATGTCATAGAAAATATATTATTTAACAGTTTTATGAGAAAATATAAGGTATACATGACGAGTTGTGTAAAAAGAAAAGTAGAAACTTCGGTCTTAATTTGCAAGGCAAAATTAAAATACTAACGAAATTTTGGCTGGCAATTTATAAATATGAACGATTAATCATCTCAATCTTAATTAGCGCGCAGATTACGAATAAATTAATCATTCAACTGTTACAAAGAATAAAAGCGTAATTTTACGCTCCCGCCCAAAAAATATTGTTGGACAACAAACAAAAAACTAAGTGATATCATAACTTTATAAGTTTTAGTCGTAAATTTGGTCCCAAAAAGATTATCTGGTCTGGCCGTGACTGTTTTTACACGGAGAAAAGTGGCCGGTGCTCAGCTTGAGTCTGTCATCTTGAGAAAAATTGCTCTTGTGATCTTGACAAATGTGGCTCGGGCCGTTAGGGGGCGACTTCCCGGCGGCTCTAGCAAGGATCGCGATTACCAATCTGTGCCGTCAATATTTTGACCCAAATAAAATAAAATTGTAACAAATAATAATATATGTATTTGTTTCTCCTTGGATTTCACGGGCCTCTAAATCCCGGTTTTTTGATAGGCTTGCGTGGGGATATAGATCCAACATAATATACATGTATTTGTTTAGTTATTAGACATTTATTTAGTAGGTACCTACTCATTTTTAGGGTTCCGTACCCAAATGGTAAAACGGGACCCTATTACTAAGACTCCGCTGTCCGTCCGTCCGTCCGTCCGTCCGTCTGTCACCAGGCTGTATCTCGTGATCTGTGATAGCTAGACAGCTGATATTTTCACAGATGATGTATTTCTGTTGCCGCTATAACAACAAATACTAAAAACAGAATAAAAAAGACTTAAGTGGGGCTCCCATACAACAAACGTGATTTTTGACCGAAGTTAAGCAAGGTCGGGCGGGGTCAGTACTTGGATGGGTGACCGTTTTTATAGATAATGATACGGAACCCTTCGTGTGCGAGTCCGACTCGCACTTGGCCGGTTTTTATCTAGCACGTTTCGTCTGCGAACGATAGTACATTTTTTCCAATATAAGGAAAAAATTAAAAATTAATCGCTTCGGTCCGATAGCTATTAACCAACTAAGCTACGGAAGCTTATATTTTTCCATTTATCCTTTAATATAAAATTTAATTCAGTAAGTATACAAATTACCTGCGGGATCGTGTAACGAGACAAACCTCATTGATTTTACTTTTATAATTTTGTTTATATATAGGTAGTCATGTCCTGTAATAAAAAAATAAAATAATTATACAGTGTGTAAATCTAATACGGGCAATAAATGAAACCACGTATATAATTTATCCTTGTAATTATTAATTAACAAGTTTTTCAAGTTACACTTTATTATATGACCTCGTAATTAATTTTTGAAAATTTACCGAGTAGCAATTGTCTGCAAACATTACGAGACATAACATCACATGACATGTTGTGCCGACCCCACACAACGTGGGATAAGGGCAGGAAGAAGAAGAACAATGACATTACATTACAAGATACGAGCTTTTTATAGTACCTACCTAATTGCCAACAAGCGTTGACAATTTAAAAAGTTACTCGTAACTTGTGTGTTGCTTTACATTGCGGGCCGAATTATTTTATACGGATAATTATTTCATTGTATTTCGAAGCAAAAATTATCTGAATGCTAACCACCGTTTAAATATTCGCCCGTATTGGATTTACACACTGTATATTGACATACATAACTTGACCTATCTAAATACTAAATATCCTCGTATCGTGTATGTCGTGTACACTTTCCAGTCCAGTCCAGTCCAGTTTTATATAGGACTTCTAAAATAAAGACGCTTGAAACACGTCTGTTTGTAAAGTGTTGTTTCCCGACCCAGTTTGGTCATATTGAATACGAGTAGCCCCAGGCGCCTGCTGTTCTGCTTGTGTCCGTGTCGTGCAAACTGAACAATTGGATATTGGCGGTCGCTCGAGCAGTTCCTGAATTATTTATAACGATATAAACTATGTACTATTTAGACGATTTTTTTATTTAGAGTGCTACCATTGATTGAGATTAACACTTCTTTAGTTATCAGGGTTCTATTTTGTTGAGTTAACAATGCTCGTAATGGTTTATTTTTTGGTCCGGATATATCCAAGCTACCTACAGGTATTAGATAAACTAAGGGTTGGTGCTTGAAGGTGTGACATAGAAGACCGTGCGTTCAGGACATAGGTTAGTTATCGAAATGAGGATTGGGTACAATCCGATTTTTTCTAACTGTATTAATTAAAGAGGGGAGTCTATTTCGTCCTCCTCCTTTATGTAGCGGTTAATAAAACCCACGCTGATTAGCTTTTCCTTATTATTATAGGTTGGGACTCGAGAAATATAATTAATGCAACTTTTCTGGATTGGGTACCCAACCGCTACCTACGCTAAAGGTGTTTTGAAATATCGCGTGACTACCAAACAATAAAAAGTCAATCGGATACATAATTTTAAAGTATTCTGCCTATACCTATGCAATAACAACCAATGTTTAAATGAAT
This sequence comes from Cydia splendana, assembly GCF_910591565.1. NCBI lineage: Eukaryota > Metazoa > Arthropoda > Insecta > Lepidoptera > Tortricidae > Cydia > Cydia splendana. Next base: position 5,660,468 of record NC_085973.1, on the reverse strand, counting down.
TGAAATTCAGTAACATTTTCACACAGTTTTCACGTTAATGTACCCTCCAAGGTCACATTGCAAACATTCACTTAAATGTCTCAAGTTAAATACTTTGACCTACATTCGAGTTTAGTGGGGCAGGACGGTCGTGTATTTATTTATGTCACCCCAGAGATGGTGACCCCGATACTTACAGATGCTGTAAGTTCCGATAGCCAGGCATCAATATTAGTTTTGGTAGGAACTCGAGTATTTTGAGTCTAACACTTATAAACGGGTCTAACGCGAAATGTATTCAATTACTTACCTTTATTTACCGACGTTTCGACACAGGTTTCACTGGTCGTGGTCGCGGCTAACTGATGTCCCAGCATAATGTCAAAACAGAGATTTTGTGCAACTACCCGACGAAAATTGTATGGAAAAGTTTGAGGTAGACATCACATTTTCAAACCACCCACTACTCTTCTTAATCGCTCCCCCATTGCTGAGGATCGTGACTCCACTTGCGCTTTATAAATTGCCTCCAACTGTTTCGGTCTGTGGCTTGATGGAGGGCGGTGGTAACAGGTAGCTCCAGCTGTTCGGAGATCTGGTCCGACCATCTCTTTGGACTTCGTCCTCTAGGTCTTTTACCTTCAACGGTTCCCGTCACCACTAGTTTTTCTAAATTGTTGGCCCCTCTTCGTGCGATATGGCCAAAGTAGGTAACAACACGGTGTAGACATATAGAGGACAGACGTTGGGTGTTCTCCATTTTGAGTTCTTTGAGGACCGAGGCGTTTGTGCGGTGGGCTGTCCAAGGAATCCTTAACATACGGCGCCAGCACCACATTTCGAAAGCATCGATCCTCTGCCTATCAGCGGCTTTCAGCGTCCAGGTTTCGGCCCCATACAGAAATATGGAGAAGACAAGTGTGCGGACGAGATGTATTTTGGTGCGGTTCGAAATGTTCCGGTCTCTCCATATTTTGCCGAGTTGGGTCATTGCTGTCTTAGCCATGCCGATACGTCTGCGTATCTCCGGTTCACAGGTCCCTTTATTCGTGATCACCGAGCCTAGGTACTGAAAATGATCCACGGTTTCGAAAGCGTTTAGTGCACCTGTACGCTGCTCAACACCAAAACGGTCCACTATCATCAGTTTCGTCTTTCTTGCATTTATCTCGAGAGAAGAAGAAGAAGAGACGTAGGAGAGTCTTTTAAGTCCCGAGTCGAACCCTTTATTGAGTCTTTTTAAACGTAACTCAAAATGACTCCAGCCTCCTAACAAAGACTCCGTCAACAATTTTATAGGTTTTGCCTAAATAACAGTAAAGAAAATAGGCGTTATTGTATGATTTGTATACCTATAATGCATAAATTTTACATGCAGACAATGGATTCTGAAATTACTTATTTGTAAAAAAAAGTTCTTTAAAAAGGACTCAAGTTTCTACAAAAGACTCGGGTAGGTATATAACAAATTGAATAGAACTCGAGTTTCATCTTAATTATAAGAGTCTGAAAAACTGAGTCGAGTCTTAAAGCAGAGGGCTCAAAGGATTCGAGTCTTAACCAACACTAATCAATATCCATGATTTATATTTTGCTTCCGTTCAGGCATTCCGCCAGAAAGTGCCCTTGTTGTTATCCCGCGTTCAAACAAAATATGTTTTGTTTCTTCTACATTACTTTTTGTTTCGGAACAAATTTTGTTTGGACCAGCGAAAGTTATCAAATTTCGTTATAATTTATTTTATAGGTACGGAATATTTGATCCTTCCCAATGGAGTTTGCGTTACGTCACAAGCATTGCCGGAGATAATAGGAACACAAGTTTTATAATGAAGCGGACATATTCAAAAAGAAAAATTTGTGAACAAAAAGAAATATCTGTGAATAAAAAAGAAATAATAGTGAACTCCCTCCATCACTCTCTCTTTTTTACAAGTGTTCTGTCTTGTTCTGTTTCTGTCCGGTATCTGTTTTAGTTTTTAATTTTGGGTGCCCTGAAAACCAGCGCCGTGTCTCACAGACACTGCTTATGCTGAGCGGCATCCTATTTGGTGTACGTGTCGTTATTTAATTTGGTGTTGTTTATTTTTTTATGTTTTACGAAATCAATATTTTATATTTCAATTTCAATTTCAGCATCTTTAGAAGTAAATAGATAATTAACCGATGGTAAATATGATAAATGATAATAGAGATAAATACCTATGTAGGTATGTAAGTACTACACTATATAGCGTTCGTCCGCAACTTAGTTTGGATTTAATTTCTAAAATCTTTTCTTATTTCAAAAAAGTTCCTACTCTAAGTCCAATTACAAAGTTTTATATTTTTATATATTACTTAGCAGGCCAATGCGAACGTGCATCTGACATCAAACCAATATTTGAATGATGTTGGAATCACATCAGTTAGCTGTCATTCACTCGTTAAGTTCGCTCTGAATTGATTGTATTCGTACCTAATACATGTAAGTATTAGTGCGTACGAGACGCCCGCGCGAATGACAGATAACAACCTAACCTAACCTATCTATAGATAACCTTACGAAAATCCTAAAAAGTTAACCGTTTCAGTTTTATGACTAATAATAATCTGTCAAACAATACATTATGACTTAAAACTTTATAGGACACAAAGGGACCCCATTATTCCAATATGATTCAAATATCAGTTTGATGTCCAATGCACGTTCGAATTGACCTGCGGTAACTGTTAAAGGCAGAAAACTAGTCGCAAACTTAGCTCAATAAGGAACTTCTCAGTGAAAGATCTTGTTAAATACTGGTAACCTCAAGAACTTTAATTAAGATTAACTTTGTGACACTCAACTAAACTATCAAAGTTTATTTTATGATAAATGCATTTTTAATTGTGATTTAAGATATTTCAACAAGTAAGTACCTACAATACAAATAATCTTTACTGCACACCTCAATAAAAAAAAACAGAAAGAAAACAGCAACAAGAGTAGAGGTAAACAACAGGCGGTCATATCGCTAAAAAGCATAAGCCATAATCGAATTTAAACTGTGCTTTGTTGTGTTATGTGTTAATCAACAAAAGCATAAGCTAAACTTTATAATTTTATTTCCGTTAAGGACGCTTTTGACCAAAGCTTCGTTTTAAATGTAAATAGGTATGTAAAACCTTAGCGGAACATACCAAAATTAATTTGCCTGAAAAAACATACTCACAATGGAATATTATTCAATTTTCATATTTACAATACGAAAGGAAAATTGTTCAAGTATCCTTTTATTTAAATATTTTGATAAAACGTTTTCATTCAATGATTTTTATTTTTAATAGACTGTGCTGAGTACTAAACAAATTTCAAGTTTTATTACCATGTCCAATTTATTAAAATTAAATACCATTTCAAGATCAGTAGATCGAATACAGGAAATTACAGATCAGCCTTCAAACTATTTAGGTCTTCGAAATAAGAATACATGAAAGAGCCCAAAAACTTTCAATCATTTCATCAGATTCTGGAAAAAAAAAAACAAAAAATTACATCTATAAAAACTATTTCCCAACTGTAGTTTTCGGGCGAGCATGGCGCATGGCCCGACTTGATCTTGGTGGGTTTTAATTGTTGAATTGGTAAGTGATATTTTAAAATATACAGTATACTTACAATCGTAATGTAGGACACTAATAGCGACCCGTCCCGGCTTCGCAATCTTCGCATGGGTTGACAAATACACTTAAACCTTCCTCAAGAATCACTCTATCGATAGATGAAAACCACATGAAAATCCGTTCAGCAGTTTTTGAGTTTATCGCGAACATACAAACACACAAAACGACAGATGCGACGACGGGGGACAGACATAGTGATGCGCCTTTGACTACTAGTAGAAGAGCCGGCCGCAAATTTTCTAACCGACTTGATACCACGATGAAATGCACAATGGTTTCCCATAAAAGTGATGCTAAGTCCGAATTCGATAGTCTGCCACGGCGGAACTTGCCGAAAGCACGAAAAAGAAGGCCACTTCCGGTGCGAAAAAAGGGGGCTGATTTAACCCATCTGATACCGAAATAATAGTTATGGCAGCAGTTAGAAATTTACATGTAGACACAGAAAAGCGAAGTCTGCCAGTATTTTTTTTGCCGGAAGTGCTTGGCAGACGCTCTCAAAGGTGGCCACCAGGACCCCTAATTTAACCCATCTGATACCACCATGAAACCAATTCCAGTCGGTAGGTATGAACCCTCATGTCAGGAATATATAAGTCTGCCAAGGCTTTTCCTGCCGAAACACCTTGGCAGACGAGATTATGTTAGCAAGGTAACCATCGGTTACCCTACACTAACCCATCTGATACCACGATGAAACCAATTCCAGTCGGTAGGTATGAACCCCCATTTTAGGAATATATAAGTCTGCCAAGGTTTTTCCTGCCGAAACACCTTGGCAGACGAGATTAAAAGCAAGATGACCATCGGTTACCATACACTAACCCATCTGATACCACGATGAAACCAATTCCAGTCGGTAGGTATGAACCCTCATTTCAGGAATATATAAGCCTGCCAGGGCTTTTCCTGCCGAAACACCTTGGCAGACGAGATTATGTTAGCAAGGTGTACATCAGTTACCCTACATCAACCCATCTGATACCACCATGAAACCAATTCCAGTCGGTAGGTATTAACCCCCATTTCAGGAATATATAAGTCTGCCAAGGCTTTTCCTGCCGAAACACCTCGGCAGACGAGATTATAAGCAAGATGACCATCGGTTACCGTACACTAACCCATCTGATACCACGATGAAACCAATTCCAGTCGGTAGGTATGAACCCTCATTTCAGGAATATATAAGTCTGCCAAGGCCTTTCCTGCCGAAACACCTTGGCAGACGAGATTATGTTAGCAAGATGTACATCAGTTACATGAAACCAATTCCAGTCAGTAGGTATGAACCCGCATTTCAGGAATATATAAGTCTGACAAGGCTAGGTCTTACCCATCTGATACCTTGTTTGACAAGTCCAGTCTGCCAAGTCAAGTTTGCCAAGGCCAATTGGTTTCATCGTGGTATCAGATGGGTTAGTGTACGGTAACCGATGGTCATCTTGCTTATAATCTCGTCTGCCAAGGTGTTTCGGCAGGAAAAGCCTTGGCAGACTTATATATTCCTGAAATGGACGTTAATACCTACCGACTGGAATTGGTTTCATGGTGGTATCAGATGGGTTGATGTAGGGTAACTGATGTACACCTTGCTAACATAATCTCGTCTGCCAAGGTGTTTCGGCAGGAAAAGCCCTGGCAGACTTATATATTCCTGAAATGAGGGTTCGTACCTACCGACTGGAATTGGTTTCATCGTGGTATCAGATGGGTTAGTGTACGGTAACCGATGGTCATCTTGCTTTTAATCTCGTCTGCCAAGGTGTTTCGGCAGGAAAAACCTTGGCAGACTTATATATTCCTAAAATGGGGGTTCATACCTACCGACTGGAATTGGTTTCATCGTGGTATCAGATGGGTTAGTGTAGGGTAACCGATGGTTACCTTGCTCACATAATCTCGTCTGCCAAGGTGTTTCGGCAGGAAAAGCCTTGGCAGACTTATATATTCCTGACATGAGGGTTCATACCTACCGACTGGAATTGGTTTCATGGTGGTATCAGATGGGTTAAATTAGGGGTCCTGGTGGCCACCTTTGAGAGCGTCTGCCAAGCACTTCCGGCAAAAAAAATACTGGCAGACTTCGCTTTTCTGTGTCTACATGTAAATTTCTAACTGCTGCCATAACTGTTATTTCGGTATCAGATGGGTTAAATCAGCCCCCTTTTTTCGCACCGGAAGTGGCCTTCTTTTTCGTACTTTCGGCAAGTTCCGCCGTGGCAGACTATCGAATTCGGACTTAGCATCACTTTTATGGGAAACCATTGTGCATTTCATCGTGGTATCAAGTCGGTTAGAAAATTTGCGGCCGGCTCTTCTACTATACGAGCAACATTTACGAGCAAGTTCTATGAAAATTCAATGTAAGTAGGTACAAAGGACTGCCTTTTTATGACAGTAGGCACTCATTTGTTTTCCTCTTTTAAATTTCCTTAAAAGGTCCTCGAAGAAATTTGCGGGAGCAGATATTTAATAAAATATTTTATTCATGTCCTTCCAACCGTTTTATTGAAATTAAAATGGATGAATGGATCAGGAAACCGATGAGGTGACGAAAATAAAGTTAGTGATATTTGTGGGATAGCACTCTGTATAATTTCTCGATAGATTACGATGGTTGGAGCGATCCTATCTGAACTAGACAAAGGTATAGTAAAACCATTCCATATTAAGTACCTACGTTCCATTAGTTTTAACTAAAACTAAACGTTTTTATTAATATCATTGTAATTTTTATTTTTTTTTGAGATTTTATCTGTTTATTTGTAATTAATTTGTAAAAAAATTTAAAATGTTGACATGTATTTTTAAGTTTAATTTTAATGTGGCATTGTTATAATTTGCCTGAAATAAACATTTTGATTGATTGATTAGTTTTTTTATTAACTCTAACCTCAGTTAAAGTTATATTGGTAGTTTCAAGGAAAACGAATGGCCCTAACAACTTACAAATATCTTTTTCACCACACCAGTTTGGAAAGGCTTCTTCAAAAATAGATGCCTTCAGAGATAACAGAGACCAGAGACCTGATCAGAGAAAGATGGTGATCCACAAGAGTTGCAAAGTAATTTAATGCAAACAAATAGACAAATGCAAATTTTTACTTATTTCCTCATGTTGGTTGGGGAAATTGAGTCTGAAGTGATGATTTTGAATGATAAATATTTAATGTTAACCCTTTAGTGGGTAACGGCAAGATATTTGCCGTCATACCATTCAGATATTTTTTTTATCAATGAACGTGTTGTTAGTTAATATAATTTTTGGTTCGCATAAGAGAATATACTCGTACCAATCTACGAAAAAAAGGAGAGCTGATAAACGTTATTCCATCCCTTGTTAAATGATGATTCTTAGGCCCAAACTTAGATTTTTAACTATTGCCTACATTTGAACAAAAATGTTTGTAAATAAAATTTTCTTTGCTGGATTTATCCGATAGTCACAATAGGCTACATTCCTACTAGTCAAATCAGCTTCTTTTTTAGAACTGTCAAAACGATTTTTTTGTATGGAATTTATATGAAAACAAATATAGTGAGGTCACGGTAAACTCACCTACTTTTTATATTTCAATCCGATTTATTAAATACAAATTGTGTTTAAAAATAGCTGCTATCTATGTTTTTCTAATAATTATCTGGTGCTTTATTTCGTGCACGGTTTGAAATAATTTATTTTAAGTACAGGAAACATCCCTATTCTCTAGTTTCAGAGACAAGTTTGGCGATATAAAGTTTAAAGAAAAAAAAATCGGTTATTTGATAATTTAAGAAAATGAAGACGGCAATATATTTGCAACTATCCGTTAAGTGTCTGGTGTTTAGGTTAGGGTTACCAGCGTATGTTGAAAATGAGTTGAAAGATGAGCTTCAAAGCCTCGGCTTTCCGGACACCAAAATATCCAAGTTGAAATCGGCGAAGATCAGCGACATGCCTTACCCACCATTTCTCGTACAGCTACCAGCGGGAGCAGATCTTCAAAAATTTCGTCAAATAAGATACCTTTTTAACTGCGTCATAGAAATGCAGAAGTTTAAACCAAATCGAACTGTTATACAGTGTTTCAGATGCCAGCGTTTTGGTCATACGTCAAGAAATTGTAATATGCCACCACGATGCGTCAAGTGTCCAGCTCCACACACAACAGCTGAATGTCCTAAGAAGACGAGAGACGATCCAGCCTTCTGTACAAACTGCAAGAAAGATCACCCGGCAAACGCTCCCAACTGTCCCTCTCGCCTAGCTTATATCGAGAGGATTAACAAAAGAAAAACCCCGATCAGGAAGGCTCCCGAAGCACGCACAGCTCCAGCCAGTCAGCCAGTTAACCAACCAGCTTTACCTACCACATACGTTGCTGCAACATCATCTGGGTCCTGGGTAGCCCCTGCTAGAAATAAAGCTCCAGCAGTGCCATCATCCGCAAACATCCCACAAGCAGATCAATCGGAGTCACCAATCGGCGAGATGCTCCAGATACTTAGTGTTATTCAAAACTTAAAACAAGAATTCCTGACATGCTCGTCATTGCTTGACAAAGTTGTACTTGTAATTACGCATCTAGGTCAGTACGTCTAAGGACCATAAAATTCGCTTATTATCATGGAACTCCGACGGAGTGCGTAACAAGATGCATGAACTACTCGACCTTGCGGTAAGTGCCCAACCTATCGACATTATTGGCTTGTGTGAGACCAAACTTACGGACAAAATATCTATGGCTACGGCCGGTTTTCATTGTTACCGCCAAGATAAACATCACTCGGGGAGGGGTCAGGGAGTTGCGCTCTTAGTTAGACACAGCATTCCGCATAACTTGGTGAAAATTCCTCTCACTAAAAATATTGAAGCCGTCGGTGTGAGTATTAAAGTGTCCGATGCTGATTATGTAATTTTGTCTGTCTATCAGTCCCCTAACTTGCCATTAGACCGTAATGACCTAGACATCCTATTCAAGCTTGGTAGACACGTTCTTATTATGGGTGACTTTAATGCAAATCACCCCTTCTGGCATAGCACCTATACGAATACCCGTGGTAGGACTCTGTTTCGTCATATGCTTGAACACGAATTTGTGATTTACTCCTCAACTGTTCCAACTCAGATAAATTACCGGCATGAGCTAACCGCTACAAACCCCGATTTGATTATCTGCAATAACATGCCAGGCTTGGACAACCTCGAAGCACTACCAGCACTATCCTCAAATCATCTACCACTCACTTTTGAGATTCAGGGTTATATTGAGTGTCTTGTTGCACCCACAGTTTATAAATTTAGAGCAGCTAATTGGCAAGCATTCCGCTCATCATTGAACTCCGATATAACATTAAATAGGGAAGTTTTTAATGACGAATCTAAAATAGACGCAGCGGTAGAAAACTTACAAAACTGCATTATTAGTGCCAGGAATCATAATATCCCAACGGCCACATGCAAAACGCCTATTTTTAAGTTACCAAGAACCATAAAAAAGTTAATTCGACAAAGAAATCAACTCCGCCGTCAAGATCAAAAACTGCAGGGTGGTAGTGCCAAAAAGGAAATTCGTACACAAATAAATAAACTCCAACAAATTATTCATTCATCGATACAAAAATATCTTGACAACATTTGGAACAATAAACTGGCTAAAGTGGATAATCCTTCGAACGACATCTGGCGCGTTGTAAAATCCCTAAAACAAACGAATATTACCATTCCACAATTAAAACAAGACGATGGTACTTTAACTAATAACACCTCTGAACAATGCGAGGCGCTGGCAAAGGCCTTTGAGGCAAACATGAGCCTTACTCTACATTGGAAAAATCCGTCCCTAGAGGAAATAGTAAACAAATCTGTACTGGAACTAAATGATTACAAAATTCCAAAACTTTTCAATCCTGTGCGACCACACGAAGTTTGTAAGGCCCTACATAAATTCAAGCCACGTAAGGCCCCAGGTGATGATGGCCTTCTAAATATTTTGTTAAAAAACCTTTCTCAAAAAGCGATTGTCTATATCACAAAAATATTCAATGGCTGCCTTTATATTGGGTATTTTCCTAGGGCCTGGAAAACTGCTAAGGTAATTGCTCTAAAAAAACCTGGTAAAGATGCAGCCGTACCTGTTAGTTATCGGCCGATTAGCTTATTATCAGCGCTTGGTAAATTATTTGAGCGGATCCTAGCTTCTCGTCTGCATATCTATTCTAATGGCAAAATTATAAACGAACAATTTGGCTTTCGTTCAGAACACTCAACAAGTTTACAATTAACTAGACTTACAGAACATATAGCCCATAACCTAAATCTAAAACAATCCACGGGCATGTTTTTATTAGATATAGAAAAAGCATTTGATTCTGTCTGGCACGATGGTCTCATCCATAAGCTAATTAGGTTTGGAATACCGTTACACTTAGTAAAAATTATACAGTCTTATTTGAGAGAAAGATGGTTTGCTGTTCACATAGGAGAATCGAAATCTCCACTTCACCCAGTTCCAGCTGGCGTGCCTCAAGGGTCGATTCTCGGTCCTTTTCTGTTTCTTTTATATGTTAATGACATCCCCATACAAACACGTACTAGCTTGGCATGTTTTGCGGACGATACGGCGGTGTTTACTTCATCGGATGATATTGATCTCATTATAAGTAGATTACAGCTATCAATTGAACGTCTACACGAATTCTTTACAAAATGGAAACTTAAGCTGAACGAAACCAAAACGGAGGCTATTTTATTCACGCGTAAACGTAAATGTCCACATAGACTTCTCAATATTGCTGGCCACGCAATATCATGGAGGAAGTCTGTGCGTTACCTTGGTGTTACAATTGATAGTAAAGTCAACTGGACCAAACACGTAACAAATCTCCGCGTTAAAGGCGCTCAGGCGCTGGGAGCCTTGCATCCAGTTATGAAGAGGAAAAGTAACCTTAGCTCTTTTACAAAGTTAAGAATTTATACTACTCTAATTCGTCCATGTCTAACTTATGCATGCCCAGCATGGAATAGTACATGCCCAAGTAACTATAAAATTCTTCAAACCATTCAAAATAAGGCAGTCAAAATAGCTTTTAACACACCTTTTCGGACAAATTTGGCTAAATTGCATGTTGATATCGGACTAGTCCCACTACGACCTTATATAATTAGATTATCTTCCAAATTCTTTAATAATCCTAAGCTTAAAAACCATTCAAATAATTTAATTTCATGCATAGGGCAGTCACGTATATCCGATTTGCCGTATGTCGATAGGTATGGTACTTATCGCTTGCCCCATCACTATTCTCTCTTCCCGCCTGACGATTGTAGTAGCGACGAGGGTTAGCGCGCCACGTCCGGTGCAATAAGACCCCCGTTCGCAACGGCTACACGCATAGCACCGTGGTAATGGAAGCAGCTCATCTTATACTGGACGAGTAGCGTGGCATGTGCATTTTTGTTCGCTAACCGTCAATGAGTAAAAATTATTGCATTGCTTTTATATTGCATAAATTAATCCATAAGAAATAAAGTGTCATGCTATAAGTGAACTTACTACTAATAAGTTCATACCTTTATATTATAGTTAGTTTCTTTTAAATACTTATTCCATGTTAAACAAATATATCCAAAAATGTATGTTATAAACTTTTATAGGTGTTTAGCCTGAGAAAGTAATTTTGTGTATCCGTGATTTGTAAGTGCTTGGTTTAATGTACAGCATATTACTTTGTATATTGTATATATATTTTAAAATAAAGAACATATAAAAAAAAAAAAAAAAATTATTCATTTTAGATACTTCATGCCACCCGTAGTTCCCCCGGCAAACTGACATGACGGTCTTGTCACTTACTGCCGTTGGCTGATAGCGGCAAACATATTGCCGTCTTATAATTCGGAAACCCCGAAATAATATATATATTTCTCCTTCTCAAAAATCATAAAAAAAATAATTCATGCTGTGCGTATCGTTAAAGTTCTCGATTCGTTGCTATAAAAAAATAATGGTCAAAGGGTTAAACCTCCCAACTATAGTCCAAAGCTCCCAACTCTGGTTCGAAATTACTGTATTTTTTTCGTTCAGGTGTGTCTTTTACTGTATTTTTTTTAGTTCTAAGGCAAAGTATGATTATAAATGGAAGAAAAAAATCGGAGTAAATCAAAACGAACATTGGTATTGATACTTAATTTCCTTTTGAACTCGTGGAACATAGTTGCAGTGTTGGATATAGTCGCAAGGTTTTACGGTACGTTCATTTGGATTAGATTTTTAATGTTTTACAGTTAGTATTTTCCATTCTTCCCGGTTTTGAGCAGTCGTCGGCCATTCTTTTAAAAAAAGGAGTCTAGCTCGTCTCGCCATCGCCGACGTGGTCTGCCAAATCCCCGTTTTGAGCTGGGCTGCCACTGCCACTCTGAGGTAATCTTGGCCCACAGCTCACTCGGCATACGGCAGGCATGGCCAGCCCAGTCCCACTTCAGCTTAGCCGCTTTCCGAGTTACATCGATGACTTGTGTTCTGGAGCGCAGCGTGGTGTTCCGGCCAATTTATTCATTTTAGAATGGAAAAAACGGGGGGAGGCCTTTGCCCAGCAGTGGGACACAACAGGCTCTCAATAATAATACAGTTAGTATTTTATTCACGTTTGTGTGGTGAACGTTTTTGTGTTTTACTCGGTAGCAAAGTTTGTTTAACCCTCGTTTCTCGAAACCCTCCCAACAACTACTACCAACTATTCGCTAAGATTGTGGTTCAACTTTGGAAGGAAAGAAGGAAGGATTTAAGCAACAACGCTAAGATTGTGGTTCAACTTTGGAAGGAAAGAAGGAAGGATTTAAGCAACAACTCTGCACCCTTGTAAAACAAATAACAATTTTCTAAGCCGTTCACAAACAGTAAATAAATTAAACGCCGTTAACAAAAGAAAAATGACCATCCTAGCGATAAGCCCGAGAATTCTCTTATTAATGTGGCTTCAGCCAATATTTCATGATACCGTCACAGAATTAATAGAGCCATTTACAAATCGTTGGCGAATCGCCGCCGGCGCCCTATCGGCGATGTAGGCGAGCTTGACGAAAGTCGTGCCGTCAACTTTATAAATAGGCCCCGAGACAACAGCGCCAGTTCAAAAAACCTATGTACTTTCTTTCTTCACGTCCGATATTTGAGAATACTAAAATAAAAAGGCAACATGTTGTCTCTTTTTAAACATATATTTACAAACAGGTTAGCACAAAATTAAGTTGATATTTTTTTACAACGACATATTGTTGATAGAATGATAATTTTAACAAAGGTTTCTATGGAATTATGATACGGTATGGGCTAGTAGAATTAGTAGGTACATAGAATAAATAAAATCTCACTAAACCTGAGAAACCGGAAATCTTTACATCCTCGTAGGATGTAGTGCAAAGTTGAATGCTACGAGCTACGCCGTGCAAATTTGAATGCTACGAGCTACGCCGTGCAAATTTGAATGCTACGAGCTACGCCGTGCAAATTTGAATGCTACGAGCTACGCCGTAGGCGGCTCGTAAGTACCTAACTACCTACTAGTAGCTCTACAGCCTTTAGCTTTAGCTGCAATATTGAATACCCGCCCACTTTCAAAGTGATTGATGTGATTGTATGAAACCATCAACTTTTAATGTGATTTTCGATGCGTGTTCAGGCAACCATATATTTATATGGCCACTTAACTATTAAATTAATCAAATGCAGCAAACATTTTGACATTGGAAATGTCTTTTCGTTCGCTCCAGTATAGGGTCCGATTTCACGAAAAAGTGCGATCCCCTTATATCTCGGAAAGTTGTAAAGATATGATATTAAAAAAAGGCTCAAAAGACGTATAATCACGAGAGCTGTAAGGTGCAAAAATAATTATTCGAGAAAGTCAAAAACGAAAAAAGTTATGGTCGAAATAGTGAAAATTTTTTCCGAATTTTTGATCTTGGTGCTCGATAATTTGGAAACGAAGAGTGATATCAAAAATTTGAGAAAAACGGCTCTGGACAATTTAGTCAGCTAGAATTTGAGCCTAAAACAAAGACGATCGGGTTAAGGGTTTGCCCTGTAGCCTAACCTTACGAGTAAAATAGTCAAAAAGTCAGAACGACATTTTTCACATGACATTTATGACTTCATGTTTCGCAGAGTTCGTTATCGGTGTTTGTTGTGAAATCTCGGGATTATGACGGCAGAATAACACTTGCACTGCGTGGGCTATCAAAATCGCTGCAGATTTTTCTTGGTCTAACTGTATCTATCCTGTTTGAGACGGGCGTAGATAACGTGTTCACTATTCGACAATCTATGCATTCTTGTGGTGGTGGAAATAGAAATAGAGATAGAGATAGAGATAGAGGTAGAGGTAGAGGTAGAGGTAGAGGTAGAGGTAGAGGTAGAGGTAGAGGTAGAGGTAGAGGTAGAGGTAGAGGTAGAGGTAGAGGTAGAGGTAGAGGTAGAGGTAGAGGTAGAGGTAGAGGTAGAGGTAGAGGTAGAGGTAGAGGTAGAGGTAGAGGTAGAGGTAGAGGTAGAGGTAGAGGTAGAGGTAGAGGTAGAGGTAGAGGTAGAGGTAGAGGTAGAGGTAGAGGTAGAGGTAGAGGTAGAGGTAGAGGTAGAGGTAGAGGTAGAGGTAGAGGTAGAGGTAGAGGTAGAGGTAGAGGTAGAGGTAGAGGTAGAGGTAGAGGTAGAGGTAGAGGTAGAGGTAGAGGTAGAGGTAGAGGTAGAGGTAGAGGTAGAGGTAGAGGTAGAGGTAGAGGTAGAGGTAGAGGTAGAGGTAGAGGTAGAGGTAGAGGTAGAGGTAGAGGTAGAGGTAGAGGTAGAGGTAGAGGTAGAGGTAGAGGTAGAGGTAGAGGTAGAGGTAGAGGTAGAGGTAGAGGTAGAGGTAGAGGTAGAGGTAGAGGTAGAGGTAGAGGTAGAGGTAGAGGTAGAGGTAGAGGTAGAGGTAGAGGTAGAGGTAGAGGTAGAGGTAGAGGTAGAGGTAGAGGTAGAGGTAGAGGTAGAGGTAGAGGTAGAGGTAGAGGTAGAGGTAGAGGTAGAGGTAGAGGTAGAGGTAGAGGTAGAGGTAGAGGTAGAGGTAGAGGTAGAGGTAGAGGTAGAGGTAGAGGTAGAGGTAGAGGTAGAGGTAGAGGTAGAGGTAGAGGTAGAGGTAGAGGTAGAGGTAGAGGTAGAGGTAGAGGTAGAGGTAGAGGTAGAGGTAGAGGTAGAGGTAGAGGTAGAGGTAGAGGTAGAGGTAGAGGTAGAGGTAGAGGTAGAGGTAGAGGTAGAGGTAGAGGTAGAGGTAGAGGTAGAGGTAGAGGTAGAGGTAGAGGTAGAGGTAGAGGTAGAGGTAGAGGTAGAGGTAGAGGTAGAGGTAGAGGTAGAGGTAGAGGTAGAGGTAGAGGTAGAGGTAGAGGTAGAGGTAGAGGTAGAGGTAGAGGTAGAGGTAGAGGTAGAGGTAGAGGTAGAGGTAGAGGTAGAGGTAGAGGTAGAGGTAGAGGTAGAGGTAGAGGTAGAGGTAGAGGTAGAGGTAGAGGTAGAGGTAGAGGTAGAGGTAGAGGTAGAGGTAGAGGTAGAGGTAGAGGTAGAGGTAGAGGTAGAGGTAGAGGTAGAGGTAGAGGTAGAGGTAGAGGTAGAGGTAGAGGTAGAGGTAGAGGTAGAGGTAGAGGTAGAGGTAGAGGTAGAGGTAGAGGTAGAGGTAGAGGTAGAGGTAGAGGCAGAGGTAGAGATAGAAATAGAAATAATTTTATTCGTGAGCACACACACAAAATAAAAACTTATACAGAGAAACATAAAAAAGAGAAAGTGCCACGAAATGGTCTCACCTCAGCATGTTGCTGGCGGCTGCTAGCAGATAGCTGATGCTGAACCCTGGCAGTACCTAGTGGAGCTCGGGTTTAATACAACATAAGCACACGCTGTTTTGGTCATCGGACTCGTCTCGATGAGCACTTAGGAGGGTAGTACCCAAGATAGAGCTGATGCTGAACCCTGGCTGTACCTAAAGGAACTCAGGTTGGTTGCAACATAGGCACATGCTGTTTTGGTCATCCGACTCGTCTTGATGAGCACTTAGGAGAGTAGTACCCAAGATAGAGCTGATGCTGAACCCTGGTTGTA
The DNA here is from genome assembly GCF_910591565.1 of Cydia splendana. Taxonomy (NCBI): domain Eukaryota; kingdom Metazoa; phylum Arthropoda; class Insecta; order Lepidoptera; family Tortricidae; genus Cydia; species Cydia splendana. The sequence continues at coordinate 5,644,752 of NC_085973.1, read as the reverse complement.
CCTAGCGGAACTCAGGTTTGGTGCAACATAGGCACGCGCTGTTTTGGACATCCGATTCGTCATGATGATCACATGGTAGAGCATTACCCAAGATAGCTGATGCTGGACCCTGGTAGTACCTATTGGAACTCAGGTTTGGTGCAACATAGACAAACGCTGTTATGGTCATCTCTCGTCGCGTCAAACTGCTGTCAAGAAAATTTCATATCTTGCAGCAAATGGGCCGCCGATCAAGACTCGAGTGACGATAACGGCGATATGGCTACTACCACTTCTCGAGTTGACTACGGATTTGCCGTGTAATAATTTTCTTGTACTTTGAACATTAATATATCCTGCTTATTAATCGAAAAATGAAATATTGTACCTATACTTATGCGCCACGGCGACAATTATTCAAACTTCGATACGCATGTGGAAATTTTGCAATTTGTTTGTTCACATGCGTTATGTCCAGGATACTTATGTTAATCTAAGAATAAAATAATTATCATTCAACGTTGTAGTTTTATTTTGTAACTTTTTCCTTATCCAGACTTTCTCGTCGCTCAGCGACAATATTTTTTCGAATTCCGTAGATTCATTTCCAATGTGCTCGATAGTCGTGTGAGGCACGAAATCTGTGAATTTTTTTAATTAGTAAACTGTTCAGTTTTTTAATTAAAAAAGGATAAGATAATAGCAAATAAAAATATTAAAATCTCTTTTTTTAAAGATTATTTAATAGTTCGTAAATTAGCTAATTGTATCAGTGGCACCTTATAAAAGTTATCTACTTATTTGTAACAACGATTATCAACGCCAAATTTTTACAGTCTGACAAATAAGAGTAGAAATTAAAAAGTGGCAATACTGTGGTGTCGACCCATTCAAATTAATTTAAGACTAGTAGTTCGCCCCGAACTGAGAACTCGCGGTTCGACACAAAGATCAATTGAATGCAGTACTACTTAGTCCGAGATGGGCATTTCGTAATTGATTTATCATTTTCGAAATCTGCTCCCCCTAAAACCTGTAAAACGACATCCATGACGACTTTTATGACATAGTGCATAGCCGCCATTTTGGAATCCAAAACGGTCATCATTTTCGAAATTTGCGCCCCCTAAAACCTATAAAACGACATCCATGACGACTTTTATGACATATTGCATGGCCGCCATTTTGGATTCCTAAATGGTCATCATTTTCGAAATCGGGGCCCCCTTAAACGTATAAAACGACAACCATGACGACTTTTATGACATAGTGCATGGCTGCCATCTTGGATTCCAAAATTGTCATCATTTTCGAAATCTGCGCCCCCTATAACCTACAAAACGACATCCATGACGACTTTTATGACATACTGCATGGCCGCCATCTTGGATTCCAAAATGATCATCATTTTCGAAATTGGGGCCCCCTAAAACCTATAAAACGACATTCATGACGACTTTTATGACATAGTGCGTGGCCGCCATCTTGGATTGCACAATAGGCATTATTTTACAGTGATTCTGATTATACAGTTTGACACAAAAAGTGTATTTATGTCTGGGATAAGAACAATCAAAAGTATTTTGACATTGAGTAATTATTTTTAAATCTTAAATAAAAAAAAAAAAACAATATTATAAATGTGTAAACCGAGCACTTTCATTTGATACCAAACCCGACCATACTTTCTTGCAAATAAAATGACCAGAATAGCAAGATCCCTCACAAATAGCTTTTTAGCATTTTAAGCTCTTCTAGCTCAATAACCTCTTGATCGAGCCTGCCCAAAATTTAATGACTAAAATTTGATGCCCTCAACTATAAGTTCACCCAATTTAAATTAAATTAGAGCAAATTTACTTAAGTTCTTGAGTATCAAACTATCCTCTGATCAAACTATCAAACTAGCTTAAAAATATCGAAATGCCGGGACGTGCCGCTAGCCAGCCGCGTGTCCCAAGTCGAATGTAAGAACTTCGCTTCGCTTCGCTCGCTCGTTCGAAAACGGGACGACACTACAGTATTGCCACTTTTTAATTTCTACTCTTTTTTGTCAGACAAAAAAAAACCTATTCCCATTTTTTACAATACATGTCTCCAATGTAAATTTCTACAAACATGAGATACGAGGCATATCTGCTACAAGTAGGACGATATAATTTCAGCAGAAACACGCTGAGTAATTTCCCCAGGCGCCGACGTTTCTAGATTTATGCTCACGTTGTCAAAGTAAAACAATTGATAAAATTATATGTCCTGTGATTGTCTATTGAACTCGTACTATGAAATCTTGTTCCTTAATAAATAAATAAAAATTGTCTTTTGTATTTAACCTTGTTCTTGTCTGTGATAAGGATCCTGACCATTAACGTATATATCTATGGACTGGTGGCCTTACGGGCACTAAAAATGGTACTAGTTTAGCGGTGTGACTCACGAATTTCAGCCAATCGTGCAGTCTAACGCAACTAGTTGCGACCAAAAGCGCGCTTGATGCGAACTCATCAACCAATCGCGCGCGTGATGCGAACTCATCAACCAATCGCGTTGTACCGGTGTCACACCGCTGTACTGGCCCCTATCATGCCTCATTATTATTGTCCGTAAAGCCAGTCCCTAGATATCTATGTCAATGATCCTGACCGAATTATTTCTCATCTTTTTAATTATTTTATCAGAACGATTTTTTCTGCTCTGTGCAAAACCGAGATTTGAACGCACGATTTTTAACTCTCACACATATTATTATGAAAGGTTTATATTAAGACTGTGACTTATATTCCGATGAGAACATCAAAAACACACTTAGTTTTTCTAAGATTTACTGAATATGTACTTACATTCCAAGAGTAAGATGTCTTCAGCACTAATATAAAGAAAACAATGGTTCATTTCTGGTATTTAGAATGAATTAATGAATGAATGATTGTTTATTTGCGGAATATGGGTTATAATAAGTTGTTACAATATAGTCCACCATACTCTACTTAAATTAAGCATGCAAATATAAAAACTAGATTTTTTGGCTGGAAGTCACACAAAATAAATGTAAATGCTTACATTAAACTATAACTAGCTCCTATTACTAAACTTAGCATTTAAAAACTCGCTTAGGAATTTTATTAAATATTTTAACACACATAAAATAAGGCGTGCGAGTTGTTTGTTTGAGGCGTGCTTTAGGTACATTCAATAGGTTTTTTTGCCTTGACATCCGATTGTTGTATGTTATAACATCAACATTTTCATTAAAGTATTCTGTTTGTATGGACAAATACGGCAATCTCATAAATATATAGAGAGGGTAGAGACAAAAGCTTGTAGCGCTTAAAGACCGGTTTACACGAGTCAAGAGGCTTTAGTGAAATTATTGCTCTTACACATTTCTTCTGTTTGACAAATGCTTTTGTCATATCAGTGGAGTTTCCCCATATGATCAAACCATAACGAAGAATAGACATGATGTACCCATGGTATGCTACAAGTGCCGCCTCTCGCGATACAGTTTCACGTAGTCTTCGTAGTGGGAAAATGAATTTATTTAATTTCTTACAAACCATCTACATGAGTTTTAAATTCGCCTAATTCATCTAAATGGATTTTGACTAAGAACTTCCATATTTATAGTACTTAGAACCTCTGCCTCGAAATGAAAAGAAAATGATTGTAGGTGGTTTCGTGTCTATTTTGTACAAGTACGAGTTGTGAATTGAAAATATTGCTTGTATAAATATTTAGGCGTTAATCACTTGCGGTGTAGATACCCAAAAAACCGTAAATATCCCCAAAAGTGAAACAGGACCTGCAGAGTCGAATGTTGTACATCCTCACTACCGATTGTCAACAGTTTCTGTCAGCTATCAGCTTTATGAATATTAGCATTATATGACTACTTACACTGACTTAATCCTCCACTTGCACCATCCCTCTAAACCGGCGTTAACCGGTTACCGCTAACCCAGTGTCAAATTTTACTGGTAACCATGGTAACTCCAGATTTAACCGGTTAACCCCGGCTTAGTAAATGGTGCAAGTGGCCCTTACATAATTATGGTTACATCACTAACAAATTATTATATTTAATAGGATTGTATTGCGAGTAACAATACAATCCGATTTCAATATTCTACTATGAGGGGTTTCTAAAAGTGATCGCCAAAATTCTACTGCTCTTACGTCATTTGACTACTAAAAGCTGCCGGCCTAGCCAAGGTTACAATCGCTATCGCTTCGACAACGAAAAGCATTATGTCTCTCTATCACTCTTCCATATTAGCGCGACAGTGACAGTTGCGTTTCGATCGCTACGGAGAGTAAGCGATTGGCATTTTGGCTACGCGGCCTGTACCTTTACCTTCTGTCACAGACGTCAATTGTTCCGGCCGAGCGTAAGGTTGCGGACAAAACAAGACGTGACGTTATGAGGCCACGTGACCTTTGCTTGTATAAATTGGGACATTTGTTTCCTGACGAGGGACGGTGATCACCGATAAGTTGCGGTGCTATTTATCGATTGGAACATTGGGGTAAAGTTGTACTGACGGAGTCGCTAGTCGCTATCGAGATATCTTTCAAAGAATTTGTGCGCTTTCTCGAAGAAGTTCTCATCTGTGTAGATTGATTTTCGAAAAAGTAGATACATACAAAGTAATAGTATTATGCTTAAACTTTCCTTAGTAAGTTTTGGCGTTACATAATAGTTTTTAAACATAACAAAATCTTAATCCGCAATTTTCATGGATAATATTAATTCCTTATTTGACAATGACCCGGTGAGTTTTCGAAGTCAGAAATTTGAATTCAACAAAAGCAGTGTGTTACTAGAGTTAAAACAAGAAAAGTCTGCAACGAATTTAATAGCATACACAGTGCAAGTGTTATTTAAGTATTTATACGTAATAATTTCATAGAAGTTTGACGTTTAAAATAACGCTTTGATTGCGTGTGAACCAAAGCCAAAGAAATACCAGCATTTATTTAATGCAAGGCAACACCCGTTCGTTGGAATTCTTTTTAATAGGCTATTAGTTGAAACAAGCAGAGATATTGTGATATAGTCTGTTTGGAAAGAGAAGAGTCGTGGAATGTATTGGACTCCATACATTCCACGACTCTTCTCTTTCCGCACATACTCTATTTATGATATCTTCTATCTAACGATCTGTGGTCTTTCAAAGTCCAATTGGCCTGTTACCTACTTACTTTGTCAACTAAATTGTGCTCCTCATTATTTATAACACTTGTGCTCCTTATTATTGCAAGATAGCCGACGCTAAGCAGGTGATAAATCTTGGTAAATAAATCACCAAGAATTTTGTATCGCATCTAATTGTTCCCCAATATCGTCGGTCCCAGCTGCGTGGGCCACACCATTGATCAACGTCAAATAACTGACGTTAGCCAAACCGATCGGGCTTTCAGTATACTCGTACAGACAAATACGGCTTTTAGGTTTTAGATTGTGGAAATAAATCATTGTGATCGCCGGAGAAGGCAAACACGTCTTGGAATGAAAATGGCAAAGCCAGATTGTAGCGGAAGATTTAGTGCGGTGTGTCGCTAAAGTTTGAAACGCGACAGCGTGCGTGTGATAATGTTGAACAATGAACATATACTCCCCACACCAGTAAATGGAACTGGAATACCTACTTTTGAAATGAAATGAAATGTATTAATATATGTGGAGAATGGGTTACATAAGGTTAAATTGCTAGTATTGTAGTCTCACCAGACTCTACCTTTTCAGGCGTACAATACATTTCAGGACGACACACACAATCATATTTTTATTAAATCTTCGTACATACATACGCATTTTAACTACTTATGATGAGTGATATTACTGATATTACATTATTACACAATGGAAAGAGATTTTTTTTTAATGTGAAAAACTGTAATATTTTTTGTTCAATCAGATCATAAAGTTACGCAGGTCTACATTGTTATTCGTCGTAACTTTATGTATAAGCAATACACTGGAATTAAGTAATTTAAAATTAAATAAATTAGTACCTATGAATACAGTATAAAAATTAAATTAACCTATAAACGACCCAATCATAAAAAATGCCCCGTCCAACAGTTCGGCCTGCCATTTTATTACCTTCGTAATGGTCAAAATGTAAGTGGAAAATTATTCCGTACAACTCGTGCTGTTGACAACTTTTGACTGCTGGAACTAAAAGCAATCGCTGCTTTCTCGATGAAGTTAACAATCGTGTACCTACTATTGTTTGAAAAAAGCGCTCGGGTACGGAATTTCCCACAGACGGGCCGCATTGACATTAAAACAAACTTGGCTCTTGGCTCACATAACAGAGCTCGTTTAGCGCGAATATAGTTCGGACTCTGATGTGCTTAAGACACGCCCATTTAACATTACAGCTGTGAGACTGAGCTTTAATTTGCGGTTCAATTAAATTACTTTGCGTTAATAGCTTTATTCACACGAAAACCTTAGATTATAAATGTTTGAGAAGTTAATTTTAATTAAAATTAATTTGTCTCTGTGATTTCATTTTATTAGAAAGAGAAGTAACACAATAACTCTGCCCCAACACTTCACTGTAGGTGATGAATGTAATCAAATTAAATTAAAACACATATAGGTAAAAATAATATATGTCGGTAGTTATGAAAATTCCAAATTTAATTAATGCTTATACACGACTGCTATTGTTTGTGTGATACTACATCATCTATACTAATCTGTGTACGTATGTACCTATATGTATATTATTAATAAATCTTACGCATGTAAAATCGTGACCATCATAAGCGCTGGTGGCCTGGCGGTGAGAGCGTGTGACTTCAATCCGGAGGTCGCGGGTTCAAACCCCGGCTAATACCAATGAGTTTTTCGGAACTTATGTACGAAAAGTTGCATATTTCAAACAAAATATAAATAATAAAATATAAGAACCTAAAACTTTATGGAAAAACTTAAAATCAGCAGTCTTGCCTAAAAAGGATAAAGAATTACCTACTTTTTTCAATAACCCCGATATCTTAAATATACATTTTCTAGAGCTGCCGGGAACTACAGGTGTCACTATATCACAGCTAACTTATTTTGAGTTCCATAAGCACAGTGACTCTGTTTTCCACTTAGACACTGTAGCCGCCGTGCAGGTCAGGATCTCGACGACTCAAATAAAAAGCTTCGATTTGAAGTAAACTATTATAATTTCAATAGGTACTGGTTTTACAAGGGTTCCTTGACTAAACGGTTAAATGTAAAAGTGGTGTGGTAATCGTATGGAGGCTGATGAAAGAGTGATTTGCATAATTTGAATGTCCAAAAATAGTGGTTAAGATTTGGGTGCCTCTAATTGGCCGCGATACATAATATGTGGAGCGCTCCTATTGGTGCTTTAGAAAAAGCTTCCAAATACTAGCCGAGCCCGACGGCTGCGTTTAGTTACTGTATTATACAAATAAAGGTTGCGTTCGCAACAGACACTATTAATTCTAGCCAGATTATCAAAATAATTAAATGTCTAAAATCTAACGCCGAGGGTTTTGATGGGATAAATTTGAATATGCTTATCTTAACTTTCCCATACACAATTGACATCATTACAAGCCTAATTAATACCTCTATTGTTACATCCACCTTTCCAGATATCTGGAAGTTAGCATTAGTAAACCCCTTGCCTAAAGTATCAAACCCAACCATGCCTAAAGACCTTAGGCCCATAAGCATACTACCCTGCCTATCTAAAATATTGGAAAAAGTTGTCTGCTCACAGTTAACCACCTACCTAGATAAAAACAATATTTTGCCAGATGTCCAATCAGGTTTCCGCAAAGGACGTAGTACAATGACTGCTCTATTGGATGTCACTGATAACATTTTGGATGCTCAAGACAAGGGAATGTGCACACTTTTAGTACTCCTCGACTTTTCGAGGGCATTCGATTGTTTGAATAACCTGCTATTATCGAAGTTGAGCTACTATGGTTTTGACCATAAAACTGTAATGTGGTTTGCAAGCTATCTGTCTAACCGATCGCAAATTGTAAAAGTGCATCTCAGTGATGGTTCTTCACTTTTTTCTGAGAAAGCCGAGCTAACTAGAGGAGTTCCGCAAGGATCCGTGATTGGCCCGCTCCTGTTTATATTATATTCTGCAGATATTACATCTCACATCACGCATTGCAAATACCACATCCACGCAGACGACATACAAGTATATACATCATGTAAGCCCGCCGATATCAACAGTACCATAGGGAAACTAAATGAAGATCTCACCAGAATTGCTGGATGGGCTACACAAAACTGCCTACTACTTAACCCTAGCAAAACAAAATACCTTGTGTTTGGCAGCAAGCAGCAACTGGCCGGTGCCAGCATTTCAGTGGATGTTCTGCTAATGAACAAACCAGTTGAGAGGGTGTATGAGGCGCGTAACTTAGGTCTCATAATGGACTGCGGACTACGATATGAGAAACATACCGCTGAGGCCATTAGGAGTTGCTTTTATAAACTTAAGGTACTATATAAAATTCGGCCATATTTAAGTGAAAACCTGCGCATTCAATTAATTGAATCACTCGTCCTATCAAAGCTGAACTACGTGGATGTTGTGTTTGGGCCAAGACTTCTTACAAAAACTAAACGACTCATACAGCGTGTTCAAAATGCCTGTGCTCGCTTCTGTTTCGATATTCCGTTGAGAGCTCACGTGACCCCATATCTGAATAGCCATAGCATCCTCAAAATGCAACACCGCCGTAAACTACACTTGGCTTGTTTGCTCTTTGGCGTACTGAACTATAAAACTCCTTCATATCTCTTCAACAAGCTATCTTGCATCAAGCTCCGCGAACGCCGTGATTGTGGGATTCATCTGTTGACGCCGCGTCATGCCTCAGCCGCTTTCCGAGGAAGCTTTAAATATTCTGCGTCCCGCTGTTGGAACAACATTCCGCCCCCAGTGAGAAACCTGCAAAGTATATATAGTTTTAAAACAAAGCTCAAACAGTATATGCTCAATCACCAGCTTAACCAGGAAACCTGCAGATTAGAAACCAGCTGCCTGTAGTCAAGACTCTTGCTATTGTTGTATTATATTGTAAATTTTGTTACTTACCACAATGTTCTTGTTCCTTCCGCATAGGAGTCGACACCATTCCCGACACGCCATCCTTTTTAACCGACTTCAATTTCATGGAAGGAGGAGGTTCTGTATTCGGTTGTGGCTATTTTTTTTTTTCTATGTACGTTCACCGATTACTCCGACATCCGTAGTCCGATTTGAGTAATTGTTTTTTTGTTTGAAAGGAGCTACCTCCGAGTTGGTCCCATTTTAATTTGGTTCTGTTCTGATGATGGGATCCATGAGGAATTGAGGGAACTCCTCAATGTTTAAAGGCACATGCATGGTGTTTTGGGCGTTTTCTTAAGCAACTCGAGCATTTTCTCCCGAAAACCACCAATTTGATGAAGTAGACCTGATGATGATGATTATTTTGATGATAATGATGATGATTTCTTTAAATTTAAGTATGTTCAGCGATTACTCCGGCACCTGTGATCCGATTTGAGTAATTCTTTTTTTGTTTGGAAGAAGTTACCTCCAAGGTGTTTCCGTATTATTTTTGGTTCTGGTCTGATGATGGAATCCATGAGGAATTGAGGGAACTCCTCAATTTTTAAAGGCACGTGTTAAGTGATTTCGGGGTTTTCTAAAGTAACTCGAGCAATTGCTTCCGAAAACCACCAATTTGATGTACTGCAACTGTAGCCTTACCACGAGTTTGACATTGACACATTCGCTAACGTCTTATGCATCTAAATGTAACTTTTTATGCATCTCGCTCACACTAAGGTTAGTACGAGCGAGATGCATAGGAAGTAAGTTACAAACATGCTAGCGAATATATCAATGTCAAACTCGTGGTAAGCTGGTAAGGCTACTGATCGGGGATTAGGGTTAGGAGTTAAGGGGTCAGGGATTAAGGGGTCGGGGAATGGCGGTTGAAAGGTTGCTGGTTCAGGATCGAGGGGTTCCTGGATCAGGGGTTGATGTGCTGTGAGGTTGAGTGATCGGGGGGCTGAGGGATTGGGTCAGTGGCGGGGCGGGCGGATGGATTTAGTTGACAGGAATTATAATTTCCTAGACGGTCTCTTAGTGTTAAACATGATCTTGTTTTTCATTCATGCGTCGTTAACAATGCGTTAAAACTAAAAATGGAAAAATTAAAACTTTTTACAAAAAAAAGCAAACCGACTTCAAAAAGGATGAAATAAAATATTATCCTTTTTGAAGTCTATGCGTTACCAACTGATATGTTTGAAGTCGGTGCCAAGCCAAGTAGTAACAATACCAGTCAAAAATAATCAGCTTTATGGCTATAAATCCCATTAGAACTGTACTAATAACTATTACAAATGTGTAAGTAATTCTGTCTGCCTCTTTGTCGCCTTTTCATGGCTAAACAACTGAACCGCTTTAGGTGAAATTTGGCAAGAAGGTAAATTTCTTGAATTGTTTTATATTTTGAATTGTAGTCCTCTGGATAAGGGACGGGAAATTACTCAGTCCCAATCTCACATCACACTTGCGTGCTATAGACTGTTGGAGCATTAGTAAGAAATGCTCTTTAAAAAATACGACGGAAAAAAAATGCATTGGATTTCCACTAATGTGCCGACAAACAAGGTACAAACTGCGCCAAGAAGGTTTGATCGTGTGTTCTTAGATACAATCTACGTCAAAGATATGTTTACACTTTTGCACCTTACTCCTTTGTAATAAGGCGAAAAGTGTAAACATATTTTTAACGTCGACTGTACCTACAGAAAGTACGTTCATTGTCGTCGTGTAAGGCAATCCAACGTAGGTACATCCTTATCGAATCGCACCAAAATCATGGTATGCTTCAAAATTTGGCTTGGCACCGACTTCAAACATATCAGTTGGTAACGCATAGACTTCAAAAAGGATAATATTTTATTTCATCCTTTTTGAAGTCGGTTTGCTTTTTTTTGTAAAAAGTTTTTATTATCTGTGTCATTTCATTATGTTTCTATTTGTTTAACTTTGGTGTTGTTTTTGTTTATGTATTTTAGCCAACTTTGTAACATTGTTTTCATGACTAAAAAGTTAAAACTGATTGAGATTTTACATAATATTATATTAGATTCACTCACTTTATTGTTTGTCAAATCTGTCATCGAATTTAATTTCGTGTAGCTACCGCTGGCGCTAGTTATGCGCGCCTAATGCCGCGCCACGATGTGACCCGACCGGATGGTACAAGTTCGATCGGTTAATCCGTGTACTTAATTCATCTCTTTTTTGTATTAGCTGTGTAAAATGTGTGTAATCAATTTTTCGGTTTATTGTATGTTTCTTTACTTATTTTTTTGTCTGTTACCTTCCGTGATTATTTCTCACTTGATGGTCTAATCGGAAGATCAGCGCTGGAAGTCGCCAGCAACATGCTGAGATGGGACCATTTCGTGACACTTTATTTTTCACTATGTTTTTTCAATGTATGTCTGTTGTCTGTGTGTTTACGAATAAAAAACTATTCTATTCTATTCTAAATATCAGTTGATATTTGCCAGTCGCTTTTCGGTGAAGGAAAACATCGTGAGGAAACCGGATTAATCGCGATAAGGCCTAGTTTACCCTCTGGGAAAGGTCAGATGGCAGTCGCTTTCGTAAAAACTAGTGCCTACGTCAACTCTTGGGATTAGTTGCTAAGCGAACCCCAGGCTCCCATGAGCCGTGGCAAAATGCCGGGCAACGCGAGGAAGATGATGATGATGTAAAATAGTGACCATCCCTGGGGCTTGCTAAATTAGGACGAGGAAATGAAAATCAAACTAATTTGAACATTATCATTTATTTTAATTACATCTTTGGTAAGTACAATGGCTTAGGGTTGGCATGGACCCAACAAATTGGTTCTTTGGTACCTAAATTTTTTGGTGTTCGCTTACAATTTTGTCATATTATAATCATATTTCTAAATTTGAGTATTTCTGCAAAAAATGCAGTGTAAGGTTTAAAAATACTTTTACAAGAATTATTCATTAAATATTGTGTCAGATTAGGTTTGTACTTCAAGCATTTGTCACTGATTATTAATTCATTTCATTTCAGTTTAGGATTCAGCATATTTTGATGTAGGTATGTCGGAGCATTTTAGGTGAAATACCGAGTTTTCAACTCAGTAGATGATAGTAATTCTCTTTACAGTCTAAAATAGGAAATCTTACTTATACATCTGCCCAGATGGCCTTAAAAAAGTTAACGGTATCCAGAATTAGGAGTGACACATTGTGGTGTGATAAAATATTGTGTAATAGACAATATTTTTTTAGTTTGTTTGTATACCTATTAGTTCGTTTTTACTCAGATACAGTTTTTTGACATTATTTCATGTTATTTGGACTCCATAGGTAATGAAGTAAAGAATATCGCAAAATTTTAAAATGCTTGATTTAATTTATATATAATAATCAGGATTTTAGATATATAGGTACAACGAGGAATGCCGAATCACTAGCTGGAAGAATGAATAAGTATTAAAGAGCATAAGATTACAAACAAAATATATATTTTTGAATTTGAGTATTAAATATTTGTTTAAACTATTGAAAATGTGTACTGCCTATTATTACGTCTATGTGTTTTGGGAAATTGTAACATGAATGTTCGGTCTGACATGCCGTTTTAGCTAAATGCAAATAAACAAAAACACACAACTTAATCGACTTTCCGATATTACCTACAATATTTTGTCAACTCTCATATTAAAGTGACTCGAAGACCTTAAATTTAATAGGTAGGTACGTCAACTTATTCATAGATGATCGGCACCAGTTTTTTTTAATCAATTTTTGAATTTAATTTTGACTATCGTTATTTTTTATTAACTTTAATTCCTATTTTTTGCCGATGCCTTAGGGCCCGAAAACAAACATTCCACAACATCAGTAACTTTAAGTACTTGTACAATTTGCGTTAAGCCCCGCGGCTCACGAATGTCAAAACACTTCATGATAATGTTAACGTAAATTAGGCCCAAGCGAAGTTACAACAAATGGCCTTCAGAGATATGGCAGTACATATTTGCGCTTCAAAAATGTCCACTCGAGTGACAGTACCTGTTTGCAAACAAAGTCAGTAATTTTATCAAAATCAACACCGTTTTTATTTGTGTATAAATAAATAAACAAATGTTTAAGAAAAGACTGAAATGATAGGTAAAAACGTTGGGATTTTAAAACTGTTAACAATATGATTTAATTGGTCGGTAGGTAAATATATTTTTACAATATCGATTAGGCATGTTAATAATTATTAAATTTAACCATTAAATGACGCTCGTTATGGCTTGGTGTAATTTTACAAAATATTACCAAATAAAATATTTCAAACTGACAAACTAATTAAAAAAAATACCACGAGTAAAATATGGTTTTTGGGAAACGTCTTAGGAGGTAAATACAAGTTTACAACTTTATAAGTATCGTATAAATGTCACTTTAACCACTTCTTAACACTTTTATAATAACATACTCGCTTGAAATGTTACTTACAATCTCAGTTACCTGAGGAAGTTTCCTAGTCGTATTTAAGTTTTAAAGTTAATTCCTATATACTATATTTGGAATGGTTTGAGTTCACTTTGATTCATAATATAAATGCAAAACACCATAATTTCTATAACGCCCACTATCCTCACTCAACATAATTATAATACAGCAAAAACGGGCGTCCAGATAAAGGCCTGTGCACACCAGATGCGTGTTCTTAGACGTACATCGTACACGTGCACATGTGCGTTGTAACTTGTAATATACAGAGCCTTATGAAAGACGACAAACCGCTTGCGTGACGTGTGCATGCATTGCTCCATTTTAGCGCATGCGCTACGTACGCGCAGTCGATGTGATCTGGCTTTAAATAGATAAATTGACTTTATTTCTATTGCCTGGCACGTTAGGTGGTGTGTCTAACATCCGTTGGCGCAGTGGATTCCCGGTGGAAAGAAGCCCGATTTTGCAATATTTTAAACATTCGATTTTTAATCTCCTAACCGCTATTATGTGACTACAAGTGGGTACAATCAAATCAATAAATGAGTGCGTATGTTTTAGTTTTTAACTCCATAATTGACTAACAATGAGTACCTACTACGGGTTTATTATTTAATAATATTTGTTTATTTTTATGTAAAATTTTTCACACTTGTTGCTTTAGTTATAAAATGGAAGAAAACCACAGTTTGCCCAGATTTGCATTCAAACAAATCTAGTGGCTCATCAGGATGACCATGTATGCTGATAAATAAAAATAATACGACTAAGAGAAAAATATTAACAGCAAATTATTTGTCATTAATTATACTACGAATATTTTGACATATCAGAATCTTATGAAAGTCATTTAGGGGAAAATATGGTTTTAATCCATGAGTACCTAATGCATTTAATAGTACGGTACCGGTTACGTTCATATTATAAATTTAATATCAAATTGCGTCACATATAGCGATCCAAAGACTAAAAACCTACATCAACAAATTTAGGCCAATATCAATGAACTCTACAAAATCTACCTTTATTTCGTTAAACAGCACCGTCTTCGATTCAATAATCATCGTTTCGAATTACAATGTCTTTGACATCCCGAATAAATACAATAATATCACACATTGATATTGTACACTCTGTACGTAACTATTATCGTTAGTCCTACATTTGTTTTAATTTGTTTAAAAAAAATTATACCTGTAATATTACAACAACTGCTAATGGTCACTATTTTAAATTCAAACGGCAAAATTTTAATTTAAAAAGAAATGCTTTTTCATCACACTTGCTAGGCGAAGTCCTAGGCTGTAATGTACGCACGAAATTAGGCAGAAGTTGTATTTATTTCCCTTTTTTCTTCACAAATGTGATGAAAAACATTGTGTGTGCCACGGGCGGTACAGGAATTACGAACTCCTGTTAATTAAGCCATTACCTTCGGCTTCGGGTTTCAATTAACACTCATTCGTAAATTCTTTTTTACCGCCCTTAATATACAATATACTATTCAGCAAATAACTTGTGACTGCATCGATTAGAACTGTAATCGTTGTTAGGATACAAAAATAAAATAAAAATCTCTTAAATTCAATGCCATCTAAACTTCTTATTACAAATTCGATAAAGCGGGAAAACTTTATTACGTAGAAGTTGGCTAAACTGTGGCTAAACCAAAGTTAACTTTCACACTGAAAAATGCATTATTTTCGAAAACGTACCTAATAAAGTGTTCGCACCTTATAATTTTGTATAAAGTGTTTACTGTAGGTACAGTCGCCATCAGATATATCGGAACGGCCAAGGTGTTCACAATATCAGAACACGCGCTCTAACGCCCTGACAATAGAGGCGTGTTCCGATATTTGTGAGCACCTTGGCCGCTCCGATATATCTGATGGCGACTGTACACCATTTCATTTTATAAAAAGTTATAGACTGCTTAGCCTTTCAATGCCTTCTCCAAAATTACAATATCTTATTGCTTTTTAACATTATTGTATCCTTGCTCCTTTATTGCTAATAAAGCGTCTATAATATAAGTACATACGTTGAATATTTAAACGCTAACTTTTAACACAATCAAAATCCGGTACAAGTCAAATACGAAACAATTGCGACTTATACGCAGCTTGCTTGCCTATATCTATGTCATGTAATAAATTAAATGTTACAAAGAGATTGCACGTTGACTTACAGTATATCTAGGTAGGTACTTTACACTTATGTATACTTTGAATATCAATCATTATGTCACCAATAACTTACTTACCAATGAAAGTCTCATTTCTACGTGTCAACATCATCCCACCTCCACTAGCACAATCACGGACGGCTCGCGATTAAAACGATTTTTATAAAATAATCCACTTCACACTCACTTATACCTTATAGGTACTCGCTAATTACTTATATAGTCTCCCAAGGGTATTTAGAGTGAAGTTCTTTGCGAAATACTATTGTTCATCGGTTGGAGGGAGATACAGTGAGATCCCCCGTCGACGACTAGTCACGGCGGCTGCTTCTCGGCTACGCCATCTCCAGGTGACCGTCACGCCTTTCGGCGGCACATCAAAAGGTTCTTATAGGCTTGCCGATACTCACTGGACATCACTACATAAATAATAGGGTTGATGCACGTCGTCAAATAGATAAGAATATACCCAGCAATATTTGCCAGCGGATACGAAGTGAACTCGCGAAATATCTTCGTCAGCGTTATCGGAAGATAACATACCCAGAACGAGAGCATTATTGCCATAATCATTTTTAATAGTTTCCTGTCTTTTGGAGTAAGACGCGGTGCACGGACGGGTCCTGGTGCCCGCTTTAAAGCTGCGGCCGCTTGGCGCAGTCTTTTAGTCGTATCGCTACCGCTTGGCGTCCGCTTTCCATCTAGTGCACATTCTTCGTCGTGCCCGTCTAAGGTATCTACGCCTGAGGACGAGGATCGCTCAGGGCCTGGGGTCGGTGGACAGTGTAAGACTGGTGGAGCAAGAAAATTTCTTCGCGGAGGCGGCGCGTGGCTAGTTCCATTTTCAGGGCCCGGCGACCTTTCTACCGCAGTGGACGCCGAGCCCATAGCCGAGTCTTCCCGTCCGGGTCGAGTCCGGCTCCGCGCCGGTGCTCTTGATTTTCTTGCTGCTTCTCTAACTATACAGAATATCCTCGCATAACAAATAACTATAGCGAGACAGGGAAGCATGAACGCACCTACAAAGAGGAACTCTTTTGGAGATCTTTTGTTGTCATCCGGAAGTATGGAACAGGAGCCAATGCTGAGATCGAGGCCGAAACGTCCCCATTTCTCGAACCACGTCGCTATGAGCGCTCCAAACGCGAACGCCCAGGTACTTGCCACCATTACTGCCAAATACTGTCTTCTATACAGCCTGGAGACAAAAGAAATGGTATGAATATCGTACTAATATCTCCCTATACAGGGTGATTCAGGAGACGTGAGCAGGACTAATACTGCGCATTTCGTAGATTATAAGCAACCTTTCGTATCAGTATTAGTGAGGTTAACGTTAATTTTCTAGTCGTGTTGAAAAAAAAGTTATTAATTTATTTACGACATGCGTGGTCACCCTAAAATTAGAATACTAAACTACCGATATTATGTGTCAAATTGAATGTCACCACCGTCATCGCGGTCTGGTTACTTTTGAAAACTCGTATCTCACTCAAGTTTGACAGTTTATTTTCTTCGTAATCAAAAATTAAAGAGGTTTTATGCTTATTAATTAGGTCTTGTAGGGTGACCATGATTGTAGAGGATTAAATTTGCCCTCACCAAAAAGTTTACAAATAGGAAAAAATCTGGCTGTTTCACCTAAATACGACGGTGATCGATCAATTATCAGTTACTGAGTGTGCAGGATTAGTCCTGCTCACGTCTCATGAATCACCCTGTATTAGAATTCGATTTTTTTTAACAGAAATACAGACATTTCGCATGGATATTCCAGGTAAACCTCCGAGTAGGTACTGCAAGAGATTTGTTTTCCTCGCATCTATTTACATAACTTTACGATGCGCCGTTTCCATAATCATATTTGTACAGGAAATATTCCCATTCAGCGCATTGCATAAACTTTTAAAGCGCTCTTATAGTAAGTATTACGAACAATATGCTTCAAGAAGAAAATAATCGACTTACTTAGGATAGAGCCGTGGATGCGATATCATGACATATCTGTTGATGGTGATAGCCAACACGGTGAACAGCGACACCGCGACCAGCGCATATCTAGCCAGCGGGAACATGCGGCAGAGCGTCCTGCCGTGCGCCCAGGAGCGCTGCCAAAACGTCGAGGCCGCTAGAGGTAAGTTGAAGCAGCAGAAGAGGAGGTCGGAGCAGGACAGGTTCATTATGAACACCGCGGTTGCGTTACGGACCTGAAAGAAGGACGCAAAGTTAATGATTGTCGGTATTTAGCGAAGAGTCGGACCAAGATAACTGCATGACTTTTGCAATGACACATTGTGGCAATCTCACTCTCTCCCAATTTTTCTATTCAAATCGGTGCATAGTTAGCTTAAACGGACTCTAGATAATATTAAAGATGGCATGTTTGTATACTAGCTTGATAAGATAGTACCGCCGATGCTAGTGCCGCGACAGCAGGGGACGCTGTTTTGATTCCAGCCTGAGGCACTGGAGGCCTTAGTATAAGATTTTATATCAGTTACTAAAATTATTGTTACAAAATAAATAAATAATATGATTTTGCCATATTATATCAGCTTCACATAATCTCTAGTGCTTATTTAACTACCTAGAACCTTGAATTTGCAAGCGGTGTCATACAAGTTGTTTGACAGATCGGTGCAAATGATATTACTTAAACTAAAATCCTCAAACCTAGATATCCTACTTCACGTTACATTAAAGTTAAATCAACCTTAAATGCCTATTTATAGCAAATATGGCTACAATTTTATAAGGTAAAGTAAGCGAAGTTAACAAGGAAGGAAAACAATACGAACCATTGTTTTTCTGTCTTTTTACACAATTCAAGGAAGCGTCACTCCGTCCGACCAAATGAGAACACTTCAAATATTAAATCAGTATGAAAGATAACATCAGTTATTTAGTATGTTTTGACGCATTAGAATAAAAATATTATGAAGGAAAGCGTCAAATGTACACAATGTACAAACAAGCGTCACAGTTGTATAAACTGTGTGTATGTGTGTCACTTTCAGTTTTAAAATATTTAATTATTTTATGTTGCTGTTTATTTCTGTGTTGCTTGCTTTTATTAACGTGTTCAATAAATAATATTGAATTTTGTCTGATTTAAATATAATTAATTATCCAATTAGAAGTCATGCACTGGAAGAATATGTTCATGTTGAAAGAATAAAATATAAATTTATTCGAGGTCTAAGTGAAAGAACGCACAAAGATTATATTGCCTGACTTTCTTACATTGTGAAATATGTCTTGAATATTATAGGTAGTTAAACTACGGTTTCACGAAAATAAACTTCCTACACCTATGTACTATGAAATAATTAATGGGTGACTCATGTCACTCACGCTACACAAGCTCGGGGGCTTACCCAGATGTAAATTTGATCTGGATTTGTCAGCCGTCGAAAGTGTTATTTTTTTATAAAGTATTTCTATGTTTTTATAAAATAACTAGGGTAATGAAGTTGCAAAACCTTATGTTAAATCCCCATAAATCACTCACTACACCTTATAAAACAAAGTCCTCCGCCGCGTCTGTCTGTTTGTGTGTTTATATGTTCGTAATAAACTCAAAACTTCAACTATCAATAGAGTGATTCTTGACGAAGGTTTAGGTGCATAATTTGTTAACCCGTGCGAAGCCGGGGTGGGTCGCTAGTGGTAATAAAAGAGTGTCCGAACCTTCGTTGCTTTCTTTGTAGTTGAATTTATGCACACATTTATATCCTACTTACTAATTCAGGTTATAATCTATACTTTTGCTGCTGCAGTAATGTTGGTGCAGTCTCAATCTTTAAGATTATTATTGTAAAGTATATAAAAAGAGCAAGATGTATAAAATTGGCCTTGTTTCGCGATAAAATCTCGAATCGTTTTTGTTATTCTTGCTGCCAGCTTCAATGCCACCAAGAATAATGACCACGTATTATCTACGATATGATATAATAAACAGACACTAAATTATGTATTTAATAGGTATGTTGTTTTTGTCTTAACTGCGACGAGGCGCTGACACTGATGACCAAATCTAGCGATTATTTATTTAAGTGCCTAGCAAAAATTGAGTTAAGTTAAGATATTTAACATTTTTAGCTGCTACTTGTAAAATATTATTATTACCGTAGCGACCGAGACATACTTAAAGCGCCACGGATAAAAAGGTACCTCTAGCACTGAATAATAGCAAAATTAGATCTAAGTAGAGTCTGTGCGGAAAGAAATATTTATCTAATCTATTTCCGAACGGCCTCTATATTTTTAATATTACTTAGTAGTAATTGGGAGGTAGGTACAGTTAGGTGTTTATAGTTGTTCAGGTAATAATAACCCGTTGCTAAACATTAGGAATATTTAAGACGTTATTACAGCGTAATCACAATTTTATGATCATATTCGTATTCGATGTTATTGATGAATCGATAACCTTTTAACTAGTGTCAGTTCCGCTCGTATGTTGATGTCATGTTCTTGTGGACTATCATTTAAATAAATATCTACAGAGATAGCATCTGACATTCATTAAAACATTTTGATCAGGACGTAAAATTAAACCCTTTCAGCATTTACTACAACTCGTAATCATTATCTTAATTCGAAATCCCTAACTTTTAGCGAAATACAACTTCGTCCATGCCAATTAATTATTCAACTAAAAAGTTAGAGTTAGACCAAGAAAAAAGTCAGCAGTGATTTTGACAGCCCACGCGGTGCAAGTGTTGTTTTAAACGTCAAACTTCTATGAAATTCTGACATATAAATAACACTTTAAGAGGAGGTCAAAATTGGGTGGGCTATCAAAATTGCTGCAGACTTTTCTTGGTCTAACTCTACAACTTATGCTTAAAAGTTTCCGCTTACCTTTTTACACCGCGCTAAGGCGATTATAGTGATGAGGTTCCCCGGGATCCCCACCAGCATGAAGAGAACGCAGCAGACCGACGCGAACCTCAACAAGGCCTCCGGGTAATCCTTGAACAGTTCCATCTTAGCCAGAGCCTCGTCCGAGTAGTCATCCAGCTTGAACTGAGTCAAATTGTCGTCGTTGTCGTACGCACTCGGTGACAAATCACCCATTTTAACTTCCAATAAGCACACATCAATCACATGTCATTTCCACACCGTATTGACGCCACAAATGATTCAAACGAACGGTGTCGACCATTTCTATTTCCTCATAATTTGTTTAATGAGCTTGCTTAGGTAGCGCGGGGATCGCCCGCGGGTGATAACTGTCCGAGAACTGAGGCCGGGGCTGCAGTGTGCTGTGATAAGGCATTTTGTCGGCGATCCGGGTCGCAGCTGGTCAGGAAGCGCTCCTATCAGTGCGCTCGCATTGTTCTCGCTGATGCGATCTGTTGACAATTAAAACACAATCAGTTCCAACGTATTACTAAAACAATATGAATCACGTCAGATCAAAATAGCTAAACGTAAACACGTAATTGGTAGTTATTTGTAAACAATGCATTACCTAACTACGCGAGTGACTTGTTTGTATTTTTTAATGAGCTTAGCTGGCATAATCGGTGACTAGAAATATTTAGTAAACAAACCACTGTAAAATTATATTTACCGAGCGTAATTTC
The DNA here is from genome assembly GCF_910591565.1 of Cydia splendana. Classification (NCBI taxonomy): domain Eukaryota; kingdom Metazoa; phylum Arthropoda; class Insecta; order Lepidoptera; family Tortricidae; genus Cydia; species Cydia splendana. The sequence goes on along the minus strand of NC_085973.1, from coordinate 5,623,424 downwards.
TATTACGTACAGTCAGCATTAATAGTGGCAGATGAAACAACGCGCCAAAAGTATCTCCCATCCTGGATAATTTTACACAGGCCAAATGGGTCAAATCGAACGTGCACTCACATCAAACCGTAGAATGATATTTTCATTCACTTCACTCAGACTAAACTGTGCAAGTATAAGTGCGAGCGAGACCTCCGCGCGAATGACAGATGCCTAACTAATATAATTCTAATATCGATTTGATGTCAGTTGCCGTTCGAATTGCCCTGACAGTCTTATTATTGTACAGTCGACGTCAAAGATATGTTTACACTTTTGCACCTTACTCCCTTGTAATAAGGCGAAAAATGTAAACATATCTTTGACGTCGACTGTACATTTATATTATCTCTTTTCTTTAGCTATTAGAGAATTTCTCGCAGTCGGTCCGACCGATACCTACATATTTGACGCGCAGTCTGATCCGCTACTTTCATTTCATTCATTCATAATGCTGACTGTACGGTCCCGTTTCTATCAATGTTCGAATGAATATTATCGTCAAAGGGGATGTGTCACGTGGACCTCCGTAAATGTTAGATTGGAAGGAAAAGATGGGTCGATCTGTGGCAGATAATCGCCGGGCATTATTGATTGACCGGCCATTTCATGCCTGTCTGAGCGGACGCTTCTCATTTGTGGTTCACCAAGTCGGGTTACCCTTTTATTTTGCTGAATGTAGTCAAACTATTACTCAATGCCGCCCTGTAGTTTATGCTTGATGGATAAAACCGTTATTTTGTTACGGGAACTTAGTGTTAGTAAAACACAGATACGTATATATAGATGTTTATTTGTATACGAGTGTTGTAAGTGTACGTCGAATAATTAAATCTTTATTTCTATGTAATTTTCTTAGTCTACATGACAAATAATCATGGAGGTAAAGCTTAAGTAACGCACTTTATTACTTATTGGACGTAAGTTAAGTTACACTAATGTTACACACAAGAAGTGAAGAAGTATATACCTATGTTACCATGGGACTGCTTGGGCCGGACACTGCCGTATGCCAAACGCAAGGCCAAGAAAACTACCGAATGGACACCAAACAGTGCGGTGACGACGTCACGGCAGACCTCGAAGGATATGGCGGCACGACCTTGATGTCTTTTGGAAAGATTGGCCTAATATTGTCATAGACATAGATGCGTGGCATAAACAGATGGAGGCCTTTGCCCATCAGTGGATCAAAACACTGCTAACAAATAAATAAAATATACAATGTTAAATATAAATTGTGACGGAGTAGGTTAGATAACCGTTTTTATTGCACAATAACAAAGTAAATAAATATTCACGGATACTATATCATCGTACACGCGCTGTGGTTCATCGTCAGCTAAATTTGAAACTCACTGTAACGTGTGCTCGTGCAAATTATGTTACATAGTTAAAAAGCGACCGAAACGCCCAAAAGTTAATAGGATCCACGCTCTAGTTTGCCGCAGCCCAAAGCCACAGGAGTAACGTAATTAAATTCACGGTAACTATTAAATTACGGCAACCGAAGGATTAATCCCAATTTTATGATGTCCCGCATGTTTCTGCCACTATTCACTGATCTCCAAAAATGCGGCTTTTGTCATGCGACCACAAACTAATTTCGATATAAAAAATTGCAGAGTTTTGGATTAATACCATGTTCATGTATATTCGTAAATATGTACCTACATTTTTGTAACGTGTACTAGTGTTGCGTTTTCTAATGTTTAAAACAAAACAAATTGTAGGTACAGGAAATATAATTATGATTAGTGTGAATGTTCGCTACAATTATACAAAACTTTTGTGTATAAATTGTACATGCCTTTCTAATACGTGCGAGACGAAGTGCGAGGCCTTTGAACAAACTTTAATCATTTTGTTTGTGTACCTTATGGAAAAACAACTTCCTCGTTATTTTTTAAATAATAGAGTACGAAATACTGAATAATGTCATATCGTATTGTTAGTTTTTTGTACCTTACTGTTTTGTTTATGCTATCTATTGGTATCGTCAAAACACTTGAACCACCTTCGTAAATGAAAACAGGAATGCAGTGTCGTGTCAATATTATACCTGCTATCCATACAATTATTATGATAAGATCGACAAGTATATCCGTTATTATTATTTTTTCAGCGGCGACACAATACGACTGTCGTGATATATATGAGTCATGGCATGTAATGTGTTTGCTTTGATAGTCAGCCGACATTTAAGTATGTGCATTGTGATTGTGAGAAGCCGCGTTCGACGTTAATAACATTACAACGCAGTGCATCTTACTTGCTCGCGTGAGGCGTAGATAAGTACTGTGAGAAAGAGTATTTTTGGAAACATAACGGAGCTATCTAGGTTTGTTTTTCGCGTCAAAAAGAGTAATTTTTTTAGAGACAAACCCTTTTTCTAGGAAGTAAACAAATGCGTATTGAAACCTTCTGTGAAACAAATTTCCACGTAACGGGGGCGGGCAGACTTCTATTACACCATAAACCCCAGCCTAAAAGAGTGTGCTAACAACAGCACTCGTTAACTGACTATTATAGACCTTATATCATTACAATAAGGTTTGCGTAATGCCAGTCAACGAGGGTACATTCAAGCTGCCCCGAACCCATTCATCCTGACGTCAGAATAGGCCCGGTTTTTGTTACGAGTTTGGATAATTTTTAATAGGTTACCTACCTTATATTTAAAGTCTCTGTATTTGCGACGAAAAAATCTTTAAGTGAATAAAGTATTTTTTTTATTACTTTTATTTATTTTCTGTTCATAATGCCAATGCAACATCTCTAGCGGCTTTCATCAAGGAAAGCTTGTCAAAAGTGTCATTGTTTGAGTTATTCTCAACAAGTCACTTAGAGTTAGACCAAGAAAAGTCTGCAGCGATATTGATAGCCCCCGCAGTGCAAGTGTTATTTTACTTTAAGCTTCTATGAAATTATGACGTATAAATAACACTTGCACTGCGTGGCTATCAAAATCGCTGCAGCTTTTCTTGGTCTAACTCTAATTCTACGATTGTGTGTGAATACTCAAGCCATAAAGTGTCAGTAAATTCTTCATACCTGTATATTGACGGTTTTTAATCAATACACCCGGAACAAAGAGACCGGTAAACACCGAAGTGATTCAAAGTGTTCCAAAATACGGAAATCAACGTTATTATCCGTTCTAAAAAAAAGGTACCGTAAAATCAGGTAACTTTAGTCCACCTCTTTCAACTATGGTCCCAATTCGAGTTCCAGTAAAATAAATATGTATAAATATATTTCAAATTATACTGAGTACCTATCTATAAGTATATCTAAGCTGCAAAATAAATGAAAAGAGTACTACTCAAAAAGGCTCGTTAATAATCAACGTCAAAAACTGGACCATAGTTAGGACTATAATAGTTACCTGAGTGTACGGTAGGTATTATTCAATTTAACTTGACACGATGTAACCCTTAGCAACCTTAGCAACGAGCCCTGTCCCACAAGGTCACCGACATTGATCGATGCGGTGACCGGGCCCACTCATCTCATCCAAATCACCGCCTACGCAACCTTTTAACCCGAATTCGGCGTCAATCTTTCTTCCGCAGGTAAAAAGTTTCTGAAAAGATTTCTGAGTGCGGTTTAATTAAGAGGATCCTACGTAAGATGCATTGGGGTTTCAACATGTTTTTGCGTGAATGGAGATGTTTGCAGGTGGTCGTGCTTAGTTTTCAAAGTTTTGAAGAGACGAACAGATTATTTGCAAAGAAATAATAAGCTATACAAGAAGGGAACAAGTCTACATATAAATACTAAGCTACATCTAAAGTGTCATTCTATGGTACTTGCTAACTATGTAAACAAACCGCCAAATTGAAATTGTCTCTGAATGATGAATTTACTAGTGATTTTTTTTTACATAAGTTAGCAAGTTCCATAGAATATGTAGGTACCTACAAGTATTTGTATTTTATTTGGTTAATTTTATTACTTGTAAATATTTGACATGCAAAAGTGCCCCTGTGGCCTATTTGCTGAATAAATGTTTGAAGTTTGATATTTGAAATAAACCATAAACCACAGCCAGGCTATTGTTACGAACAAAGCAAAGCTTAACATCCCAAGAATTGTTTCCATTACGCAAGAAAGTAAAATAATGTAACAATAATTACATTTATCCGCCCTCTCTAATTAAGAACGAATAGGATCGGGGCAGGGGTGTGAATTGGAGCTTGAATGCTATCGTTTTGTTTCTCCGCGTATTACGAGTGTCCAGCGACCCAAATTCTGGTTTTTGGGTCGAGAGTGTTAATGAAATATCGCTTGGCATTCGGCTGCTTACTTTATTAGGCTGTAAAAGATGAGCTCGCTTGTTTGTTGTCGTCACAAGTGTAATATCGCTTATGGAAGCATTAGCGCAATGTGTCCGTTTTATATTTCAGTACCTAGGCATAGCACACGATTGGCGCGACAGTAGGTATCTCGCCCGCGAGATAGACTTTAATTAATACAGTTAGAAAAAGACGGGTAGTCTATCTCGCGGGCTGTCGCCCGTTGATTAGAAATTTTATAACCTCAATGGTAGTGGCTACTTTTTTCCTCAAAATTAAATCTGAGTAACAATGCACTGTATGTAAATTATAGTGTCGTTTACATAATATTGTACCGCAATATTAGATATCATAGGCACCCTAGCATTTAGGAAGAAAAAGTTAATTACCACTACTTTAGAGGTTAGAAAATTTTTAATCTAAAAAAACGGGGTATTCTATTCCACTTTTTGGCTCGTACATTATTGAACATTATTGAAACTTCTTAAGAGTCACACGATCCTAGCGGCCTCCATACAATCGATGAAATTAAAATGAGAACGTAACTTTGATTGTATGAGAGCGGCTTTTTGGTGTGACTCTTAAGGGTGCTTAAGAGTCACACCAAAAAGCCGCTCGCATACAATGATGGATCATTAAGTTAATGACAAACTAAAGCATGATTAAAGATGAAACAGGATAAGGATGTAAGAAATAAAATACGAGTAGTAGGCAGGTACTGTTAAAAACTAGATTTTTATTTCTTTTTACTTTTACACCTCCTGAATTTATTATATACATTTCCTATTAATAAAGTATATCTTTATAAGTTACATTTTTACGTATTGTACTATTAAAGTACACACAGAGAATGGTAAAATGACGTAATGTATGCTAATAGATACGGTCTCATTCTTAAGTGAAATATTCAACAAGTATTACCATAACCAGCAATATGGTAACGCATGAGTAAAACCATTGTTTCTAAATGGCAAGCAAGCATGATATAGGGTAGAAACTGTTTGATATAATCACGTTAATACTAATTTCTCACATAGTACACCAAGATACACTTACACAGTCCCTGCAACTAATTTTAAACAACGAACGAACTAGTTTTAACACTAACTATAAAAGTTTGACTAGACCTCAAAAAACCGGGCAAGTGCGAGTCGGACTCGCGCACGAATGGTTCCGTACCATAATGCAAAAAAAAAAAAAACGAAAAAAAAGCAAAAAAAAAAAACGGTCACCCATCCAAGTACTAACCACTCCCGACGTTGCTTAACTTTGGTCAAAAATCACGTTTGTTGTATGGGAGCCCCATTTACTTAAATCTTTATTTTATTCTGTTTTTAGTATTTGTTGTTATAGCGGCAACAGAAATACATCATCTGTGATAATTTCAACTGTCTAGCTATCACGGTTCGTGAGATACAGCCTGGTGACAGACGGACGGACGGACGGACGGACGGACGGACAGCGAAGTCTTAGTAATAGGGTCCCGTTTTACCCTTTGGGTACGGAACCCTAAAAATGACCCCACGGGATCTGTGCCGCAAGCGACTCAACTGTACAGTGCGCGACAAGTACCTAGACAACGTCAAATATTGTAAAACCGCTCAAGAGATGTTAGGTATACAGCGTATAAATTCAATACGGGCAAACCTTTAAACAGTGAATTAGCATAGGACCTATAAAGTATATTGAGATACCCTTTGCTTAGAAATACAATGAAAATATTAACCATACAAAACTATTCGGCCCGCAATGTAAAGCAACACACACAAGTTACGAGATACGAGCTTTTTTTAGTAACTGTCAACACCTGTTAGTAAATAAATAAATAATAAATTAATAAGTTAGTAAATAGTAGCGTCATTAAGAGTGAACTGGACTTTAATGATTGGTCGCCTCTATTTTTTATGTTTTTATTTAGTTTAATACACTTGTAAAGCGACTTTTTTATTATTGTGTGCTTGGTTAAAAGCTTCGAATCCCTAAAAGCAGATTAGTGTATTTCAAATTGTATTGATTATTAATGATAACTACTTCAAAAAATATACCTTTCGACAACTTTTGAAAGCATCTTAAAACGATAATTAAAAATCAATTTGGTACCTTTTGCCTGAGAACGGCAGAATTGATAATGTGATGGAAATCACCGCAGCGATTTTAGAATTTAGACGGAGAGCTAGTCCCGGTTCATAAAATGGTTCATAATTTCGTGAGGAACGAAGTTAGACAATTCGTTTATTATAACTACTATGTTTATTACTGGATCCAGACGTCTGGTAACTGTTTATCGGTGGACGTCAAAGAGTGCAGGCTACTTGAAGGATGTAAGTTTTAAAGATCTGGGTTTGGTGTAGTTTTAATTTTGTGCAATTTAATTATATTATACCTTAGGTATATTACCAGATGTTTCTGTTAAGGGTAACAAGTGTCATGTGATGCGGTTTATGTTTCAGCAATAATACTTAATGTTTTTTTTTTCTTTACCCATCAGAAACCATATAAATGTTTAGATAAAATAATATAAATTATTAATATTTCAGTGAAAACAACTCCGGTTAAATATTAGGTTATACCAGGTGTGGCCTGTAATATGAGCAAAAAATTAAACTGTAGGCTGTACTCCTCATACTGGCCAACATTTGTTCAGCGACTTTTAAAAATAACTCGAGGTTTGATTTTTAATACACTTTAAAGTTTATTCTAAGATGTGGCGATGGCGTCCATTGAAGATAATATTTATTTTGTATGAAAAATAGGGAGTCTAAATACTTCATAATTTTTAAAAGTTGCTGAACAAAAGTGTCACCGTTTGAGGAGTACAGTCTATGTTTTAATTATTTTTTCATTCATGTTACAGGCCACACCCGGTATGTCAAATGCTAACAAAATCTGTCATATTTGTTTACATTACTTACAATTTTTATTGAACTCCACGGTAAAAAGGATAGCATAGCAAACTAGAGTGGTTCTGTTTCTCTCATTATCATATACCATTTTCCGGGGCTAGCTCTCAGTCTATTAAGAAAGTTAAATAAATAGAAAGGGCCTGCGATTCGATTCCGCCTGCCTTTAAATTCGCCCGACGGAAATTGCTTTACGTACTAAATTTCCTCGAGGTTTTTCTCTGCGTCGATAACATGTCTTTGAACATTTGGAACGTCGAAATTGATTTTGCGATTACAGTTGTAAAATAAAAATAGACTATTTGACCGAAAATATAACATAATATAGGTAAGGTGAGTTTTCATAATAGTTTAGTGTGCTCAGAGCATAAAAAGGTCAACCACGGCGTTGCATGAACAAGAGATTTCCTTTGGCAGGATTGGTCCTTAGGACCCAAGGATGGATTTAAGAAGTGGAGCCACCCCGATTTTTAATGCAGGTGGGGGGTGGGGGGGTTTTTAAGCGTCTGCGACGTCTGAGGTTAATAATTCTTCAAGTTTAGGTTCTAAGTCAAGTTTAGTATCATTTTCAACTAAATCAAAGATGTAGACATAGATTTCATCCAAATCGGTTCAGCCTTTATTGATTTCCCATACAATCCTACACCTTAATACCTTTCATTTTTAAGGGATTTTTTTTGGAATAAAATCTATCCTATGTTCTTCCCCGGGACTCAAACTATCTCTATACCAAATTTTATCTAAATCGGTTCAGCGGTTATTGAATCCTCATACAAATTTCCACCTTCCTTTTTACACCCTTTAGGGATTATTTTTGAGATTAAAAGTATCCTATATTCTTTCCTGGGACTCAAATCATCTCTATACCATGTTTCAACTAAATTAGTTCAGCAGTTTAAGCGTAAAGAGGAATGTAAAAAAAAGTCTTTTTTTCACATTTTATTTGTTTTTACTTCGGAATGGTGCCGGAATGATATCATAAATGAATTCGGCATCCTCGATTTATACGAAAACGATACCAAACTTGGGCTAGTAACTAAAATGATAAAGATATCAAGATAAAGTTGAGAGCCCCCCCCCCCCCCCCCCCCCCCTAAAAATTTACATCAAAAATCTCGGTGGTTCCACTTCTTAAATCCATCCTTGGGTCCTAATGACCAATCCTGCCAAAGGAAATCTCTTGTTCATTCAACGCCGTGGCTTAGGGCTTCCACCATCGACTATAAGGGGTAAGATGAAATGAAAAGCCGCCCATATAACGAAGCATTACGGCCGGCTTTTTATCTTACCCCTCATGAAAAAAAATTAAACGTTCGAAAATTATTTGGATTTCAAATCGGAAAGCTACCACTGGACATCCTGTATAAGCGCCTGTTAGATGATAATATTGATAACATTTTACCATGCAACATTAAATGATCTTTATGAACCTTGGGTTTTAGAATTACAACATAATGTTTATTAAACTCAGGTTAACAATGTGTTTCATCTGCGCGTAAAAAAGGTACTCAAAAACGTTAAAAAGCCATCAAAATCTTGATAATATCACATCATATCAGAGTGTGTCTTGACTAATAATAATTTTATGGCGACATTAAAAACAAATGACAATGTTACGACAGCCTGCCACTTAATATTATAATGAAAATTTGAAGCACAAAGTACAGTAATCTAGGGTAATCTGGGGTGAATTAAGCAAAAAACGGTGCTACTTTGCTTGGTAAAATAACTAGTAACTAACGAGTATTCTTTGTAAGTATTTGTTTTCCATTCAGTTTTGTATTTATTACATTTCTTGCTGTTCAAAGGGCTTAGCCAAATAAGAATCGCCAATATTCGTAGAACACACATTTCACTGCCTCCTCACAACAAGCTTACACACATACAAGTTCACATTCATCTTTCTTTCGTATGCTTATGGTTAATATATAATATTGGTAACTCGTGATGACCTTGACCCCCGCGATACAGGCCATGCCCAGTGCGGGGTTCACCGGAATTTGCCTCTGTAAAATTAGGTTTAATGTTAAGAGCCCATCAACGTGCACACTAGCGCCACTGCTAAATAATCGTGATTATTTAAATTTAACGAAAGATATTTATAAAAGGGAGCCGCTACGTACTGTATTTTGTATTTAAGTTCCTTTTGAGTACATCAGACTAGTTTTTATGTTGCTGGATTCATCGATCTATGAACTCAAAACAAAAACGGCCGTTTTAACTTTGGACGACTTATGGATTGACGAATCCAGCAACATAAAAACTAGTTTGATGTATTCAAAAGGTACTTACATACATAATACAGTACGTAGCGGTCCCCTTTTTTAAATGTCTTTCGTTAAATTTAAATAGGTAATCCGATTCTATATTAAAGAAAAAAATTATGTTTTTTTCTTATTATTAAATTAAAAAATGGAAAGATGTAATCGTCTTTCGGTAGTTGTTGCTATACGCCACCCCAAAGGCGTGTATACATAAGGGAAGGAATGGAGAGATTCGCAAGTTTCTGGTAGGCTTCCGTAGCTCAATTGGTTAAGAGCAACGCACGGATTGCGGAGGTTGCTGGTTTAAGTCCTGCCGGAAGCGTAAATTATTAAATTTTTTCCTTTAATATAAAATTTGGAATATCACTCGCAGACGTATCTGCTTGTTTAAAAATTGGTTTAATCTCGATTATTTAGCAGTGGCGCTAGTGTGCACGTTGATGGGCTCTTAAATAAAGTTATTTAATTTATTTAATTTAAAACGTCAAACTAAACTTAAGAGTTACACGAACCTAACCGTCGCCATAAAATCGAAGTAAATGCTCTCATTTTAAAGCAGCGGTCAGCAACAGGCGGCCCGAGCCACCCTGGCTATTTTGTATATTAATATTGACAACCGACAATGTCTGATAAAGTCACAAATATTAACAAAGTGCGGCCCGCGTCAACTTCGTTAACTACTATGTGGCCCTTGGCTGCTAAAAGGTTGCCGACCACTGTTTTAAAGCCACATTCTGAAATAACATGAAATTTTGCATGTAAAACCCAGTCGGACACTAGTTTTCGTTGCTAGAAATTGTAATACATAGTAATTAGAGCAAGTAGAAGGTTTACATACAAAACTTACACTTGCGCTATTTTTCGTAAAACTTTTCATTCGCGTCTGTTCAGTTGTCCCGACACATTTTTTCAATTGACGTTTATCGGAAAACTATTATCATCTGTACGTCTACCATCAGTTTTAACATTGACATAACGCTCACGTCTACGTAATTTACTTTCTGTACATCTCGCTCGTACTCGCATATTAGTGCAAGCGAGATGTATAGAAAGTAATTTACGTAGACGCGAGCGTATCTGTCAATGTCAAAACTGGTGGTAGCCGTACTTGTCTTAACTTCGACCCCTGGAATATTTTAGGCTTAGTAAAAAATGTCAAGGAAGTGTATTTTGATTTCATTTCGCTCATCGAATCACGACTCACAGTCGTATCAAAATAAGTTGAGAATCATATCAAATCATTAACACAGAATCGTCCCCGCAAACTCGTAACGTGACAGGCCAAATAAGGCTTAATTGGATTAGATAGCGATAACAAGTTTATTCTGACACTAAAGCACAATAATCCTCAGCTGAATACTGATGTTGATTGACAAATGTACGCAATTAATGCCATTTTCTTGGCCTCCAAAAGGTTATCGACTTTATTCACTACAGTCATGTTAATGCGGGTTGTACACCACTCGTCGAGAACCTCTCGCCAAGAGTCTCATCACCGCTCCGACCTAATCGAAGAACGGCGAGACGAGACGAGGAGGGAGCAGTTTGTACACACTCGTTCTCGGCCTGTTTCGGGGTGTCTCGACGAGTGCGTACACTGTACAGCCGGCATTAGCATCAGAGCAACAAAATAATTTAGACATTATTCCTGTTTCTTTGATTAAAACAAACGAAAATAGGGTCGACATTTTAAGTAATATTATTTCAAATACTCGTGTTTAATATTTTATGTGGTGAGAATTTTTTTAACTCCGTAAAATATAATACGATGCACAATTTACAAGTAAATTTTATTATTTTGCAAGCTAACAATTAATAATTTAAAAGTTAGTTGTAACATTACCCGAGTAAAAATAAATTGATTAGTCTAAATATTTAAACACTTGGATAGGCCAAATTGTGGCTGTGATTTGCGACTAATTTGTCCATACAGCCGATGATTATGCATTTATAACTTCGAATGAATGTGCAAGCTCTATGTTTCTATGTAATAATCTAATGGTATAAATGGGTCAAACAGATCACTGTGTTATGTCTTTCCTGTAGACATACACAAGAGTTAAGGGCTATAAAGGTTAATTTTCTTATTTAACCCTCATCCACGTGAAAAGGTCCTCCTTTTATTTAGAGAACTATGATAAAATCATTGCTTACATGCCTACAAGCTGTTAACTATTGCCCACAGGAGAGAAAAATGTGCTGTTCGCGATAACACGCTAGTTTTCTCTCCTGTGGGCAATAGTTAACAGCTTGTGGGCATGTAAGTAATGATTTTATCATAGTTCTCTAAATAAAAGGAGGACCTTTTCACGTGGATAAGGGTTAAATAAGAAAATTAACCTTTATAGCCCTTAACTCTTGTGTATGTCTACAGGAAAGACATAACACAGTGATCTGTTTGACCCAAAATAAAAAAGTTAGTATGTTTCTTATGTTAAGTTTCTTACCCATGTAACGATCAAATTTACAAACCAGGTTACCTAATATATACTGAATAATCAGGATTCCTTCAAATTTAAAGTCACACGTATTCTGACATCATGATATATGAAGAAATTTCAACATATACAAATAATAGGTAGGTAGGCGGCTCATTCCAAAAATGACGATTTATTACACCGACAGATGGATTAGATTTGGTACCGAAACGGAAATATTGAATGGCGCATTCGGCGGCGCGAAAAGAATATGAAATAGGCTTATTTTGGTTCAATAAATACCAAGATACCATGTGTAAAAATGTTGAAACATTTAATATGAGCGGAAACAGACGTTAGGTACGAAGCTTTATTTTCGACACGCTCCCAAAAGTGTTCCTACGTGGTTCCTACCGAGCAATATCAAATGCGTACCTATTGTTACCTAAAAAAGGCATTGTGAATCAAGAAACCCTTTTCTCCTCTCCCTACTCGTAATATTATTACCTACCAGAATATTCTATTTTCTAATAAAACACAGTGGTTACTGAAAAAAAAATTGTTTAAAATAAGAGAATACTTTCCTTAATACAAACAGGTTTTTTTTTTATATTATCTATGTTTTAGTAAAAAAATTAAGTCATACCTATACAATGCAGATGCTAATACATAGTAAACAGCGTCTCAATAGCGAGGTCTCATTGCCATAATTCTACTCGTATTGTATTTTGACCTCGATTCGACAGAGCCGTATATGACTTTTATCTTTGTCTTTTGGTAACCTCTCTAAATTGCAAGGACCAAAGCGCCACAGACCATATACATCTTTGACATCCGTTTTTTAGTCATTTGTATATACTTTTCAGCTATTTATTTAAAATTACTAAGCAAAAGCTCTTAATGTAAAATAGTGATCAAAGTGTTTAGCATAACAATTTTATCAAAGAACTCCGCTTTAGGCATCTAACATGAGTTCCAGCTGACTCTTCACACTCCAATTCTGCTGGATAATTTTTTTCGCTCAGACCGTTCTAATTTTTTAAAACAAAACTTTTTTAACGAACTCGAGGTTGGCGAACTTAGTAGAAAATTGGGAAGCTTTTATTTAGCAGAAACTTCCTCTATTCCATTCGAGTGCCTTGTTATGAACTTTTGACATATTTAATCAATTTTCAAAATTATTTAGGCGTGTTCAAACATTTGTGTGCTGTACGTGGAAAATAACGACGTTAAAATAAAGGCAGCGTGTCAATTCAATTCAATTCAATTCAATTCAATATCTTTAATGTCAAAAAACACATGTCAAAATATACAATAGGTACACAATAAAATTAAAAATACATAATCCACACAAATTAAAAAGGAATATATACAAATGTCAGAGTACATAATATATACAATGTCAAAAATAGTGGTATATACAAATGTCAATAAAACTACCAAAAAATAAAAAAATAAAAAATACAAATGTCAAAAAATATTACTAGACTCATTTTACATTAAATTTACAATAAAATTCTTTTACCGTGAAAAAAGCCTGGTCAATCAAAAAATCTTTCAACTTTTTAACAAATAGCTCATAAGAAGCCGCCTCTTTTATTTCACGGCTCAGGCTGTTATAAATTTTAATGCCAACTACCCCCAGCGAGTTGGATGATTTTACGAGCCTGACAAGGACAGATTTAATATCGCGATCTGTTTGCCTTTGATCAGGTCGACGCATAACAAAATCACTCTTGTGCTTAAACATATATTTTGCTACCTCAAAAATGTATAAACAGGGCACTGTTAGAATTTTTAATTCCCGGAAATACTCTTTTGTTGGAGTGAATGGCGGCACCCCAGACAACATTCTAACAGCCCTCTTCTGCAGTATGAAAACTCTATCCCTGTCGGCTGCCAGCCCCCAAAGGTCAATACCGTACACAAGGATCGAGTTTACATACGCGTAATATGCCATACGGAGGTTCTCACGTGAAAGTGCAGGAGCAAGCCGAGACAGCGCAAACGACGCTTTGGCAAGTCTACTAGTAAGTGAATCAATATGTTTATCCCATTTTAAGCCGCAATCAAATTCAAACCCAAGAAACCGCACGTTCTGCACCTTATTAATGTCGGCACGTTATTAAGTTTCATAAATTGAGTTGTTTACGAGTTTAGGCTTCTATTAGCGCTAAAACTCGAATGCAAAATGTTAAGTCATTCATCACAGAGTTTTCTCGCAATGCCGCGAACACTTTTGCAGGGATTAATGGAGAAATATAGCGAGATCACCACAGGCACAACCACAATTACTTTGTCAAGAGATTTGCCGACTCAGTAGATAAACAACAAGAATATAAATAAAAACATAATACTGTATAATAAGGGTAAATATATGTATGTAGCATAGGAAACATGGATGACGTAGGAACCAACATAGAGGCAAATAAATGTCCCTATTTGGATTCTAGCAGACTAGGCTTAACCGGTTGTCGAACAAAATACAAACAGATGTAATAGATCAACTGGGATAAAAATTAAAGTTAACTAATACTGAGAATTCTACTATGTACATATTTTACTCATCAAAACACTCTATTCAAATCACTCGTTTTTTTTTCATATTTACTCAGGCAAGCATTGGTATTAGAAATAAGTAATATTATTTTCTAAAACGAGTAAACATCATCTGTCATTTCCTACTTATAAGCTTCCCTTAATATGGGTGTGTTCCCAAACATCCCAACGCGAGCAACGAAAAATATCAAATGATATCAAGTAAAAGGAAACTGAGGGTATTAAACGTTGATGGCAAGACTAATGCGACTGTAATACAATACTATTACCAAAGATTCATTGATTGTGTAAGATGTGTAAAGCCTAAGAAAAAAATCGTGCCCGAAAATGTGACAAACGAAAAAGATGGCGCTGTAAGACGGCATAATAATATGTTTTATATTGTCAAAAGGAAACTTTGTAAACCAGAGCCAGAGTTACCGCATAACGCTATCTACATTAGCTGTCTACGTTCATGAATCTAATGAACTAAGTTAATGAATCTTTTCTATTACTTATCTTTAAAATATTGTTTCATTTCGCCTTCTGCGGTATTTTACTCGTAGTCTGATATAATATTGAAAATTAACTTGCTAAAGCTTGAATAACCTTTTCCACTCCAGCAAATAGCCCTCCGACTGCGCTCGGTACGTTATCGTATTAGATTGGTTTTATACTTTTAATTCTGAACACGGTCCCTGTTTATTTGTATTGTATCATAGTGTAAACACCCCGCTGGGAAACCTCGGGGCGCCGAGGGGATTTTCTTAAGTACCACCTAGTTCCGCTAGAGTTCACTGACCTTTATCTCTGTCAATCGGAATATAAGTGGATTGTAGAACTAGAGCGTAAAACATTTATTATTGAAATGATTTAAGTATCCATCGGATAGTCAAGGGTCTTCGATATAAATTGAAGATGAAAGGGTTATTTATGCTTGAATTATACGCATGTAGCTATAACTTGTAACTTGGAAAAAGAACAGAAATGTTATACTTATATTAATGTTGATTCTACCGTTCTTAAAATCGTAACGGAACTCGTCACTCGTAGGTAATAAAAAGCTTCGATTTGAAGTAAACGATTATAAAATAATCTTCCAAAGTACTGGTTTACAAGGGTTTCTTAACTAAACGGTTAAATGCAGAAGTGGTGCTTATTGTATGGAGGCTGATGAAAAAGTGATTTGCAATATTTGATCAGTACACGTGGAGGCTCGTGGGCTCTATTCATAAGGCAATAGGATCCTAAAAGAAGATTTTATTGCTCAATTTCAGCTTGAGACAAAATGCTTTCATATGTATGTCTGGCGTCCGGCTATCCAGCGTTTTCCTCTAGGCATTTCTCAACCGATTTTGTTAGCAGTACGGATAGGTACGATGTTTGTATTTGTTAACATTACAGCATGTAAATGACAATGTCTGTTCCTTTCAATCGCGTGATGTTAAATGGTAACACTTATTTTATCACGTAGGTAGATAGATAAAGCCATCTGTAATGTACCTGAAGGTCCGACCATTATATTTTCGATTAAGTTCTTACATTTTTTTCAAAATTTTAGAGACATCTTCGTTAGGTCTACATCCAACAGAACCACTAGTTTTAAGTAGGTACTAGAGAGTAAAAATCTATTTTATGCTTTAATGCACTCACTCATAAAGAAAAATGCTACGAGCATTGCAGTGAGCACGTGCAGTATAAAAGCTCGATAAAAACGTGGTATGGGACTCTAACAGTTGAATATTAACGTAAAATACGTAGGTATTCAAGAAATAATGGAATAAAAGAGCTTATCCTAGAAATTATTAATATATTTATTAAAGTTTAAAATAACATTGCAGTATCAAAATATGTCATTATAATTCGCTCAGAATGTTCTTTTCTGTCTGTCCCACCCTCCAGCCAATTTCTAAAGTGTATCTCCTAAACTCATGTGCTAGTAATAACTGTTTACATCAAAACTGTCCAAAATACATTGCTCTACAGATGTGAAGTTGTTACTGCAGCCAGCAGTTGGCAGACTGCATTTTAATTAAGATGCGACATTAATTAATATTTGAGTTGCGGTTCTGTAGGAACATAATTGGAATATGTATGTAGATTGTGCATGCGATTTATCTAAAATAACTGAGGAGTGTCTTTTCAAAAGGGCTTAGTTTTGTAATGAGTTCATAGCGAAATAAGCCCTTTTCAAAAGACTCTCCTCTCCTCAACTAAAGTGTACGTAAAAGTTGTGGTCGCATTCCCTTTTCATGTGTTATATTTGCATGCAACGGGATTAATAAGCAAATAACTTTATTCATGCTTAGCAGTGTAGTAAAAAAGTCATCCTTTATTTGTAAAACAAGTAGGTATATAACATAAGTCCTAGATATATAAAATTTTAATCAATGTGTTTTGCCGGTTAACATACACATTTCAAATAATACAAAGAAAATCTAAATCACTACTCACTTATTTATTCCTATTTAATATAAATATTTATTGAGAGCAACATTCAATTGACATTTGACATACAATCTACTGATACAATTATTCCAAGTTATATTTAAAAATATGATCAAATTTTTAGTTAGGATATCCACAACGCAGGCTTCGTCAGGTGGCCACAAATGCAAATCCGCAAGATGCTTCGTCCAAAACAAACCAATGATGATATCCGCAACAGGCTTCGTTATTTCTAAACAATAATGCTCAGTTAAACAAAACAATTGTCACGAATCGTACCTGGCTCAAAAGTCCCCATCACACTGGCAGCGTTACCACGTTGAATGGCCAATGAGATTTGTTGAACCAGGTACGATCCGGACCGAGGGTCACACCCCCTGGCCCTCAGCCGCCGGCCCAAACCCCATACGAATTCCTTGGCCTCCAAAGCCCAAGGTCCCGCAGTCTCCAGGGCAGAGTACTTAACATGCTTCATTTTAGCCGCATACTCCGCGGCTGAGCCAGCGGACCTCACCGTGAGATTCAAGTGGGACGGCGCAAACGTACTGACGCACGTTGCATCCCACAAGAGGCACCGACCCTTCTGCCATGGAACCAATGTCAGACCGTCAGGCCTCTTGCCATCTGAGCGGCACAACCCTAGAGGCTCCAAAACGCAAGGAACGTTGGCCGACACCAGAGCGGATTACATCATTGATAGCATGATGCCTTGAAAAACGCCCGACGCATTTCAAGCAGCATCTAAATTGCATGTGACAATATTACATTCAACAGACATTTAATTATTTTTTTTATAAGTATATGGAATACATTTATTTATTAAAACTAAATTAAACAAACAAAAACCAACATAATAAAACTTAATACTAAGTACTTAACCTAACTACAGGTAAAAAATTTGCCCTAAATCGCCGTCAACGGGCAAGGTGCCCAGAAGGCTGGCCGCATTTCCTCGCTGTATAGCTAAGCTAATGCGCTGTGCGAAATACTGGCCAGCCCTCTTGTCACCCGAGGCCTCTATTAGGCGCGTCGATAGATCTTTATATAGCCGACGCGCACTTGGCCCCCACGGCCCCAATGTTTCCACGCCAAACGCCGCAAACATGTAGCTGGTTCCTAGGGCGGCATATTTGCGGCGTTTGAGGCTTTCGGCCGAGGATGCCGCAGCGCCAGCAGCAGCGCTGGTGCTTGGAACATGGGACGGTGCCAGGGTGTCAACGCAAGTAGCATCCCAAACTAGCGGCCGACCCATGCTCCAAGGCACCAGCGTCATTCCGTCAGGCCTCTTGCCGTCGTCCCGGGCCAGTCCGCTGGGCTCGAGGATTGCCGGCACTTTCGCACTAACAAGGCCCCGACGGATGACATCGTTTATACTGGCGTGGCGGGAGAGTCTACCAGCGCTGCGGACACATGAGAGGCCATGGTGGCCCAGTGTGTCCACCATGGTGCCGCATTGACAGCGATGTGCCTGGTTTGTTGATGCCCCCAAACGTAAGCTAGCTGCCAGGCGGAAGGTGGTGTTATCAAGGAAGGTACCAATGTTTGAAGAGGGTAGCGCCTGCAGCCACAGACCCGACTCCCACTCCGCAGTCGCAAGGAGACGAGCTCGGTCTGCCGAACTAGTTGACGTATTTAAAAGGTTTTTCCGTACTAGTTGACAGAGCGGCTCGTCCCATTGCCTCTGCGAACAGGGGTTGGCAGGCGGGTCTGTGTTGGGGCAGGTTATAGACCAAACATTCTTGGCCTCAGAGCAGTGTGCAGCCTCCATAGATCCAATGGAAGGATCTAATATTTTCTCTATAAGGCTTTGCGCACCGTGCACCGAGGACAAGAACGCAGGTAGAGCAACACAAGAAATTTTGCGGATACCCAGGCCGCCGAACCTAATGGGTAGGCTAGCCTGGGTCCAAGATCTATCGTCAAAAGGAATATTGAAGATGGATGTGAGAGTTTCTGCGACTAATGTATCTAATTTTGAGACCAAAGTGGGGTGTTTCCAAAAATGGGTTCCGCGAAGTATATATCTAAATTTTGGGACGAAAAGACAATGCTTAATGATTGAATAGGCTGAATGAAGATTAATTTTGGCCAAACGGTGTGATGTTGCTTTGAAATTTTGAATTTTTGAGTCGACGAAGTTTTCAAATGATTGGTCTAAGACGGGACAACCAAGGAGGTGAAGCGAATCTTCGTTTATAATTTTGACACCCGGGGCGAGTTGTGTAAAAAGGTCGATTGTATTTTCCTTGTCTGGACAGGTATCGGTGATAAAAAGTTCGCACTTGGAAAAATTTAGCGATAGGCCAATTTTTTCCATGTCTGTGTTAATTTTATTTAGGTCTTCGAGAACGGAAATCGCTTCTCCGCCGAGGGTCCCGTCATCTAAATACCATACGTTTAATTTTGAATTTAGTTCCTTAATGATGGGATGTATCGCGAGGCTGAAGATTTAATTTATTTATGCCATGACTTACTACAACAGCGATTTCCACCAATACCATACCCTAGCTTCCCACCCCATATTTATGCCATAATCAATGTCATATTATGTTATTTTTAAACACCTGAAGAACGTGTAAATATTTCTAATAATGTTGATTACTTAATTGTTACATCACGCGCTATCAATAAATATTGTTTTGCGAATATAACTTTATTTATCTTCAGACTATACAAATATTGAAAGATTTACCAACACATTTAAAGCACTGTAGTATCAGTAGTATTGTCCTAGGCACACTAAAGAACTGAAAAAACCAGCAAGTTTTGTTTTAGAAGACATTAAAACTATATTACGAGGCTTTTCCGGGATAGGATGCAAGCCAAGAAAATGATTGATTCATAGGAGAGGAAAAACTTAACGGTTCTGTGGAAATCGAGATTTCATGCTGATACAGTTAAATAAACATTAGCGTACATAAGATTGATTATACTTTATTCGAGGCTATGCTTGTATGTAGAAACATAAATAAATACATACACAATGTGTTTGGAATACTTTATTGAGCTTGCTGTGGGACTTGGTACATAATAGGCTTAAACGTAGGCAGCTTTAAACTCAACAAGAAAATATGTTGAGGATGTTTGCGGCATCAAGATTAAAGTTACAATCTTGCACGATGACTTTTTTTTTTATAAAATTACATTAATAGGCTTACAGTAAGTATAATATACTAAAGCTCCTATACCTAATGCTAACAACAGTATCAAAGTTTTTGTATCTAGAGTCTGTGCGGAAAGACCTAGAAGAGTCGTAGAATGTATGGGCTCCGTTACATTCACGACTCTTCTCTTTCCGCACAGACTCTAGAAATAGGTACTTATTATGGCGTCAGGAAAGCAGTTTATAAATGAATAACTTTATCGAACGAGCGAGCGAAGCGAAGTGAAGTTCTTACATTCGACTTTGAACACACGGCTGGCTAGGGGCACGTCCCGGCATTTCGATGTTTTTAAGCTGAACTATCAGAGGATAGTTTGATACTCGATAACTTAAGTAAAAATGTTCTAATTTAAATGAAATTGGGTGAACGTATAGTTGAGGGCATTATATTTTAGTCATTAAATTTTGAGCTGGCTCGAACAAGAGGTTATTGAGCTAGAAGAGCTGAAAGTGCTAAAAAGCTATTTGTGAGGGGTCTTGCTATTCTGGTCATTTTAATTGCAAGAAAGTATGGTCGAGTTTGGTATCAAATGAAAGTACTCGGTTTACACATTTATTATTTTAGGTTGTATTGTAGGAACAATTGCTTCAAGTCAGAAACGCGCATGTGACACCCTTAATATATAAACATCCATAGACTACGAAAACCGCTTAGCGTTACTTGTTAGTCTCCATAGGCTACGGTGGCTAAAATCGAGAAAAAAACTGTTTAAAAATTGAATTTAGCAAGGAGCAAGTACCAGGGCCTCATGAGTTACGAGAATGTGTCGTTGACCAACCCGCCGTGGGGCGCGGGACGCGGCGGCCGGGGCGCGTACCAGTATGAAGGTATCGCGGCTATATACTCGCGTATCTTAGCTGTATACTTTTGGTTTGGTTTGTTTGTATGATTCTACTAGTTTAAAGACTTTAAAGTATTATTTTTGTTGACTTGTAGAAAAAGTATTGTATACAATACAAATACAAATACAATACAAATACTCTTTATTGCACACCTCAATAAAAGAAGACAATACAAAAGAAAACAGAAATACAAGCAGAGGTAAACAACAGGCGGTCTTATCGCTAAAAAGCGATCTCTTCCAGACAACAATACCTAGTGATGTAGTCAAGCTTTTCAGTCTCGTGACTACTTGATCAACTCATCAGCAAGCTTCGTTGCCTGAACACGGTGCTCGACTGAAGAGCTCTCTATTGTATCGCGATTGTGTGAAATACTATTTTTTATATGAAGATTTTTTTAATGATGTAAATTTTGGATTCCAAGATGGCGGCCATGCACTATGTCATAAAATTCGTCATGCATATCGTTTTATAGGTCATCGTCATCGTTTTCGAAATCTGCACACCTGTTTCAAATAAGGTATAGATGCATCCTAGTAAGTCAACAACATCTATATCTACTATCGAAATGTACTTTTGATAGTAGTAGTACGAAATGTAATCTGAAAGGAATCAAGTAATGCATTCCTGTAATGAGGAATCGACATTGATTCCAATTAGGTACTAGTAATTGTAATATTTGAAAATTTTATTCCTGATTCCTCAAATGGAATTGTAGTTAGTAATTCGGTATTGTTAGATTACAAAGTAATCTGGGAATCGGCAATCAGATTGCAAAGTAATTTCAAGTAATCGTATGGAATTAGGAATCAATTACGAAACGCCCATCTCTAAGACTTAAGTAGCACTGCGTTCAATTGATCTTTTTGGCGAACCGCGAGTTCTCAGTTCGGGGCGAACTACTAGTTATGTAAACTATATAGTGCATTTTCTATTATATGTAGCCGTACATACATCAATTACACCATACAGTGAGAACATCACGGAACGACAGCACGATCGAACGGTAAGTAGTGCAACGCGAAGTGAATTTGCTGCGTCTAGTTCAATTTATAGTACGTGTGCTTATAAATGTCCTATAAGTATATAGGTACAATCACGGACTTAAATTGTTGGCCCATTTAGAGTTTATTTTACACTGGACATTTCATACCGTTATCGTTAATATTCACAACCAAATGACCGTAGTTCTGTAGAAAGCGACCAACACAATATTTTTATCAAAGTGACTTACACAATAACCCAGTGGCTCATTTGGTCGCTTTCTGCATTGATAAAAAAATGGAATTGGTCGTTTCATTCACAGCATTCGATAGTCCCTAGTCCACAATGTAGAAACAGAAACACGATCCGTTTTATGAAATTGAATGAGTACTCAGGATCCGAACGCAAACAATTCCTAGTTTCAGTGAATAGTCCCTAGGATTCAAAGATTAGTTTCATAGAAACAATGTGTTTGAGGCAATCATAATACTTATGTTATTTGTCGTATGATTATGTAGATAGACGGGGAGCTTATAGTCTGGTATTAAAAGCTCTAAAGCAAAATATAGGTACCTATATTTGAAAATCAATTCTACTTCTCGTTGATCCTTTTTCGAATACCAACTTAATCGTGACCGAGATTGATCTGTGCCGAGATGTATAGCCTGTCCGATTTCTAAGATCAGGTTCGCCATACATTTACTATGGCGTACTTGATCTTAGAAAAACGGACAGACTATAGGTAAAAGTATATTTTTTTGTTTGAATAATTTTTATTTATTTGCAAGCTTATGTGGTGGCCGTATTTTTTTTTTTTAGGAAAGGCCAAGCTTAAAATTAAATAAACTCACTGTAGGAAATATCCGTTTCGTGTAGGTATGTGTAAGAACCACCAACTGAAACTTTACGCATTGACTTCAGTTCGCTCGCTCCACAAAATTACGAGTGAGATAATATGCACTGCAAGTCCAATTTTTAAAGTGCAAATGTAGTTCGCTCGCTCCACATAATTACGAGTGACATGCTCTGCAAGTCCAATTTTTAAAGTTCAAATGTTACTTCATATACTATTTGTTTTACCAATCATGTTACCACTTCGTTTCTGGAACTACAATTTTGATATCAAAGCATCTCGACTATTAGCTACGCTGTATTCATAAATATCGAAGCAGAGAGAATTTGCACTCCAATCAAGTATGTGTCATTCGACAGTCTTCAAAAGAAAACTCTTCAAAAAGCATTTCCAGGTATAGGTAACTTTACCCTTGTGATCCTACGCGGCTATGTACTACGCGGCTACGTGATACACAACGGGTCTATGTACATCACATAGGTACAATAGGTACATGACTTCAGTGAACGGAAATAACATGACTTATACGGAGGCACCACATTGTTCCGAAGGTTGTACAATTGCATGCTAGGTATTTATGTTATTTACTTATTTCAGACACCTTGCCAATAATAATAACCATCCAGTCATTTTCCAGCTCAATAAATAGGCAATAAAAGGAGTATTCAACCAAACATCTCATTAAATCCGATCAGATTAAACCAGTAATTTGTCTACGTAATAAAAAAGCTACGTGCTCATAAAATTACTTATGTTGAAAATGTTATTAAATTTTTATATCAAACGATGACATGAAACATAACTCGAGGAATAGAATTGGCAATGGAGTGGTGATATGGGTAAGCGAAGCAAAAGGAAGCAAAGCGAGGCATAGGTATTAGTAACTAAAGGTAGGTAATTCTCATTTGAATCGCGGTATGTAATAATAAACAAAAAGGTTTAAATGAGGTACGACCCTGCATGTGTTAAGCGTATCCTCCTACATTCCCTAAAATCTTTAAAAATGCAGTAATGGAGAACTCTTGGTTAAAGTTAAATGGCCATGTAGAAGGTAGGTACTTACGCTTAACATTAGATATACATACTACAGAAACCATGTGAAGTCGATAATAACAGTTTGACCTTTTTTGCCTTTTCCTGTGATGAGGGGCATCTGTCACTCCCTCAATCGCGATTGAAATTTTTCCCGTGGCCATATTCAATTTCGATCTTTTGCTTAACCTTGTTACTACATTTTGTCCTACCCAAAGGACATAGAACACCCCTAATGTATGCGGTACATAAAGTGTATTCATCCTTACGTGTCTTATCATGTAAACAAACGTGACGCCAAAGTGTCATTCCAACAATACGATTCATACACAATCTAGACATCGTAATGTCAGATGTTTTTGAAGTGATCCGTTCGTTACTGCGATTATTGATAAAATCTTATTAGAAATGATATTTTTCATTGGTTATTTGGTTGATTTCAATACTTTGTGAGTTTCTCTAAGTATAAAACAACATTTAAAATAAGTAATTCCAAAGAAAAGTGTGATAATGGCTTCGAGAAGTGTTTGTTTACATGATAGGACAAGTAAAGTGTCATTCTATGGAACTTGCTAACTATGTAAACAAAAGTCACTAGTAAATCCATCATTCTTTAACAATTTCAATATGGCGGTTTGTTTACATAGTTAGCAAGTTCCATAGAACGACACTTTAAGGATGAATACACTTTAGTTCAACTTAAAACAAGTAGGTAGGAGGTTAAAACATAAAACGGAGAAAATAACTGGTAACTTTTGGTGTGTTTATGACGGTAAAGTCATGTCCGAAGATGCTGCTGTGTTACGTTATGTTACGTAGGTATATAGTATTTTTTTCTATTACGGTTGGATGAGTTCCTTTTAAAACTTTATTCCTTGTTTGGCTGCGGCTTTGATGTAAACTTAATAAGATTTTAATAAGCAGCAAAATAAATGAGACCTTTTTATAGCAGTTTATATTTATTAAAACGTGTTTAAGTAGGTTAACATTTTTGTGGGAGTTTCTTTTCTAACTACTTATTTATTGTACAGTGTAAATCTATTAACCTATATGTACCTATGTACCTATCAAATATATGCCTACTACCTACTTAAAACTGCCTTTTTCAAAGCTTTAGGACTTTTATGGTTCGAGTTTTTGGAAGCTGTTTTCCCCTACAAAGACAGACCTCATAAAAAGTTACTGTCAACAATTAGCAACGACATAAAAAAATATCAACTACATAAATTCGGAGTTTTATGTCCAACACTTCATGAATAGGCTGTGCCAGACGGACAGACGGACGGACGGACAGACAGACGCACGAGCTAGTGATCCTATAAGAGATCCGTTTTTTCCTTTTGAGGTACGGAACGCTAAAAACTTCAAGAGGCAAGAACGAACGACATTCTAGCTTTGCTGAACCTACAAGAAAATGAGGGTAATTTTATTTTTACAATTTGATATAGGTAGTGTTCATCTCATTTTAATACGACCTCCAGACGTAATATCAGAGGGCCTACCGCGAACCACGTTCGACATGTTGTCTCCCTGTCAGACTTACGTACGAATTTACAAGTGCCACAGAGAGGCAACACGTCGAACGTGGTTCGCGGTAGGCCCAGGCATCTCATGTACAAACTAGTGCGAGCAAAATGTTTTACGAGACGACTTCTGATTGCATTTCGCCAGCACCAACCATCGTGAGCCGATAACACTGATAGGGCTCACAGTCAACTTACTTACTTAACTTATAAAAATAAGATGAAAACCACATCAATTCACCAGAACAGAATCGGCCTGAAAGTAGGAAACTGCAAGTTGTGTGAAAGTTGGGAAACTCCTCTTCAGAGCGAATTCTCACGCAGCCAATAAAAGGCTTTACGCACGATAAATTACGATTATAAATCAACGGAATGTTGCTTTCCCTACAGATTTTCACGTAATAAAGAGTCCACTCCGAGCGGAGTCTGTAATTCATATCTGTCGGGCAATCGGAGCCCGACAACATAAGAACCTACCAGTATTTTAACTTCGGGATTACTTGCGTGCGTTAGGCATAGGCGATGTTACAGGATATCATTTCATTGTTTTTACCTTTAATTCCGAAGTTTCAGCTGAGTTGCACCAGCTGTGGTCACGGAGCAAAGAAATTGCAGCTATCCGTTTGTCTACCCCGAACATTTTTATTAACTAATTTCGGGTAGTTTAGTGGTGTTTTATTAATATCTCCGTTGACATTGGTAGGGACGTCAGTCTTTCCGTGACCACAGCTGGTGCAACTCAGCTGAAACGTCGGAATTAAAGGTAAAAACAATGAAATTATATCGCGATAGACCCGTTTGTGTAATCAAGTATGTGTACAAAACGCGAGAGTTTATAGTGTTATATTATGTATAGATGGGGTGTGTAATGCTTAATATAATTATAAAAAACCTATCGTACATTTGTTATAACGCCATTTTATATATTATTTTATGTTATAATGTAATTTTTATTATACGTTTCCTTTGTTATATTGTGATTTCATCTAAACTGTCATTGTATATAGACATATTTTATAATGACATTTGTTATATTATATTTTTGTATAACGTATAGATGGTCAAGCAAATCTTGTCAGTTGAAAAAGGCGCGAAATTCAAATTTTCTATAAGACGATATCCCTTCGCGCCTACATTTTTCAAATTTGCCGCCTTTTTCTACTGACAAGATCTGCTTGACCAAGTATAATACTTCATACAATTTTATCAAGTATAAATACATATATTGTATAACATTTATTGTCATATTTCATTCCATAATAAGACAATAACGCCAAGTTTTACATATGTTTTATAAGTAGTACGCAGGCCTACTTCTTTTGCTAGCTATTTTATTCTAGGGAGATCGCAGTTCTAACCTAACCTAACCATTTTTTTCACGGTTTTCGATTCTGCGGGGCCCGCAGTTCTAACCTAACCTAAACCACTTTTTTGATAGGTATTTTATTCTACGAAGGGTCAAAGTTCTAACCTAACCTAACCCTCCTTTTGCTAGGTAGTTCTTCGTTTGTGCGCAGTCGCAGTTCCAACCTAACCTAACCCATTTATGTCATGCAACTATTATGCCACACAAATAATTATGTGATGTCACTTGTTATAATAAATAATATGCTTTAGAGTATGTAATAATTATGGCAATGTATATTAAACCAAGTGTAAATATACCTTATGACCATTATACCAATTATAACATTATGAATACCGTTAATTAGATATTACGGTAGTATGCCATTTATTACGTTATTCAAAATAACGATATAGCAAACTATAATATATGAAAAGTAATTATAACAAATGTAATGCACCCGTATAGATGGTCAAGCAAATCTTGTCAGTAGAAAAAGGCGCGAAATTCAAATTTTCTATGAGTCGATATCCCTTCGCGCCTACATTTTTCAAATTTGCCGCCTTTTTCTACTGACTAGATCTGCTTGACCAACTATAGATGTTACAGGAGCCTCGCGTTTCAAAGTTTAGTTTAATCTCGCATAATTTACCTTGCCCACATCAAATTCTGGTCTTGCCCCGCCACTGGACATCCTATCCAGGAAGCGAATTCAGATTTACATTTTGACATCAAACTGATATCTAAATGATTTCATTTGTTTGATATAACAATAAGTACCTAGTAGCGCATCATCCGTCAATAAAAAATAGGAAAGGCCTGCGCAAACCGGCGGAGCGCAGCGCAGATCACTTTAAAATTATCAATGTATTTTCTTCCCTATTTCAATTACCTTCAGGTATAAATTTAAATGCTTTGAGACCGACCTCGGAGCATCACGGAGGATTGTTACTCCGCGGCATCGAGGAGCACGTTAGAGGATACCGCGGCGGTAGGCGCCGGCATGCGGCGGTAGGCGCCGGCATGCGGCGGTAAGCGCCGGCATGCCGCGGCATCCCCCGGCATGCGCCGAGGCCTCCCGAGTGCGCCGGAGTTGCGCCGGGACGACGGGGGAGAACTCGTGCACACTAGTCACTAATCCCTTGTGATAGAGTACACGCGTAAACAATTATTTTGATTGCTCGACGTAATCTTGAAGCAGTGTTCAGTTTTATCACCCTGGCTCTTCCATCCCTAATGGGTGTTTATATAATCTGCTATTTAATCAGGCCTGCTCTAAATTTCCGCCGAAACAACCCTTTTGTTTGCGCTTAAACAAATTGTTTTCAACCCAAAATTTTAGTATCCGCGGCATAAATTTATGCGCCCGAAAAAAATCGAGGTTGCGACCAAATATTGAAAGTTTGGGTCCGGGCTTGATTGCTTCACGTGATAAATAAACCCCAATTTGACCTAGGCTTTACTGTTGTGTGAAATCCCAAAAAAATAATTTTATTGTTTTTTATTCACAACTTTATTAAATACTAGATGAAAACCCGGCTTCGCTCGGGTAAAATAAATAATAGTAATAGGTAATACTCATTTTGAATTAAGTAATTATTTACTTTTAGACTTCATACCTTCATCAAGGCGGTTACAAACCTATCTCATCTCAGAAAACTTTAAATCCGTAACATACAATCATAACTCGAAAAATTTACTATTCCGATATATCTAAAAACAAATATGTAATTAAAAAAACCTAATCCGCTTTTCTGGTAGCAGTTCGGTTCTGTAAGGGTCGCAGTTCTAACCTAACTTACTTCTGGTTGCAGTTTGGTTCTATAAGGATCACAGTTCTAACCTGACCCACTTTTCTGGTCGCAGATCGGTTCTGTGAAGGCCGCATTTATAACCTAGCCCACTTTCCAATCTCAAAAGAGGGAACCCTTTTGTACCTACCCTTCATGGCACTAAAGTGAAAGTATGGAAATTATCACTACTATTTCATTCTTTAATATTAATGCCTATCCGTTAATATTAAATTCGTTTACAAAAATTTATAGCGGCAACAGAAATACATCATGTGTGAAAATTTCAACTGTCTAGCTATCACGGTTCATGAGATACAGCCTGGTGACAGAGGGACAGTGGAGTAAACTGAAATAAAGGTTCCGTCACACCGGCGCGATTTCAGAGCCGGGCCTGAGAAACGCGCCTGTGTGACGGAGCCTGAAATGTCAAACCGGGCAAGTGCTCGCGCACGAAGGGTTCCATACTTTTTAGTATTTGTTGTTATAGCGGTAACAGAAATACATCATCTGTGAAAATTTCAACTGCCTAGGCCTATCACGGTTCATGAGATACAGCCTGGTGACAGACAGACAGACAGACAGACAGACAGACAGACGGACAATGAAGTAAAACTGAAATAAATGTCATATACCTACTAAGAAAAACCGGCCAAGTGCGAGTCGGAATCGCTAATAGGTTCCCGTTTTTTAGTTACCCTTCAGGTACGGAACCCTAGTATGAGTGTAATAGATTTGTAACCGGTCAGCAATGTGAGTCCCTTGGAGAAGCAGAGGTCTAGTGTAAACCCCCACTTACCATCGGCATTAACAGCCTTGTATTCTTGTTTGCCACCAACATGTCATATTAAAACATATTAATAAAAATTTACTCGGTCAACAATGTGAGTCCCTTGGAGAATCAGAGGTCTAGTCTAAACTCCCACTTACCATCGGCATTAACAGCCTTGTATGAGTTGTATGCTTGTTTGCCACCAACATGCCATGTTAAAACATATTAATAAAAATTTACTCGGTCAGCAATGTGAGTCCCTTGGAGAAGCAGAGGTCTAGTCTAAACTCCCACTTACCATCGGCATTAACAGCCTTGACTGTATGCTTGTTTGCCACCAACATGTCATATTAAAACATATTAATAAAAATTTACTCGGTCAGCAATGTGAGTCCCTTGGAGAAGCAGAGGTCTAGTCTAAACTCCCACTTACCATTGGCATTAACAGCCTTGTATGCTTGTTTGCCACCAACATGTCATATTAAAACATATTAATAAAAATTTACTCGGTCAGCAATGTGAGTCCCTTGGAGAAGCAGAGGTCTAGTCTAAACTCCCACTTACCATCGGCATTAACAGCCTTGTATGCTTGTTTGCCACCAACATGTCATATTAAAACATATTAATAAAAATTTACTCATTTCATCAGTCATATCCAGCCTAGCATTGCATTGGCCCCGCTTAAATATTTCTTTAATTTGTTTTTAGTATTTGTTGTTATAGCGGCAACAGAAATACATCATATGTGAAAATTGAAACTGTCTAGTTAATCTAGTTATCACGGTTCATGAGATCTTGAGATACAGCCTGGTGACAGACAGACGGACAGCAGAGTCTTAATATTTAATAGGGTCCCGTTTTTACCCTATGGGTACGCAACCCTAAAAAGTGACCAAGGCCTCCAGTGCCCTAGGCTGGAATCAAAGCAGCGTCCTCTGCTATTGCAGCAGGTGCCTGTGCCATTCCGCCACCGGGCCACCCACGGCGGCATAGGTCGAATTTTTCCAAGTATACTTATGCACTACTTACTGAAGGCTTATGGAGCCTCGCCATCCCTAAGCCTAAATTAAATATTTTCTGAAAATAATTTGTTTTGATCTAATAAGTAATAACATATTGGAGTCCTCGTAATAAGGGTCCCGTTTTTACCCTTTGGCTACAGAACCCTAAAAATCAACCTTGTTTTGGTACTATGTACTATGCTTCACTATGACTCTGAAATTTTAGCAGGAATTAATATTTTTTTGTTGTCACCTGTCAAATTAGAATAGAATAGAATAGAATAGAATAGCCTTTATTGACCAAAAAATTAAATTTCAGCACATATTACATTTAAATAAATTCACATTTCATTTATATCAATTAGTTTCAATATTTTTTCCTTAGTAATTTTATTAAATAATTTTTATGTCATTGCTTTTTAATAATTATTTCAGTCTGCCTTCTTGGCATAGGCCTCCCCCAGCTCTCTCCACAGCTCTCTATCCCTTGCCGTCCCTATCCAATTAGGTCCCGCATGCTTCTTTACGTCATCCGACCACCTCATTATTGGTCTCCCTTCTCTCCTTTTTCCATCTCTAGGATACCATTCCGCTTCCTCTCTATCCCACTTATCTTTACCTTCCCTTGCCATATGTCCAGCCCAACCTGTTGCAGTCAAAAGTGTGAACTGGCCAAAGAACTTTTAACCGACAAAAACAGGCAAAACTGCTTTTGACTGAGCATGTTGGTCAAAAGTAGTTTTACCTGAAAATCATACCTATTTCTGGCAGCAGTTTCGTTTTTAGGGTGTAGCAAAAAAAAATAACCCTAACCTACCTATCTCTGGGAACAGTTTCGTTTTTTGGGCGTAGCAAAAAAATAACCCTAATCTACCTATCTCTGCGAGTACTTTTGACTGATAGTAACAGTCACAACACAATTACTATTAACCAATGATTTTCAGGTAAAACTACTTTTGACCAACATGCTCAGTCAAAAGCAGTTTTGCCTGTTTTTGTCGGTTAAAAGTTCTTTTGACCAGTTCACACTTTTGACTGCGACATATATACTATCTATATATCTTATTATATTTAATCTTATATTCAACTTACATTGACTCCGGAGATAACTTATTAGCTTTATGCAGTTGACTTTCCAATTCACCGATACACCTCAAATTTGATTCATAGTCTAAAGCACAGTTATTAAATATGTCCACAATACACTGTAACTTTTTGCACTGTTTCACACTGGCAATGTACTTAATTAGAGTGAGTTACAGTCAGCTGGCACTTAACTCAAAGTTTCTTTGAACAACGTCATTTTCATCTCGCTCACTTATTAGTTTATCACAGCTGGTTCAAGGTTGCTTTCACTTGCATTTCCAGGCCCCAATTTCACCACGGTGACAGGTGCGACAATTGTAAAATCACTGTTGCTGACGTCACAGGCATCCATGGGCTACGGTTACCGCTTACCATCGGGCGGGCCGTATTCCTGTTTGCCACCATCATTGTATTATTTAAAAAAACTTTATTATATCGGAAAAAAACAGATATTTCTTTTGCGAAGTTTCTGACAATTGTCAAGATTTAGAAGAATTGTAGGTAATTCTTGACAGGTAATGAGGTATATGTCGGAATTTCGTGACAATTGTAGTGTTTCTTGTGACAATTGTCATAAACTTAGCAAGAGAAATATCTGTTTATTTCTGATATAATAAAGTTTTCTTTAATAAAACAATGATGGTGGCAAACAGGAATACGGCCCGCCCGATGCTAAGCGGTAACCGTAGCCCATGGATGCCTGTGACGTCAGCAACAGTGATGTTTTACAATTGTCGCACCTGTCACCGTGGTGAAATTGGAGCCAGGTAGCTAGTAGTGCCTTGACATGTAAGAATATTTGGAATCATTCTGAAATATTAAAATACAACTGAGAGACCGATGTTTATACTAAACACAATACACCCATGGAACGCTTTGAAGTTCAAATCTCGTTACGTTACGATGGCGTTTGCACTTTGCACTATGTTCGGTGACTATTTTTTATTGTTAACACACACAATACACTATTTAACAGGTTTTTATCACGTCTGGAGTAGTACCGGATAAAGTATTTTCGAATAACAGCCGGCGTTGACGTCTAGGCAGTGTTGCTATCGTCTTAAAAGCCGTAACAGACTATCGCACGTTCTGGCTTAAAAACAAATTTATGTAATAATTATACCGGTATACATATCCATATGAAACGAAACTTAATGCAAATAATAACCATTATACATACCGGAAAGTCATCAAATAAACAGTAATATTCGTCTTGCTTTTTATTTAAAAAAAAAACGACCAACCTAACTTGTAAGCATGTTTGCAGTTTCTAAACGCAACGCATAGCTGTCAAATGTCAACCAACAAATTGAGCCTTTAGTATTGTTTGTCGAAATTTTTTCACTTTTAAATGCAAAATACGCGACAATACGAATTTTGCGGATATATGTTCTCGATTCAAAAGTGATATTTTTTCAAGCTCTTTCGATTGAGCATAATTTTTTTTGGTTTTTCCGTCAAAGCGGCTCGCGTTTATTAATATAGATATTAAGAACAGGTCACTCACGTATTTTAAATCGAAAAACGCCTGATTAGGTACACTCCTCGGTACGGAGTGAAACATGTCGAGCGTTTTTCGACTTAAAATACGTGAGTGACCCGTTCTTAATTTATTTAATACCGTAAAACGGGGTGAAAAGACACGATTTTCAACTTCAAGGACTATTTTCGCCAATAATACAAATGATAAAAGTAAAAAATTTGATATCATTTTTTGAGTCTTGGTTTTTCAATTTTGCATTTGTGAAAAAATAATTTACTGACCCAATTCAGAGAAAATCGAAGAAAACTCCCTGTTTTCTCCATATCCTTAAAACGGGGTCGATAGACACAAGAAAGGGGTGAATAGAAATATTAAGTTTTAGTTGTCATAGTCATAGACTATTGGAAAATGGTATATATATTTGTTAAACAGCTATTTGACACAATATTATTTTTTCGTATCTTTTAATCCCCAAGGCGTGTCTCTACACCCCTTTGTGGTATCTAATCACCCCCTATGGCGTAACTACTCACCCCATATGCGTGTCTACTGACCCCTTTATCACGTAAAATTGCTTGTTATTAGTTTTTTTCAAAAAAATGCTTCATTATAGAGAAAATTGCTGATATTGTTTATTATTTAGGTACTGCAGATACTATATTACCAGGTTAGCTAACTTTTACTTAGTTAATGTCAAAACATTTACCGCTAGAACAAAGTTCAGACAGGCTTCATTTCTTACCTCGGCGAGACCTTACTTTAGAGTCAAAAAAATCTAACTTTTAGGCAATTTGATTAAGTTTTTTTGGTATCAATGTAAAGAATAAATAGTCTACTATATACGCATTCCAACAAATCTAATTTTAGAGATGTACTTTTTTAAATATAACAACTTGAAAGAAAAAGTTCAAAATTTCTCTATTCACCCCGCGATTTCTGATCACCCCGTTTTACGGTATGTCTGTGTCTCACGGAAGTTTTGTCACAACTTTATTGTTTTCTTGTGACATACTGATATTTGAGGGACTATTTCCAATTTAGATTCCAATCATGTTCAAAAATACTTTTAATTGAAAGTCTTTATTTACAGTATTTTTCGAACTCGATGAGTAGGTTGGCAGGTGTCATCTCCATATAATTTATAACCTAAAAACGCCAAATCTCACAAAATTGTATTGAGCTTACCCATCAAGTTTGAAAAATACTACAGGTAGGTAGCCCGGAATTTTATGATCTTATTCATATTTTTGGATACATGCCGTTATGAAGTAAGAATGCGGGCGGATACATAGTTTTGAAGTTTTAGAGTGAATATAAAAATATCGAAAAATTTTATCACTTATCAAAAAAAAATTTCGAGCCCCTTATTTAATTCAATAATCTATGAGTATTTAAAAGACTCATCCCGTGTCATTGATTGAAGCGGAAAAAACATCCTTATTATACGTTAGGTACCTTTTTTTATTATACCATTTCATCGATAAAATTAATATAATCATACCAAATTCCTGTTTTCTTGTAAATACTAAGCCGAGGACGGACATAGCAAAATGATAAGGGTTCCTTGTCGGCTACAGAACCCTAAAAACTGACCTGTTTATTGAGTCTTCATAAAATAGCACGTGTACCGTATCTGTCGGAATCCACAAAGGCTCAAATGGACCGTGAACAGTAAAAAAATCGAGCCCAAGTAGGCTGGTTACTTGTTTGACCAAGAAATTGCTTCCAAGCGTTACATCGCCTGTCAATACGATCCTCAACTTCCAAGAAAATCGTTTGTAGTTATTTGTTTATGTTGATGTATTGTTACTTGTTGTTTACCCAGCGAGCGAGTCGATGAAACGTGAACTGAGTGAATATGTTTCTGCGCAGACCTCAAGGTCTCAATTCGGTGAGACATCGTGATTTATCTCATTTGCGAGTTCACAGAACATATTTATGATGAATGCATGATGAATGTGATATACATTATTTGATACTTATGTTCTCCTTGTAAATTATTAACCTGTACCTATATTATACAGCTACGATAAGTCAATTACGAGTATAATTATAATTATTATTAATTAACCATTTTATATTGACCTAAAAATATTATGTATACCGGTCTATGTGGGGCGATTACCTATTATAAGTAAATTTAATTGCCAGGTTTCGAATTCATAAAGCCAATTTATAGACCTTTGTTTGATTAAAGCTCCGTATTATACCAGTAGATACAGTCAGCGTCAATAGTATCGGATGAAACAACATTTTTTGCCCAAAGTAGAGATGCGTTTCTATAAAATTTGTCTGTATCTTCAGGTTCGGCTTGCCCTTCAGCGTTCTACTTAAAAAACAGCTTGTATAAAAAAATAACAATCCCTTGTATGCCACAACACATGCCGATAGCAAAGCCACCAAATCAAACAGGAAAACAAAATTATCGCCATGGAACGTGAATGGCTTTTCTTTATTAAAACTTGATAAACAAACTTTTATTAGGAAAGTTACCGATCCCGTGTGTTAGAAAGTTAATCTGAACTGTTTATTGAGTCTCCATAAAATAGCACGTGAGTTATGGCTTCAAATCAAACATTTATCATGAAACTAAATACGCTCACGAAGACGATGACGTTCAAAACGAAGACTCCATTGTTATACTCTGTAGGTATCTATAGGTATTTAAATAAATGTAAACAAACAGTTTGTACATTTTCGGGTAGTTTTAACATTTATTAGTTAACCAAATACAAAACCAACTGGATCTGTCAATGAACGACCTGAGTTTAACCTACATTATTTGATCATGTAATGTTTTCATATACCCTCAACTTTCTTAAGGAGCCATTTGAGGGTAGATTTTGTTTACTTTTATTTAAATACCTACCTAAAGATACAGACTAGGAACAGGCTCATTTATTTAAATTAGGACGTTTTCACGAAATAATGTGGGAACCTGTCGAGGTCCACGCAGCTTTATTTATTTATTTAAACTTTATTGCACGATATAAAATTGTACAAATAGCAGACTATATGAAAACACAAATCAAGTTAAGTTACGTTTATTATATTGTCTATGATTCTTTTGTTTTGTTTAGTTATCATAAATATATTGTTGGAAACTGGTGGTTTTTGTTTTGTGCTCTCTCTTAGCTGTCTCTAAATTACACTTTAAAACCTTTTACATTGTTTACCTAATCGTCCTTGGAATGTAAATTCTGTGTTTTCTTATTCAGAATAATGAAATCTTTTACCGCAACTCCATAATTATTATGAAGCGCTACAAAGACACGTGCCCACTAGACATTGCGCTCTTATACTTGTAAAATTTCTGTACCTATTTAATAACCAATAAAAAAATATATTTAAAATAGTAGTAGGTATCTCATCCAAAATTTGCTTCAAGATTCGAAATTAAATTTCAAGCTGGGAGTACGCTCTTTTCTTGAAGATTTGATTACCGGGATAAGATTATCGGTCCGGAAATACATGGAAGTTTCTGGAGAAACGCACAGGTGAAGACTGCCAACCATGTAAGTCGTGACCCGAGAGCGCGCCCGAACAATAGGGTAGTTGACTGCTTAGTTAAATCAGTTTCTTTTTTTGAACTATCAAAATGATTAACCACTATGGAATCTCTATCACAGAATAAATAAATAAAGAAATTATCTATCTATCGGTATCGGTGTAGGTTAGGAATATTTTTCTGGTAATTTATTTCGTGCATGGTGTGAAATACTTTATTTTAAATACAGGAATCCTCCCTATTAAGTGAAATGCCACTGTTTTATATGGTCCATCTAGTAGGGCATTACATCGTCGTACGTTATACACGTGTAAACAAGGAACTGTATGAAAGCTACATTGAATTCAACACAATGAAAGTCAAGAGAAGTTACTCTCAAGTCCCGGTATTCAAATGTGTTTCAATAAGCGTTTTCCTTAATCCTAGCAACACATAGCTTAGCTGAGTTGAAACTTTAACCACGATCGCTATTATGGCTACAGGGCGCATAGCCAACGTGCCAATTAGTCTGTTCGAGGTACGGAAAACGGTGAAAAATATAGATAATTCTCCTAAAAATACGTGTGATACCTCTATTAAGCATGTATATGAGAAGGGCTCTAGAAAGCGACAAAATTTTACAATAGTTATTTATACATTTTATTTTCGTTTTCAATGAAGAAGGAATTTCGAGAAAATTTTGTTTGTTAACAATTGCATAACTCACTGAAAAAATAACTTTAAGATAAATTTATACAAGTAGTACATTTGTTAACATGTTTTAAATACATCATATTTTTTTTTTATTTTTCAATCAATATTTAATATCTTTAAAATCATATTTAATGTTACGTAATGGCTTTTTCACGCCGCGCGCGTTTCTCGAAAATGAGGCGCGGAGGGCTGTGTTCAGCGTTGAAAAAGAAGTTTAATAATGGAAATACAGTTCTGCAAGTATGAAATGTTTGATTGGAAATATCCTCCTCTTTTATAATATTAATTTTGGTTTCTTAAATATTAATACTTTTTGAGATATTTGGGAAATAAGACAAATCTACTTTTTTCTCCCTTTTTTTGTTAATAACTTTTGTAATTTTTTGTGTGCTAATACACGCTTCGAATACATTTTTCTAGACATCATTACGAATCTAATGAGGTATCACACGTATTTTTAGGAGTATTATCTATATTTTTCACCGTTTTCCGTACCTCGAACAGACTACCGTAGCGTCACAGAATAAATAATAGTACTGCCGTACAGAAAGGAAACTTCCTACAAAACCGAAGCTTGACAGCGGTTCAGGGTCGAATCATGCTGTCCCTTTCTAATAATTGGTACTATCCCTTTCGGCTATTTAGGGTTGTCAAAATTCAAGCCATTATCTTATCTGTGGTCGTGCACGCAAAGGAACGTCAAGTTGTGTCAACCCTAAAAATTGCTCGGAGCAATGCTAAGCCGAGCAGAGCCGATTGGCCGAAGTCAGGAGTTTCGCACCCCTGGTAGCATATCGTAGTCATCTCTATCACTCTTCCCCGAGCGTTTCATTCGCTCTCTCTTCTTCATCGCGTTATCCCGGCATTTTAGCCACGGCTCATGAGAGCCTGGGGTCCGCTTGACAACTTGGAGTTGCGTTTCGATCGCTACAGACCGTCAACAATTGCACGTTGGCTACGCACCCTGAGCACTAATAATTGTTACTATGTATACTAAAGTTTGTGTTCTGAAGTTTGTTGATCCATAAAGCTGATGAGGGCAGGTGGTATAAGAGAAACTATGGGGCAAGATAAACATTTGTAGGGATAATAAACAGTTAGGGAAACTTAAAGATATTAATAACGAAATTAAATTATAATACTAAATATTAACGAACGCATAAATAACATTAACTTAATAATACTTACGTGGAAGGACTGTCCTGACCTTATGGCTGATAGAAAACAGATATAATATTTAAAACTTTCGCGTTTTCAACACATATAAAATTAACTCACATTAATTTATCGACGGGTCTATAAACGTGGGATAACGGATATTTAATAGTTAGCTTTTTTAGGATTTGATAGTTCTTATCCTAATACTGCACATAAAAACAAACTAGTTAAACATTTCATTAAATTATGATTTAAAAGGTGAAACACTTTTTACGTCTGAAACACTAGAAATCTTAAAAAATAACATAATATTTGCTATGATACAAGAAGCTACTAGCTATTCGGTTAGACGTTCCATAATGTTAAAGTAAATAGAGTTCTCGTGAAAGCACATTGTCATACTCTAATGCAATTCCAACATTGCAAGCAACTCTTGTTCTCAGTCAAATTTGATCTCTATCAAACTACGATAAGACCCATATTGGCTCGTCCGGTTTCAACTGACTTCTGTGGTAAACTGCTTATGAAACTACAGTTATTTTAGTGTAATGGCCACATTTCTTGAAAGTAAGGTTTTATTTACTGAATAATAGTATCTTTTTAAGCTACCGATTTTTCAATTTTATATATTTCAAATGTTAAGTGGTATGGATTTACTCTTTTTATTAAGTTTTAGAGTTATCTTATATATATTTAGGGGGAAATAAACAGTGTTTTTACATCACCTATTCGAAAAAGGGCTTTTTCTTCCCCGCTAGGAGGGATCAAAGTGGCACTTTTCTTCCCTGCTAGGAGGGATCAAAGTTATACTTTTCTGTTCTAGGACACATTTTATTTTTATTTTTACATACAATTTTTTAAGCGTAAATAGTGTTTTGATACATGATAATTTCCTCATTTTTTTTTTCCCTCATAGTTGATGTGAAAAGCAGTATATGTCACACGCTCACACGGTATCAAAATTATTTCGTCTTGGGCGTTAACACTTGAATCCCTCATTACACTCAGGATTCTACTTTAGAATCCCTCATTACGCTCAGGATTCAATATACGCCCTTGACGGAAATATATCATTTTGTCCCTTGTAACACAAACTACTATTTCTTTGTAGTTGTTATGAATGAATTCTTAATAAGTACCTATACCTACCTTTTCAATGCGACCATGCGTGCAATATATGCATGAATACTCATACAATTTGCAGATAAATCATAATTATGATTCATACCATTATACAAATGGTTAAAAGATAATAACTCGATTTATACACGCCATATAAATTTCGATAATTGAACGGCCGAGTTTATATTTTGCAGATAATAAAATTTACCACACGTGTAAACAGCGCGTGGTTTCGTAAATATTTACGAAATCCTATATTTACGATAACCTCACTGTAACTTTTTGCACTGTAACTTTTTGCACTGTTTCACACTGGCAATGTACTTAATTAGAGTGAGTTACAGTCAGCTGGCACTTAACTCAAAGTTTCTTTGAACAACGTCATTTTCATCTCGCTCACTTATTAGTTTATCACAGCTGGTTCAAGGTTGCTTTCACTTGCATTTCCAGGCCCCAATTTCACCACGGTGACAGGTGCGACAATTGTAAAATCACTGTTGCTGACGTCACAGGCATCCATGGGCTACGGTTACCGCTTACCATCGGGCGGGCCGTATTCCTGTTTGCCACCATCATTGT
Organism: Cydia splendana; assembly: GCF_910591565.1. Classification (NCBI taxonomy): domain Eukaryota; kingdom Metazoa; phylum Arthropoda; class Insecta; order Lepidoptera; family Tortricidae; genus Cydia; species Cydia splendana. The sequence goes on along the minus strand of NC_085973.1, from coordinate 5,583,594 downwards.
ATTATTTAAAAAAACTTTATTATATCGGAAAAAAACAGATATTTCTTTTGCGAAGTTTCTGACAATTGTCAAGATTTAGAAGAATTGTAGGTAATTCTTGACAGGTAATGAGGTATATGTCGGAATTTCGTGACAATTGTAGTGTTTCTTGTGACAATTGTCATAAACTTAGCAAGAGAAATATCTGTTTATTTCTGATATAATAAAGTTTTCTTTAATAAAACAATGATGGTGGCAAACAGGAATACGGCCCGCCCGATGCTAAGCGGTAACCGTAGCCCATGGATGCCTGTGACGTCAGCAACAGTGATGTTTTACAATTGTCGCACCTGTCACCGTGGTGAAATTGGAGCCAGGTAGCTAGTAGTGCCTTGACATGTAAGAATATTTGGAATCATTCTGAAATATTAAAATACAACTGAGAGACCGATGTTTATACTAAACACAATACACCCATGGAACGCTTTGAAGTTCAAATCTCGTTACGTTACGATGGCGTTTGCACTTTGCACTATGTTCGGTGACTATTTTTTATTGTTAACACACACAATACACTATTTAACAGGTTTTTATCACGTCTGGAGTAGTACCGGATAAAGTATTTTCGAATAACAGCCGGCGTTGACGTCTAGGCAGTGTTGCTATCGTCTTAAAAGCCGTAACAGACTATCGCACGTTCTGGCTTAAAAACAAATTTATGTAATAATTATACCGGTATACATATCCATATGAAACGAAACTTAATGCAAATAATAACCATTATACATACCGGAAAGTCATCAAATAAACAGTAATATTCGTCTTGCTTTTTATTTAAAAAAAAAACGACCAACCTAACTTGTAAGCATGTTTGCAGTTTCTAAACGCAACGCATAGCTGTCAAATGTCAACCAACAAATTGAGCCTTTAGTATTGTTTGTCGAAATTTTTTCACTTTTAAATGCAAAATACGCGACAATACGAATTTTGCGGATATATGTTCTCGATTCAAAAGTGATATTTTTTCAAGCTCTTTCGATTGAGCATAATTTTTTTTGGTTTTTCCGTCAAAGCGGCTCGCGTTTATTAATATAGATATTAAGAACAGGTCACTCACGTATTTTAAATCGAAAAACGCCTGATTAGGTACACTCCTCGGTACGGAGTGAAACATGTCGAGCGTTTTTCGACTTAAAATACGTGAGTGACCCGTTCTTAATTTATTTAATACCGTAAAACGGGGTGAAAAGACACGATTTTCAACTTCAAGGACTATTTTCGCCAATAATACAAATGATAAAAGTAAAAAATTTGATATCATTTTTTGAGTCTTGGTTTTTCAATTTTGCATTTGTGAAAAAATAATTTACTGACCCAATTCAGAGAAAATCGAAGAAAACTCCCTGTTTTCTCCATATCCTTAAAACGGGGTCGATAGACACAAGAAAGGGGTGAATAGAAATATTAAGTTTTAGTTGTCATAGTCATAGACTATTGGAAAATGGTATATATATTTGTTAAACAGCTATTTGACACAATATTATTTTTTCGTATCTTTTAATCCCCAAGGCGTGTCTCTACACCCCTTTGTGGTATCTAATCACCCCCTATGGCGTAACTACTCACCCCATATGCGTGTCTACTGACCCCTTTATCACGTAAAATTGCTTGTTATTAGTTTTTTTCAAAAAAATGCTTCATTATAGAGAAAATTGCTGATATTGTTTATTATTTAGGTACTGCAGATACTATATTACCAGGTTAGCTAACTTTTACTTAGTTAATGTCAAAACATTTACCGCTAGAACAAAGTTCAGACAGGCTTCATTTCTTACCTCGGCGAGACCTTACTTTAGAGTCAAAAAAATCTAACTTTTAGGCAATTTGATTAAGTTTTTTTGGTATCAATGTAAAGAATAAATAGTCTACTATATACGCATTCCAACAAATCTAATTTTAGAGATGTACTTTTTTAAATATAACAACTTGAAAGAAAAAGTTCAAAATTTCTCTATTCACCCCGCGATTTCTGATCACCCCGTTTTACGGTATGTCTGTGTCTCACGGAAGTTTTGTCACAACTTTATTGTTTTCTTGTGACATACTGATATTTGAGGGACTATTTCCAATTTAGATTCCAATCATGTTCAAAAATACTTTTAATTGAAAGTCTTTATTTACAGTATTTTTCGAACTCGATGAGTAGGTTGGCAGGTGTCATCTCCATATAATTTATAACCTAAAAACGCCAAATCTCACAAAATTGTATTGAGCTTACCCATCAAGTTTGAAAAATACTACAGGTAGGTAGCCCGGAATTTTATGATCTTATTCATATTTTTGGATACATGCCGTTATGAAGTAAGAATGCGGGCGGATACATAGTTTTGAAGTTTTAGAGTGAATATAAAAATATCGAAAAATTTTATCACTTATCAAAAAAAAATTTCGAGCCCCTTATTTAATTCAATAATCTATGAGTATTTAAAAGACTCATCCCGTGTCATTGATTGAAGCGGAAAAAACATCCTTATTATACGTTAGGTACCTTTTTTTATTATACCATTTCATCGATAAAATTAATATAATCATACCAAATTCCTGTTTTCTTGTAAATACTAAGCCGAGGACGGACATAGCAAAATGATAAGGGTTCCTTGTCGGCTACAGAACCCTAAAAACTGACCTGTTTATTGAGTCTTCATAAAATAGCACGTGTACCGTATCTGTCGGAATCCACAAAGGCTCAAATGGACCGTGAACAGTAAAAAAATCGAGCCCAAGTAGGCTGGTTACTTGTTTGACCAAGAAATTGCTTCCAAGCGTTACATCGCCTGTCAATACGATCCTCAACTTCCAAGAAAATCGTTTGTAGTTATTTGTTTATGTTGATGTATTGTTACTTGTTGTTTACCCAGCGAGCGAGTCGATGAAACGTGAACTGAGTGAATATGTTTCTGCGCAGACCTCAAGGTCTCAATTCGGTGAGACATCGTGATTTATCTCATTTGCGAGTTCACAGAACATATTTATGATGAATGCATGATGAATGTGATATACATTATTTGATACTTATGTTCTCCTTGTAAATTATTAACCTGTACCTATATTATACAGCTACGATAAGTCAATTACGAGTATAATTATAATTATTATTAATTAACCATTTTATATTGACCTAAAAATATTATGTATACCGGTCTATGTGGGGCGATTACCTATTATAAGTAAATTTAATTGCCAGGTTTCGAATTCATAAAGCCAATTTATAGACCTTTGTTTGATTAAAGCTCCGTATTATACCAGTAGATACAGTCAGCGTCAATAGTATCGGATGAAACAACATTTTTTGCCCAAAGTAGAGATGCGTTTCTATAAAATTTGTCTGTATCTTCAGGTTCGGCTTGCCCTTCAGCGTTCTACTTAAAAAACAGCTTGTATAAAAAAATAACAATCCCTTGTATGCCACAACACATGCCGATAGCAAAGCCACCAAATCAAACAGGAAAACAAAATTATCGCCATGGAACGTGAATGGCTTTTCTTTATTAAAACTTGATAAACAAACTTTTATTAGGAAAGTTACCGATCCCGTGTGTTAGAAAGTTAATCTGAACTGTTTATTGAGTCTCCATAAAATAGCACGTGAGTTATGGCTTCAAATCAAACATTTATCATGAAACTAAATACGCTCACGAAGACGATGACGTTCAAAACGAAGACTCCATTGTTATACTCTGTAGGTATCTATAGGTATTTAAATAAATGTAAACAAACAGTTTGTACATTTTCGGGTAGTTTTAACATTTATTAGTTAACCAAATACAAAACCAACTGGATCTGTCAATGAACGACCTGAGTTTAACCTACATTATTTGATCATGTAATGTTTTCATATACCCTCAACTTTCTTAAGGAGCCATTTGAGGGTAGATTTTGTTTACTTTTATTTAAATACCTACCTAAAGATACAGACTAGGAACAGGCTCATTTATTTAAATTAGGACGTTTTCACGAAATAATGTGGGAACCTGTCGAGGTCCACGCAGCTTTATTTATTTATTTAAACTTTATTGCACGATATAAAATTGTACAAATAGCAGACTATATGAAAACACAAATCAAGTTAAGTTACGTTTATTATATTGTCTATGATTCTTTTGTTTTGTTTAGTTATCATAAATATATTGTTGGAAACTGGTGGTTTTTGTTTTGTGCTCTCTCTTAGCTGTCTCTAAATTACACTTTAAAACCTTTTACATTGTTTACCTAATCGTCCTTGGAATGTAAATTCTGTGTTTTCTTATTCAGAATAATGAAATCTTTTACCGCAACTCCATAATTATTATGAAGCGCTACAAAGACACGTGCCCACTAGACATTGCGCTCTTATACTTGTAAAATTTCTGTACCTATTTAATAACCAATAAAAAAATATATTTAAAATAGTAGTAGGTATCTCATCCAAAATTTGCTTCAAGATTCGAAATTAAATTTCAAGCTGGGAGTACGCTCTTTTCTTGAAGATTTGATTACCGGGATAAGATTATCGGTCCGGAAATACATGGAAGTTTCTGGAGAAACGCACAGGTGAAGACTGCCAACCATGTAAGTCGTGACCCGAGAGCGCGCCCGAACAATAGGGTAGTTGACTGCTTAGTTAAATCAGTTTCTTTTTTTGAACTATCAAAATGATTAACCACTATGGAATCTCTATCACAGAATAAATAAATAAAGAAATTATCTATCTATCGGTATCGGTGTAGGTTAGGAATATTTTTCTGGTAATTTATTTCGTGCATGGTGTGAAATACTTTATTTTAAATACAGGAATCCTCCCTATTAAGTGAAATGCCACTGTTTTATATGGTCCATCTAGTAGGGCATTACATCGTCGTACGTTATACACGTGTAAACAAGGAACTGTATGAAAGCTACATTGAATTCAACACAATGAAAGTCAAGAGAAGTTACTCTCAAGTCCCGGTATTCAAATGTGTTTCAATAAGCGTTTTCCTTAATCCTAGCAACACATAGCTTAGCTGAGTTGAAACTTTAACCACGATCGCTATTATGGCTACAGGGCGCATAGCCAACGTGCCAATTAGTCTGTTCGAGGTACGGAAAACGGTGAAAAATATAGATAATTCTCCTAAAAATACGTGTGATACCTCTATTAAGCATGTATATGAGAAGGGCTCTAGAAAGCGACAAAATTTTACAATAGTTATTTATACATTTTATTTTCGTTTTCAATGAAGAAGGAATTTCGAGAAAATTTTGTTTGTTAACAATTGCATAACTCACTGAAAAAATAACTTTAAGATAAATTTATACAAGTAGTACATTTGTTAACATGTTTTAAATACATCATATTTTTTTTTTATTTTTCAATCAATATTTAATATCTTTAAAATCATATTTAATGTTACGTAATGGCTTTTTCACGCCGCGCGCGTTTCTCGAAAATGAGGCGCGGAGGGCTGTGTTCAGCGTTGAAAAAGAAGTTTAATAATGGAAATACAGTTCTGCAAGTATGAAATGTTTGATTGGAAATATCCTCCTCTTTTATAATATTAATTTTGGTTTCTTAAATATTAATACTTTTTGAGATATTTGGGAAATAAGACAAATCTACTTTTTTCTCCCTTTTTTTGTTAATAACTTTTGTAATTTTTTGTGTGCTAATACACGCTTCGAATACATTTTTCTAGACATCATTACGAATCTAATGAGGTATCACACGTATTTTTAGGAGTATTATCTATATTTTTCACCGTTTTCCGTACCTCGAACAGACTACCGTAGCGTCACAGAATAAATAATAGTACTGCCGTACAGAAAGGAAACTTCCTACAAAACCGAAGCTTGACAGCGGTTCAGGGTCGAATCATGCTGTCCCTTTCTAATAATTGGTACTATCCCTTTCGGCTATTTAGGGTTGTCAAAATTCAAGCCATTATCTTATCTGTGGTCGTGCACGCAAAGGAACGTCAAGTTGTGTCAACCCTAAAAATTGCTCGGAGCAATGCTAAGCCGAGCAGAGCCGATTGGCCGAAGTCAGGAGTTTCGCACCCCTGGTAGCATATCGTAGTCATCTCTATCACTCTTCCCCGAGCGTTTCATTCGCTCTCTCTTCTTCATCGCGTTATCCCGGCATTTTAGCCACGGCTCATGAGAGCCTGGGGTCCGCTTGACAACTTGGAGTTGCGTTTCGATCGCTACAGACCGTCAACAATTGCACGTTGGCTACGCACCCTGAGCACTAATAATTGTTACTATGTATACTAAAGTTTGTGTTCTGAAGTTTGTTGATCCATAAAGCTGATGAGGGCAGGTGGTATAAGAGAAACTATGGGGCAAGATAAACATTTGTAGGGATAATAAACAGTTAGGGAAACTTAAAGATATTAATAACGAAATTAAATTATAATACTAAATATTAACGAACGCATAAATAACATTAACTTAATAATACTTACGTGGAAGGACTGTCCTGACCTTATGGCTGATAGAAAACAGATATAATATTTAAAACTTTCGCGTTTTCAACACATATAAAATTAACTCACATTAATTTATCGACGGGTCTATAAACGTGGGATAACGGATATTTAATAGTTAGCTTTTTTAGGATTTGATAGTTCTTATCCTAATACTGCACATAAAAACAAACTAGTTAAACATTTCATTAAATTATGATTTAAAAGGTGAAACACTTTTTACGTCTGAAACACTAGAAATCTTAAAAAATAACATAATATTTGCTATGATACAAGAAGCTACTAGCTATTCGGTTAGACGTTCCATAATGTTAAAGTAAATAGAGTTCTCGTGAAAGCACATTGTCATACTCTAATGCAATTCCAACATTGCAAGCAACTCTTGTTCTCAGTCAAATTTGATCTCTATCAAACTACGATAAGACCCATATTGGCTCGTCCGGTTTCAACTGACTTCTGTGGTAAACTGCTTATGAAACTACAGTTATTTTAGTGTAATGGCCACATTTCTTGAAAGTAAGGTTTTATTTACTGAATAATAGTATCTTTTTAAGCTACCGATTTTTCAATTTTATATATTTCAAATGTTAAGTGGTATGGATTTACTCTTTTTATTAAGTTTTAGAGTTATCTTATATATATTTAGGGGGAAATAAACAGTGTTTTTACATCACCTATTCGAAAAAGGGCTTTTTCTTCCCCGCTAGGAGGGATCAAAGTGGCACTTTTCTTCCCTGCTAGGAGGGATCAAAGTTATACTTTTCTGTTCTAGGACACATTTTATTTTTATTTTTACATACAATTTTTTAAGCGTAAATAGTGTTTTGATACATGATAATTTCCTCATTTTTTTTTTCCCTCATAGTTGATGTGAAAAGCAGTATATGTCACACGCTCACACGGTATCAAAATTATTTCGTCTTGGGCGTTAACACTTGAATCCCTCATTACACTCAGGATTCTACTTTAGAATCCCTCATTACGCTCAGGATTCAATATACGCCCTTGACGGAAATATATCATTTTGTCCCTTGTAACACAAACTACTATTTCTTTGTAGTTGTTATGAATGAATTCTTAATAAGTACCTATACCTACCTTTTCAATGCGACCATGCGTGCAATATATGCATGAATACTCATACAATTTGCAGATAAATCATAATTATGATTCATACCATTATACAAATGGTTAAAAGATAATAACTCGATTTATACACGCCATATAAATTTCGATAATTGAACGGCCGAGTTTATATTTTGCAGATAATAAAATTTACCACACGTGTAAACAGCGCGTGGTTTCGTAAATATTTACGAAATCCTATATTTACGATAACCTCAAATCTTAAATAATCTGTGCTAAAATGGAAACATTTTATCTACGTCATGTTGATTATGTACCAGGCGCCCGTTTCTCAACAGCTTGTAACTTATAATACCTACAAGTGGAAGTCCCTTTCTAACAAAAGCTGTCAAAAAGTGACATCCGCTTATATTACAAGTTACAAACTTTTGAGAAACGGGCCCCTGGTACTCGGTCTTCTTGCAAAAAAGTTACTCATACACTCGCTTTTATTAAAGAAAAGACGCGTACCACAAGGATTTCCGTACAATGACGAGCCTGTTGCTATAGGTATTTTGTTTATATTGCTGTCCCGCCACTGATTTTTATTTTATTTTTATTTGAAAATGCCGGCTGATGCCGGCTGTCAATGTCACTATATGTATAATACTTATAATAGTTATTTACGATACAAGTGCGGAAAGTAGGAAATTCGTAACGAGTGATGATAAATTAAAACATGACCGAAGGGAGTTCTTTAAATCCACACGAGTTGCGAATTACCTATTCACACGTGTACCATAAAACATATGGCTCTTTAAATTTTTTTGACATAGGCACGTAATGTCCTTAATCCCGCCCTAGGGCGGTAAAGTAGCACCATAATAATATATACCTACTGTAAAATACTTATAATATATATTTTCAAATTAAATAGCTACTATAATGGAATGGGAATAAGAAAAAATCGTTGAGATACCTATGTCTAATCTCCTGAATATAGGTCGGGTAAGTGTGCCGGTCGTTGACACGGTCGTATCATTAGAGTGTCGTCAGCGCCATGACCTCGGACTCTGGAGATGAATTATGACATGCTTTTATGATCTTTTATTGCGTATTTTATACGGTATTAAATATATTAAAACGGGTCACTCGCGTGTTTGAAGTCGAAAACTGCTCAATGTGTTTTACTCCATAAAAAAGATATTTATCGAATATCTATGTCATATCTCATAAAAAAGTGAATTAAGCTTTTTTTGTTCGTCTAAAATGTTACTTCCACCTAGTACGGTATTTAATGTATGTATTGGCTTTATGTATTGTATCTTCAATCTTAGCATATATTATTTTGTTTATAGGTATTGCTGTTGATGCCCCAAATAAACCAGAAAATAAAATATATCTTAGTCCTACGACAGTTTTGGAATTAAGCGGGCGTTGTCTTTGAGGAACCTTTGGTTAAAATTTATCAACTTATTAGCACCTAACACTTTAATGCTAGGAGAAAATGAAATTAGTAATTACAAATTTCCAGTGTTTAAAATAGCGATCCATTAATGTTATAAAAATATTTCTGCTAACATATTTTTATAATATTCTTTCTATAGACATCAACATTTCACGGGTCATCAAGTATTTATTGTGTATAGTAAGGACGCGTACACGTTCGAACTTCACAAAGCTGAGGGCCTACCGCGAACCACGTTCGACGTGTTGCCTCCCTGTCACACTTACGAACGAATTTACAAGTGCGATAGAGAAGCAACATGTCGAACTTGGTTCGCGATGGGCTGTCTGTTATTAATGAAATTAAAATCTTTATTTCAGGGAACTAATGGCCCATACATAAATACCTTAAAACTAGCATACATATTATATAAAAATGTATTTTAAAACTAAACTTAATATGTTACGAGCGAGGTGCACGGCCAAATAATGCCAAAATGAGATGAAGTTATCATTGGTTCGAATCGGCCCCCAGATTTCCCTATCTGGGAATAGCTGAGTCACGTAATCTATTATTCAGAATATCTCATGCCTCCGGGCGCGCCGCCAACACTTCCGATATTCCCCACAAATAACTGCTATTTTTTCAACAGACAATTTTTCAACAGATTCGATAAAAATTATCACGATAAGGAATTTAGATGAAAATAACAAGAGAAAACGTGTCCAGATTTAATGCGTATTTACAAGTCATTACAAAACGAGGAAAAAGAATTTGTTACCCATGAAATATTAGTAAATATGACACATTGCAGTAGAAATATTATAAGCTATTTAGGTACCTAAACAAAACTTTATAGAGATACAACAGCGACACCCTGTTGCATCTCCCGTTCCAATATTTACGGCAATGCACAATATGCACAAATGCATGTGCATTTCAGGGACATGTGTCTCCATAAACAATTATAGCTAACCCTTCCCGATCTCATGAACGGCGGTCACGCATCCCAACCACGTGTCGTATGCAGCTCACAAACGAAAAAATCGAACAACACATTGAATTTCAGACTTTGTGACGATTGAAATTGTGACAAGCATTAATACTAAAAACACTAAAGGCACGAATAGATTATCTCTTTTTGTGTATAATAAAAAATAATTGTTTAGATTACCCTTTGCCGACGCTTTAACCGACGGTCCTAAAAGTTTTTATATAATAAAAATGTATATTTTATAAAAGCAATAACTTTCAACGCTTAACAAACTATTCGCGCAACGTTTCCCACGTCGGTTTCGTGCTGACCCCATCTTCTCTCCGATATATACACATAGTGTTACGTAGACGGCAAATACACATAGCTCGGAGTAATTAACAATGGAGCCGCCATTAACAGGCGTTCCCCTCTGTCGAAAATAGGCGGCCAATGGTCAACCACATGTCAACCATATGTATGGACTGACGTTTATCTGACATGACGTACCTATACATTTGATGTGCCCCTCCCCCGCAAAAAACGGCAGACTATTTTGTACCGAAAATTTTAGACATGGCGTCTCCGTTGGTTATATCCTATAAGACACATAGTGTACACTGTAGGTACCTACAGTTGCCACGTGTACAAACTATACATATACTTACTTAATTTGTATTTACTTATTCGCATATAGGTAAATGTTACATTCACTGTCAGAATTCGTGGAATTTCCCGTTCTCGACGCTTTATACGAACCAATGATATTCGTGTTTTAATATACAGAATGACTACAGGAAAACCGTTGCCCCAATGATTCGCCAGTTTCCGCCCTAATTGTTCGATGTTACGTAGGCCAAAGGATACCAATTAATTATGCCGACGTTTTCCGCTGGTAACAAATAATTGTTAAGCGTTTTTGATGCAGAATTGTTTCGTAAAGCTCTTGGTAATAAATTGTAAAATAGGTATATTTTAATCGGTAAGTGCCACTTGCACCAGTCACTAACCCGGGGTTAACCTGGAGTTACCATGGTTACCAGCACAATTTGACACTGGGTTAACGGTTTAACCGGTTAACCCCGGGTTAGTGGGATGGTGCAAGTGGCGCTAAGTAGAACAATGTCAACCAAAATATCCCGTTTCAATTAGTAGGTACCTAGTACTAATACCGATAGCGCCGCGTTTCCAGGAACATAACAATATTTATAAAAAAAAAAAGTATTATGTGACATTGGACTGTTTAAAAAAATGTTGCTTAGCGCCACTTGCACCATCCCACTCACCCGGGGTAAACCGGTTAAACTGTTAACTCAGTGTCAAATTGTACTGGTATCCATGGTAACTCCAGCTTTAACCGGTTAACCTCCGGTTAGTGGGATGGTGCAAGTGGCCCTAAGACAAACAAACCAACGTAGATGGAACAGTAGTGGGGTGTATAAAAATTAGGAGCAAAAAACAGATTTCATATGAATTTTTAAATGCTCCTAACTCTTATCTTCTTCTTCGCGTTATCCCAGCATTTTTGCCGCAGCTCATGAGAGCCTGGGGTCCGCTTGCACAACTAATCCCAAGAATTGACATAGGCACTAGTTTTTACGAAAGCGACTGCCATCTGACCTTCCAACCCAGAGGGTAAACTATATTCTTTATTCTTTATTCTTATATAAGCCTTATCGGGATTAGTCCGGTTTCCTCACGATGTTTTCCGCTCAGGGGGCCGATTTTTGAGTTTCGACCGCTCGATTTCGTATATTTCGTTGAATAATATCTCCAGTAGGTACCCGGCAATCAAATTCTACTAATAGAATTGAAAACGAGTGGTCAATACCACTCGATTCCAAATTTCTATCGCTCGTATATCAAAAATTAGCATTTCGAGTTTTCCACCGATTTTCGAGTGACGAAATCGAGCGATCGAATTTCAAAAATCGCCCTCCTGGTTCGGTTTTTCTACGTTATTTTGAACGGCCTCCTAGCTTAGTCGGTAGGTAGTGACTCTGCCTACGGAGCAGGAGGTTCGAATCCTGGTAAGGGCATTTATTTATGTGTTTATCACAAATATTTGTTCCTAAATTATGGATATTTTCTATGGAAGTACCTATATAAGAATATATACTTGACTATATATTTTAAATATCGTTGTCTAGTGTACCTTAACAACACAAGCTTTACTGAGCTTACTGTGGGACTGGTCGATCTGTGTAAAATTATCCTATAATATTTTTTATTTGTAACTAGCCCCTACCTGAGACATTGGCGGTGCGTGTTAAGAAAAAAAATGGCTATATGTATGTTCATTTGTACCAATTAGGCTTAATCCCTGTAATAGGAGCCCTGTAATTCACTCTGGGGGCCGTAAAAGCCCCACACGAAAACGAATCGTATTGCGTTAATTTTATGCTATAATGCGTATTAAGGTTACGGGTGGGTTTAAACAGATTTATTCAACCATGTTGAATTTATCATCATTGGCCTTTGCGTCTATTGCAGACGATTTATGAATGAATGAATGAAAATATTTATTTTCAGGCAATTATTGGCCCATAGATAAAAACCTTAAAACTAGCATACATATTATTATAAAATATATCTTAAAACTAAAAACACACAATTATGGCTGCGATGCAGTTCGCAACCCAGCAGTGTCTGGCAGCCGGCCGCGGAACCGCCGCCGCCGCGAATTTATGGTGTAACATACATTACACCGCCTGGGACGGAATTAAGGAAACGCAGGGATGCCCAGCATTACTCTCTCGGCTTCACTGTCTTATCCCACAGGAAAGGCGAGCCATACGTGTGGAGACAGGTCGGCTGCAGGCATCTGCCGCATATTTCAGGTTGGACCCTACTCGCGCCTTACGGTAACTCCATTCCGGGTTTTAATTTTGGAGTATCCTTCTCCTAAATGGATTGCAAGCCAATGCTAGAGGTCCATCTCCCCTGTGACGAAACAGCTTATCGCTTCGTTTGCGGACTTAGTTGCCTCGTACGACATCCTTATCCTATTTAATTACTTAATGTAATTATTTTATATATAATGCACTAACATTTGACTGCGACTGCGTCTGCGTAGAATAGTGATCATCAGAGTAAAAATTATCCTATGTGATCCCTTATCATACATCTTATGTATAATCATATAATACATCACATAATCTTATAATCATAGCATAGACATTTAAACCACTAGGGTGAAATTTGTCTTAAAAATCAGCTTAAGTATGAATGGTATTTCGACAATATCGACATATAAGAATTCTATATGTATTTTACATCAGGGCATAGGTATAGGTATATTAGTCACTTTCAATTACCGGTAAGAAATAGGCAGGTAACCTAAGTATTTCGTTTGGCAAGCCTAAGTGATTTGTAAGGCTAAACCCACAACAGCAAGTTAGCGGAAATGACAAATCGACTTAATTATTCCCAAAGGTTAACGCGGTTATCCACTGATGTGGATCCGCACGCCGGTCCGGCGTGTGAGCGAGACAGCGCTATGCAGGTATATAGCAATGTCCCTCTCGCACATCGGAGCGGTGTGCGGGTCCACATACAGTATGAAGACCGCCTTAAGTGCGAGACGGGCATTCGTCACGGGTAACAAATAACCACTTAAGGCGCCAGCTCGGAAAACTTACTTTAGTTCCTGGATTTATTCCAGTGTTACATTTTTAGGGAAAACTACTTATTACTACTTAGTTTCGCTTGTTAACATGAATGTAGTGCGTACTTACCTACATTTGTACATATTAGAAGCCTTAAGTAACTTTATTACCATTTGCAACTGGAAGTAAATGTAATCAGATCTTGAAAGTTAATTTCTACCTCATTTTAGAAGCCTGATTGCTTCGAGCAACACCGGGAAGGGAGACGGCATTCGTACTATTTCCCCTCTGCCGAAGCATAGGCACAACTGCACCTGTGGTGAAACCTTTGACAGTTGCCAAGGTTGATGATGATGAGCCGTCGAACTCGAATACAAGTTTAACCTTAATTTAGGTACGTTGCGTCACAATAGCTATTTATCATGGTCTAAGGGCTAGCTACGGAAATAGGTTTGCAGTTTAAAGAGCAACGAAATCCCTCTAGTTAGTGTGCCATACTATCATAATTATTAATCCGGGCGCCTGGCAGCTGTTCAGCGGTGGGTGTGACAGTGGTTGGGCAACAAAGTATAAACAATTGAAGGTGTGCAATTTATAGAGGGGACCGAAAACGGGACAGGTTTTCACCCTTTGGGTAACGAAACACGATAAAATTTGACCCAGTAAATCACCTGGCACTACTTTTCCCCCAATTAAAAAGCCTGCCAATGTTATATTCGAATTAAATACATAATTAGTTATTATATCATACCAAACCCAGAGCTCTATAAATTGTTCACCTTCAATTTATTTGACACCTCTCACACCCACCGCTGAACAGCTGCCAGGCACCCGAATTAATTAATAATAATAGTATGGCACACTAACTAGAGGGATTTCATTGCTCTATAAATTGCAAACCTATTTCCGTAGCTAGCTCACCGTCTATCAGCCCATGTCACGTATTTAGCATTTACTGAAAAACAAATGAATAAAATCAATTGGAGTCGTCCATTGTCAGTGACATTTCAACGACCTAGATCTTTTTAAAGTGTTTTATTGGCAATATCCTCGAGTACGCTCGATTCCGAGACTTCTTAGTATTTCTTTGTTATTTTCTCCAAACTTATTACTGGTAGAATTGAAACCGATAAGAAACGATGCACCGAGAATATCACATTTTAAATCTACATAGTGCATACGCTTCTTTGTTCATTTTAAGTGTCATGTTGGTTTTGAAAACTGATTAAGTACCTGTATATAAACTAAACTATTTTTTATCAAGCAGGGATTTTTAAAGAGAAACTCTAACTCTTCTAGCAAGCTTCGCTAGCTCAATAAAATTGGTAACGAACAACTGGACCGTTGTTCCAAAAGGCTGCAAGTTCGAATCTTGCCCGAAGCGGTGTTTTTTTTTTTTTCATTTTTCCTTTAAATTAAAAATTTGAGTAAGTAGAAACCTCTCCTCATCTTACCATTTTCCCTGTGGTATCCTAAAAAAGCCCGAACAACGCTTTGGCAGCCTAATCCTAAATATTGTCTGCCATCTGGACATCCAACTCAGAAAGATACTAGGCTTTATTAGGATTAGCTCGGTTTCCTTAAAATGTTTTATTTTTACTGAAGAGCGAGGGTAAATAACGAATGACATTTGACTACCTGTGGTTTGGAAGCCGCATGCCTTTGCCTTGCCAAAGATACATTGTTTGAGTAAGATGCGTAAATTGTAAGACAATTTCGTGCTTCGAATTTGACCGGTAACAAACGAGATGGCGCTGTACGGTTTGCGGTAACTGTCAAAAGTTGACGTTTGACAATTAAGTGACCACAAAACTAAACGAATGTAACACTGAAATAATGTGGCAGTCTTTGCTTTATTAAATATAGATATTTTTGCATAGCATATTAAGATTAATTTATATTGTATTACAAACAAATGATATGGGCTTTTATGCCTGAAAAAAAAACATATTATGGCGCCGTACAGTGCCGTCGGTTTGGGATGTCAAACTAAAGGGCACGTTTTTTCTTAGACTTGACCTCTCTTTTACAATAAATTCTTTTTGGCCTTACTATTATTTGGCCACCAGCAGTCAAGAAATATTGTTGATCAATTATTTTCTCGTAATGTCACTTACTATTATCTTGGACTGCACTGACATCATCAGGAATCTGTAACAAAAATACAAAAAAGTTTTATTTAAGTAATTTAAAAACTTATCTAAACATAAATATATTAGACTAGTCATGTGTAATCTAATAACATTCTACTTGGGTCATTAAAACCAGCCAAACCTTTATGGCTACAGATCATGCCGAAGAAATCGTCATAATGTACCCATAAAACATTTAATACCTACTATCTTCTTAGTCTGACAGAAAAAAGACTGTCGAAAACAGTTCATTACCTGGTGTTCCTTCGATCGCTTTTAAAAATTAAATCCCTCTTTCGCAATCCAATTGAAAATCTAATTATTCGAATTGGTTTCTGATTAAAAAATTCATCCATCGTTCCCGTTTCTTCACTTCAATAAGTTCATTAACGGTCGTAATTAAAAAAAAGGGGTTTTATTTCAACGCCATTAAAAAGATAATATATAAAGATGTTTCGTGATAAATCCGTAGCTTCGTGAAACGAATTGTTTTGTTTCGGATATTCTGGCAAGCCCTCTGGCTTTCCACGAAAATGGTGTGAATGGTTAAGCTCCCATAGATTTTTTTTTATTTGGCGCCTTTTACAGAAAAATTGGTTTGCTCTGGCTACAATTGTTACAGAACATTTTGTCAACAGCAATTGTAAATTGCTAGAATTGACGTATTGAGAAGCGGTCTTCCACTATACCATCTTAATTTACTGAAATACAATGAACGTTACTAAAGTACCTAATAAAATTACAAAACATACCGCCGATCGAGGCTAATGCTACAGTTCAGTTCAGCAGTTCAGTATTCAATTCACTCAGTTCATTCACTATTCAGTGACTCCATGAATATTAATAGCGCCATCTGTGGTTCACGTGTGAGAACTAAGTACTAGTACTAGTGGTATTAGTTTGCACTTGCATGCAATAATAGAGTTAACTCCTTCCAAATTAGCCTAGCTGCTTTTAGCGCCTGTTGCTGATAATTTCCATGTAACAACAGTTCAATTCAATCCCGACTAAAATATAGTTAGGTACCTACATATAAAATTACGATTCGACCGACATCCTTTGGCCCTATTTGAACCAAGAAAGCAACGTAAGTTCATAATATGGTTACTGTATGACTGTATGTTTCATTTTGTGATACTGATATATGACAATATCACGCCCGAAGTACTTATTAGTTTACAAGAAGTCAGTTTTACAGGGATACAAGTTGGGTTGCATACAAGAAATTTAATATTGTAGTTTTTCTGTGTTCCTGTATCACAGAAATAGGAATATGACACGCTTAGCTATAGACACGAATAGCTAGTTGCCTACCAACTAGCTATTTCACTTATTCGAGTCAAACTGGGCCCCGTTCCCCAGTTCACACAAAATAATTAAGTGGCCTATATACTGCTGCATGCAAAAAGAGAACAAGACAGATTGCCTAGGTCATGTTCCAGTGAAACTATAACGTCCTTAATTTTAACGTAAATTCAGTACGTACGAGTCATTTGGGCCACTTTATTTATAGTTGTTGACTACACTTTTCTTAGATTTGGTAATTTTTATATAATTTCTAATCAGAATCACGAGCTCTTTCGACCCTTATTGCAGAAAAAAAGTGGCCCAAGATTTTTAGTTCCATTCTGTTACCGTTTTCATAGACTTTGATGACGGTCACGGAATGGAAGAAACCAAAAAAATATATTTTGGAACACTTTTTTACTCCTATTAGGACCGAAAGAGCTCGTGATTCTGAGGAGATATAACATAAAAAATAAATTGTTTAAATAAAACAACCTAAATGGGTTAAACCCTTAAGTCGTAAACGGAGGAGGTAAGGAAATAAGTGCCGTCTTTGCGTGGAGTATACTCGTAATTGTGGGTTTTGTATAAAAGAGATCTGGAAATTGATAGCCGCAATTAAACGGCGAGACTGGACAATGTTGTTCACATTTCCATCTAAAAGAGTTCGCTAATGGCGTCGCCTTTGTAGTATAAGTACCTATATAAGGAAGATTTCCGTATATTCAAACCGATAAATTACATTACAAGTGACTGTTTTAGGCTCCTAATTTGTAAGAAACTTAAACTTAACCAAAACGCAGCCATATTCGCAGACAAGTGGCCGTCCCTACAACGTAGTATCAGGCTTTTTTTAAACTCTACCTATGTTACTTAATATCAGTTTTTTTTTTTTAATCTCTATGTAACTTAGTAATACATAATATATGTATGTTTAATTCTAGAGATAGTTCGAAAAGTGTATAATGTGTGTAATACAAGTGTAGGTACTAATTTTATAATACTGACTACATAATATGTATTAACAGTAGGTATACGTGTCTTGGCTATAGCTGTAAACTTATATGTACTTAGTGTTTGCCTGAATAAAGAATAAAGAACTAATACTTCAGAAGGAAGACATGAACAAACGAGCCTAAAGATGGGTATTACATTAATCATATACACATTATTGTTGCATGTTTCCTACGACTGTATTATTACCATTTTCCTCCAAGTAGGTCGGTAAATGGTATCTTCTCGTGTGAAGAAAATTAGAGTAAGTGGTCTCACATTCGGAGTGATAAATTGTATGAAATAAACGCTTAAATGTTCTTACAGTAGTGTGCCTACAGCCTACACTGCCTATCCTTACTTGGAATATTACCTTACCTGCCCATGCGAGACCGCGTGTTCTACTGTCATTA
Source organism: Cydia splendana (assembly GCF_910591565.1). Lineage (NCBI taxonomy): Eukaryota > Metazoa > Arthropoda > Insecta > Lepidoptera > Tortricidae > Cydia > Cydia splendana. Next base: position 5,565,194 of record NC_085973.1, on the reverse strand, counting down.
ACTTCACACTTCAATATTTTATTAGTGATAGTACCTACTGATAGTTAAAGTTGAATTAGGTTGACAAATATCTACTAATTTCGAAACACTTTCTACTGTAGCAACAGTAAGAAAGATGCCTTTGTAAGCGTTCCAGTTCCTTCCGATCAAAGCTTTGGAAAAACTAATCAAAAAAATACTGTTTTTTTTACAGAGAATTATGTTCATTTATCCAGAAATTCCCGAGTGTCAAAACCTTTATGTGTCCACAAATAATGTGTAAAAGCTACTATATTTACCTTGATGTCGTTGATTGAATTTTAACCTTGTTTGCTGTGATTTCATCCTTCGTCAACCCACATATTTGTGCAATGTCAGAAACAGTTTAGCTAAGAAATGACTTCCAATAGAAATCGTGGTAACAATAACATAAAAGAAAATCGTTTTCCGTTCTGTCGCCGCAGCCAAATTTTAGGAGTGTTGTTTGGTTTAAGTCTTTTTAGTAACCTACTGCTCCAACTCCAAGGCTCAAATGGTTTGGCTTATCTAACAGCCTGTGATTTCATAAATGAAACAAAAAAACCGGACAAGTGCAAGTCGGACTCGCCCATCGGGGGTACCGTACTTTTTAGTATTTGTTGTTATAGCTGCAACAGAAATACGTCACCTGTGAAAATTTGCGGTGACTCCTGGTGACAGACAGACGGACGGTCAGACAGACAGTGAAGTCTAAGTAATAGGGTCCCGTTTTTACCCTTGGGTACGGAATCCTAAAAAGGAATTGGTGCTGCATATCGGCATAACAAGTTAAAATTAGCTATGGAGAATAACCAGGATCTATAGAACTGTGTCGTATGCATAATTATTAGACCGCAGTTTGACTTCTGATTCTTGTAGTGATATTCCTAGGCTTCAAGAAACCCGATGTTGCCAGGCTGATTACAAGCCCCTGGAATTTCCCCTTTATAATTCGCATACTTTCGCCATCTATTGTAAACACAAAATATTCGAATGTAAAGGTAATTCAACGTAATTTAAATTCTAATCGCGGTCTAGCATAAGTTGCGTTCTCTTTCGTTGCAAGTCCATACTTGAAGTCGCGCTTGATATATGGAGTCGCGCGCGAGAACGCAACTCATGCTAGATCGTCAGGTAGTGCAATTACGCCAAGAGCTAACCGTCCGATTTGTGAAAAGCCGGAACAGCTTTGCGAATCACAAAGCAACTCGTGTATGAAAACGTTAGGTCGTTTACCGTGGTCGTTTACCGATAGGTCCCGGGGGACTGATGATAAAACCGCCCGTTTTGTCAATTTTCACTCGAGTGAAGTGTTTGCTGGAGTTTCCTTTGTGATCCATACAAAACGTTTGCGAAGGGTGAGTTATTGCAACACGATTTCCAATTGAACGGTTATCTATAGTCATGCCAGTTGGTCATATTGGTTCAATAAAAAAATGAAATAGTGAAACCTACTAATGGTAATAAGAAAATGGTATCAAGTGAATAAAAAAATAAGGGAGCTACATACAGCCCCACCATGCATAACGTTTCGGTGAATAGCTCAGCAAGAATTCCAGATAGGAAGCTTTTTTTTTTATTTGTACGATCGTTATCTCAAGTAGGCCCGCAGTGCTCGCGAGATTTGCGCTGTGCTGGCGATTTGGGACCTGCATTTTCCCCTCAACTGCCCTCAACCTAGAATAAAATGTTTGAAACACATGTACCTACATGAATCTTTGAATATTTGGCGCGTACTTAGGCTTACTTACCACCTTTGAGGTAAGTTAATAACTCTGGATTAATAATTTGCACAGAAAGCAAAGTCAAAGTCAGCTTTGTAGTAAACGTAAATTTGTAATTAAAGAAGTACAAATACATATTTACGTTTACTACAAAGCTGACTTTGACTTTGCTTTCTGTGCAAGTCTTATTTTTATCCTTTCTGCCTCTAAGTGCTGTTTTTATTTGCACCATTCGAGGGTTTGCCTACAACTACAAGGATGCGGATGGCAGACGACAAGTGATTTCACTTCAAGAGGTTAGGGCGTGTGCACAAATCAGGCAAGGTTATTAGTGAAGCGGTGATATTTGGTGAGGGTCTTGTATTTTTTTATTAGACCTAAATTTAAAATAAATAGTATTGTATATAAGTAAATAATCTTGTTTATTTTTCTATTTCCGAATCATGTGGTACATATTTTTTCTTAGTTTCGTTCACTGTAGAAAAATACACGTGAGATCTCCTTATACCCCCCTCCCCCAACGCCATCTGGCGTGATATTTTCGTGACCCCCCTTCCCCTTATGGAACCTCGCCTGATTTGTGCACAAGCCCTTATTGGGCGGCCATTGGTCCATCGCGGTAGAGATGAACCATTTTTGAAGTGTTACGTACGTCCACATCAAATCTTGTAGACACTACTCACACAACCACGGCAAAAGTAAGTACTGATTTTAATGGCCAAAATCGGTCCACACGACATTTTCCTTGTCCTGCTTTATTTTTCGTTAAGTTCGGTGGTCGATTCTCCTGAAAGGTAGCTTTATCGGTTAAATACGATATAATCAGTTCTAATAGTACGGGTAAAGCTTCTGCGCACATTATTAAGAGGTGAACAAACATTGATTACCCAAGAGGAAACCTGGCATTTTACTTTCCCCTAAGCGAACTTTTGTCATTATTAATGAAAGAAGTCTGCAAAAGAGCTTGTAGTTGATATACGTATGTATGCGCAGGTATGATTCCAAATATCAAATATCAACATTTATTCATCAAATAGGCCACAAGGGCACTTTTACACGTCAACATTGAATTTACATATAAGCAAAAATAATAACAAGATATTAACAATTTTATAAAATACAACTAACAATTCAAACTAACGTATCACAATTACTTAGAGATGTATATGGTCTCTTAATGTCGAATTACATAAAAAATACAGATACAAAACACAACAAAAAAATCTATAATATTTAGAGGTGTAAATGTCTCTAGGTATCAGAACTATAAGATTATATAGTTTATCAAATTATCCTTAGAGATGTATAGGGTCTCCAAGAGTCAATATCCTGTATAATTAACACATTCATTCGGAGAAAAGAAACATAGGAGAGCAGAATGAGGCGTCTCACTGTAATTAATTAATAAAAATAAAGTTACTAAGTATAATAGCTCGACAGCTCGTGTAAGCTTAAACAGACCAGTCTCCACAAACAGCACCCGTTCACGAGTATGACGCGTATCTCAGCCATCGCCTCTCTCAACCTTCATTCGGGAAAGTGGCGACCCGATCAACGACGCCACCGTAAGCAAAGACTTTTAAGCGAGCATGACATGTTCAAGCTACCGGCCTATAGGTATCCAAGAGGTATCACTACCAGGCAGCCATATAGAAACATAAGTTATGTTTTCCAGAAATCGATTCAGCAGTTTGAAGAGTACCAGCTCTTTTCCAAAATGATGAATAGCATTTTTGGCATAAAATGGATTTTGTAGGCATATAACATAGTGGTTATTTTAAATTTTATTACCTGCACCCACCGTTTGCACAGAAATTAATTAACGTAATGTTAAAGATCACGTAAATTTGTCATCTAGCAACCCTATACGGGTCTAACAAGGTTATACCATAATCCGAGTGGCAATTTTTGCTACGATTTTGCCCACCCCTTGCCTCTGATTTATTTACAATAGGTATAATCGCCAAAATATCTGAGCTACGCCAAAGTTGTTACTCCGTTGACGCAGAGTCTATTTTTACGTAAATAATATCTTACAAAAGATTGCGGACCTGTAACGCCAGCCAGCGTTTAAAATCGTCTACTTATTTATTATGCATACCTCATATATCGTAAAATTATTTTATTGCAAAGTCAACGTTATTCTGTGGTCAATAAGATTTATATCCAATCGGATGCAGATACGAGATATAAGGTTAAATAAATATACCTACTGTATTTGTATTTAAGCCGAAAATTTCGAACGGACCAATCGGCAATGTTGAATTATGTAGCGCGGTAATTAATGTGTGTCAGGAAAGGATAAAAAATAATTTACTTTAGTTTAAAACGGATTTAGGTGGGTCTTTGGCTGTAAATCGATCCAGTTACATTTTATATTTATGTTTTATTGATTAGGGAAACAAACAGCATATATAATTCTTATAGCCTAAGAAAGATATTTTAACACATTAGCCAAAACAGTTTCCACTGAAACAGTTTCCATTTATGTTTAGATTACTTTCAGTTTCTAGTTATTTGTTGTGTTCTGTTATTTGTTCCAGAGAAAACAGAAATAATAGCGGAAATGATTCATTTAGAGAAAAGAAATTCTATTTAACAACGACAAAACTTTAATTATCTCAGTTCGCCACAACTAACAACAAAATGTGTGTGTGATTGTGACGTGTGATAGGTTCACGGAAGTTAGTTATGGCGAATTTCCGTCTAACACTACCTTCCGGGAACTTTCCAAGTTTAGACATACCTTATACCTATGTCAAAACAAATGGTAAACCCGTGTTTTATCGCTCTGGTTTCATTACACTTAATACGACTATTTCATCAAATGCCGAATTTCCTATGGGACATATCTTTTTAACCGACTTCAATTTCATTTTAAATATATTTATTTACACACAGACAGACAGACATTGACGTCAAACATATAACAACCCTCTTTTTGCTAAAAATTAAAAAAAACGGGTTAAAAATAGCTCTTTCGAAGAAATTGTGAAAAAATTAATGCATCTTATTTGCTCCGATTCAAAGCTGCTATGCGACCAGTGGCTTCATACGCATCATAGATACTCGTATCACCGCAGGGGGCCGATTTTTGAATTCCGACCGCTCGATTTCGTGTATTTCCTTCAATAATATCTCCAGTACCCGGCATTTAAATGCGAGTCGGACTCGCGCACGAAGGGTTCCGTACCATATAAAAAAAAAAACAAAAAAAAAGCAAAAAAAAACGGTCACCCATCCAAGTACTGACCACTCCCGACGTTGCTTAACTTTGGTCAAAAATCACGTTTGTTGTATGGGAGCCCCATTTAAATCTTTATTTTATTCTGTTTTTAGTATTTGTTGTTATAGCGGCAACAGAAATACATCATCTGTGAAAATTTCAACTGTCTAGCTATCACGGTTCGTGAGATACAGCCTGGTGACAGACGGACGGACGGACGGACGGACGGACGGACGGACGGACGGACAGCGAAGTCTTAGTAATAGGGTCCCGTTTTACCCTTTGGGTACGGAACCCTAAAAATCGGCCCCCAGATATCAACACTTGAAAGGTTCAACACTACCCACGTGCCAAGTGACGGACACCCTTTACTTTCCAGCTTCACAGTCATCACCATTCGTAACGTAATCCTTTTTAAATCTAAATGGCAAACAGCGAATCCCCGCCCTGACCCGCTTCGCGTTTTATTACGTTTACGGATCCATTTTATTTACTCAATGAAACGACCGTTATAAACCGTTACTGCCGAATATGGAACAAACAGACGATTTTCAACTGTTTTTACAACTCCAAACCAAACCTTAACTTAAATATATGTTCCTTTTACGAGAGTTCCGGATTTCTTGTGTCTAAAATTAGGTGTGTTTAATGATTTTGTTTTGTACCTACGCGTACGTGTATTGTGTTCTATTAACATTGTTTATTTTATTTATGAGCTGTTTGATAGATCACAGAAACATGGGAAGTTATTAAAATGTATTGGCTATTATGGGATGAAAGAGACTCGGGTTCAAAATCTTGAAATACTTGACACTGACTTACGAATCTCACGATGATGGTCCGACATGATCCAGGATTTAGGGTCGCTTTTATATAACATAATGTAACGAACGTGTATGAAAACCTATACTTTGTCTAGCTAGCCTAACTAGGTTTTTATGTTTTGTTAAAAGTAAGATACCATGTTTATCGCCTCAGTCTGAGCTTTGGTGTGCATACTTAGCGTGAATTAACTCTAAAGGCAAGTAGCATAGAACTAATGCGATGCTCTGAAATGCAACTTAAGCGCTAATTAAGATAATGCGGCCCATATGCGGCCAATATAGGGCCAACTAAGGTTGCTCGGTCAAGGACAGTGGTAACACGATGGTGAAGTAAAACAACGACAGTGCTTTGAAACCGTGGATTGTGTCGAATCTTCAAAAAAGTGCGGATAGATTGTCAAATAAATTTCCCCCTAAAATAAGAAATAAGCGGTTTTAACTTATTTATAATATGAGTGGTGGTAATTGCTATAACTGTTCCAAATTTTAGATATCTACGTCAAACGGTCTCTGAGAAAAACGCACTTAACTGATTTGCAAGACCGAAGTGATCCCATATCTAAGTGTTCCGTGAACAAAGTTTTGTACGGAACACAAAAAAGTGGTGAACACGGTGAAAAAGCGACCTTCGCTACAATTATTTTTAATGATGAAGGTATATACTATAATATTGTGAAATCAAATTGAAATTTAAGCACACACAAATGTAATGGAATATTGTTGTCTCGTAGCTTACAGCTCAATAGATCAATGAATAATTACTGGAACCGCCATCCTAGTTATCACAAATTTTACTAGTCAGTCAGCTCTTTTAATGGTGAGATATTCATTAGTTACAGTTGTTGCCGGTCCCATATTGGGATACCCTCCTCCAATTGAGGGGGGACTTAAATCTTCTCGAGGCAGAGGTGTAGGGTTGGAGCCGGTGTAGCTTTTTTTGACGTTCATAAGCGCATTGTAATATACAACCTACTTGAATAATAAACTATCTATATCTTTACAGACCTAATGCTGATTAGTAATTGTTGTGATACCTCACAATCCGATTTAGCTTCCCTAAAACAACAATTAACGCAGTTCTGTCACCTGAATAGTGTTTATATTTAATTTTATGAAATATATACGTATGATAGACAATAACCTACCGGTATTTGTAATATAGGTGAAGCGCCAAAAGTATGATGTTCCTTTGGGCTCGGGGTATATTTTCTTCCCTTTTGCGGTGTAAACGGCGGGCTGCTGGGGTGCTGACGCGAAACAATTTGTGCGTGACATAGGCAAAGGTGAGAGGATCCCCGCTCCGAATCGTTTCTGGTGCAGAGGCCGTCTATAGCCATCCAGCGGGGTAATGCCGTGCGCATTATGGTCACTTTTGCACCGGAAGCGATAAAGAACGGGCTTGACTAATAGTTACTTTCTTTGTAATTATGTAATTATTCATACTATGAAATGTTATTTTATGTTCATACTAGGAAATGTCATTTTAGTATACCGAATAAAAAAATAGACTTTATGCGAGTCAACAGAACATTAGAAAGTTTTGAAAATAAGTACATAAATTTACTACTACTCATCTGTCCCCACCTGAGTCGGCCTACATACCATCTCATTCACAAGACACTAAATCTATTTTTAAAGTACACGACAGCTCGTCAAATCCGGCTCATATATTTAAATAGGACATCCTGGAGTGTCGTTCCAGCTGCTTGACGAGCATAGGTTAATCGTTCATTTTAATGGTGTGTCTAGAAGTTGTGTTAAAATTTTAAAATTAACTAGAGTTGTTAAATACGATTGTAGGTACTGCGAGTCGTGTCAAGGTCGCGCATGTCAACAACAAATGAAGTTGACACTTTAAAAGCTTAAAGGTGCCCACTGATTAACAGTCCGCCGGACGGTATCGGCCTGTCAGTTGTTCGGAACTGTCAAAATTTTGTTCTAACTGACAGGCCGATACCGTCCGGCGGACTGTTAATCAGTGGGCCCCTTTATAGCGCTCTAGCACCGTTCACGCGCTACCCGCCCGCAATGATTTTGAACTATTTGCGCCATAACGGCGTATCCAGATTAGTAATTTTTTCGCCAATCTGATTAAATTGACCGATCGAATCAGGACGTGCGGATGCAAACGCCAATTTGGCTCGCCGAATGAGTAATATCTCGCCGAATGAGAGAATATGAGGTGCGGACGCAAGAATACCAATTTGTGACGCCAGTATTTCCGTTCTGGGGCTTTTTTTCAATTTAGATGGCTCTAATATCACCATAAATCTAAAATTGGAAATTGGTCCTGTCTGGATACCACTTAAATTGTAGCAAATCAAAAGCACGCTCCAAACGCGCAATTTAAGCACGTGTATTTCGCGAACATGGAAAATCAAAGTTTCGGCTATTCGCCTCTTTGTCAGTGGTTCACGGTTAGAGTTAGACCAAGAAAAGCCTGCAACGATTTTGATAGCATACGCAGTAAACGAATCAATGAATGGATATTTTTATATCGTGTAACACATGGACACATATTTTTATTAGTAGAACTTACAAACTAAGAGGTTAGTAGGTACAGCGAACTTAAAATTAAAACAAAATAATACTGATGTAGAAATATAAATAAATAAAATAACACTTGCACTGCGTGCCCTATGAAATTCGTTGCAGACTTTTCTTGGTCTAACTCTATAACCCTTGGAAGACCTTCACACATTTCGAGATCACGTTACACTGGTTAGTCCCAAAACTCAACTCACCGCATCAACCAATGGAAATGCACCATAGCCTAAATTACGTTACGTTAACGGCCAAGTCTATGGCCCAGGGTGGTCACCCTGGGCCATAGACTTGGCCGTTAACGTGTCATAGCTCGCGATTGTTATAGAACCATTAGTGAAATTGAGCAGATTCTTGCAGCCCAGAGCAGATAATTGAGTCCGTGGTGTCATTTTACGAGCACTTTATCATTTTTTGCGGCCGAAAGCGGTTAACGATAGCCTCAAATGTGTTAGGGCACTTTACCGCTAAAGAATTAATTGTGTACGCATTATGGTGTTATTTTTATGAAAGTGAGTGTAAATGAGCAGTTGAATGGAGAAAATCGTGCATTGATTTATTTTTTATCGTCGCCGTAGTCGATGATCGCGTAGGTAGTGTTTAATTTTCTGGATAAAACAACTACGAGTAAGTAGGTATCACACACTGCAAAAGTGTCGCATGCCTTACATATCTTCATTCCGCTTCATTATGAAATATAATCATTTTGATATATAATATGTATAATTTATATAAAAACTTAATTAAGTAATTGAAAAAAGTTTTTACTTTTAATCGTTAAAATTATTATAGAATCGAAGTCATGACCACTGGTACAACTCGAAGGGATTGAACGACTGATCATGTTAATCTAACTTGAAAACGTCTAGCCAACTGCTTTTAAAAGAGGATTTATCTCTGTATACTGATTAAACTATCAAAGAGACAGTTAATGAGAAAATTATGAAGCAAAAGCGTTTTTCTATAACTGTAAATGACTAGAATTAATGAAGTTACTTAAAGCAAGACTGGCGCATTCATTGCGAGTGCAGCACAAACAGCCACTTCTCAGCAAAACTAGAAAACGTAAAATAAATGAAAGTGCAGACAGGGTGGAATTGCTCGTATACCTGATATTATTGTATACTATTAGGCAAGTATACGTAGTAAATACACGTAGCTAATAGCATACAGGTAACAAAATAGAAATAGCTCTTGGAAAATAGGGCTGTGTGTTAATCAGAGAGAGCTCCTTTTATTAGCAATATTGAGGCCTTTTTTGAGGGACTATATTGATTCGAATCCTTAGTTTTTGACTTTCGCTATATAGAAAATTTGTAACAAATTATGCACAATGCTAAAAATATGGAAATCGCTTCTAAAAATCGGCAATATTATGTTTGATCGATTTCTTTTATTTTTTATTTAAACGTACAAAAAGAATTAAATTAAAATACATGATATCCGCGCTCCCGGCCACGCACTTCCATCTCGGTCACGCTTACGCTCAGTGCGAGTGAGATAAGAACACGAACTTACTGGACCTTAAAAGTTGGTACGTGTAGGTAATCAATTTGTTCATCAGAACACTAAACTGCAATTTCAATGCGCTGATGATTTACGAGTACTACCCTGTAAAACCGACTGACAACTAACATGTCAAGATGCATCGCCGTATCCGTAAAGGGGTTCCTAGATTATTTGCGTCATGTTCCCCTCGGTGTGAACGTGAAAGTCTCGAGCAGCAATATTGCTGATGCCGCGTTCCAGCAGTAACAATGCAGCAGCGAGATACGGGCGATGTCATCATGTCACTGTCAATTTTCTTGCTGGACAACGTTGCTGTCACCGATACTCGTTTTAGGGTCATTCTCAAAAAAATATGTCTGCGGTATAATTGCCGTGACCCATACAAAATGTATGAAAAGAGTCGTGGCAATTAGATATATTCTCAGAGAAAGACCTAGTGCCCTAGTTAGAGCTATTGAATTACAAAATGAACGTTAATAATTTTACGATAAAATTTAGCTTAATCGCCCTATCACAAATTGCACAACATATTTAGGAGCTAATGGTTGACCTTTTGTACAACCACCGACCAAACTTTCCGACATTTTCAATCACGATACTACCTGATTTGCATACCAGCCGCATTCAATTTTCTCTCATAAGCTCGTCGCTTAATCCATTCATTTCACGTAGCCACATATTGCATAGTAAAGGGATTGTTTTGTGCGTGTAATCAAAAATTCGACCAAAGAGGAAAATACTGAATTCGTATTCAAATAATACCTACATGTCTGACTACGAGTCATGTCAAGTCAATTTATCTATCTTAATATCAGACACGCCGTCCGAGTTTTATAAAGGTATTGTATTGTATTGTAGTTCGGGCGATTTTCCGCAACTCGCGCCTATTTTGCGTTATAGGGGGTGGGCTAGACCTGCCAGCCCGGCTCCTCGAGGAATCCTATCAAACCTTTGATGTTGAGTAGGACCTCGGGGAGGTCTCTCGGGGATCCGAGATGTTTTGCCCTGTATGGGGCCAATCCGCTGCATTCCAACACCAGAGACCGTGAGAGGCTGTTTCTTCCTCCTCCATGCATCCACAGCATAGGGGACTGTTCTGTGACACTTTATAAAGGTATGAATTTGCGGGAGTTTTCTGGAGCAAATGTACTCGTACACACATCTGCCGCAGGCAAAGCCGAGAGCCTATCGCGAAAACCAAAATTCGCAAATTGCGGGGACCTTTTTCTTTTACTCCAATGAAAGCGTAAGTAAGATAGAATTATTTCCTGTATGTACCTACCTAGGTGCAATATTTTACATGTTTATTTATCAGTGGGTATTGATAAAATCTGACCGAACAGCATTCGATAAAATCGGCGGCCCATTGTGTGATGGCCTACTTAAGTACAAAAGCACAACGCATTATTGGGTTCTTTCAAGCGTTTGATTAAATTCAGGCCCGCCCTGTGTACCGTTTACGTCATTCGTCACCGAAGGCCTCGTGTGCCTCAATAAAAGCAATAAAAGCCAATAGCCCGCGAGCCAGGGACAGATTTCCATGACGAATTCATGACCAATCGACCAATAGCGTCCCAGACGATAACTCGTAATGTCGTTAAGGGCGTTTTGTAATGAACCCTCTTGGACGTCAGACGTGTGAAATTAATATATATGTAATAATAACTTGTACCATTCATAAGTGCTTGTTGCTAGGCCTACATGAATAAAATATAATATATATTTGAACTGAACTGAACTCGACTGTACTAACCTCAACCCACCAATGGAGCGGCAACTGATGTTCACGAGACTTTATCGCTTTGGTAATGATACTAATAATAACCTATTTATTACGTGTTTGGGTGCTGCCGTTCGTCAACCCACCAACGGAGCGGCAGCTGATATCCACGAAGGTTCATTACACATTGCCTATAACCCCTTTACGGGTTACTTATTTATCGCCCGAGATACGATGGACATCGAAATTAAAAAAATAGCGCCTGGCCCGCGGTCTACAACAACGATGCGACAACATGTGATGTTAGGAAGTTACCAAAGGCAAGTCTGTCCACTTTTCTAAAATCAAGTGCGCTATAGTAAATCTATGGCGAAATTGATCTTAGAAATCGGACAGGCTATACTCGTATCATTCGACTCTATAGCCTATTAAGATTCAAACGCTGACAACTATACCTACCTAGCCTACGGACCATTAAGTCCAAACAACAACGCATTTACCTTTAAAGGGGCCCACTGATTAACAGTCCGCCGGACGGTATCGGCCTGTCAGTTGTTCGGAGCTGTCAAAATTTTGTTCTAACTGACAGGCCGATACCGTCCGGCGGACTGTTAATCAGTGGGCCCCGTAAGGCAAGTGCGCTTTGTTATAAACGTGGACAGTAGGTATATTTGCTTTCCATCAGGCGTGTCGCAATTGTTTGTTTACTTCGTTTAAAAAAACTTCGTCGTATAATAACACAGTGAGTTATTTTACTACAATTTCTTCCTACACTAGCCGAAATATAAGCTCACTAGCCCCCACCCGCGACTTCATCCGCGTTTCTACGCTTCTTCGTACTTTGAACGACTTCTTCGTTAAAAACTTTTCATTACACTCGCTCAGTAAATGTGGAATTGCACGCAGGTTTAGCGGGAGTTATAGAAAAAGTGTTTTCCCTAGGGAGTTATGAAGTTTCTAGTGCCATAATTAACAGTTATTTGTCTTTATACTTAATTTTTATATCGCAAGTGTGATGAAAAACATTGTGTGTAACTCGGGGCGTAATAATATTGCAAACTCGAGTCTATAAATCGCTCCGGCAAGCCGTCGCGATTTAACTTACTCTCGTTTGCAATATTTAACTTACGCCCCATGTTGCACAATGTACTATTCAACATAAGCGTTTTCCTCTTTGGGGTTGTTATAAAAAATATATTCTTGTTACATTTGGAGGTTAGTATTCTATTATAACGGAACTGTTTTATATATTTAGATTACTCTCTCCAGTATCTCCAGTAGCCTATTAGTCAAAAGACGTATCTCTCAGTAGTTCTCAGCCTATAATTAGCATCCCGTTCGTTAGCTGCGTTTCCCTTTAATAACAAAGTTCCCACACGCGCTCAAAATTAACAATACTGTTTAAATTATGAGCTAGACAATTACACCAATTACCCACAACATGTTATGGTTAAATATTTAACACTAACATACATCGTGAAAGATGAGGCTTAATAATTGGGTTTCGGTTAGCATGACTCACTTGTGTAAACATAACTGCAAATATTGTTTAAGGAGGAGATTATTAAAGGAGGACTCGCTTGGCTACCCGCCTTTGTACGAAAGCTACCAAAACCCGGCGTCAAAAGGAGACCTATCTGGGATTAAAATATAGCCGGATTCTGTTATGATGTCCGCTTTCGCCAAAGGGCTCTTGATAAATATCAAATAATATTTCATACTAAGGCAAATTCTGGAAAAGGTATACATAATTATTTCCTTTTCTATAAATAAGTCGTACGTCTAACGCCAGCACTGCTTCTTCTCGTTAAATAATTTACTTAGGCATTATAATAAAATAATCGTATCATCATTATAGAAATTAGAATACATAAACGTCTGGGTAAAACAATAAAACGTAGGCTACGCTAATCTAAGCTTAAAAGGGGCGACAGGATAGAGAGGACCTTTATAGACTTAGTAAATAGCATTTCAAGTTAGGCTTGTTTTTTATCGCTAGGCAATTTAAAGTAGGTGTTTGCCTACGCCCTCGGTGACCTAATAATTTTTCCTGCCGACGTTAAGTTGACACGTAAATTATCTCATTATCATTCAGACATATTTTTATACATGTATATAAATATCTCTTGCATGCGAGATTGGTCCCATCTGAGGACCTGTGTTAGGACGAGGCGGGTTTATAAACAAAGTCATTATTTAGGCTACTGGCCAATAATATAGGCTAATATATATCAATAAAGTCTTAAAGTTTTGGACAGTACTTACACATTGATTAGTAATTAGCGGATTAATTTGCTTCTCATAATCTCATCAAAACTATGAACTCCTACTAATCACTAATCTAATTTTCTGTGACTCTGATACGTAGGTACATTAGCATACTCGCTAAGGGGTTGTGCACAAATCACGCGAGGTGTTTTCGGCTACTTTTTGACCCCCTCCTCCCCCTTGGTGATATTTGGTGAGGTTTTTGGTTACCCCCCTCCCCCCACACAACCTCACGTGTATTTTTTTTTCTTTCGACTAAATTTTAAGATAAATAGTATTGTGTATAGAAAATCTTGTTTATGTTTCTATTTTCGTTAAATATAGTCGCTATTTTGAAGTGCAGAGTGAAGATTTATGTTTAACGAAACTGAGAAAAAGTATCTACTCATGTGGTAGGTTTTTTTTTCTTAGTTTCGTTCACTGTAGAAAAATACACGTGAGGTTTCCTTATACCCCCCCTCCCCCAACGTGATCTATCGTGATTTTTTCGTGAACCCCCCTCCCCCTATCGAACCTCGCGTGATTTGTGCACAAGCCCTAACCTAGATTAATCCAATCTCTCTTCACCAGCCGTAACAATATTAATGCTAGTTTTTTGCGAATGTAAACAGAGTGCTATAGAATAAACAAATTCCGTAATAGTTCTCGTGTCGAATGAGGATCCCTATGACAGTTCATTTTTATTGGAGTAGCTGTCCCGAGTGTCTCGTAAAATATTTGTAGATATTTTTTGGAAGTTAAGCACATTCATTTATTAAGAAATATATTATTTAGTAATAAAAATACGCTAAAATTCTATCCTCCACTAAAATATTGTTTAATTATATCACTTATATCAGCTAATGAAACACTTCCTTTTGCTCAAGCTGATTTTAAATTCCCTTGATGTGGCAAGGGGACGACATAAACTGTCTAATAAAAAGTCATCCACGGATTGAGAGACAAATGGTTTGACAGACGACAGACAGCAATGTGTCTCCGAATTCCGACGCGTTACTCGCGCCCGACATTTTTGTGTCATGCACTCGTGTTGTCAGGTAAATTTTACAAGAAATAGGTCACTTCCAATTATTCTTTAACTCAATGCGGCCAAAACTGTCGGCGGGAAATTCCGTTTATGAACTTGTTGTTTTTATTTTTCAACCGTAGGCAATAGAGCACACACTCTTTTGACTGCTGAATCTAAAAGTGATCGCTGCTTTATCGATGAAGGTAACAATAGTGTAGGTAAGTATGTACCTATTATTATAACACTTTAAACTCTTGCGTTTGGTACACATATTTAATTACACAAACGGGTCTACCACAATATAATTTCATTGTTTTTACCTTAAATTCCGACGTTTCATCTGAGTTGCACCAGCTGTGGTCACGGAAGGTGTAGTTAAGGTAAAAACAATGAAATTAATATCGTGGTAGACCCATTTGTGTAATTAAATATGGGTACCTATTATTGTTTGGAAAAAGTGCTCATGTACGGAATTTGCCGCAGACGGGTTTACTTGCCGCATTGACTTCGACGTTTCCTCGAAAAATAACCCAATTCGCAACTTTAATTTTAGTTCATGCAACTTTAGCCGTTAATGGCAAATTACTTTGAAAATTAAACATTTGTCAAGTTTACGGCCACCCCTAATTGGACCGATGCTGAGGGCAAATAGCCATAATCCTCTAAAATCCTGAGCAGACATGGCACCCGCGGTGGGACTGCGGAAGAAAAATGGGCACTAACGGATCCGAAAGCGAACAGATAAAAGAGTTAGGGCTCATATAATTCCCTTTCTATTTTAAAGTCGCTTCCTGAACAGTTATTATTAGAGATGCCATGAATATTCGGCAACTATTCGGTATTCGGCCTATTCGGCCACTCTGCCGAATATTCGGTATTCGGCCGAATGTTGGCTACTATTCGCCCGAATACCGAATATCGGTTGCACCTACAAAATATTTTTTTTATCATGGGTCTGATTTGATTGACTCTAAGTACACATTAATTAATTCTGTTCAACATAAAAATATATCTTAGCAAACTTTGTGCTTTGTTGGCGAACAGCTTTCATAGTAATTGTGACTCAAAATGTTCGCATGTCATGCCGAATATTCGGTCGCATAATATTTGGTATTCGGCCGAGAGAGGGACCGAATATTCGGTATTCGATATTCGGCCATATTCACTATTCGGGGCATCTCTAGTTATTAGGTATTGACTATTTGTCTACATGTGTGGTGGTTATTTGTATGCAGCGAACGTTTTTTTAATTCTATTGGTCGTCTCGAGCGGGCTTATTTTTATACGTTTTATGGGCTTTATCGGTTACTCCGTGTGCGAGATCGTCTGATAGCGCCTGTATGAGTCTAACCACATACTAAAATATATCGTACAATACATTTGTCTCGCTCATCCTGCTAGAGTTTATGAGTGAGAGCACAGTTTATGTCTTTTTGTAGGTGCGTACAGATGCTCCCAACTTGGGAGTCCCAAGTACGGCAGCCGGGCGGTTTAGATATTGCCGCTTTCGTTTTTATTGTAGTCTCAAAAGAATAAAAGTACCAGATGTTTATGCTGGAAGTTATCGGATCATTAAATTTTAGGGTTGTTTTAATATACAGATTTATTTGTTTTTTACGATAGATTTAGTGAGGCGGTAAATTTAAATTAATTACTATTGCTTAAAATAATTTTAAGTACAAATAGTCAAAGAGATGGTAACGTTAACCTCGTTAAATTCTAACGCCCGTCACACAACACAAATTAATTTAAATCACTATTGTATTCTTTCTTCACTTGTCTTCAATATTGCAGTAAGTAAAATACTATTTATGGGACCATCTTGCACAAATCGACGTAGTCTCACAATAAACTCATTAACATACCTCAAGCTTGTGCTGTAGGTAGGTTTCGAAATTTAGAGAGATGTGAATGCAACGAATGATGAGCGAATGAAAAATTCTAAACACAATACGGCATTTGTTGCATGACTTGCATGAGTCCATGGATGACGGTGATTGCTTACCATCAGGTAATTAGTCTGCTCGTTTGCTCCCTACATCATAAAAAAATGTATGTGTTGTGGCGTCTCGCCGCCTAATAAACGACGTTTGTATTTCCTGTCAAAATCTAACGATTAAGAAATACGACTTAGTTCCAATAGCAAATAAATAATTAGGTTCTATTGAAGTAGACAAAGACAAAGGCTTTAAACAGTTTCCAACCATTTACTAGCCACTAAACCTATTAGGATTATTCAGATAGATAGAGTATCTGATATCTATGTTATTATATTCTCCAAAGAGCAACAATCCAACAAAGTTGGTTTTTATTTATAATCTCCTTGGAGAAGCAAGTTCAGAAACATAGTAGAGATTAGACAAGTTCTGAGCACTTATACTAAGCCTTAGTCCGTGGGGAATAATTTGACGATAAGACGATATTATTACAATACATCTCGTTATCAGGCTTAAATTTAATAATCTCGTATGTGTGCGATCGGATACGCGTTTTAAGGTTTTATTATTACAGCAAAGGTTTTTTTACGGTCTGAATTGAATTTAATATTCAATGAGCGGATTGCCATTGTCCTGGGCAGTATATGTGATGTCGCCTTCATCCTTTACTTATGTTCTAGCGTTACGTTAGACTTCTCGGTTTACGTCTGAGATTTAAACCTAGGGTCGGTGAATGCTGACAGTTTAAATAAAGAAGGCCGAGTTCCAAACGCCCTACACGATAACATTTCCATCTTCACCACTTAGATGGTTGGGCGTCCTCAACTGTGCCATTCTCCAGAAACTTCCTGCCTGGCGCAGCTAAACAATGGAATGAACTGTCGTCTGCGGTATTTCCGAACCAATACGACCTTCAAATCTTCAAGTAAAGAGATTACTCCCAACATAAGGCCGGCAACTTTGTATAACCTCACTTATGGTACTATTGCAGGCGTTCATGCATGGGCGACGGTAGACGTCTACCATCATGCGATTCGTCTCCTCGTTTAGTGCCTATATCTGTTGCTCCAAGACTCTTAAGGGGCCCACTGATTACCAGTCCGCCGAACGATATTGGCCTGTCAGTTAAATGCAAAATTTGACAGCTCCGAACAACTGATAGGCTGATATCATCCTGCGAACTGGTAATCTGTGGGCCCCTTTAGCAAATTATTATTTGTGATAGACAATAGGTAATACCAAAAAGAATAGATAGTATAGAGGGGTCCTGTCATTGTAAATTTTGTAGTCACTGTAAATTTACTGCCATCTATCGACACACGACTAAAACTCAAAATGAAAACGTATAAAGTTATCAAAAAATGTATATATATGGATAAATGATTTTATTATTTTTATATCATTTTGATCCATGTTCATTCACTGATATCTATGTGTTAAAATTGTTAAATATGAAACGGTGTCGTCACGCCATCTAACCGAGGATAGGCTAAAGGTGTGTGCGGCATCTATTCGAGAATGACTTTTACTTGAATTCCGAGGCACGTTTTTTCCTTAGACTTTATTCGTCTTATACGAAGTTACATATTTATGTCTTTGGTAATACTTAGGTTTAAGCGTGAAGAGGTAACAGACAGACAGTGTTACTTTCGAATTTATAATATTACTATGGATCTCTACCTAATATTTTACAGAAACGTCTAGTGCGATAGGGTGGTACCTATTCCGCCTGTCCAATTTCTTTGTCCAATGTCATCGCGTCTCACTCTCTCATTACGCAAAGTGTGAGACGCAATACACATTGGACAGATGGAATACCACCCATAGCAACATTTAATGTAAATAGGTACGTATAAGTCCTTAAAAATTGATTTATATCCTTTTATCCGGCGGTAGCCGTGAGCCATCCAAAATCGAAATCTTACCAAAACAAATGCAATTTTGGTTTGTCCGAGAAAAGATTCGAATTGAAGACCTTTTTTGCCTACGGACATGTTAAAATATTTGGTTTCATGTGATACGCGCCCGCGGCACGCAGGGAGAATAACAACAAAGGACAGGACTCGAGGACGCGTGCTTTACGGGGATGAGGGTTGGTTTAAGGATAGCGGAGACGGATGGTAGTAGATAGTATTGTACATATTTGTACGTACCATCGCCTTATACCTTATGCCTTTTGTAATAAGGTCCATCGATGTACAGTTAGGAGTGTTGTTGTTTGTACACCTTTAAGTGCTTAAAGCAGCTGTAGTTAGACTAGTTAGACGATAAGGCGAGCAATTAAATCTTACCTAGTTTCTCGTTTCATCTTTCAATGAATAGAATCGAGATCGTGCGGTTGGAATTCTGGATGATAATTATCCGTAAAGATACTTATTGTGTTATTTAAAAATAAGGAAACGAAAGTTAAATGGGGAAGAAAAGTTATAAATAGTTACTCGTACGTATAATTGATACAGAAAACAAACTAGGTCCTACATGTCTAAAAAGTTCTTATAACAATAAAAAAAATTGAAAAAAATCGATTATCGTTCGCAATAACATGAACGCTTTAATGCGTACAATAATACGAAACGCGCATTATTAAGCACGAGTACAAAAGGCATCGTACGAGACATAAAACACGACATTACACGATTCAACAATATTCACAGTCGTCGTTTTTACGCAAAAAGAAACGCTCAAAGCAAGACACCGTTATTAGGACGGGTCTAAAGGGTGCGAGATTTAGGTATCCCTTAGGTTTCATGCCAAGAGCGTGATCCAAATTACGGGTTAAACGTGTGGCAGGGTCAGAAATTTCTCCGTGTTTCTGCGCAAGGATCTCGTTATTGCTTATTTATTTCAAATGTTAGCACAGAATAAATAATAGTACTAGGTACAGAAGGTTCAGTCTCTAACAAAACGCGTCTATTACGACAGGTATGACTGCAAGGTGGCGCAGGCGCGAGAAGGCGTCCGTTCCGTAGCGGTGCGCGGCAACTACCTACTATTTACTACTAGACACCAAAGTTGGTGTGGGTCGCATGTACTTGTAGCGACGAAATCGCGGAGTACAGCCGTATTCGAACAATGAGATACGTCAAATACTAGATATTGAAACGATATGGATCGCATATGTCAGTGTCAAACAAGTGTCAAAATTGACGTTTCTTCAAACAAAAAGGTCACTTTGGACACTGACATATCCGATCTATATCGTTTCAATATCTACCTATTTGACGTATCTCATTGTTCGAATACGAATGTGAGCCACGCCTGATGTTAGGAAAAAGAAACATATAACAAAGCGAAATTTCTTCTTTAGAGAGTTGTGAACAATCATCACATATCCCTAAAATCTGAAACAGTCCAACAGGGAAAATGCAGCGAGCTGCAAAAGTGCATACCGACTTTAAGGACGAAATTTATTCATAAAATGGATATGCACTTTTGCAGGTGTATACCTACCGCCTGATCGGCGTGAAATTAGCAGCCTAATCTAAATGGTTCTGAGGAACCTTAATTACACCCTTAACCGGTCAAGGCAGAAATCACTAAAGGTTTGTTAATAATACACTCGTGACACCACTGGAGCTACGAGCTTCCAAAGGCACACGATCTGTACCGTCTTTACCATAAGGGCACACGGGGCCCGTGCCAGGGCCCCCATCCTCAGGGGGCCCCGAAGGACAGACAGTAATATTATATTTGATTACCTATAAAAAAAACCGAGCAAGAGCGAGTCGGACTCGCGCACGAACGGTTCCGTACCATAATGCAAAAAACGGCAAATAAAAAACGGTCACCCATCCAAGTACTGACCCCGCCCGACGTTGCTTAACTTCGGTCAAAAATCACGTTTGTTGTATGGGAGCCCCACTTAAATCTTTATTTTATTCTGTTTTTAGTATTTGTTGTTATAGCGGCAACAGAAATACATCATCTGTGAAAATTTCAACTGTCTAGCTATCACGGTTCGTGAGATGCAGCCCGGTGACAGACGGACGGACGGACGGACAGCGGAGTCTTAGTAATAGGGTCCCGTTTTACCCTTTGGGTACGGAACCCTAAAAATAGAAGATCATTATAGAAAAATGATCCATCCTCAGGGGGCCCCGAAGGACAGACAGTAATATTATATTTGATTACCTATAAAAAAAACCGGGCAAGTGCGAGTCGGACTCGCGCACGAAGGGTTCCGTACCATAATGCAAAAAACGGCAAATAAAAAACGGTCACCCATCCAAGTACTGACCCCGCCCGACGTTGCTTAACTTCGGTCAAAAATCACGTTTGTTGTATGGGAGCCCCACTTAAATCTTTATTTTATTCTGTTTTTAGTATTTGTTGTTACAGCGGCAACAGAAATACATCATCTGTGAAAATTTCAACTGTCTAGCTATCACGGTTCGTGAGATGCAGCCCGGTGACAGACGGACGGACGGACGGACAGCGGAGTCTTAGTAATAGGGTCCCGTTTTACCCTTTGGGTACGGAACCCTAAAAATAGAAGATCATTGTAGAAAAATGTTACTTTAATTCGCTCTCTTTACTTTCCAAAAGGGCCCCAAATTCTCATGTGCCCCAGGGCCCCAGAATAGTTTAAGACGGCCCTGCACACGATAATACTTGCAGTTAATTCAAATATGTAACATTCAGTCATGTCGTCACTACTTAACAAAAAACATTCCTCATACCTATAAATAATTGCTACTATTCAAAGTTGTAATGCAGTACCTAAGTTTGTATGAGTAGGTACTTATATAGTGACAAGATTATGGCTGCAAGCAATGTCTGAAAATTCCAGCAACCTATTAATTAACTCAGCCTTTGGAAATAGTTTTTCATCAACAAATTCTAATTATTAAAGAGCTCAAGCAAAATTAAATTTCAGCAGGTACCACCTAGTTTATGTTTGCTTTTAAAGAAAGTTGATCCTTAATGTAGATAGTAAATACTATTTATGAAAAAAGTTATGGAAAAGAGGGGTAGGTTGAGTCATTATTAACATTCTGACTGCATCCCGTCAGATATTCCTTAATATCCCGTTTTATTTTTCATAAAACCTTTGTTTGCGAGCGTTATTTGATTCCAAAATGTGTTGAGTTTGGTATTATTAGTCTATGAAGTAGCTAAGATATTTGTTAGCTAGGATTAGACTCCGATAACATTTCTATTTTATTGAAGTCTATTTGGACTCACTTAGTACCTACATATTATTGATTTTGGCGACATTGTCTTAGAAGTTGTAACCACTAACTACAAAGATACGACTCGAGTAGGTCGAGATGGTTTAAATGGTTAATGTGTACGACTAGACTAGGTATTAAGGTGTACTTAATTAAATTCAGACAGTCAACAAACGGAGGATGGTATAGTGTTTAACAGTAGGTACCTACCAAGCTTATACAGTAGGTACAGGTAATGCAGGATATCGAGGAAGGGACAGCACAAAGACTCTTTAATGACGTAAAACAATAACATAATATATCCCCAATTCAATTCAATTTATAAATATCAGATTTTCAAATAATTCTAACTTAAAATAGGTAAAGTGTTTTACTCGTAGCAGTGACATGTTTTTCGAATGTATTTTTTTAAGGACCGTGAAACGAGATCTTCTTAAGTTCTTTAAAATACATATTTTTTAGTAATCTAATCACATCACCCGATTCGTTTTACGTTTTTTTAATTATTTTCTTTTCACATATTTTCAGGTCCGGTCATTGTGTCACTCTTTGGGGGAGGCCTATGTCCAGCAGAGGACGTCCTCTGGCTGATATGATGATGATGATGATGATATTTTCAGTATCTATTTTGTATGATAAAAAAAAATTTTGGTTTCTTATTTTATAAATATCAGATTTTCAAATAATACATATTTTTTCAATATTTGTCAATCAGCTTCGTTTGATACCTTCAAGTTACAAGCATAGTTATTCTCATACTAGGTATAATATGTACTAAATAAAATTTTAGATAGACTCAGTAAATTACACTACAAAGATGATAAACTGCGAAAAGCATTTGATTTCTCAAAAGAAAGTCCAGTTCATTTCTTCAAATAAACTGACTCGTAAAACGCCGGGAATACAAGAAAAGTTTTACAGATTTATTACGTCTTGCAACAGTCAGTTTTAATAAGATTTTATAGAGACAATTTGTGACATTTTCAACCAAAAGTTACCACATTGTCGGATGTCGATAAGGTTGATTTCAAATTGAAGCTATATGGAAGTAGCGCCTTATTGACAACCGCCAATAAATACCCTTTTGGTTGAGAATGACACATTTTACTCCAATGTCGTGACACTGCTTAGGTTTTAGATAAAATGCATAGTCATATTGTTTCCCTTCGTATGACCTTTTACCAAAATCAAAATCAGACTTATGTAGCCATTAAGACTTTAAGTCCTCGATCAACACGTAGAGCCATAAACTGGGATTCATTTATTTAGATATTGTTTTATGTGACAAGATAAACACAATAAAAATTTAATGACAGCCATAATGTTATGTTAAGCCAAGTTAAGCAAGCAGTAACATTATTGATATGTTTTGGGTCATAAAAGTATACACAATCAAATTTGATTCCTTTTATGTCGTTATGTCGGCATTTTATTGATGGGTTTGTTTTAATTGTTGATATATCATTGTTATAGTATGTACGGTCGCTATCAGATATATCGTAGCGACCAAAAGTACTTTAGTTTATTAGTAGCACAGTTCAAACAGATCAACGTTTGTTGTACATATATATACAATTTCCATATTTTTTTTTCTGGTAAACCCTCATACCCGCAATAAATTTCACATACCAAAAGTGAAAATATTGGAACGGTAAAAATTGAATATGTTTGAAGAGGCTGTTATTTTAGGATAGATGGCTAAAGCGGCTGAATTGACAAGGCGTGAAGTTTTCCCGTTTAACAAATATACCTACTTATGCATATATTCTGGATATTCTAAACAGAAACCAAATTAAAATAATTACAAATTCAAATATATCCCATTAGATATTTCGCCAAAGACAAAATCCTGCCTAGCTACCTAGCACTTTGCAATTGTAATTGATACGCGTATTATAAATATGTACTTAGGTAATAAAGAAACCGCTAATTACAGATTTTTATTTAGTAATAAGTGTCCCGAACTCCCGAGCCAGGCCGTGGGCCAAAAGACAGACGGATATGTTTTATTTTTTTAATAAAATTCCTAAACTAATAGAAAGGATATATAAAACACGGTGTCTTTATACGTTCAACTAGGTACTAAAATTATATCCGGTGTACTTGCTCCTGCTTAAACTTATAAGGAAGTATTTTCATATGATGACCAATTGAGATACGACATTATATGGACGAGATATTGTTCTATTCTGTTCAGTCTATTTTCGTCTTTATGGTTCCGTCATAACTTGGTTTTATTAAAGATCATAAGCACGTGCACTTTTATAGAAACGCATCACTTTGATCTATGTAAATATTAGTAATATGTATAAGGATATTAGGGATACAGGTAAAGTTGAACCTGCCTCCTTGTTGGCTTCCTTGGTCCTTGACAGCTTTACTTACTCACAATTAGTAGGTAAGGTAGTACCTACATTATTAATAAGTTTTTGGCCAAAATTCCATTTTTGGTACAAGCTTTTATCGCAGACTGTACTTTTCTTACGACAGACTACTAATACTCATCGAGACAATTCTAAAAACCCCTAACACAATTAGGTTGCGTTGTTTCATCACAGAGTTCCTATGGCCACCTCCTGTCTCCATCATCAGATCAGTTCGACAGTACCATATTATTGTATTGTCATCAGAACTATGTACATACAGCTGCCAATTTTCATGACGCTACGATCCTTGAAAGATGGTTAAATTAGTTACCTTAGATTCCATTACATAGTTACATACAGGTCGAGAGTTCCTATGGCCACCTCCTGTCTCCATCATCAGATCAGTTTGACAGTACCATATTATTGTATTATCATCAGAACTACATACAGCTGCCAATTTTTCATGACGCTACGATCCTTGGAAGATGGTTAAATTAGTTACCTTAGATTCTATTACATAACACTGATTTAAACTTTCACGATTATTAAACACTAGCTGTGCCCGCGGCTCCGCCCGCGTGGAATTCGGTCTGTGTCAGTAAGCGGCTAATTTCTAATCCTAATTTCTCTCCCTCTCCCCTGGAGGCGGAACTTGAAGTAAAGTTGACAGATGGATATGCTGGAGGATTGTAGTCCAGATAAAATATTTTACAATTAGGTACCACTAAATAAAACTACACTCCAAAATCAATAGTTTTTTTTCGCCTTTATTAAAATTTTACACGTGATTTAAACGACAGAGTAGTAGATGTATATCAGACGATACAGTAAGGTATACGCGCGCGAGCGAAAGAAGCGGCCTGCCTTAGAGCGCCACCCACTCACCGTGGTCTTCTTCAGACTCCTGAGGAAGACCACGTGCCCCTTGTAACCTCAATGCGTTGCGAGACTTTCGCGAATGATTCAATTTTTTTCAGGAAGGCATGGTAATGCGTATAAAATGCGAGTCCCAAATCGTTTGACTCCGCAAACGACCAGTGCCGGATTAAGATATTTTGATGCCCTAAGCATTTCTAGACCATGGTGCCCCCTCTCCCTAGGGTCATCGAGATTACATTAATTTTTTTTGGTAAGTTGAGTGACGTTCATTGCCGCATTACAGCTGAGAATGGAAATCAGTCACATAATTTTATCACGAAAATTGACAGTGCTGCAGCAGTAACGTTGCAACAGAGTAAAGCTGCTGCAGCCGCCATATCTTAGAAAGTGATAGAAAACGCGAGCGAAGTGAGCGCGAAAATTGTTCGATATAAAAACGCAATTTGATAGACAGTTGTACATTTTTTCTTTTAGTATGGAAATTTTATCACGAAAATTGACAGTGCTGCAGCAGTAACGTTGCAACAGAGTAATGCTGCTGCAGTCGCCATATCGTATAAAGTTATTGAAAACGCGAGCGAAGCGAGCGCGAAAATTTTTCGATATAAAAACGCAATTTGATAGACAGTTGTACATTTCTACTTTTAGTATGGAAATCAGTCACATCATTTTATTACGAAAATTGACAGTGCTGCAGCAGTAACATTGCAACAGAGTAATGCTGCAGCAGTCGCCAACCGAATGTCACCTTTATCACATCTTATAACGTGATTGTAAACGCGAGCGAAGCGAGCGCGAAAATTTTCAATATAAAAAACGCAATTTGATAGACAGTTGTACATTTTTACTTTTAGTCCCAACCAGGCGCGAATCCAGGATTTCATACAGAGAAGGCATGGGACAGTTTTCTATCAGCCTAGCTTCGCATAGGGCTCGATATTTAAGGGTCTCAGCGAGGTTGTTCTCATACAGAAAAGATGCAAGAAAGCAGAGCTTGGAATTGACCAAGTGAATGTGAAGTGTGAGCAAGGCAGAAGGCCCAGCTGCGAAAGAGGAAAGCTTCGATTTGGATCCACGCCCAAGTGTAATTAAGGCAAAAGATCAACTTTGCCATAAGGCAGAAGACCTCGCATAAGACCTTACGCCGAACTGCAAAAGAGTGGCTTGAAGTCGAATCTATGCATGTAATCACGACTCTTCTACTGCTCGCTCTTTGGCTTCACTCGAAAGCGCTACTTGATGGGATGCTTTTAGTTTTCGGCTTTCACGGGGCCCCTTATAACACTTCGACAGTTAGGTCTCAGGATCGCGGCTAATGAGCAACTCGGCTTGGCCGACAAATCTGGCGTGCAAGAGAGCAAAATTCGCTATAAAATCGGTAACCTATGTCGAAAAAATCGGCTGGCCGCAAGCCCGATAGCAATATTTTTTTCCATGACTTTAAGGGCCTCCGCGTAAGGTCAAATCGAAAGCCTACGTTGGAGATGTTCTTACGTACCCTCACTCTCTTACTTGATCCCTACCGCCCTTCGTTATTAGATGGGTACTTGTACAGGTATAAAAGTTTCATGTAGGTACCTACTCCACGACGACTGCAATGCTGATGCAGCCTGCGCGTTTTTTGCCTACGGTTTTGGTGCCCCCTAGACGTGGTGCCCTAAGCAAGTGCTTTATTTGCTTAAAACTCTAAAAGGGTTAATCCGGCACTGCAAATGACAGAGGTCAATGTTTTTTTTTTCAAAGTACCCAGCTTCGTGGCCATTATTAAGTGCATAAAGGAGGCGATACCTACGTATGAATATGGATTTGATATGTGTGCGATATAATTACGATTAGGTATAATTCATGATGGAGAAAATTTATAATTTTAAATAATTATGCAATTATACGCGTGTTGATATGTGTGTTTATTTTACCACTACGTAACTATGTAAACTCATTTTTATCATATCATATCATATCATATCATATCATTTATTCCATTGTAATCATGTTCATTTGTACATTTGGTCTTACATTTGGCAAGTAGGTACATGATACCCTGCTAGGGTGTACAATATAGGATTTTAACTTATACCTAATTTTAATTTCAAGAAATATTAAATGTCAAAGAAATAAATAATAATAAATTAAGACTAATTCATGCATAAAAGATATTCACATAATCATTAATAATCATAAATCATAGTCATTCTAAAAAATAAAATTTAACAATAAAATATAAAAATTAAAATAAAATTTATAAACTATCATTTTACATAATCAAATTTTCATCATTAAAAAAGTCTTCCAACGAATAATAACATTTTTCTAATAACATATCCTTTAACTGTTTCTTAAATAATTTATCGCTAATTTCTATATTCAGGAAACTAAGCACTTTATTCATTATACGCACACATCGACAGTAAGGGCCGTTTCTTACCATAGCTAATTTGGAGGGTGGCAATAATAATTGAGGACCGACTGGTTTGCGATTTGGTCTTGACAGTTTTTTTATCTCAAACAACTGAAGGTGACTTTTTACAAATAGTGCCACCTCCATTATATATATGGAGGGTAGTGTTAGTATTTTCAGTTCTTTGAAATATGAGCGACAGCTGTTTGGTACGCGCGTGTTGGATAAGATACGAATGCATTTTTTCTGCATAACGAACAGTTGATGCACATCGGTGCTTTCTCCCCACAGTTTTAGTTTTCTTGATTACTTAATGTTTACTCAGTTCCCCAAAAGATGGCACTGTGCAATGAGGGCCAATTAATTTACTGTTGTTTAATATTGTTGTATTATTAATTTATTAAATCAACATCAATTATTTTTAATTATTCAATTATTTTTGTTGATATCCGTACCCCCTCTTCTAAACTTAGAGTTAATTTGGCAAAATCTTTCCTCGGTGGCTTATTCATGTCAGAACGTATTAAATTCAGCGCCATCTGTTAGTTTACCAGGGTACTCAATAGTGGTACCACATATTTGAAAAAAGTTTGCCCCTCCTTCCTAAGTAGCGCCATAAGATTCAGGGGCAAACTTACGTCAATCGAGTGTTGTGGCTACCCCCCCTTTTCCCCCTTTTAGGGGTTGAATTTGTATAGCCTATAACCTGGCCGGGAATTTTCTCGACAGATTAGTAAAGTTTTCATCAAAATCCGTTCAGCCGTTTTCACGTGATGCGCGTTCAAATAAACAGACAAACAGATAAACAGATAAACAGTCAAACAGACAAAAATTCTAAAAACTTTTAGAACGTGTTCTGTTATCGATTCTAAGTATCCCCAGCCAACTTTTTTTTCAAATATCTTCCATGTACAGACTTTCGACCGTCTTCAGCTTTATTATATGTATAGATTATCAAACTACACAACGGGACTTAATAGCGTATTTAAGTTTTAAGATTTACCTCCGACGTTTCGAGGACGGCGTTGTCCCCGTGGTCTCGGAGAAGACTAGCTCAAGTTGACATCAACTCTAGCCGCGCGAGTTTTTCGAACTACCCGCACTTGGTCTTGTTTATCAGTTTGAACGTTTAAACTTAAACACGCGATTAAGTCCCGTTGTGTAGTTTGATAATATTCTATTACATAGTTACATACAGGTCGACCTAATGAAAGCTTGTTAATAAAAGGTAATTGAGTACATGTAAATATTTAATAAATCAAACAATGTTTACTTGTTGAGCCACTCTGATTTAGTCCAATTCTGTAGATGTTTATTGCCTAAGTATATTAAAATGTAGTATGCATGTACGTATAAAATACCTACTAGCAGTATAATCTGGATATGTATGCGGCTAAAATAAGTATAAAAGAACACTCGTAGAAGAACACTTTGGATTTGCAAAACATGAGTTCCAGAAGTTACACAGATATTATGAATTCAGAAATTAAGCCTCATGTTAACATTTTATACAGAGTCGGCGAACACACGTTTTCATAAAAGTTGGAATATGTATAAAACATTTCTTTTGTACTGCCGTCTGCACCTTTTTACAGGCTTTTACACTGAAAGAAATGTTTGCATAACAGTAACAAAATATTTTTCACCACACCAGCTGGTAAAAGCAAAAATACGGAAAAACATAAATGGGTTTCTACTTTCTATGCGAGAAGAAATGAAATTTCACAATCTTACGGGATTCTTTTGAACTACCTGAATGTCAAATTCAATTGAGTCGTTAAGAGTGACTGACGAAAAAACATTCACCCATTCAGTATTAGGATTTTAACTTGCCATGTTACGCATTTACGCATTTAGTCTATTCTACTTCGAGATCGATTCTGCTCCGACAGTTTGTTAAGGTTAAGGATAATGTTGTTTTAATGTTTCATGTGATCAAAACCAGATGAAAACCTTATCAAATTGTTAAACCAGAATGGGCCTCTCGGAAACCCTAATTTTGTGTAATCGTCTACGTAATGTGAGTATGTTTCTCCGTGGCATACAAAGCGACATGCTTATTGTTAATTCTCCGCTTTATGAATGAAATGAATGAAAACATTTATTTTCAGGCAACTATTGGCCCATAGATAAATACCTTAAAACTAGCATACATATTATTACAAAATATATCTTAAAACTAAAAACACAATTATGGCTGCGATGCAGTTCGCAACCCCGCAGTGTCAGGGAGCCGGCCGCGGAACCGCCGGAACTTGACACCCTTCGGCCAAAACTCCTCCTTGGTGAAGGTCGCTAGATGTGCTAGATGTAGATGTTGTGTTTATGATGATTTCCTTATTGCCGAGTTTCCCCAAACGGCTCAAACATGAATCTAGTGGATTATACAAAGACAAATTTCCAGGACGCTTGCATATAACCATAGACAAGTAAGTTATTATTGTTTGATATGAAAAATAGCAAATAAACATACATTCAATTCAAAACCTCGATGACAGGTTAAGATGCCACTATTTTGAGAATCACTCTAATATAGATTCTGAATTTCCTTACATTCTCGTTCCTTATCATTGTTAGAATCCGACGTTTTATAACACTTACAAATACACCTGGGGCGGAATGACCAGATTTTACAATTTGGTTAGTTTACAGTTTTGATAACGTTATGATACGTCTTTCACTCGCAGTACATCTGGCAAAACCAGTTAGTGAGAACGAGTTCCTTAATGACACTCAGAAAAGGCGCGCACTATTAAGCGCGAGAGGTCGTATTATATCAATATCAAAATATAACAGATTTTCAAATTACATACCGCTATGATTGTCCGGTTTAATTCAAAAAATTCCCACACTAAAACAGACAGATGCAGGTACTTAGTTTGTACCTTATTCCTAACTGACTTTATTCTTCTGCTCCCGCCACTGAATTGCGTTGCATTCAACTACTATCAGCATTTACTATTAGGCTAATTTTTATGTTGATTGGAAGTCTAATTACTCATCGGTAACATAATACCTAATTACATTCTAAGTTCGTCTCCGGGGCTTTGCAATTATTTTACAATATTTAGTTGAGGGTCTATTAATCCAATTATATTATGGACATCACCTACGTTACAAGTAATACCATCGTTATAATGATAGTCTATTACACTTCAAAGTCAAATTAAAGGTGGCATTCTAATAGCCACCAAGGACGGTCAATTACGGAGATTGGATTTTGTACTAATGAATTGGACTATACATGTGTAACTAGTACAATCGGTGCCCTAACATAACGGAAAGCTGACCCCATCTCCATGTGGGATATATAGCTTGGAAGAGAGAGAGAGAGATAGAGAGAGAGACTAGAATCCTACGACCTATGTGGGAATAAAATACTATCGAATATTGAAATGTTGGTTGGCATAGGAAGTGAAGAATTACAGCAATAGTACCGAACTTAAAAAGTGTTTGATTGTTTACGACTAAAATTTATTCCAAGTTGTAATATTTTATTCGATCGTATTATATTACGACACTATACTATGTTTATTTTCGCATGGGTGGATTACATTATGTGTGCTCAGAAAGGAAATTAGGATAGTTACACGAATTGTATGTTTAGGCGCACCCAATATTTATCCCCCTTCGTAACCAGGTCAGTCTCCCTTCATCATTATGAATATGCCTTGACCGTGACGCGTGATCTAGTTTATTATAAATAACATTTTGTTTACGGTTAGTTTCCGCACTTCAGAATGGCTAGGCGTAGCGAAAATATCCACCTGTCCCGTTGTCTTCATTGAGCGAGGAAGCGACCAGATGCTATACGCGACGGGAAGTACCTGGGCTATTTTATTTAAAGTTATAGTGTTATTTCCGTTACAATTTTTTGATTTTGTAAGAAGGTAGTCAGAAATGTATGGAAATTCTGATACATTTTGTTTCTCCTATTAGTATCGAAAGAGCTCGTGATTCTGAGTAAAAAAAATAGTATTCATTCTTCATATAAAAAATGGTGTGTACAACTTTAAATAAATCAACAGCCTTATTGTAAACATTATGTATATTTAGCCTTTACTAGCCTTTCTTAAGTAAAAAGTGATTAATTGGTTCATTGCGAGGAACATAAGTTACTTATACATTTGGATGCAACAACCCCTCAAAAATAAAATGCAACATCACTCTTATTTTGTAAACTGATTTCAACATGAAATCTCGTTTAGAGAGTATTGGCCCGATTCGAACTTTAAGATACGTCAATTAATCGAACTAGAAACGATATGGATTAGATATGTCAGTGTCAAATGTGACGTTTCTTCAAACAAAAACGTCACTTTTGACACTGACACATCTAATCCATATCGTTTCTGGATCTATTAATTGACGTATCTTAAAGTTCGAATCGGGCAGAAAGGGTCTTTATTTTCAAGAAAATAATTTATTCTGCTAAACGAAAGTATTTAAAAAAATGCTGTCACTTGAAATGCAATTTTGAGGTAGGTACGTATATTGAAGAATTGTTTTTGTTTTATCAATCTGTCTTGTGAGCGATAGATATTGAATGCTGAAAATAGCTTTTTACGCTATAATTGTTTATTTTATACGAATAAGTAACGAACTTTGAACAATATCTATCAAAAATTATCATTGCTCGAATGTAGATTTTTCATTTAAAAGAGGCACGATTAAATTTGGACACATTAAATTTCATACAATAGTTATATTTTTAAGTCTAAAATAGCATTAATGAAAGAATCGTTTTATCAAAATTAAAAGGAACTCCGATTAGATTTTAAAAACCTTGTTTTATCTCAACAATAGATCTGAGCCGCCACTGGGTCAAAAAACCTTTAGAATTTAAAGCCACGAAGAATTCCCCTTCAAATAATTGCGTGAAACTTAAAATTCACCAGCCATGTGATTATTAATCGTGATATATGGTTCGAGTTCCTGTCACTCTCAGTCCTAAGGGCTCGTTCAGACAAGTTTGCAACCCTTTATGAAGGTCCTGATTGCGGTCTTGAAGTTTGACCTGCGAGCTGCGGGTTGATTTAAGGATTCTTGAACTTTATCGACATACCAAACGTCAGGATATAGGTAAGTCATGTAAACTATGTATGTGAGAAATTCTAAGGCCCTTCGCCCATGGAACTACTCAAAGAGAACTAGTTAGAAACTAACAGGCCTATTCGGATTTCGAGATAATCACAAGATCTTGAGACGATTTAGAGATCAACTAGATCTACATTAGAGATCGACTAGATGTGACTTGGATATCTAAGTCATAACTTGTCGAAATCGTTCAAGAGGACCTCCAGATTCGCGGAAACGTCAAATTTGACATATCTATCTTACAAATATCTTTAAATTATCCGTATCGTAACTTGTTGAAGTCTAGTAGAAATCTAATTCATTTTCCGAATCGAGCCGTTACACTACTAACGAGTTGCTTGAACGTCACTGCCCATCCATTGTCATTGAGGTTCGCACACGACACGACTAGTCACTAACGATTACGCTACTGGTTACCCGAGTTTGCCTTTTTCTTCCCTTTGTTAACCGTCTAAACGTGCTGGGGTCGAAAAGTGCTCGAGTGGAGACCACGGACTAGCAAACGTAGCGTAGGACGTCCACCCACAAGATGGACAGACGACCTTGTTAAGGCCGCCGGAAGTCGCTGGATGCGGGTCGCTTCCAACCGGTACGAATGGAGGTCCAAGGGGGAGGCCTATGTTCAGCAGTGGACGTCTTATGGCTGAGATGAACCGTCTGCTTTTGTGAGCAGAAATAACAAACTGACTGAAACCTTGCAACTTGAGTAGCGTCGTGTGCGAGGTACAGTTTTTAACTGGTTTGTAATTGTAATTAGTGATTAGTTCCGTCATTTTTTAAAAGCTCCATGTGCGAAGGGCCTAAGAAAACAAACATGTTATTTAGGTACTCGAATTTACACTGTAGTGAGTATCAAATCACGTATTTTAGTCACTGGCGCGACATGTTTCGAAGGCCCAGCTGAGGCAGAGCGTTGGGAGCGCAAAATAGTAGATCCATCAAGGATGAAAAGTACCCATGTCTGATGAAATAGATCGTTCTTAAGGGGCCCACTGATTAACAGTCCGCCGGACGGTATCGGCATGTCAGTTAGAACAAAATTTTGACAGTTCCGAACAACTGACAAGCCGATACCGTCCGGCGGACTGTTAATCAGTGGGGCCCCTTTACTTCGTTCGGGCGCCAGTCAAAAATGTGCCTTTCATCCGAGTTAAATACAACTTTTCATTTCGAATGATGAGGAAAGTCACATACATGCATATTTTGTAAAAAACAGCTAAGCACAAACTCGTAAATACTAATCATTTGTCTTGAGGTAACTTTTAATGAGCAAATGAGGCAAAATTATTTAATAATCGAAATTTGAAGATTAAAATGGAAATCATACTACGAATCCATTTTGATCAAATTTTTCATTGCTAATCGTAAAAATATAAAATATTTACACATCCACAGGGAAGCAATGACCCACTTTTAGAATATGGGAAATAAAAAACATTTTTAACACTGAAACCAGTTTTACTGAACTTAACATATCTTCGAAGCATGAGTTTGCACTTACTGGTGTAATAAATCAAAATAATATAATTTAAAGAATGTTCATCGGTCTTCGAACTTCTTATAAGGGTATTACACTATCGTACGTGGACGAAAAAACAGTAAAACATAGCGAAGATAAATAAAACCCCGACGTATCAGTTTTTGTACAGTCTGAATTTACGAGCATTGTCGGCATAAAATAAGTATTTGCTACACACTCCGTGTAGACGACCCTTTTCAGATGCAAATCGGAAAGTTTGGATAACTTGCTGAACTTCCATCTTATTCGGTGTTCGGCGTTCGGCGTTCGGTATCCGGCGCGTCAACAATACACCGGTCGGCGTAGGTACTGGCGTGCGTGCCTTGAACTTTCAACTCGGAGTTCCAAAGGAATCAATCTATAGCTTGTTTGAGACCTACCGTATAGACATTAGTTTGAAATCGTATTGCTTATGGCTATTTTTTTCGCTTCATGAGCAAGAGATGCAAGAGCAGGTGTAGGTGGGTACTATTAGATTGACATCAGGTTTAATTTTCGTGGGTTTATACCGTTCATCATCTCATAACGTTCAACACGTCCTAAATGAGACAAGTCATAAAACTTCAGTTTAATCTTTCTCTTGGGTATAGCATAGCGCTTCTCCAAGCGTATAGTTATGTATAAAGGATAAAGTTCGTAGGTAAGCAAGTAAATATGGTATTAGGACGTCACAATATGGGCTTGTTTTTTTTAGTTTCAAGTGGTTTTCGGCATACATTACACAATTTTATCACTGCACCAACTGTGTAACAATTTGAAAACCTTAAACTTTACATATTTATATTTTAGGATTGTCACAATCACATTATACATTCCATTAACTTTCAATAGTCCTTCACCTTACCGGGTACCTTGGCCTGTGCTCCTTTCACGCCCCTAATTCGGATTGGACACTGTCGGCTTGGTTTACCCTTTACAATACATTAAATTTTCAAAAAGGCATTTACCTGCGTACAAACTTCAGCCTCGTAATCAAAATAAAAACATACTCTAGATATAACCCATCTAGACTAGAATTAGATGGAATTTACAGGAAACTCTATTAAATGGTAAAAAATACTTACTAACGAATTTAAAAAACAATTTCATTTTAAAAATCAGTTGAAAAAACTGCGTAATCGTATCAGTTGGACTAACTCGTAGAATTATTTTTTTCCAGCCAATTTCACACAGTTTAAAACTCAATTTATTTTGCATAAATAAAGCAAATATAACAAATAGAATAACTTCGAAAACGGGGTCAAGGCCAGTATGCACATGCCTGTGCATTTTATTTAGCTCAATGCAACACGCTGTAGATATTCAATATTCAAACACTGATAACATGCGACAACTGGTTTTTCATTCACCGCACTCACTAGTCATCAGTACGTAGCATTTTGCTGAGCATATATTTTCCGTTTTTTACATGTTAAACATTACATAGAAAGAAGAAATACTTAAGCCAGTTAATTCCCGAAAGGGCGCTTAGTTGGAAGCATTTTAAAGAGATGTGTACCTTAAAGTTGGTATGTACTTACGACTACATATTATCGGTCTCGATATTTGGAGAGAGGTGAATAGAAGAAATGAATTGACATATAGGTAAAAATAGTATAAACAATTTCAAACTGAAAATGTCGCTGATAGGCTATTCATGATTATTTGTAAATTATATTCAGGTACAATAGGTATCTACCATCCTATATTATTCTTTTGTATGTGATAACGCTCACAATATGAGGCTGAGCTTGATTAACCAACAATAGAGGTTGATTGACATTTTTGCTGACAACATTTTCCTGATAAATAAAATTGTAATGTTGTCTGACACTGTTTATGTTTAGACGACAGAACGGTTTCACTCACTTGAATTTTTAGTCGCTATTGGCGATGTTTCGGGCCCGTCGGGGGTCCTTCCTCCGGCTAACCGACCGTTGTCGTCTAAACAGTTTAAAATATGTCTCACGAAAGTTTAATTTCGATTGTCTGACATTATTTCAATATACCCAAGTGTGATTAAAACGTATTGAAACATTCAACCTCAACACAAACACGTGAAATCTTTGTTTGTACGTTGATATTTAGATAGTACCGACGTCTGGGGTGTGTCGGTAGTGTAGATCAGTTTATTCGCCATTAATGTTTATTTAGCTTTGGAATTATCGAGTGTTGACTACTAAGGAAGTAAATAGTCGGTGAATTAGATTTACCAGAGGGCTGCTGACGTAGTTATTATTGTGATCAATCGATAGGTTGATGACAATTTTCAATTGTAAGGACCTGACAAAAAAAATAATGGTATCGTAGTAAGAAAGACGTAGAATATCGTATATACAACGAAACATAGCTCATATTTTTATATTTGTTATGAATCGCGTATCATGTGTTTTTTTTTTTGACGAACTGTAATAACAATTATATATTTTTTTGTCGTTAATTGCATATAATTACGACTATAATTTTACGACGCTGACGATTTTTTTGACCATGGTTTTCTTCAGATATACTTAGTGGTTCACACGAATGCTATGTTCGTTTTCCTCGATAAGACTTCCTCTTGTCAACAAGAATAATGTTACACTACGGCACAATTTCCAAGACTGATAGAATTAGGGACAACAAAGTATTGTGCACGAAGCCGTATTTACATAGGACATTGTTTCAAGCAAGTCTAGGAGCGATCAACGTAGAAAACAGAACATTAAATAGGTTATTAAATAAGGTATCATTTAGCCTCCTGACGACGGACACCTAGTAGGTAGTAAATAGCAAGTACATAGGTACGAATGAAGTTTTGACTCTTTGTAAATTTGACGGAGTTAGGGCCAGTTGCACCAACCACATTTGACAGACTGATCAACGTCAGCCGGCGCGCCCCGGCGCCGTACTATGAAACTTTCCATACATAAAAAAAATGCGAACTCTTTAACGATACGAACAGTTTGGTGCAACCGACCCTTAAATTTAAGCTGGCAAATTTTGAAACCCAAATACATACACAAACATACATACGTATACGTACCTAATAGCAATCTAGTATTCGTTACGTGTATGTTTATATATATCCGAAAAAAGTAATTCCTCAATATTCTTTCCGACATTATAATTATTTTCTTAGTCAGTTACAATAAATAAAAGTATTATAGCATGCCATTCTTAACAATGAAAATACATTATCGCTGGACATAAATAAATTACATCCATAAAGCATTTACTAGAATATCGTTTTATACGTTGCCGAGTCACCGTTATGAATTAGGTAGGTACTCACTGGAGACAAAAGATTATCTCTGGCTGTCGTTCGTCGTATTAATTCTAATAGTTCTATTACTATGCCTATCCCTGGACTTTACTACAAGTAGAAAATAAAATATGTATTATAAGAACACAGATTAATAAAAATAAATTACCTACCTAAATTCAATAATGGATTACTATTCTATACCAAAATACTGGTGGCAACTTTAAATTGTTATAGTGACTTCTGTATATCAAGACGAAACGCGTACTATGGCTATGGCATGGTATCTTGGTCCATGTATTTACCTAAAATTACAATCCCAAAGACCCTTGTAAACGATAATTTCACAGCTGTTCATAAATCAATAGCTGCATAAATGGTTAATTTTTTATAAGGAAAACAATTCCACAAAACATTAGTACGAATACAATTTCAAAAAAGATTAGTAGTCAAGCGCACCCCAGGCTCCCATGAGCCGTGGCAAAATGCCGGGATAACGCGAGGAAGAAAAAGACAATTTCACAAAACAAATCCGATTCGTATTTTCGGTATAAGTTAATGAAACCGAAGTGAAACAACTGTGCGCTTAAGTGGTGAATAGATGAACAATTCAATTTTCTCACTATACTCGTATTACTCAACAGAACGCACTTAGTGAAGACGTTTGCCTAAAATAACATATTGGCATCATAGGTAACTAGCTTCCAGCTACCACGTGTTTCATATTCATAACATAGAACTGCATACAAAATAGATTGTGTTTGAAAATACATAATTATGTATAGCCAGCAGCAACAGTTGCTAAGCGGGCGAGGTGTTCAAAATTATCTTGACGCGACTTTATTGTTAAGAGAATTTATTGTTAGCACCTATACTAGGCTAGGTGCTAATATAGTAACTTTCACACGAGGATTCTGTTTGCGGGATCCTGCATGCATACTACAGAAAACTGGATCCTGCAAAAAACCGTACCCGTAAAAAACTGGACGTCAGTGGGAAACAGCTCTAAGGCAGGCGGTTTATTCCCACTGGACCGATTTTAACAATGTCACTAAAGTAGGTAAGTCCCAATGGTTGCTCTATGTTTGTTAATAGAAGTAGCAACCCGATTTGTTCAAAATACATCAACACGTAAAAAATAAACATTTGCGTTTGTGCCAAGTAGATTAAAAGTCACAGTCGAGATTCAAATTAAAATGGCAAAACTGGGAGAAAAATGTTACCAACAATCTTGGCTTCTTAAAAGGTCACGCAATATTTCATACGAGTACTCACCGATGATTACCTCAGAGAATACTTTTGTACGTATAACTTCAGTAGTCATATATCTATCCCAATTTCCTAGGTGCTATTTATAATACCAGACATAGAAACACTAACACTGAGGAGAATATACGAGTAGATATGTTTAACAAAATGAAAACAATAAGATTAAGTGTCTTGTTTGAAACTAACTCACTTGGCATACTTAATTGTGCAGTAAAATTGTTAGATGTCGACTGTGTCCGTTTGTGACCTGAAGCTCAGTCGAATTGTTGATTCCAGTCTCA
This sequence comes from Cydia splendana, assembly GCF_910591565.1. Classification (NCBI taxonomy): domain Eukaryota; kingdom Metazoa; phylum Arthropoda; class Insecta; order Lepidoptera; family Tortricidae; genus Cydia; species Cydia splendana. The sequence goes on along the minus strand of NC_085973.1, from coordinate 5,526,233 downwards.
GACCGCGTAGGTAGTTCGTTATCGGACAAAAACAAACTGTCAATTCCTACTAATTGGAATCCCGAGAATTCTTGGCTTCAGTTGCAATGTTTTTCAAATAATACACAAAGTATTTCCTTTTACAAATGGACTCCAATTACTCCAAAGTCCAATTAATATCTAAAGAAAACACAAATTTATGAAATTTGAAAACCTAAAAATTAAGAAGGTATTTCTACGAACTCTAACAAGTGGCGTAAGGAGAAAGGTACAAAAAATGTACAGGTCACTCTCTTTAATTGCTCCAGATATTTTCAAGTACTTACATAAAAGAATCTGGATAATTTTACTTCTGGCTGTAGTCACGCGATCCACCATACTCATAAAATGGCCGACACATGCAATTAAAAAGGAGTAAGTAAGTGGAAAAAATAAACTAAGATTTTTTATTGTACTTAGGTATATTTTTGAGTTATCAAATGTGAAGTGATGTGGACGGGACAACAGACTTCGTAGTCATGAATGTGAATTGAAATTTACGTCGTAGAATTGATGCCCAGGTCATTTCGGGAACAATAAATTACCGCTGCGATTGCGAGCAAATCGCAATAACAGTTGATTTAAGACTCAATGGAGCCGTGATTTCTCTTTCATTTTAGAGAATTTTCTTTTTATGAGGTCTTTATTTTTCCACACGTCTGTAATAAAGGCTTACAATGACTAATTATGTAGCTGATTTGATGTTTTACTTATAAGTTCTCGAAATCTCCAATAAGTACCTAGTTCATGTTTCAAAGTAGCTTTAGATACTCGACGTCAGACACAAGTTTATTGAAGAGCTATTTAACTTCAAGGTAGTGAAATATTAAACTTCCAGGTAACTTTTACAGATAAAATATGAGAGGAATCTAGTTTCACAAAATAGAATACCTGTCTATAAGTAGGTACCTATTTAGTAGATATAGCCTCGGAATATTTAAGTATTTTTAGGATTTTTCATAATAAAGGCAATAGAAAATAGAAGAGGAGTACTAATTGGACATCTGCTACGACACGATATGTTCCTAAAGAACATCATAGAAGGAAAAATAGAGGGAAAAGGAAGCAGAGGGAGACCGAGAATAAATTAATTCAACTAAATAAAAGAAAACCTTCAGGTCGTGTCATACCAGAAGGTTTAGGAGTTGACAGAGGACCAGATGAGATTGCTCCACGACAAGAGCACAAGTGGAAGAGCTCTTAAATATAAAGAAGAAGAAGAATTTCTCACTTGCAATACCATTTTACCAAAAGGGCTGATATAATCCGAAGCATAAAATACATCTGTGCAAAGTTAATTAAGCTACTCAGTTTATTAGGCTCCATTTTCCGATTTCCAATATCTACGGCTAGATTATATTTTGTTTTGTCTGGCGACTGTCTACGTCCACAGTTTTTTACCCGATCATGTTACCAATATTGCTGTTGACTGAATATAAGAAATTGGATATTCTTGAGGAAAGTTGTTGAAACGGGGGGCTATATTGAGAAATTAAGTTTAGGGTTATTATAATTCGCTAATGGATATAGGCATGTTTTGCGCGTCGTGAGCCCGGGGGCTGAATAATTAAATGAATATCGCTGAGCTGAACGGAAATGGAGCAAAATTGGTTGGATTATATTTAAATGGAGTCACAGATAGTTTAAATCTAAATCCTAACCGCTTGCGTTATAATATCATTATGCCTTAAAAACATACGTTTTAAAGATGCTAACTCGCCGAATGATATATAAGAATATTGAACTCGAATATGTATCCTAATTAACAATCGCGCGACCCGCGTATTATGTTTGTTCGCGCGTTCGCACGAGTAAAATTCGAGCGAACAGTTTGCGATAATCGCGTAGTCGCGTTGTATCCTAATACAGGATATTAGGACGACCGCTAAGGAGACATTCGGAAGGCGATACAGCAGCGTTACTGCTTTATCGTTTTTACAATAGTTATGACTAATGTCGAAACTCTTATCATTTGACACGTTTGGTATGAAAAAAGTAACGACAATAATAAAAAAATTACGTATGACATAGGTACCTACTGCAAGATAACTGAACCACAAAATTTATTCCCTGTCGCATTTTAAGGCTTTTGAAATTTTAATAACGTATCTCCCAGAAAGATATGTAGCACGCACTTACGCGTTGGGTCGTACTTTTTTCTCATTGTCCTTATACTTATAAAAAATATAAAATTTTACTTAGACGACAAGTAATGTTTCTCTTTATCGGAAAAAATACAATTAGGTACATAGGAAGCTAAGTTTTCACGGTTTTTTTTGTTCATAATTATTATACCTCTATTAATCTCCCTAAAAAAGATTCTGTTTTATTATACTTTGCCCATTATTTGTAATGATCTTATTTATAAGCGAACGGACGGCGACATGCTTAGTAGCGCTCGTCTATGAAACTGGGCTATAACCGCGAAAATCGAAGTTCGCAAAAAGCGGGCATCTTTCTCTGTCACTCTTATTACGCCTTGATTGGAATAAAAGAGAAAGATTCCCGCAATTTGCGAATTTCGGGTTTCGCCGTAGCCCCTCTGAACCTACTTAGCTTACCGGGATAAATGCTAAACCAAAAAAGCGGCCAAGTGCGAGTCGGACTCGCCCATGAAGGGTTCCGTAGCAGCAAGTAACATAATAAAATTGCGGTTTACGATTTATGACGTATTAAAAAAAACTACTTACTAGATCTCGTTCAAACAAATTTTCGGTGGAAGTTTGCATGGTAATGTACATCATATATTTTTTTTAGTTTTATCATTCTCTTATTTTAGAAGTTACAGGGGGGAGACACACACACACACACATTTTACCACTTTGGAAGTGTCTCTCGCGCAAACTATTCAGTTTAGGAAAAAATGATATTAGAAACCTCAATATCATTTTTGAAGACTTATCCATAGGATAACCCACACGTATGGGTTTGATGAAAAAAAAATTTTGAGTTTCAGTTCTAAATATGGGGAACCCCCAAAATTTTTTTTTTTTTTTTCTATTTTTGTGTGAAAATCTTAATGCGGTTCACAGAATACATCTACTTACCAAGTTTCAACAGTATAGTTCTTATAGTTTCGGAAAAAAGTGGCTGTGACTTACGGACGGACAGACAGACAGACAGACATGACGAATCCATGCCATTTGGCTACGAAACCCTAAAAAGACGTACCGATTGTAATCACATGTTTTACAAGGAATTTATGACACAAATATAATGCCGTAAATGTAAACGGAAATAAATCGTCATCATTAAACCTTACACAACTATAAAAAAAAAGATAACTCCCTCGTAAGATAATACTGCCTTACCTATTATGTATATTAGTTTAATGAGTTCATGACCTTCCAACTCCACATTAAAGGTCTTTAATGTGACCTTTTACTCGTGCGACCATATCCCATAATAAAGGATGACTCACGTTAGACCGGGCCGTGTCCGGGACGGAGCTTCCGGGGCTTACTTTTCTATGACATGACAGGTTATCACGTGATGCTTTCCATAGAAAACGATGCGCCGGTCTAACGTGAGTCGTCCGCCCGTGTTATCATACAATCAAATTACTCAGAGCTAAATAGGTAAAAGTTTGCATCATATAGATATAGATGAAAGGCTTTAATTACCGTAAGGTAATACTATACCCCAAAGTTCGGAAAGGGTCACATATAATTATCATTAATTACTAAAAAGGTCACGCCTTCATAAAATCCTCGCTTCAAAATATATAATGCCATAACATATTATCTGCAGGTTACAGGTAACAAAGGAAGTGTGAAGACTCTGATTATGACTATATTATGGCCAACAGCAAATGATGCTAGACAGTTGAGGCGCACCTGGTAAAGGTCGCGGGAGTCCGCTAGATGCGGGTGGCGCAAGACCGGTCATTGTGGCACTCTTTGGGGAAGGCCTATGTCCAGCAGTGGACGTCCTCTGGCTGATATGATGATGATGAAGTTGAGGCGCACAACATTTTATTGTTAAGAGAACAAGAGCGGGTGCAAATCGTTCCGAACACCTCAACTGCTAATATAGGTACCGATCTACTAGAAGTATTTAGGTCTAGTCTACCTACCTACTTCTTAATGTACCTACAAACTGGGTGACAATAAACCTGTACTTCACTTGGCATTTTTACTTTTAGTAACTTCCTATCCTTGTAACATATAGCAAATCGCTAGTGACACCGCTGGAGTTGCAAGCATCGATAGGCTGGGGCCTCGTTAACCTATCAAATCAAGGCATTGAATCCTTGTAACTAATACTCGTATATTCACGTGACAGATTAACAAGACAAAATTCAGGTCCCTCACCGTGAAAAATGTGCAAGTAGGTACAGTAACATTTTACTCTAGAGGCATTCGGCAGCATTATTATGATGTTGACATGTGTTACAAAATAAATACCTACTGTAGGTAAATGGATGGGTTTCTATCCTTTAATTTTTTTCTATCCGCGTGTGGAATTTCTTTTGAATCAATGAATATCCATATTCTATTGTAGTTTATTAATTAAACCATTATTGTTGGTAATTAAACCGTTGAAGTATCGTGAAAATTCAAATATAAGGAAATTCATAGGTATGGTCTAAAAGTCCACTAAGTAAAGATTAAAAAAAAATCTTGTGTGAGTGAACTTTGGTTAAAAGTTTAAAAAAACTTGCGCTGACAAAGTCGCGGGAGGTGGCTACTTATCCATAACAGTATATCTGTAAAAAACTTTTACCTTAACTAACCTCGGGTTATCTTCTAGGCTAAAAATAAATCTATTCGAATCCGGATTATAAATCAAAGTTAACGCTGCGATGCACTAACAGGTGTGCGCCGTCAAACGATAGATCAAAAAAGATAAATTTAACGACGATACTTCCACTTTGTTATTCCAAACTCAAACGATCGATCCTTAGTTAAATAACGATCATGAGCGTAAGACAGACGACTGGGTTTGTATAATTAATACAAACAAAACAATGAGAATGAATACTAATAACATGTGGCGATCACAAAACAAATGAGAGCGCAACGCACAAAGAGATATTAAGCTCCCAGATTAATTTTAACTGGAACACATTTTTGACATTTGGAATACATATAAGTCATATAACCTATTATCTCGTTTGGGAAAATAATTTTAAAGCTTAACCCTGTCCAAACTTCCCCTAATATTTCCTTCTTTAATTTTATTCCTGTTTACTTTCACTTATTTCCCATTTTACGTGACTTCTCAACCGATTATAATCGAATCCATTTGAAATAACTCGTGAAACTCAAAACTTTCAAACTCCTTTTATCTCGGTGAAAGTCAAGACAGATGAAGATCCGTATTTATAGGCGTGCGACGTTACTAAATACGATCAATCGACTACGAGAATCCGATACTGTTAATTAAATACAGACTACAGAAACTTCCAGTTCCATTAGTCAGAATTAGTTCGTTTAAGCAAAATTACCGTTGTCGGGAACCGAAGTCTATTTCCACCGGAGCGATTATGCAGTCCAGTCAGGGCTTCCGCTGTCGTCACCGCCGAGGAAACCGCCGTCAAAACATTCGACACATCACAAATGTTCAACTCGATTGTTTTATTGTTGCCATTCAAACAATCCTCTCAAAAAATCCACTTTGTCAACTGTTCAAATTTACAAATGTTTTATTCACACGACTCCAAAATACAGCCAGTTAACAAGATATATTGCCAAGTCTAGCTTCATCCATCAAATATTAATTATTCACGCAAAACTTTATTATCAACGCGAAATTCTAGGACACGCGCGCGGAGAATATGAGAGAAATTCCCGAACGCTCGATCTTTTTTACGCGACGAGCTGTGTCAGAGCGGTCGGGACGAACGCGTGTAGCTTCGGCGACGGCTCGACGCCGACTGCTGGCTTCAGCGGCCTGCTGAAAAATAAGAGCACATGGCTGCCAGCCCCAGCCTCCGGGTTGTTATGAAACGGCGGGGTCACTCAACCTACGGCCATGGGGAGTCTGACAAGTGCCATCCACGCCACCCCGGCTTTAAGGGATCTCGATGTAATTGTAAGACTAGTATTATTGAAGTCAACAGGATACATTATTCAATTAAAGATTGCTTAAAGGATTAGAGGGATCGCATTGATGTCAAGATTGTCAAGCCTGATGTCGCGTAGGACGGTTATTGATGTTCGAAGTAAAGGACGAGGGTCTAGTTGGCAAAGCTTGAATGATGGATGATAACTTTGTGAGTGCGGACGTTAATTCTAGCGTGAATTATTATGGCCACAAACAATAGAGTAAATTCTGCGTGATGAACACATGAGCACGATACGATCTAGGCGGTCCTTGAGACCCTTATCTCCGGAATAATTTTGTTGCTTGTTAATAAATATGAATAATCGCATTAGATATAGATATCATCATGCAAGCATTATTCATAATCACTGGCCTGTAACATCAATAAGATGATGGTTTAAACAGCGTCCATAAGAGTGCGGCACTTCCGCAAAACGAGAACGGCAGCCGCGACCGCATAGCTGGCAGGAGAATGCCGTGCCCGGTGACGAAGGTGGGAGAGCGGCGCGCTGGTGTCTCAGAGGGGCTACCGCGAAAACCGAAATTCGCAAATTGCGGGGATCTTACTCTTTTACTCCAATGAAGGCGTAATTAGAGTGACAGAGAAAAATGCCCGCAATTGACGATTTTCGGTATTGGCGGTAGCCCTACAGTTCTCGCCTAGTGTGAAGAAGGCTAAACCTTCTATCTACTAAATAACTAATATATAATATAATATATAATAAATAAGCCGCTACGTTCAACTTATACGTATAGTACCTACACTTGACCCATGCCTAGCGCCTAGCAAAGTCCACTTTTTAATTAGTATTAGATCCTTTTTACAAAAACGGTTACAGTTAATATTAAACACTATTTTCTAAGCCAAAGCTACTATTAATACGTCGACGTGTTAGTTTATACTTTAAACTCAAAGAATTAGTTTTGTATCTAAAAATAAATAAGGTATGAAAGGATTAATTAAAAAAAATTAATATTAATATCGTTCAGTTCCGTTAGCGTTAATATTTTGCTAAACAATTATGTATGTAGGTAAACGTTTATAGTAGACATGTACTAGGTAAAATTATGTATTCACGTATTATAATACCTAGTGTACATTACATTACATGGATTTAACGGGCCCTTCCACGTAAGGACCAACAAACTTGTAAGACAGCGTGGAACTACGAGTATATGCAAATACTTAAGTTTGTACCAAATGTTATTTATGACTAGATAAACTTAGTAGCTCGGCTTAAACTAACTTGGATAACAGTTTCGTAATTTACTTGTTTGAAAAGCCACGTAACATGTTCAGGAGGCCGATTGCGATGTATGTAACAATTTGTTTTACTTATGATTTTGTTTTGATACGACCTTAACATCACTCGCGATGATTCGTTTAGTCTTTAATTAGCTATTTCACTTACTAAAGTGCCCGTGAGCAGGGGTGCGAAACTCCTGACTTCGGTCAAACTCGGCTCCGCTCGGCTCAGCATTGCTCCGAGCAATTATTAGGGTTGACACCACTTGACTCCCTTTTGCGTGCACGACCACAGATAAGATAATCACTTGATTTTTGACAACCCTAAATAGCCGAAAGGGATAGCTGTCAAACTTCGTTTTTGTAGGAAGTTTCCTTTCTGTACGGTAGTACTATTAATTATTCTGTGCCGTGAGATGCACTGTGAACTGTGTCAATGTTGTATCATATCAAGATATAAATATCAAATGGTTAAAGTAGGATCGGCATCCTTGTTCAGCAACATGCCTACGCTGATTCACGAAAGCTAGTGCGGATTTTATAAGAGAAATTTGACAATTCAGTACAAATATCGCGCCAACTCTTATGACTTGGAAGTGTAAGAACTTTAATACGTGAAATGAATCCGCCCGTTTTTGGAGCTGCGTAATAATTTACTCCTAAAAATTTAGGTAGGAACCTATTAATTTTGTAATTGTAATGACTTTTTAATTTTTGTAATGTATTAGTTGATTTTTAGGGTTCCGTACCCAAAGGGTAAAAACGGGACCCTATTACTAAGACTCCATTGTCCGTCTGTCTGTCTGTCTGTCACCGGGCTGTATCTCATGAACCGTGACACCTAGACAGTTGAAATTTTCACAGATGATGTATTTCTGTTGCCGCTATAACAAATACTAAAAAGTACGGAACCCTCGGTGGGCGAGTCCAACTAGCACTTTTCCGGTTTATATTCAATGTTGTAATGTTTCGCTTGCTTGGATCTCAATATTAGCAGTAAAAACAACAACTGTACTCTCTTAACTAAAATAACTAATAACGATTTTTAGTTACATAATTATAAGTAACATGGACAAAATCTGAACGTGGGTTAAGGGGCCCACTGATTAACAGTCCGCCGGACGGTATCGGCCTGTCAGTTAGAACAAAATGTTGACAGTTCCGAACAACTGACAGGCCGATACCGTCCGGCGGACTGTTAATCAGTGGGCCCCTTTAGATGAAAACGATGAGTAGGTAAACCCAAGTCCAAAAAAAAAAGGTAAAGTAATGCAAATCATTTCTCCTAAACTCTTTTAATAAACAGGAAATTAATTCGCATTAACAATATTTTAATACCGTCCGATTCGCAAATTTGTATTAGCAGTTCCGTCAACGCGGTCCGCATGAGAATGAGCTCATTTTAAATAATATATGTACGATTTAATATTCGAACAGCGCGTTTAGGTGTCTGCCCTTTTGGGGCTCGAAGTATTGTGATTCTTTGCTGTCGATGTTGGAGTTTTAGAGTCGATAATTCTTTGTCCCACTCGCTTTAAATATATTGAAGTAGGATAGTATATTAGTGCTACAACAAGGTGGTGTTTTAGAAGTTTGGAACTTTGCAATTCATCCGCAGTCACGTCCTAGCATAGCCAGACAGCCAGTCTGCCCAATATCCGATTTATTGGAGGTTTTGCATGAAACTATTTGATTTTACAGCGCTGTAAAGTTTGAATAGAGATTAGATTTGGACCCAGGTGTCGATGACAGAGGTTTGGTTTATTAATTGGCGTTTTAATAGTTTTAAAATCAAATTAGTAGACGGCTGAAGGAGGACTTTACGAATACTTTTTTCTTATGAATGAGTAGGTAAGTCAGTATTTAGGTACATGGTGTGTTCATTATATTGTGGTGCGAAAACGAAAATACCTTAAATTAACCGATAAAAAAATACTAGACAAAGCAAAATTCTACATCAAAACTCGAAAATTATAATACAGGATTAACAGTACCTGCTAATACAATATTAAAAACGAAATTATGAGCATTAAGAACGGCCTAAAATGTTCATCACGCCCAGGTAATTTTCGCTATATAAATTGTTTTATATAACTAAATTATTCATATTTATATTAATTTCTGAGGAAATATTCAAAAATATTTCAAATCGACGCGAAAGGGAGGTATTTTTTTTCACAAAACACGGAAAAGGCAGGTGCCTGTCAGACATGTAAATTAGAATAAAGTTAGGTAGGTCCTAGCATTTGCGCGTCGTCATCACATCACAATACCCGTACATTCGCCGCCGGCGGCACGTCACTCACCGAACTATTTTGCATTGCACAAATCCGTACTGCATGCAAAGCAACCAAATCGAATTGTACACCCTCGAGACGCCTGAACAAGTGAACAACACGAATATACTATTCAAATTTTACCACAGCATATCGGCATCGAATATGTACATGTTTTTGACGGAACACGGCTTAGGGTCTCCCCAGATATATCGACGCGCATTCGGCAAAATCCGATAGGAAACAGCTTTATGTCCGCGCAATAAGCGCGAAAAAGCCGTCGACACGTCGGCAGGTGCCGGCCGATGCGAGCCGAGCCGAACAACGACTTTTTCGCTCTTATTGCGTAGACATAAAGCTTTTTCCTATCGGGTTTTGCCGATTCCGCGTCGACATATTTGGGGGAACCCTTACACGGCAGATTTCGGTATACGAGTAACTGGGTTTACGAGAGATGAATGTGTCTGCACAAAATTGAAGCATTTGTTAGATAAATCTGCATCTATATCTATGGAAATATAAATGGACACCGATTTGCTTTATAGAAACTGAATAGATTTTTTTGCACATATTTTTAACTAATAATTAACACTTTGTTACATTCTGAGAGGATACCTACACGAAAATAAAAATAGGGAGGTATAGGTAAATTATTAAAAATGTTTTGCGATAGATCTAAAAATACGATTTGCTCCTTGAAATATTCAGTGAATAAATAGCACCAACATTCACTAAATATTCATCTAACTGTAGTGAAAAAAATAATAAATAAAATTAAAGCGCTTGCATGCTCACTGCAACGTAGAGCAAGCCGCAATAGCGGCTGCAGTGGCGGATTTGCCCTAAGGCCCAGTAGGCCCGGGCCTAGGGCGGCAAGATATTTAAGGGCGGCAAATTGTCAAAATAAATTCGCTAATGATAACAAGAAATAACTCAAAATGTTGTCAATATGATGGTTGCTGAGACTTGCTGAGAAAGGGGCGGCTACGAGCCTGGGGCCTAGGGCGGCAAAGACTGCAAATATGCCACTGAGCGGCTGAGTCAATCTTATTAAATAATTAATACATATTATGTATTAATTTATAATATAGCATATATATTTATGTCACTGTATTTACATAAAAAAGGAAAACTATGAGTTAGAACTTTGCCCTTCCCAGGTACGTATATAAATATTACGTTAATTTTATACATTATTACATCTAAATACGTATTGCATGTTATATGTAATGTATGACATCTTTGAAGTCGCTCTTTAATATATTATTAATGACATAATATTTACATGTACTAATGGAGACATTTGGAAAACGACTGCATCAGCATAACTGTTACCACGTTACTGCTTCAATTTCCTTGACAGTGACGTAGCCAATTTGAAAGAGCTACATAAGTAGGTTTACACAACGCAAGTACTAAGTTTTAGGAGCTGATTTAAGCAGCTCTCCATATCTCGAAGTAAGTCCTAGATTAAGTGCCTTACCTTTAACCCGGGTTAAGTATAACACAATATATAATGTCTAGACCGCTAACTCCTCGATCGTCTTGTCTAGGTAGATTATTGTAACGAATGGTGAAGGTAAAATACAGCGATTTTAATAGCCCACGCAGTGCAAGTGTTATTTTTTATATCTTCATTTCATAAAAGTTTGACGTTTAAAATAAGAATAACACTTGCACTGCGTGGGCTATCAAAATCGCTGCAGACTTTTCTTGGTCTTGCTTTATATACCTACCATTTCGTACCTTGACCAGTGACAATCAATATAAAAGCCGCTAGGATGACACAGAAATCTAGTTCCCTGACCAATTGACCATAATCAGCTTGTGATTTTGACATAAAAAAATTGCAAGTTTCAAGACATAACTCATAATCACACGTAATCTTAGTTCTAAATCACCAAATAATCTTATTTAAATCAGTATTAAAGTGTCCTAAAAGGTCTGAATGGCCAAGAATGGCAAAATTTAAAAACAAGTCGAAGTAGTAGGTACCTAGTCAAACAAATAAACCTCATTAATGTCAATTTCTCGAACGTTATTGTTTATTGTGTCTTTGAGTTATTGAAGCATATAACACATTATCCACGATATATTTTACTTTTTAAATAACTAAACAGAGCCAATTACAGGAACTCACAGATAAAAGCTTACAAAGTCTTAAATTCTTGTAAGAATGAGTCCATTACGAAGGTTCAAGCTGCTTTTAAGTACATAAAGCATAGTGAAAACAATACCTATATTACCTATAATGCCTATACGACAAAATCTAATTATAAAAAGTGCTGTTACAATAGCTCTTGGAATGAAGGATAAAAATAGAAACCCTTAAAAGCAATTCGTGGGTGTAGTTAATTGAATTCACGAAAACGCATTAATCTAGCCTATCATCCTGTCACCCGGCTCGATATGTTACGGCTCGGAGAAACCGCTAGGAAATTAATTACGAGCTAGGTCTAGTAATCGACTATTCCTACCAAGGTCTGATTCGACACTCAAATTAGTTAAATGCTAAATGTCTATTTGATGACTTAAGGTGAGGTTCAGATGTCAAATACAGCCGCATTTCTTTACTATTACGGCATCGTTGTTGGCGACGCGCATCTGACAATTTCCTTGATAAAACGAGTGACGGAATGGACCTACGTATAATTGCGGTAGTAATGCGGCGGCGAATGTCACTCACTCTTTTTATCAATGATATTGACAGGTACAGTAATGCAGTTGACATCCGAACGTCACCTTACACGGTACAGAGACGTGGTCATTCAAAATCTGAAGGCTTTTGTATTACAAGGACCTTTTTTGATTTGTATCCATTAAATAAATAAATAAATAATATAGGACATTTTTACACAAATTGACTAAGCCCCACGGTAAGCTCAAGAAGGCTTGTGTTGTGATCCATTACATTTGAAACACTCTGGCCGAGGGCTGTTTATACAATAAATACGAGCATTTTGGGCCATATCAATTAATAGCCTACCAATTTGTTAAATCAACCATACCATAAACACAAAAGTTTCGTGGCTTAATTGAACAACAAACTAATTATTGCTCAACATCCTCCAGATAGTACCGTAAACACAGTTTTAATAGTTTTATTTGGGTTAGAAGTAGCGGCGAACTTTAGTGGTCCGATTGATATCTCGCGAAGCACAAAGGGAGCCAAGTTGGTGGTTAGTCTGACAGGTTATTTACGATCCCTTCAAGAACTTATCTCAAGGAAACAACAGGCAAAGCGCTTGAGCTACATTTTCTGAAATAAATGTGTTTGGAATATTTCAGACGTGGCCCGTTTCTTGTTCCGGGGACTCGATAAATCACTCTGAAGGAAGATGCAACAACAAATGGTGACACGAAACCACAGATATTTTATGGCTACATGCAAGATCTTGCTAGGCTGTTACGTATTTACGAAACCACAGATATTTTATGGCTACATGTAAGATCTTGCTAGGCTGTTACGTATTTAAAAAGAACTTCAGTTCTGTCTGTAATATAGCACAAAAATGGCATAAGCGAAGCTTCAGCTTGAGCAATACTTTCATAAGTATATCCAGCTGTATGAAATTCTCTCGTATGAAATTTTGTGAGCAGGTTCGATAAATACAAATACAAATACAAAAATACAAATGCGTTTATTTCATTACTTTTTACATAAGTTCTTAGGTATAGTATAAGGGTTAGGTAGGTAATTAGTCCATCTTAGGTATAAGGAGTAAGTAGGTAAGTATTAATCTAAACATTGCGTTGCATTAAATATATAACTTTTTAGTCGATTCGTTTTTGCAAAATTTTGAAAACATCGGAGCATTGGGGATTGCGAGGTATACCTACAGCTCACAGAGCCACTAAGTATACCTGTACGAGTTGTGTACAGGATATAATATATTTTTTGTTTGCATGCGTAAATTTTTTACTTAATACATTTATTGTACATTTTACAGTCTAGACTATATGTTTGCTAAGAACCTATGAAAACTTTGTAGCGTACCTACTGTTTAGTTTACGTACTCTACGATATCTAGTCAAGCCAGACGAATAAAACTGCCATTCAGTCGATTCAGCCAAAGATTGATGCATATAGAAGCTCTGGAATTAAGTCTACGTCGTTCGTTAAATTTTCACACAACTCGTGTACTGCTTCATACATTTTAAGGTTGAATTTTGCTTAAACAAATGGTCCTTACGCCCTTTAAGAAAATCCATGCATTTTTGCATTTACGTACTATTTCGAGTTCGTTATTGCGAAGTCTTATATTACTGGTAAACGTAGTTTAAAAAGTAACCATGTCGTGGTGTAAATACAGTTCACATTTCCACATAACGCGGAGTATAAGATAGTATTTGGTCAACTCGCAGTTTGTGGGGATATCAATGAAACGCGCTTGAACAAAGAAGGAACAGAAGTAGAGTGCGGTGTAAAAACCACGTTTACAACCCAGCCAAATGAGTCTGGGGTTTTTTTCATTAATTACTTTCACATTTTGAATGCATTGTGAGTCGACGTTGAATTATTTACTCGAAATTAGTTTTTGGTTGGAAAAGCATTCAACGCGGTTTTATATGTGTTTTGAAAAGAAATGAATTAGTCTGGATTTTGCTCAAGTTTAGTAATAAATCTTAGATTTCGATTAAAAAAACGTTGTCCATTCGCAGGCTATGATTAATAGTGAGTGTAGAGAATTTTTTTTTTTTTACTTAAGTACCTTATAAAATAAAATAACTAAAACTAAACCTAACAATAAAATAAAAAAACCCTAAAACCTATCTTCTAAGCCCAGGCCCCTCGGCAAGGTGCCCATCGCGCAGGCAGCATGCCCGCGAAAAATGATGATCGTAATGATTTGTCTGTACTTAATTAATTTAAACTTTTTAATTTGTATATTCAATACCTAATTGGTATAAAATTTTGATTAAAAAGTACAAGACCGTCATTTTACTTCTTTTTATGTAATAAAAGGGTTGATTTAGGTTCACACAGGGCCGTGTCTAACTTTACCTACAAGGCATGTCACGAATTGCCGTTAAGAGGAAAGGGGACGGCCGCTTCTCGATACAAATATATGTAGTCCCCATTTTCCTCTCTGGATATTGACATTATGTAAAATATTTTTACACAATTTGATATGTATTAACCAACGTTTGACATTTTTCGATTTTTTTATTAATGTAAAAATTATGTGCGAAAACCAGGTTTCATACAAATTATTAATGCTCCTAACTCTTATAATACCGTAAACCGGGGTTACTTTGATTTGCGGGTCGACTTTGATAACAACTTCCCTCCGCTATTAAAGTGCTTGTTTTAACGAGTTTAAAAATACCTTCTCAGTTATGTTTTCTTTATTGGCAACACTGATAGTTGCTTAACCACGTAGTAATCGGATGCGAGTATAATAAATAGTAATAATTAATATTTCGCACAGAAAAAAAATATTAATGGCGGGTACGCTTTTCTTCCTGGTTTTATTGGTTGAAAAACTTTGACTGTATTTGTGTCAAATGTATTAAACATGTAATTTTATAGTGTCTTAGGTTAATCAGTGTTTATTCATTAGTTTATAAAAAAATACCGGAATTCGACAACCTACACATGCGCACGTAGCCGGGGAATCCATGGGGTGTCTTTGATCACTTATACGTGGTGAAATTGATCAAAAGACTAAAGTAACACCATGAATTATTTTGGCAGCTTACGATTTTTTTATGTATATTTTTCAATAGTTATATAATAAATAAGTATCGTCTGAGTCAGTGCAAGAGGAAAAGGATGTAAAATTATAAGTTTGTATGTAGGAGTTGATCTCCGGAACTGCTCATCTGATTTAAAACATTATTTTACCCTTTTCTATTGTATGGAATTCACTTTCTCGGTGGAAATTGACTATATTTTATCCTGCGGCTTTGATTTAGGTTTTTTATCATACGTGCGTGAGGCCACCAGCCCACCAGGGTATTAATTCTACAAAAATAATAATGCATATTCTTTTATAGAAACAATGCCAGAGATTACAAAAGAAAATCGAGTAACGAGACTACAAAAAATACCAAGAAGTACTCAATGATGCACTCGCAAACATAGTGACGGGCTCAGAATCTATTCGTGCCGCATCGAAAGCATACAATATTTTATATAGAACTTTATACAATAAGTAAAGGCAACATATCAAAAACCCAGGTGCACAGACCAAATTTACTGAAACGGAAAAGCTTGCAATTCAAAAATCTGTTGCTAAGTGCGATGATAAGTTAAACTCCTACGTTATTTACAGTAAATGATCTAATAAGCGCTTAAAGTTATTAATTTGTATCATTTGGTATGTTATCAAAGTAACCCCACACCTTAAAAATATATATAACTTAAAAAGTACTGAACAAATTTTTATTTTTTTATTTTTTACGGGCTTATTAGCGGGTCTACTTTAGATTGTCAGCAAAAAAAGTAGTGGTTTCAAAGTAACCCCATTCTCAATATAACTTTGATCACGTTGTTTTTATTTTTTTCTGAAAAAATTATAAGTCCTAATTTTTTTTTATTTGGCAGGCGGAAAGAAGAGAAAAAACCGATTATTATATTTTTATTTCATATTTTTACGTATATTAGGATCGTTAAAAAATGGTCCCAAACTCTAAAATTGATCAAAGTGTCCCCGGTTTACGGTAATTAAAACTTCGAAAAATCTCTAACTTAGGGGCATAGGTGTCGTTATTATACAACAAATTGTATCAAAATATTTTCAATAATGTTAATATCCAGAGAGGAAAATGAGGACTACGTTTATATGAAAAGGCGATTACGCACGGGTCCTCCACTTTCGTCTTAAAATTGGCCGAATTATATTTAAAACGTTACAGTACAAAAGGCGGCAAATTATAGTCTAGTTTCCGTGTGAATTTTTAATGGCATTTTCCCTTGATTCAAATGTGTAAATATTAAAAAAAAACTACAATTTTGCGCTGCAAAACTGAGGCTTTCTTAACATGACTGTATGAGTGCCTGAGTGACCACTCATGGTATTTGAATATGGATGGGGATCGATTTCCATTTGTCTTTCTTGGTATTGGAAGCCAATATCAATATAGGTATAGAATCTCTTTATTCCACACCTCAATAAGAGAAACAGTACAAAATAACAATAGATTTGAGATAGAGCGATAAAGCGATTTGACAACCTAAGAGAATTTAGGTACTTGAAGCGCTCCTTAAGATAGAAGGGAGTGGCGGGAAAGAAAATAAAATACAGGTAAAGGACACAATTACGTTGAAATGAAAAGGAGGCACTTGAGCTGTGGACGTAAATGAAACATTGTCAACACTTAAGAACCGAAAACAGACATTTTGGATACGCTTAAAAAAGTTTATTAAATTGCTCCTAGAAGATCAAGATATGAAATGACAGCATAGTCCACTGAAATACTTAATGATATAGTAAACGAATTTATTTCAAGAATTCTTGAAATAAAACCGAATTAAATAACTTACCTCTAAAACTTAAAAACTACCTGTAAATCTAACTATAAATAATCTTAAAATAAATAACTATTCCCCTGCGGCATGGTGCCGTAGATGCTGGTAGCATTTCCTCGCTGTATCGCAATATATATTATACATATATATTGCGATTAACTGAACTGAGCGCCTACTGCAAACATCGAAAATCGAAATTTAGTGATCTGCCTCTCTAGCACTCTTGCATGTTCGAGCGATATAGACAGATAACTAAATTCCAGGTTGGAAGATATTTTTGGTGCGTTGTTGTTTCATCCGCTACTATTGACATATTATTACGAATATAGGTTTTTAATTTAGGTTCAGAAAACGAGATGAGCTTAAGGCTTGGCCGCCAACCTCAATTCCCTACATCTGTGTAGGTGGTGTGCTGACGTGCCCAAAAGCCACCTAAGGGCACATCAGAGAGTAGATCAACTACACTCTAATAACGCGGTATAAAAATTGCCTACTCCAGAGCAGGCAGCCGGCCGAAATCGGTCAGGAGAGCATCATCATCATCATAGGTTTTATTACGAATATTATATAGCCTAATAAAAACCAAAGTATGTATTTGAATATGTTTTACGAGTAACATTCATGATACTAGTTACGAACGCATTGTACGAGTCTTTCTTACTAATTACATCAGCAACATCTGATATTTCCGTGTTTTGAGCAATACTGGAAATTCGACTTGAGTTATGTGGTTCAACATCAATATTCGCCGATTGTTTCACAAAACAGGGCAGGGTTAATATTAGAGTTTGAAAACAATGGCGCGGAATTGAAAACCAAATTGTTTTGGAAACTGAAAACTGTGATTAAGGTTGAAGGTTTAATTTTACGGGAAATTGTTTTTTTTTTATCGACGTTGAATGGTTAACCGAGAACACGTTTTGGACAGTTTGACAGGGACGTGTGTGTGTTTCGATGTTAACGCAAACATAAAATATTAAATACAACTTGTGTTTAGTGCGGAGTCGAATTTTCATGTATAGTCGGAGTTATCAAGTTTTGTTTTATACAACGGAACGGATACGGTATACGTAGGTAATGGGTAGGTATAGGTACAATATACACACGTACGTACCTACACGTTAAGTACACTAAAAGCCCTACACTCACTGTGTGTCTACGCCTACTATAAATTAGTTACGCCATGTAGAATTTTCCCTATTTTATCAGCCATGGCTTAAGCTCAAGCCATTTAATTAGTTCCAATATGAAATCTAATTTCAAGCTTCATTAAGAAAAATAATACTCGCCCAATCTATTGTTAACTCTTGTGTATTTACCTACCCATTATTCACCACTCTTCTAAAAATGTGGTTTTTGCACAAAATAAAACGGTTATTTTATTCTTTGCACAGCATTTAAGGCAACTCATCATTTAAATTACTTAGCCAATATTTTTTGTGTGCGCATTTTAAATACAGATTATGCCGGTCACGTTCTTGTAGTACCTAATATAGGTACACTACATAACATGTTTTGGTCAGGGAAAAGCTACATAGATAATAATGAATGATTTAGCGATAATACCGCCCTTTAACCTCTACCAAAATTATCTTGTATGATATATGAGATGTGTAATAAAAATTATTGTATTATAATTGTTTAGCTATACAAAAATGGCAGATAACCAGATATAATAACCTGAAATAGGTCATGGAATATGCGTTCGAGCGCCAAATAGTCCGAGGCTGAAATGATGCCTTTCATCCGCGACTTTTCATTTCGACACCTCATTGAGATTAACCTCTTTCAGCCCGGCGGAAATAAGTGTTATACTGTCCTCTAAGATAGCAGCAAAAAATACCACCGATGTCTACGGACTGTCCGCGAACCTCCTTAAACAAGCTAGCCCAGCAATTTGCTTCGTACTCTCGCAGCTGTTTAACAACTGCATGCGGTTAGAAATGAAATGAAATGAAATGAAAATCTTTATTTCAGGCAACTAATGGCCCATACATAAATACCTTAAAACTAGCATACATATTTTTCGAGCAAATACTTTTCTCCCCGAAGCACTGGGTTCACCTGTAAAAAGATAAAACTAAATTAACAATTTTTTTTTTTAATGTGCGAAAAAATTTTTTTTTCATAGGTTATCTTTGAAAGCCTCTAAGACCACATAGGGGCGGCTAGTGGCGGCTAATTTCTAAGACACCATAAAGACGACTAAGTAATCTGTTCAGGCATATACAATACAAGACAGGGACGCACCCTGAAGTATAACAAAAATACCATTGAAAATCAAAATCTATGAAAAAACAACATATTTAACGAGCTCAAAACATATGATAAATGTCAAAAATGTAATATAAAATTATTGAGATATATAAATTCTTACATGAATAACTGGAATCCATCAAAAAAACTTTATGAAAACGTCAGAAAAACCAATTAAACACTTGGGAAAACTTGCAATATTTTGGAGCGTCGAGAACAGAAACTTGCGCGCTGAGCGATAGTCAGAGTTCGACTGCCTGTTATGCGGTTCAGGTTTGATGATAAGGAGTGGGGAGGGTCATATAATATGCCTGGGTCTATAGACTACCTCCACGTGGTATTTTTTTATCAATATGTTGATTTTTGCAAAATCGACTTTTGGCCGCCTAAATCGGTCATATCTACGTCTGTGTAATGGCCCATACATAAATACCTTAAAACTAGCATACATATTATATAAAAATATATTTTATAACTAAAACTTTAAAAAACTAAACACTACATATCCATTATGGTTGCGATGCATTACGCAACCCCGCAGTGTTAGGGAGCCGGCCGCGGAACCGCCGAAACTTGACACCTTTCGGCCAAAACGCCTCCTTGGTGAAGGTCGCTAGATGGTATGATGGTTAGGTTTGTACCCCACATGCTTGAAAAAGGTTACTATCTGTCCCTTATATAAAGGCAAGGGTAACAAAAAAGACGCGAAATCGTACCGCCCTATTGCGCTAGTACCGGCTCTTAGCAAGTGCTTCGAGGTAGGGTTGAACGTTAGACTACTGTCATTCTTGTTCCCAAGGAACGTTCTATCTGACAGCCAATACACGTACCGCCAAGGCCGGTCCACTACCGATCTTGTGCGGGAGGTGATCAATTGTACACTGCGCGCACGTGAGGCTGGCCGTCACGTAGCCATTGTCTGCTGCGACCTCTCACGCGCCTTCGACACCGCCGACCACGCGCTCGTAGCAGACAAACTCGACTACTACGGTGTTCGAGGCCCTGCTGTAAAACTGTTGCTCTCGTTTATGAGCGGGAGGGCACAAGTAGTGGTTGGAGAACGCGGCAGCGTGACATCCTCGGAGCGCCACAACCTAATGGGGGTGCCCCAGGGATCCTGCCTCTCAAACACCCTCTTCAGCATGCTACTTAACGACTTACCAGCTACAATTACTGACGCCGATATTTACATGTACGCCGACGACGTCACTGCGGTAGTAAGTACGCCCACGAAAAATGAGCTTGAAACGGCCCTAAATAAAGTTGTCCGGCAGCTAAATGAGTGGTTCAAGGCCAACGGACTGGCGCTTAACGAAAATAAGACCTGTTTTATGACAGTAAAACTCAACGGCCATCCCAGCGAGAACCTAAAAGTGTGTGCGGATGATGCCCCTTTACAGCACGTATCCTGCACACGCTTGCTCGGGATCCACCTCGACAGTGCGCTTACTTGGGAGAGGCACATAGACGAGGTGTGTAATCGACTAGGCCGCGCCTGTTTCGCACTGCGCCGCCTGGCGCGCACCACTGGGAGGACCACGGTGCGAGAATGTTACTTCGCGACGGTCCACTCCGTGTTGTCGTATGGTGTGGAGCTTTGGGCCCGAGCCGCGGACTGGTATCGCGTTTTCTCAATGCAAAAGCGAGCACTCCGCGGTATGGCAGGTAAACCGAACGACGCTCCAGCCCGGGAGCTATTTCTCGAGTTCCAAATTCTACCCCTACCCTGTATACTAATACAGCAGGTAGCAGTGTTTACACACAGTAATCGAGATCGGTTCAAACACAGGGGTACGAACTCTAGATATCCACTGCGTAGTAACAAGCACGGAGACCGACTAGTAGCAGAGCGACACAAATTAGCAAAGTCGGCTAAGTCGGTCTATTGCTTCGGACTTTCAGTCTACAATCGATTACCCGATTCCATTAGAAATGCAACTTCCACTGAAGGATTTAAATCAAAACTAAAAAAGTGGCTTCTTGAGAAGATGTTTTACGATTATAGCGAGTTTTTTGACATTCCACTAGTAATTTGATACTAATACAGGCGTGACATTTGTATATTACCGATATAGATTACATTCTCATTGTTAATAATAATTTCGATATATTGCTAATTTTAATAATTAATTTTATTTATATAATTTGGATTATGTATACAGGGGTATGCACATTAATATACTAGACCAATACTAGTACTTTATGAAAAAAAAATGACATGTAACAATTGTTATCAATAAATTTTTCATTTCATTTCATTTCGAATACGAGGAAAGTAAAATGCATGTGTTTTTTTAAAAACATGACTACGTATACATTTTTATAGTATTTTTAGGGTACTTTCAATTAACAATTTAGGCAAAAGTATCGTTATTTATGAAATGGGGAGTCAAATATCAGAATGGAAATTGTATAACAAATCCATTTATACCCAAATTACAATTGGTTATCGTAAAAAAAAATCGTACTTGGAACCTAAAATGCTCTAGTGCAGAAACGTATCATTTTCTGCACACCTTTTAGAACAACAATGACCCTCTTTCAGAGCATGAGAAATGAAATAGTACATTATTGTCGAGGCTCGGAAGTAGCTACTTGCAGGCTGAGGATTCGTTTTAAACAGACGACCTTGGGAGTCCGTTTAATTGAATACGAAGCCATCAAGTAGCCTTCCAGCCGAGTCATATATAGTGCTATTAGTGCTTTTCTCAAAAATGGTGCAAGAAATATAAATATAATAGAAATATTTTACAGAAGAAACGTTCTTACGTATATATTTTCACAGAAAGAAGTAGAAACAATTGAAAAAGTTTGCATTGCCGCCTTTTTATTTTTTAAATTTTAAAATAGAACTGTATTTTTCTGCCGAAAATACGCCAACCTAATTGAGACAACTAAATAGTCGCGGTACCAACATTATAATAATAAGTACTAATCATCTGTTTGGTTGTTTAATGGGCCTGTGCCTTCATTTGATATGGCCATTTATACTTTTAAAAACTCGAGAAATAATGGAATTTGTATTCAACATTGCAGTGCCAAAATCGAGACTGCAATGTTTTAACTTTTTAATTTTTGGCTGACCATAAACTCCGCACTTCGCGACCTATTTTTTAAACGGCAAAGTCGACTTTGCCGTCCATTTTTGAGAAAAATTATTTTCTGGCAAAAGTCACACTCAATAGCTTGGCAAAGGCTGGCTTGAGATCCATAACGATTTTAATAAGTTTAATAACAAATAAGCGAAATACAAGTGATAAAATGTATTACTTTTTATACTGTAATTATGTACACCACCTCTACACATTTATTTTACGTCTTACACACTCATTAAATTTAATATCTTGTTACAACCAACGCCTCGGAAAATGGCTTGAGGATAACGCTGTGACCACAAAATTGTCTAGCTTTTGTGTAATTAATCCTATTGTCAAACGAGGAAAGATTTTGCTTAAAATTTATAACAAAGTAAAATATTTAAAGTACTAATTCATCACCAGAGTATTGACCGAAAATTTAAATATCCCTTAGGCAACTCTTTTAAATAGAAAATAGTTTTGAGTTTTTTTATTTATTACCTATTTAGCATGTATCATATATCATGTATACATATAACTCGGTGTAAAATTACAGAATAGAAACCGCAGCTCTGACATAAGAACCAGAACAAAAGTAGCAGACATCCTCACCCACATAGACATGCAAAAATGGGGGTGGGCAGGCCACACTATAAGATGCAAGACAGAGAAGTGGAGTCAAAGAATTCTCATGTGGCACCCTACAGATGGATCAAGATCGCAAGGCCCTCAATTAACACGATGGGAAGACGAAATTATACTCACAGTGGGACCACTCTGAACAAGGGTGGCAAGAGAGAGGAAATACTGGAAGGAGTTGGAGGAGGCCTTTGCCGATAGGCACACTGAACTAAGAGACTTCATATAAACATTCAAAACTAAAATTACTACTAAAATTAACAAAGATGTTCAGAATAAAGGGCTATATAACATTTAGCATGTAATAATAGCCAATGTGTCTTCATTGCAATTTGTAAATAAATAATAATAATATAAAAGTATTTTTAGTATTTCAATTACCTACATAATTTATGTAACTGTCTAAATTTAAAAGGGAATTTGAAATCCAGTAAAATACAATTATTCATTGTCCAAATACATTAAGTTAAACTTCCTAAAATTTTTGATGTAAAATGGTTTCTAACTTTTGGGTCTAATAATTAACTCGTCCTTTAACTCAAAAGGAAACTTTTTTATTATAATTCATCTCTATTAGAGCCTTCAGGTTGCCATTATAATTTCAGACAAAGGCGTAATTAAAGCACTAAGAAAAAGCGGCCAAGTGCGAGTCGGACTCGCCCATCAAGGGTTCCGTACCAGCAAGTAACATAATAAAATTGCGGTTTACGATTTATGACGTATTAAAAAAAACTACTTACTAAATCTCGTTCAAACCAATTTTCGGTGGAAGTTTGCATGGTAATGTAGGTACCTACATAATATATTTTTTTTAGTTTTATCATTTTCTTATTTTAGAAGTAACAGGGGGGGGGGGACACATTTTACCACTTTGGAAGTGTCCCTCGCGCAAACTATTCAATTTAGAAAAAAATGATATACGAAACCTCAATATCATTTTTGAAGATCTATCCATAGATGATACCCCACACGTATGGGTTTGATGAAAAAAAAAATGTTGAGTTTCTGTTCTAAGTATGGGGAACCCCAAAATTTATTGTTTTTAGGGTTCCGTACCCAAAGGGTAAAACGGGACCCTATTACTAAGACTTCGCTGTCCGTCCGTCCGTCCGTCCGTCAGTCCGTCCGTCCGTCCGTCCGTCCGTCTGTCTGTCACCAGGCTGTATCTCAAGAACCGTGATAGCTAGACAGTTGAAATTTTCACAGATGATGTATTTCTGTTGCCGCTATAACAACAAATATTAAAAACAGAATAAAATAAAGATTTAAATGGGGCTCCCATACAACAAACGTGATTTTTGACCAAAGTTAAGCAACGTCGAGAGTGGTCAGTACTTGGATGGGTGACCGTTTCTTTTTGCTTTTTTTTTCGTTTTTTTTTTTGCATTATGGTACGGAACCCTTCGTGCGCGAGTACGACTCGCACTTGCCCGGTTTTTTTTCTATTTTTGTGTGAAAATCTTAATGCGGTTCACAGAATACATCTACTTACCAAGTTTCAACAGTTCTTATAGTTTCGGAAAAAGTGGCTGTGACATACGGACCGACAGACAGACAGACAGACAGACAGACATGACGAATCCATAAGGGTTCCGTTTTTTGCCATTTGGCTACGGAACCCTAAAAAGGTATCTCGCGGGAAAATTATTGTCTTAAATAATTATATTCAAACCTGAGCAATTGCGAGCGCACCCCGTTCCTATTATAGCTAAACTGATGATAAAAACCAAACACATGACGTACATCTATGAAAAAACGCCAAGTGCGGGTCGGACTCGCGCACGAAGGGTTCCGTACCATTACGCCAAAAAACGGCAAAAAAAACATGTTTGTTGTATGGGAGCCCCACTTAAATATTTATTTTATTATATTTTTAGTATTTGTTGTTATAGCGGCAACAGAAATACATCATCTGTGAAAATTTCAACTGCCTAGCTATCACGGTTCATGAGATACAGCCTGATAAATGATATAACTAATGGTAATTTAGGTAGTATATAAAGTATCGTTAACGGTTAATAATATGTAATTGCTATAACTATTTATACGACATTTTAACAATAAGACCGCCATTCTTCTTATTGTTTGGTGTATACTACAATATACAATACAAAAGCTACAAAACAAAGCCTGTTAAAATATTTCCGTCTCTTGAACAGATACATTATGACTTAATTTTCAGGAGGTTAATTAATATATGTACATACAGTGCTATACTTACGACAAGTATTTGCTGTGAAAATGGCGAAATAATTGGCCACAACTGATGAGTCTCATTAGGAATAGTCAGACGCACGCTAACGATATATATGCCTCCATGCTTCCTAATTAGTGTAATTACTGAAATCATTCCGATGAATTAGATCCCATGTCAAGACAAAGGGATATATAAGAAGGCTTAGGTATTAACTCACATTTATAGACGGGTCTATCGCGAATTTATTTTATTACCATTATTTACCGACGTTTCGACACAGGTTTTACTGGGCGTGGTGTATTCAAAGCGCGAAAGTTTTAAATATTATACACAAGAAGACTGTTTGCGAAAAGCTTTGAAAGATTCAGAGATATGATAAAAAATCTTTATATTTTACTAGCTGTGCCCGCGGCTCCGCCCGCGTGGAATTCGGTCTGTGTCAGTAAGCGGCTAATTTCTAATCCTAATTTCTCTCCCTCTCCCCTGGAGGCGGAACTTGAAGTAGGTAAAGTTGACAGATGGATATGGTAGAGGACTGTAGTCCAGATAAAATATTTTACAATTAGGTACCACTAAATAAAACTACACTCCAAAATCAATAGTTTTTTCGCCCTTATTCAAATTTTACACGTGATTTAAACGACAGAGTAGTAGATGTACCTATATGGGACCATACAGTAAGGTATACGCGCGCGAGCGAAAGCGAAGCGGCCTGCCTGGCTAGAGCGCCACCCACTCACCGTGGTATTCTTCAGACTCCTGAGGAAGATCACGTGCCCCTTGCAACCTAAATGCGTTGCGAGACTTTCGCGAATGATTTTTTTCGGGAAGGCATGGTAATGCGTATAAAATGCGAGTCCCAAATCGTTTCACTCCGCAAACGACCAGTGCCGGATTAAGATATTTTGATGCCCTTAAGCATTTCTAGACCATGGTGCCCCCTCTCCCTAGGGTCATCGAGATTACATTGATTTTTTTTGGTAAGTTGAGTGACGTTCATTGCCGCATTACATGCAGCTGAGAATGGAAATCAGTCACATAATTTTATCAAGAAAATTGACAGTGCTGCAACAGTAACGTTGCAATAGAGTAATGCTCCTGCAGTCGTCATATCTTAGAAAATCTATTCTATATATACATATAATAAAGCTGAAGAGGGTCGAAAGTCTGTACATGGAAGATATTTGAAAAAAAGTTGGCTGAGGATACTTAGAATCGATAACAGAACACGTTCCAAAAGTTTTTAGAATTTTTGTCTGTTTGTCTGTTTATCTGTTTATCTGTTTGTCTGTTTATTTGAACGCGCATCACGTGAAAACGGCTGAACGGATTTTGATGAAAACTTTACTAATCTGTCGAGAAAATTCCCGGCCAGGTTATAGGCTAAAAAGGGGTGGAGTGGTGTGATGACCTCCCCGAGCGGGAGACAGGGGGAAGTTTGGGTGGGCTCCGGCCTGCCCAAAGGTCCGTCTGTCACCCCCGGTCCATCCTGGGCAACGTCACTAGCGACTGGCATTCGTGCCTCTTTCTAGTGGCGGCTAACATCCACACTGGTGTTGTCAGTAGGTGTAGGTTACTACTGACGACCTATACATAACCTACCTGTGCTAGGACCTGCACAGTAGAGCGCCGTACGCAAAGATGACGGGATCCTGGGGATTGAGCCATTGCCAACCCGCGTGGTAACACGTCTGCTTCGGCCCTAATTTCGGGCAAAACGGTAGCCCGGGCTACTAGCCACAGTCCGGGAAATGGTCAAGTGAGGAACCGTAGGTGGGCTCACGGCGAGAAGTGAGAGGGCCGCAGAGGCAGTTTCGGCTGCTGATGCGGTGGTGAAAGGCCATGCTGAGGAAGTGCGTTTAGGTGAATCGGGCGGAGGGCGTCTGACCTGGACGACCCTACGTCCCACCTTCACACATTTCCGATGTCGCGCAACTAGCCAACTTCTCACTTCTATACCCGAGTCGGTGTCCTAACGACTGAAAGCACCTTTTATATGTGTGTGTAAGCGTTCCCAAGGTGTGGGCCCTTGTAGGGTGGGAGCCGATGAGGATGAAGTTAATCGTTACGAACTATGGATACCAGGTCTAACGAAAAACCCCAAGCTGATCCAGCAGCGTCCATCGCTAATGGTGAAGCCACACAGGCGAGACAAGCTGTTCCAGTGACAGTGCGTCAGACCGAAACCCCGGCCTGTCTGCAACCCAGTTCATCTGGGGAGCAGACCGGCCCAAACCCCTTCCAGGACTGGCAGGTAGTGGACCGAAGGTCCAAGAAGCGACCCCCTGCTGGGAAGCCTCACCCTGCCAGACCTGTGAATTCTTCTTCCTCTAACCCACCCCCCCCTGTTAAATGTCAAGGTGGGGTGGCTAAGAAGAAGAAGAAAAACAAGAACCAGAGGCGTGCAGCTCGTCTAGCGCGAGAGCAGCAACTGGACAACACACCAACACCGACACACTCTGCAACCGGTGTGGGTGTGCAGGCTTCCCAGAAGCCGGCACCCAAACCGGCGCCGAACAAGCAGGTTGCTGCTGCCAGGCCTCCGCCGAAGGGAAAAGGTTCCACCCTACCCCCTAAGGCTGGAACGTCGGGCGACAGCCCTACGGGTTCGGCCGCAGATCCCTCCAAACGACGACCTGGTAAGCTCGCACGAGCCGCTGCTAAAAGGATGCGAGATAAGTCCTTCTCCCCGCAAGGAGACAACAAAAAGCAGCGACTAGTGAGCCCAAGCCAACCGTTGTCGTACGCACAAGCAGCGGCATCTGACCTGACGATCGTCATTACTGACGCGAAGTCGGGGAAGATCACCGCTGACCACTCCAACGCCATCCTCCGCGGGTTGCACCAAGCAATCGTGGAGGAGGCGAGGAGAAACCTCGTAGGAGCCAGGCCACCCAAATTCAAGGGCAAGCCCATCTTCGCTGAGGGGCAGCTGAGGGTCTTCGCAGAAGACGAATACTCGGCCGCCTGGTCTCAGCGATGTGTCCAGGCCCTAACCCTGCCAGACATCTCCCTTAAGGCGGTTCGCCAGTCGGAGATGGCAAGGAGAATTAAGTGCGGGCTCCTAATACCCAACATTAATAACTCGTCCTGGGAAGACGTCCGTCAGGCAGCTGACGGACTAAGGTACCAGAACGAATGGGCCAAGGTCGGGTCTTGGTCCATTATACAAATACTACGGCAAGACCAGGGGTGGTTTGTCGAGTTCACAATCCCCGAAGACCTCGTCCCCGCCTTCATGGAGAGGGGGAGATCCCTGAACTGTGGGGTGGGCAATGTCTACCTCAGGTTCAGGGGTCCCGGAGGCAAATACCTGGACCAGCCTCCCACCCTGCAAGGTTCCACCCTAAGGGTAACGGGAGTACAGGTCCCCAACGAACAGGCCGCGGGCACCTCCGAGCAGAGCAAGTCTGTCTCCGGGGAGAAAGTTGCCCCCCTGCCTCTACCCAAGCCGACGATACCCGAACTCTCGGAGGATGAGCTCCTTGGCACTGGTGAGGGACCAGCCGGGTCATCATCCGAGGGTGAGGACTTGTCGGCTTGGATAGTGTCGGGGTTGGCCGACATGTTCAAGGAGGGAGGGGAGATGCAAGATGCCGCCCCCACCACCGACAACATGGACACCAACTAGTGTCATCCAAGCAAACCTCCAGCACAGCGTGGCCGCTACGGCCCAACTCAGACGCTGTCTGGTAGGTTTGCCAACAGCCGTTGCCCTCCTACAAGAACCATGGGCGGGCAATGGATACATACGCGGGCTGTCCGACACGAAAGGTAAGCTCTACTACTCCACGGTACATGCCGTCCCTAGGGCATGTATCCTAACTACTAACAATATTATTGCACAACCGCTCACTGAATTCTGTTCCAGAGACCTGTGTGCGATTAAACTACAAGTTCCACTGCCAACAGGCTGTCGCGACCTAGTCCTCGCCTCGGCGTACATGCCCGGAGAGGACGAGCCACCGCCTGCCGAACTACAACGACTGGTCAGCCACTGCGAGAGATCAGGCCTCGCAATAATCATCGGGGCCGACTCCAACGCACACCACCCACTGTGGGGAATGGAGACCAGCAACAACAGAGGTAAGACACTTGTTGAATATCTTGTGACTACTAATCTAAACATTCTAAATATATGCGCTGAACCAACATTTGTAAACAAACGATGCAGGACGATTATCGACCTGACTCTGGCTTCGGAGGAGGTCAGTGAACTAATTATGGGATGGCAAGTCTCCCAGGAGGCCTCCTGCTCAGACCATAGATGGATTCGCTTCAATCTACTAGCATCTAGAGACACACCAACCGCCCGGAGGAATCCCAGGAAAACGGACCGAGCCACTTTTAGGAAGGTCCTAGGGGAAAGCCTTGACCGGCTTCCACCGAGGGATGACCTTCGGGAACCGGCTCAGATAGAACAGCAGGTAAATATCTTAACTGATACCCTCGTAGACAGCTACCACAAGGCGTGCCCCTTAAAACCACCGGCAAAGACTGCCATAAAGGGTCACCAGTGGTGGGGCCCAGAACTGGAGAGACTCCGGGGGAAAACCAGAAGACTCTTCAACAGGGCCATGAACACAACGGCTGAGGTGGACTGGGATAACTACTACGAAGCCAAGGCCAAGTACAAAAAGAGATTGCGGTACTGGAGATCCCTGTCATGGAGGAACTTCTGCAGCAGCATTGAAACACTTGACCACGCCAACCGGGTAAGGAAAACCTTAGCGCACAAGCCCACATCACAATTGGGCTCACTGCGTAAACCCGATGGCACATACACATCTAGCCCTGCAGAGACCTGGTAACTCACTTTCCAGGATGCGTAAGTCTCGCCGATGCAGATCAGCAGGACGAGGAATACAGTACAACGGACAACAACTGGCAAATGGCGCACAGAGTCGTCACCGCTGAGAAACTCAGGTGGGCCATAGACAGCTTCCATCCCTTCAAGGCGGCTGGTCCGGATGGGATCTTCCCCGCTCTCCTACAGTGGGGTCTAGGACTCATCCAGGAAACCCTGACCGACATCATGGCAGCCTGCCTAGCCTGGGGGTACGTGCCCAGGAGATGGAGAGATGTAAATGTGGTATTCATACCTAAACCAGGTAAGAACGACTACACAGCTGCCAAATCCTTTAGGCCCATCAGTCTCACATCATTCCTGCTGAAGACCTTGGAAAAACTGTGCGACAGGGACCTGAGGGACCGAGCGCTAAAGAACATACCGATGCACAACAACCAGCACGCGTACAGCTCAGGTAAATCTACGGAGTCGGCTCTACATATGGTTGTAAGCCGCATTGAGAGGGCCATCCACGGCAAAGAAATGTGCCTCGGCACTTTCGTTGACATAGAGGGCGCTTTTGACAAGACTCACTTTTCCAGTATAGGGAACGCCTTGGAAAGCCACGGCGCTGAACCCGGACTAGTAAAGTGGATCATGAACATGCTAAATCAAAGGACAATAAGGTATGTAGGTGAACCGCAGGCCGTAGCGGCGGTGCGAGGATGCCCTCAAGGGGGAGTTCTGTCACCTCTGTTGTGGAACCTAGTAGTCAACAACCTCATAACCAAACTGAACGAGGAACACTTCTACACAATAGGCTACGCTGATGATCTGGCAATATTAATATCAGGTAAATTTGCCAGTACAGTATGCGACCTCACCCAGGCAGTTCTTCGGATCGTAGAACGCTGGTGTAGAGATTTTGACCTATCAGTTAACCCCACCAAAACAGAAATGGTAATGTTCACCAATAAAAGGGCACTTGGCAACTTTACCAGACCAACACTTTTCCAGACTGAGCTACAGCTGACCGATGAAGTTAAGTACTTAGGGCTAACGCTCGACAGTAAACTCAACTGGAACAATCACATCAACAAACGCATAGACAAGGCGGGAGTAGTCTTCTGGCAGTGCAGAAGGATGATTGGTAGGAGGTGGGGACTCAACCCGAAAATTACCCTTTGGCTCTATAAGACTATAATATAAATAATCCGCCCCCTACTCTGTTACGGTGCTCTGGTTTGGTGGCCAAGAACAAACCTAGGCAACGTACGAGACAAGCTACAAAGACTCCAGAGGCTCGCATGCTCGGCCACCACTGGCTGCACGAGGTCCACTCCGACTGCAGCCATGGAGGTCATGCTAAACCTTTCACCGCTGCACCTACACATACAACAAGAGGCCAGTCTCTCAGCGGTAAGGTTACGAACCCTCAATATATGGTCTAACACCACAGGAGCTCTTCACACAGCATGCCTGGAAAAAGTATACAGCGAATTTCCAGTGCTCATGGCGGGCACGGATCGAATTCACAAACAAGCCATCTTTGACAAAAGGTACAAAATACAATTATTTGAGGACGACAACTACGAAGGACTCCATCCCCGGGAGCTGAGAATCTTCACTGATGGGTCCAAAACAGACAGCGGATCAGGCTCTGGAACCTTTTCAGAAGACCTGAACATGTCAATCACCACTCCGCTAGGAGCCCATAACTCGGTATTCCAGGCTGAGTGCATGGGCATCATTAACGCGGCGGCTGCCATCACTGCAAGGAAGGTAGTAGGATCCTCCATCCGCATACTCTCCGACAGTAGAGCAGTCTTAATGGCCCTAAAAAGCCATATAGTCACATCCAAACTTATACACGAATGCCACGAACGACTAATGGAGGTATGTCAGAACAATAAGATCACCTTACAATGGATCAAAGGACACAGTGGATCCCGAGGTAACGACGCCGCGGACGAGCTCGCCAGACAAGGATCGGGTGCGGGGGCGATTGGCCCGGAACCGATCCTCCCGATACCGTTTAGTAAGGTACGCTCAATGCTGCTGGCACGTACAGGGAAACTACACACAGAACACTGGCTAAACCAAACTGGATGCAGACAGGCCAAGCAAGCCATGCCGAGCATGAACGGTAAGCTCACAAGGGCGCTCCTTCAACTAGGAAAGGTTCGACTGAGTATGGTAACCAGTGTCATAACAGGTCATGGACTTTTTAACAAACATCTTTTTATAACAGGTGTCACAGACAGTCCCCTATGCCGTGGATGCATGGAGGAAGAAGAAACAGCCTCTCACGTGGTGTTGGAATGCAGCGGATTGGCCCCATACAGGGCAAAACATCTCGGATCCCCGAGTGACCTCCCCGAGGTCCTACTCAACATCAAAGGTCTGATAGGATTCCTCGAGGAGCTGGGCTGGCAAGACTAGTCCACCCCCTATCACGCAAAATAGGCGCAAGACGTCGAGTTGCGGAAAATCGCCCGAACTACAATACAATAGGCTATAAAAATTCAACCCTAAAAAGGGGGGGTAGCCACAATACTCGATTGACTTAAGTTTGCCCCTGAATCGTATGGCGCTACTTAGGAAGGAGGGACAAACTTTTTTCAAATATGTGCTACCACTATTGAGTACCCTGGTAAACTAACAGATGGAGCTGAATTTAATACGTTGTGACATGAATAAGCCACCGAGGAAAGATTTTGCCAAATTAACTCTAAGTTTAGAAGACACGGATATCAACAAAAATAATTGAATAATTATGTTGATTTAATAAATTAATAATATATCGAAAAATGTTCGCGCTCGCTTCGCTCGCGTTTTCAATAACTTTCTAAGATATGGTGACTGCAGCAGCATTACTCTGTTGCAACGTTGCTGCTGCAGCACTGTCAATTTTCGTGATAAAATGATGTGACTGACTTCCATACTAAAAGTAAAAATGTACAACTGTCTAACTGTCTATCAAATTGGGTTTTTATATCGAAAAATTTTCGCGCTCGCTTCGCTCGCGTTTTCCTATTGCTTTCTAAGATATGGCGACTGCAGCAGCATTACTCTGTTGCAACGTTACTGCTGCAGCACTGTCAATTTCCGGATAAAACGATGTGACTGATTTCCATACTAAAAGTAAAAATGTACAACTGTCTATCAAATTGCGTTTTTATATCGAAAATTTTCGCGCTCGCTTCGCACGCATTTTCAATAACTTTCTAAGATATGGCAACTGCAGCAGCATTATTCTGTTGCAACGTTATTTCTGTAGCACTGTAAATTTTCGTGATAAAATGATGTGACTGATTTCCATGCTAAAAGTAAAAATGTACAACTGTCTATCAAATTGCGTTTTTATATCGAAAAATTTTCGCGCTCGCTTCGCTCGCGTTTTCAATCACTTTCTAAGCTATGGCGACTGCAGCAGTATTACTCTGTTGCAACGTTATTGCTGCAGCACTGTCAATTTTCGTGATAAAATGATGTGACAGATTTCCATACTAAAAGTAAAAATGTACAACTGTCTATAAAATTGCGTTTTTATATCGAAAATTTTTCGCGCTCGCTTCGCTCGCGTTTTCAATGACATTCTAAGATGTGATAAAGGTGACATTCGGATGGCGACTGCAGCAGCATTAGGTACTCTGTTGCAACGTTACTGCTGCGGCACTGTCAATTGTCGTGATAAAATGATGTGATTAATTTCCATTCTCAGCTGTAATGCGGCAATGAACGTCACTCAATTTACCAAAAAAAATTCAATGTAATCTTGATGACCCTAGGGAGAGGGGGCACCATGGTCTAGAAATGCTTAGGGCATCAAGATATCTTAATCCGGCACTAGTCGTTTGCGGAGTCAAATGATTTGGGACTCGCATTTTATACGCATTACCATGCATTCCCGAAAACAATCGAATCATTCCCGAAAGTCTCGCAACGCATTGAGGTTACAAGGGGCACGTGTCTTCCTCAGGAGTCTGAAGAAGACCACGGTGAGTGGCGGTCTAGCCACAGGCAGGCCGCTTCGCTTTCGCTCGCGCGCGTATACCTTACGGCTTACTGTATCGTCCGATATACACCTACTACCTACTCTGTCGTTTAAATCACGTGTAAAATTTTAATAAGGGCGAAAAAACTATTGACTCTGGAGTGTAGTTTTATTTAGTGGTACCTAATTGTAAAATATTTTATCTGGACTACAGTCCTCTAGCATATCCATCTGTCAACTTTACCTACTTCAAGTTCCGCCTCCAGGGGAGAGGGAGAGAAATTAGGATTAGAAATTAGCCGCTTACTGACACAGACCGAATTCCACGCGGGCGGAGCCGCGGGCACAGCTAGTTATTAATAACGCGAGGGAAGCGAGCGCGAAATTTTTTTGATATAAAAACGCAATTAGATAGACAGTTGTTCATTTTTACTTTTAGTATGGAAATCAGTAACATAATTTTATCACGAAAATTGACAGTGCTGCAGTAGTAACGTTGCAACAGAGTAATTCTGCTGCAGTCGTCATATCTTAGAAAGTTATTGAAAACGCGAGCGAAGCGAGCGCGAATATTTTTCGATATAAAAACGCAATTTGATAGACAGTTGTACATTTCTACTTTTAGTATGGAAATCAGTCACATCATTTTATCACGAAAATTGACAGTGCTGCAGCAGTAACGTTGCAACAGAATAATGCGACTGCAGTCGCCATCCGAATGTCACCTTTATCATATCTCATAATGTTGCTGAAAACGCGAGCGGAGCGAGCGCGAAAATTTTACGATATAATAAACGCAATTTGACTTAGAAAGTTATTGAAAACGCGAGCGAAGCGAGCGCTAAAATTGTTCGATATAAAAACGCAATTTGATAGGCAGTTGAAGTACATTTTTACTTTTAGTATGGACAAAGACATATGTAACTTCGTATAAGACGAATAAAGTCTAAGGAAAAAACGTGCCTCGGAATTCAAGTAAAAGTCATTCTCGAATAGATGCCGCACACACCTTTAGCCTATCCTCGGCTAGATGGCGTGACGACACCGTTTCATATTTAACAATTTTAACACATAGATATCAGTGAATGAACATGGATCAAAATGATATAAAAATAATAAAATCATTTATCCATATATATACATTTTTTGATAACTTTATACGTTTTCATTTTGAGTTTTAGTCGTGTGTCGATAGATGGCAGTAAATTTACAGTGACTACAAAATTTACAATGACAGGACCCCTCTATACTATCTATTCTTTTTGGTATGGAAATCAGTCACATAATTTTATCACGAAAATTGACAGTGCTGCAGCAGTAACGTTACAACAGAGTAAAGCTGTTGCAGTCGCCACCCGAATGTCACCTTTATTATATCTTATAATGTAATTGTAAACGCAAACGCGTAAACTTTTCGATATATATAACGCAATTTGATAGACAGTTGTACATTTTTACTTTTAGTCCCAACCAGGCGCGAATCCAGGATTTCATACGGAGAAGGGATGGGACAGTTTTCTATCAGCCTAGCTTCGCATGGGGCTCGATATTTAAGGGTCTCAGCGAGGTTGTTTTCATACAGAAAAGATGCAAGAAAGCAGAGCTTGGAATTTACCAAGTGAATGTGAAGTGTGAGCAAGGCAGAAGGCCCAGCTGCGAAAGAGGAAAGCTTGGATTTGGATCCACGCCCAAGTGTAATTAAGGTAGAAGATCAACTTTGCCATAAGGCAGAAGACCTCGCATAAGACC
Source organism: Cydia splendana (assembly GCF_910591565.1). Lineage (NCBI taxonomy): Eukaryota > Metazoa > Arthropoda > Insecta > Lepidoptera > Tortricidae > Cydia > Cydia splendana. The sequence goes on along the minus strand of NC_085973.1, from coordinate 5,490,467 downwards.
TTACGCCGAACTGCAAAAGAGTGGCTTGAAATCGAATCTATGCATGTAATCACGACTCTTCTACTGCTCGCTCTTTAGCTTCACTCGAAAGCGCTACTTGATAGGATGCTTTTAGTTTTCGGCTTTCACGGGGCCCCTTATAACACTTTGACAGTTAGGTCTCAGGATCGCGGCTAAGGAGCAACTCGGCTTGGCCGACAAATCTGGCGTGCAAGAGAGCAAAATTCGCTATAAAATCGGTAACCTATGTCGAAAAAATCGGCTGGCCGCAAGCCCGAAAGCATGATTTTTTTCCATGACTTTAAGGGCCTCCGCGTAAGGTCAAATCGAAAGCGTTTGAGATGTTCTTACGTACCCTCACTCTCTTACTTGATCCCTACGACCCTTCGTTATTAGATGGGTAATTGTACACGTATATACGTATACGGTAGTAATTTAGGTCCACTGTTATTTTTAATATTTATAAACGATCTTCCTAAAGCCACACAGACCAAATCCATACTTTTTGCGGACGATACAACTATTATAGTAAGGAGTCAAGATCCGTGTTCATATGAGGCAGATGTTAATAAAGCCTTGACTGACATTAATAATTGGATAACTAATAACAACCTTCTCATAAATTTATCCAAAACTCAATACATGCAATTCCATTCATATGGGGCAATCCCTCCTTATCTTAATATCAACCTTGACGGTGCTGCTCTTCAGAAAACTGACTCAATTAAATTTTTAGGTTTATATATCGACTCTTATCTAAATTGGAAAGAACATATAACATCAATATGTTCAAGGCTCGATCGTTTTGTATTTGCCTTAAGAAAGTTACGCGATTCTGTATCTCGTGAAGCTGCACTTGTAGCTTATCATGGTCATGTAGCATCCATTCTCAACTACGGCCTCATCCTATGGGGTAACTCTGTGGATGTTGAAAGGGCATTCAAGCTTCAAAAGAGATGTATACGTGTAATTTCAAATGCTCCTGTAGACAGCAGTTGTAGACCTTTGTTTAAACAGTTCAACATCTTGCCTTTGGCTTGCATATATATATAAAAAATTTGTACTTTTGTTAAGCAATTTCCAAATTATTTCGTAAAGCGTTCAGACTTGTTTTGTGCTAATCCACGACCACAATATAAAAATTTCCTCAATCAGCCACGATGTATGACCAGCATTTATAAAAAAAAATGCTTTTAATATGAGTATTGTGATCTTTAACAAGTTGCCTGTTCAAATAAAAGCTCTCGAAGGCAATGAGTTTAAGCAAACTTTAAGAAATTGGCTTCTTGATCGGTGTTTCTATAGTATACAAGATTTTTTAAATAACGTAGATTAAGTAACGACCTGTGTAAATTTGTAAATAAATGTTATCTGTAATCGATTTGGTTATGGTTAAAACTATATAAATGGCTGTAGGTAATTATAAAGTATTTGATAATTTTAATAAAATGTTAAAGCTTTCAAATGTAACTACATATTTTTTAAGATGCCTTTATGGATTTGCATGCTGTTTGTACACAGCTGAAAAGGTGGAACATAATACTGTATAACAATAAGACCTGTAATTACCCTTTTTTGCAAATAAATAAATTGTTTGTTTGTTTGTTTGTTTATAAAAGTTTCATGTAGGTACCTACTCCACGACGACTGCAATGCTGATGCAGCCTGCGCGTTTTTTTTGCCTATGATGGTTGGATGGATGGTGCCCTAAGCAGCAAGTGCTTATTTTGCTTAAAAGGGTTAATCCATAGTCTAATAAAACATGGTCTTCCATTCCCAGAGTGACACGGACCTACGTCACAACAACATGGCCGCTATATATAGCGCTATCGCATTTTATCATATAGCGCTGTCGCATGATGACGTAGGCCCGTGTCAGTTAGGTGACCTAGAAAAGACGGGAATGGAGTACCAGGCGGAGTATATTATTATACCATGGGTTAATCCGGCACTGCAAATGACAGAGGTCAATGGTTTTTTTTTTCAAAGTACCCACCTTCGTGGCCATTATTAAGTGCGAGGCGATACCTCCGTATGAATATGGATTTGATATGGGTGCGATATAATTACGATTAGGTATAATTTATGATGGAGAAAATTTATAATTTTAAATAATTATGCAATTATACGCGTGTTGATATGTGTGTTTATTTTACCACTACGTAACTATGTAAACTCATTTTTAGTTTTCTTGATTACTTAATGCTTACTCAGTTCCCCAAAAGATGGCACTGTGCAATGAGGGGCAATTAATTTACTATCGTTTAATTTTGTTGTATTATTAATTTATTAAATCAACATAATTATTCAATTATTTTTGTTGATATCCGTAACCCCGCTTCTAAACTTAGAGTTAATTTGGCAAAATATTTCCTCGGTGGCTTATTCATGTCACAACGTATTAGATTCAGCGCCATCTGTTAGTTTACCAGGGTACTCAATAGTGGTAGCAAATATTTGAAAAAAGTTTGCCCCTCCTTCCTAAGTAGCGCCATAAGATTCAGGGGCAAAATTAAGTCAATCGAGTGTTGTGGCTACCCCCCCTTTTAGGGGTTGAATTTTTATAGCCTATAACCTGGCCGGGAATTTTCTCGACAGATTTGTAAAGTTTTTATCAAAATCCGTTCAGCCGTTTTCACGTGATGCGCGTTCAAATAAACAGACAAACAGATAAACAGATAAACAGACAAACAGACAAAAATTCTAAAAACTTTTGGAACGTGTTCTGTTATCGATTCTAAGTATCCCCAGCCAACTTTTTTTCAAATATCTTCCATGTACAGACTTTCGACCGTCTTCAGCTTTATTATATGTATAGATAGATATGTATAGATAATTATAAAACTAAACTTAATTTTCTTTTCCCCGCGCCATTTTGTTTTTGGCCACAAAATAAATGCTATGCCTAAGTTAAATTATAACGTAAAAATTAAAAATATCGTAAAGGTTCTACGACTCAGTGACTAAATAAAATCATAAATCACAGTTAATATAAAACTTATGCAAAAAGCAAAACTTTCCCAAACTTTGTGTAACTAAGTACTTTTATTATGTAAATCTAGCAAAGTTTGAGTACGTAGTCACGAGGGGACGTTTAAATTGAATCTGAAAAGTTTTTAGCAGCCTTTTGTAAATACTGAAATATGTATAATCTCTAATTTAATATGCTTATACGAGTAGTAACTGTCCGTGAAATAATAATATAGCAACCGTCTGTGAAAAAATATGATAGGTAATGCTCATTTCATTTTTAGAGCTCCGCACAAAACTGTTCGCGGAGCTCTTATGGGATCACTTCGGTCTTGCGAATCGGTTAAATGCGTTTTTCTCAAAGACCGTTTGATGTAGCTACTTAGAATTTGGAACAGTTTTTTAAAATAATCTTATACAATGTACAGTAAATATCTACATGTACACGTACCCAATATTAGCCTTTAATTATATCTTTACTCTTTAAAGGCAGTAGCCAAAATAAATCATAGATGTTTTTTCATTGTTTCACATTCTACAACGGACGTTACGCAGTAAAAAAACAATGTATTTTTGCATTATTTTCAATCGGGAGCGCTTATATAGGCCGTTGACTTTGCAAAGCGACGTTAAGTAAATTTACTCTTCATGGATTTTATTATTCTTCAACTTAACTGTTAACGAGGTGTGGGCGGAGTGGCGGGCGGGCTGTTTTATTCGGGGTTATCAGGGCTCAGGGCGAATGTTTTCCCCATTACATTGTAAGCGTAGGTGCTACAGATTTCAAGAAAATATAACATGTATTTACAAAGTTTTCAAGTGTCGACAACTGGCAACTTCCACGAAAACGAGGCAGTTAGGAGACGAAAGATTTTTATTTACGTTGCGAAAAAAGTTTTTCGGCTGCTTAAATTTCACCTACCTACATACGAGCGGTATAGAATTGGTAACAAAATACATTAGAAAAAAAAAGGTAATAAGAGAAATAATAAAAAAAAAACAACGGGTTGCACTCCGGGTGCCGGCAGAAGTGAAAACTAAATGATATTGTAACTCAAAATATTAATAACAGCGCCATCTAGTGCAAAATGTCTGCAGCACTATGTACGTACTATGTATAATCTGGGGGCACGGCAGTGCCCCCGCCAAGTCGATTGAGGTTAACGCCATCTATACTGCAAAACGTAATTCAAGACCAAAAAAAGTAAGACAATGTTGCCACTGCAATAATTTGTTTGTAATATAGTAAATTTCTTTTGATAAATAATCACGCTAAGATAATTTATTTATTAGTAATTATACTCCTACGATTTAAAAAAGTACTTTTATTTACTTATATTTACATAAATACAAGACGCGCTAGTAAAAAGTGGCAACATTGTCTTACTTTTTTTGGTCTTGAATTACGTTTTGGAGTATAGCGTTATTTCGTCGCATTACATGAAACCCCTAAGCACATCACTGTGAGTACTAGAGTTATATTAGTACCAGTTTGAGGGAAACTCACTAGATGGCATTTAAATCAAAAAAGAAAAACTCAATGACTTTGTAACAGTGTCCGTCACACGTGACGACACGCAAGCGCCCTGCGCCGCCTCAATGAAACAGCAGGCTCAGGCATATATTTTCGCCGCGCGGTAGAAAGAGAGGGTTACGTCTTACGTCTTACGCTCTCGCGAGTTTGACATTTTTTCCCCATCACAAAAAGTGCTCAGGCCCCGTAGACAACATGCCAATCGATAACGCTCCGTAGCGATCGAAACGCAACTGTCACTGTCGCACTAATATGGAAGAGTGATAGAGAGACACAAAGGGTTTCGTTGTCGAAGCGATAGCGATTGTCACCTTGGCTAGGCCGGCTGAGCCGGTAAAGACGTTTTCGCTTTAAAACTGGTCAAGAGCGAGTTGGAATATGATTAGGAGTCCGTATTATACGTCATTGTCCATCCGTCAGTGATTGTAGAATTAATATTCTACAAGATGAGTAAAATTTAAGACAAAGTAGTGCCTCTAATTTGACAGTTAATTTAGATAGCTCTGACAAAAGTTGACGTTTGGAAATTCAGGTACCACAAAACATATGGCGCCATATAGCGCCATTTATTTCGGGTAACTGTCTAACTGTCAAACACTTCTTAGATTTTACACCTCGGAAACATTACATATATTCTTATTCACTAAAGCTAGACAGAATTAAACGGGCTTTTCCTATGAGATTTTACATAGAAAATTATTTAAAAACAAAATAGGAAATACTAGGGGCGAAACCCTCATTGACTTGTGCTCAGTAAATATTATATTAGGTATATGTATGTACATAAGTATGATACCTACGAATAAATCATGAATCATTTATTCGTATAAGCTTGTCAGAATTAAACTTTCTTTCCTGTAAAATTTTACATATATAATTATTAAAAAAACACGAAATGTCGGTGGCAAACCCTCATTGACTTGTGCCCCCGCCAGACGTCCATCGGGACCCTCATTATCTCTTATATCGCGGCGGACAATAAATTCTACTAGCGTTACACTTTGGTCAACTGGACGGGCCATTTGGGAGGCTAGGGTTTCTTTAGGGGGTGATAATGACAAAATATCAATTAGGTGGTAGAATTTGTAATTACAATTATTTATTGCGGTAAAAATAAATATAAACATAGCTAAGACAGACATACTTTTGGGGTTCCGTACCCAAAGGGTAAAAACGGGACCCTATTACTAAAACTCCACTCTCCGCCTGTTCGTCTGTCTGTCCGTCTGTCTGTCACCAGGCTGTATCCCATGAACCGTGATAGATAGACAATTGAAATTTTCATAGATGATGTATTTCTGTTGCCGCTATAACAACAAACATTAAAAAGTACGGAACCCTCGGTGGGCGAGTCCGACTAGCACTTGTCGGGTTTTATTGTAGATTTAGTTTTACACGCCAGTCTACTTAAGGCGTAAATACGAACTTCTAGAATTTGATACTTAGGAGGCTGAAATCCCGTAGGTACACCGACCCTCGTTCGCAGACTAAAGTTCTGTAACTTATGTTCTAATAATAAATAAAAAACACCAAATATTATTGATAGAAAAACTGGATTCCAACAGAGCTTATTTACTTTTCTTAGAAATTATACAGATTCTCTTTTGATTGTTGAATCCACATCATAACGACATTAGAAATGCCAGACTGTTTTTCAGATCAAAGTATTTTTTATTCTACTGTTACTTAATTTAAATTAGTATTGGTTGAAGGAGAAAATCTTGTGTCTAATTTTTAACCATCATATTGGATTTCCAAATTCCAATGAAAAAATCCAAAACCAGTTAATTAAAAATAAATGGTAGTAGTAGACGCAAATATGCTGAGAACTTGAAGTGGAAGTCCATATTAAATCACATGAGGGCGATCATTCGTAGTTTCGTAGTTGACCATTTTCCGCGAGATCACAATCTTCAGCAAACTGGCTGCTAAGTCAACATCGTATCTTTCTCTACATTATCGTAGCAAAATCGACCGAATGGTTAATAACATAAAGATCACTTTTGCAAATGATCCTAAAGCGAAGTAAGACGTCAGATAAGACAAAATGTCGATATGCCTCATGTTTTATTGCCCTACGAAATTCTCGCCTATTGGGCGGAAATTCTTAACCCTTGGTAATAATAAGTTTGGCGACAGAAATCTATAGCAATATAATACCAATTCAATATGATTATCAGGGCGTCGCAGTCACACACGTAGTTGTGAGCTAAAACGAACGAGAGCACGCATCCAAAAAGTTTTCGATATCATTTTGGACACTAGAAAATACTTGTTTTAGGGAGCTAGCGCGATAAAATCTGAATGTCTCAGCAGTAAGTTACGGATAGTGGATAATAGTTATTTGTTTTACAAGGGGGCAAAGTTGTTGTTTAACCGCTCGTGCTAATATTGATACCCGAGCAAGCGAAAGATTCCAAAATTGAACCACGAGCGTAGCGAGTGGTTCGAAAATGGAATCTTGAGCGTTGCGAGTGTTTCAAAGCACGAGGGTTAAACAAAATTTGCCCCCGAGTGAAACACAACATTTTTCACCACACCAATCCGAAGCAAATATTAAATGTAAAATATCAAACAAAATCAAACCAAATCAAATCCAAATGAATGTTTTTAAATATTTATCATCCAAAATCATCATTTAAAAGTCAATTCTACCAGCAAACATAAGAAAACAACTCAACATTTGCATTTGATTACTTTGCCTCACATGTGAATAAAATGCAACTTTGCTATCAGTTTTTGAAGTGCAAAGTAAGCCTTTCCGAGCTGGTGTGGTGAAAAATACCTAATTAGGTAATAAAAGGATACGAGCAATATATCCGTAAATCCAATTGCGAATAAACTAACAGCTGACGTTAGTATTTCATTTTGTATGTTTAATTCTATTTTAGGTGGATTACGTATATACATACCTACCTACAGCGAATAGAAATTGTATCTAGGTTAGGTAGATAATAACAAAAAGCTGTGTTTTGAAAATCATTCTAACAATTGGGCAATTTTCTAAAACAAAAGGAGACTTTTAAATAGTTCCCCATCTGTACTATTTCACTAAGCGCAATTCCACCGTACACAATACGGACATGTCCTAAAATAATATTTTTCTACTGAGTTACGAACGAAAATCTTTTCGTAACTCAACGGAAAAGTACCTACATACCTATATTTTTTTCGGGACAAGTTTAGGTTTCGTAATTAATGGAGAGATCTTCAAACCAGCCAAATTTTATCCATATCTTACGGAGTAAAAATTCGACAAAAAAAGCGAAATCAACCTTACTACTGAAACATTTTTCTGCTAATCGACCCATATAAACAGACTCTTATCAAAATAATTTCACCAACACGAGAGTAGGTAAGATATTTAAGTTAAGGGGCCCACTGATTAACAGTCCGCCGGACGGTATCGGCCTGTCAGTTGTTCGGAACTGTCAAAATTTTGTTCTAACTGACAGGCCGATACCTCCGGCGGACTGTTAATCAGTGGGCCCCTTTAGCCTATGCAAGTGACGTGAAGTGAACGCGTGATAGAATGAAACGGCAATAAAACGCCTCTAGCCGATTTTCCCCGTGGCATTTTCTATGAAGTTATATTCAGCGAATCCACAACAACAAAATTTCCTAGCACACGTACGTACTACTGCGTACACTCGTACAGTCAGCTTCAATAGTAGCATTAGTAGCTGATAGAACAACGCATCAAAGTACCTAAACTTCTGCCAATAATGAAAAAAAAACAAGATTATTTCCATATACTTTTACATTTGTAATTAGTATGATGTAAAAAAAACATATCGTAATTAATTTTTAACTGCGTACCTACTTATCTAATAAATTATTAGTAATAAAATAATGTATAGGTAAATAAAATTATAACTGTAGAACTGTACCTAGGTAAAGTTGACGAAATATAAAGTGAGCCGATCATGTTCAAACTTGTTCGACAGATCGGCTTACTTTATGTTTAGTCAACCTTACTTAACAATACATACCTATATCGTTAGGAGACTACCTTAACAGACCTTAACTGTCCTCGATTCAAGTAAAAGTTTGTACCTAAGCCTCTTAAAGTTTGGTTGTACGGTCTCTTGGGACTTTCGGCATTTGCCGAGCAATTCATTAATGAATAATTAACTCCAAACTCCACTTTACGACTGTCCTGTCCGTTTTCTTGATTTACGACAGGCTTAGCACTTAGGCTCAGGTATTTTAGGCGCATTTCTAGATGTTTTTTACTTGTAACAGTAGTACCTAGCCTAGGTTGAAGTAACTTTAGTTGATCAAGCTTTGAAATTGTCAATTTATATAGGTATGATTTAGATAATTAGACTAACGGCGCGATTCGGGAAATGATTTAGAGATTAACTAGATACGATATAGTAAAGATTTGTGACGCTCCACGACAAAAGGTACCTTATGGCGGTTGGCGCTTACGCTATTATTAACGCCGCTCCAATATTATTGCGGCTCTATGCGACGTAAGCGCCAGCCGCCATAAGGTACCTTTTGTCGTAGAACGTCACATATCTTTACTATTACATATCTAGTGAATCTCTAATTCATTTCCGGAATCGCGGCGCCAGCCGCCATAAGGTACCTTTTTCCGTGGAACGTCACATATCTTTACTATTTCAAATCTAGTGAGTCTCTAATTCATTTCCCGAATCGAGCCGTAAATTTTGGCCGCCCTAGGCACTAACAGTGCTTAGCACCCGTCACGTTGCTGCCTGCGCTCCGCGTACTTTTTTATATATTTTTATGGCTTTCTATTAATTTTCCAGTGTCACGAGTACCTACGTGTAAGTTACTAGGTAGGTATGTCACCGTAAAAACCCGTTTTCCCAAGTTAAAACTAGTTTTTCGTATCGCCGACTATCGCCTCAGTGAAAACGCGTTTTCACTAGTTAAAACTAGTTTCTTCCACGCACTACTTATTGACCGAAGCGAAGCGAAGGTCTACGTTTTGACTCGGGCATTTTGCTTTCGTATGTCCGGATGTTCTCCTCTACAGGTCGCAATTCTTAACCGATTCTCGTGAAATTTTGTGACCGAATTTTATGACTAAATAAAATTTATTTGTCAATCCGGTTTTTGGAATTTTTTAAAAATGGCGGAGTCATGATACCTGGCGCCTAAACAAATAGTCGTATCGATATCATAAGAGTATTTTCTTTTTGATATATGTTTATAGATTAAATGGCCAAAAATTCAGAAAATTTGTATCGCTGGTTTCGGCGGTATTTAGATATTTAGTTTTTACTTGAGAATGAGTAGCTAAATTTCGTCACCTTTTGTAAGAACTATCATGGCGCATTTTGCAAACGTTCGCTTTTTTGTTTGCATAGGGAGGTCCCTGGTTCCATCCCCAGTAATTGTATGCTGCTTCATAACTTTTTGTATTTTTTTATACTTAAATTTCGTATCAATTGTTGTTTTTTATTTTATTTAGAAAAAATGAAAAAAAAAACGTATTTTTTATTTATCAAGCGCGGGCTAAGCGCATTCGTTTATTTTTTGCAACAGATGATGGCTTTTTGCGCTTTAAAGAAAATTTGATTCTTGAATATACGGCGCCATACCTTTGGCCTATGCTCGTCTAGATGGCGACACCATTTTATATTTAACAATTTTTACTCATATCAGTAAAAGAACATGGGTCAAAATCATATGGCGTTCTAAAAATAAAAAAAAATCATTTATCCATACATATATACATTTATTGTTTTTTTTTTCATTTTCATTTTAATCCTGTATCGAAAGATGGCAGTAAATTTACTGTGACTACAAAATTTAGTATGACAATAACCCTCTACTACATATAGGGACCGTGCGCGTTGGAGGGTCTGCCATCTTGTGGCCTGAATCGGAAACATGTACATTGCCAAAACAAGTTCTGCCATCTACCGTTCTCGTAAGTACGTTTCCTTGTGCATAGTAGGTTCTGCCATCTCGTGGGCTACATCGGAATCATAAACTACACATCTACGCTTCGCGCCAAAGATCTGACGGCTCCTGTGCTGCCCCCTATAGTTCATGCACGTCCCCTATACACTTTATTCTCTTTAGATTAGATATTTAAATTCTTACTCGAGAATAAGTAACCAAATTTCGTCAGCTTATCTAAATGCTATCATAGCGCAGTTGGAAAGACGCTTACAAGCAAGGATATGGGATAGGTACCCGGTTCGATCCCCAGTAAATGCAAATTTTTTTATTTATTTTTTGCACTTAAACATCGTATTGCTGATTGATCAAGCGAGCGCGAAGCGCGAGGTAAGCGTATTCGTTTGAGTTTTTGTTTAAACATTTTTTAGCGGTTTTAGTTCAAGGGCATGGCTGTTCCAGGAGTCAATTTCCACTTATTATAGCATGGGCGGTCACCATCCATAAATCGCAGGGGTTAACATTGCCTAGGGTAGTGGTCGACCTTGGGCTCAGGGAACTAGCTGTAGGTTGCTCGTACGTTGCGCTTTCCCGGGCTCAAAGTCTAACTAACAATAATGTTAGTTAGACTTTGAGCCTTTTAATTTGGATCGCCTCGCTTAAATGGCCCATAATTTCCGCAAATCATTTTTTCTTCGAGGCAATTACTCCGTTCTCATTTTTTCCCAGTGGAATTTCTTCGCTTTATTTAATTTTTCGTGTACATTTTTTCATAAACTAAATTTTCCTTTTCTCAATTTATTCGCTTTTCTTTTTAATCCTAGCAGTTAAAATAACCAGTAGGTTTTTTATTCACTAACTAAATATTCTCTATCTCCATATTTTTTAATGCTAGTGGTAAAAATAACCAGGGTTTTTTCAAATAGGTAGGTTAGGGTTATTTTTTTTGATGACCCTAAAAACGAAACTGCTCCCAGAGATAGGTAGGTTAGGGTTATTTTTTTTGATGACCCTTAAAATGAAACTGCTCCCAGAGATAGGTAGGTTAGGGTTTTTTTTTTTTGATGACCCTAAAAACGAATCTTAATTTTAGTGTTTTTGATATTTGTTGTATGTGAAATACCTACAAGTAACAAATATAATTACTACACTATTAACATACAGTAACAAGAAAATATTATCCTAGATATTTAAAAGAACGAAGACTATAAGGAAAAGATTAATTTAAAAATATTAAAAATTGGCGATTGCGGAAGAAAACCATTGGGAAAATATGGGAACGGAGTAATTGCTACCGAGAATGAATGATTTCGGGAAATTATGGGCAACGCAAAATATGAGAACGGAGTAATTGCCTCGAAGAAAAAATGATTTTCGGAAATTATGGGCCACACTCGCGCACGAAGCTTCTTAGTTGCAGTTTACAGGTTAATTCAAAGGTAATGTTGGTTTCCTAACATAAGTAGAGTTAGACCAAGAAAAGTCTGCAGAGATTTTGACACTGGCACAAATAACATTGGAACTGCGTGTGCTATCAAAATCTCTGCAGACTTTTCTTGGTCTAACTCTATCCACTTTTCTATACAATTAGTATGGCGACGTGTATACTTAAGGGGCATCGACCGTACACTGACATCGGGATGATATTTTTATCATGTTATTTAGTAGTCATCGTGCGTCTCGCTTGCGCCAATACATGTACGGACAAGAACGAGTGAAATGCACGATAACTAAATGACATCAGTTAGATGTCTTTCTGATATCAGTGTAAGTTTGAATTGGCCTGTTAGCCAAAAATTGTTTCGTATGTCTCTACAGGTCGCATATCTAAACCAATTCCCGAATTTTGCAAGCAATTGATAGTTAAGTTTTTATGGTCAAATTAGATTCTCTAAATTCTTCAAAACAACGGAACCATACATTTATTCAGTTTTAAACTCAGCTCGCGAGGTCTACAGCTCACAGAGCCACTAGTAATATTGTGGGCAGAAAAATTAAATTACAGGCAGATGGATTTTCAATTGATGGAGTCAAGTAAGTTCTTATGTATTTATACGAGTAATTTAATACTAATTGTACCTACAACGCGGTTGGGTCTAACTAGATGGAATATATTAAAATACGTTTAAAAATCTGAATGTAAAATAAGATCATAAAATAATACTTCAAACGATACCCTCGTGCAGAATAAATGCAAAACCGTCCGTTATTTTATGGTAAGTAGGTACAGTCAGCAGCAATAGTTGCTAAGCGGGCGAGGTGTTCAAAATGATCTTGACGCGACTTTATTTTTAAGAGAAAAAGAGCGCGCCAAGGTAATTTTAACACCTCGCCCGCTTAGCAACTTTTCCTGCTGACTGTACATGCAGTAAAAACGAAGTCCAAGACAAAAGAAATCAAGGTGCTTCAGAGACTGATAGAATTGTCCTTCATTAAATAAAACACTGAGTAAATCTGCACAATCTAACGATGTTTGATTTGAGTTGAGACAGTTGTTAGAGAAAAGCACTGTAGGGTGTCAACTAAATGCGAGATGGTGTGATCGTACTGATCGTCTATCAATAAAATTTGAATAAAACATATAAAAACTCAAAAATGCGCGTTTTCCCAGCGATAACACCTAGCTAGATCGATTCTTGCCCCCGAAAAACCCCGTATAGCAAATTTCATCGAAATCGTTAGGGCCTTTTACGAGATCCCCGAAATATATAAATAACAAAATATATATACCTATAGGTATACAAGAATTGCTCGGCTAAAGGTGCAGGTCATAGTCTAATAAAACATGGTCTTCCATTCCCAGAGTGACACGGGGCTACGTCACAACAACATGGCCGCTATATATAGCGCTATCGCATATTATCATATAGCGCTGTCGCATGATGACGTAAGCCCGTGTCAGTTAGGTGACCTAGAAAAGACGGGAATGGAGTACCAGGCGGAGTATATTATTATACCATGGTGCAGGTTTATGAAATTTTCATTTCAAAAGTAGTTCAAACGCCCCTGTTATTATATAGGCACAATTATGTAAATGCCCATCAGTTGCCAATATTAGTTGCGTGAAAATAAAGATCTTTCATTTCGTTTCATATGCTCTTAATTTCTTGACAATCAAAGGTTGTTCAGATCATTTTCGCTTAGCGCCTTCGGCTGCTAGTTGCCTTTATTTCTTATTCTCTTATTCTTCTTCTGTATCTTATTCGGTGGACCCTAATTGCATATTGATTCGCACGTTGCGTTTTCTGATTAACTCTGTACAAATATCCTAGTGTGTGGAGATTGGGTTCAACACCCGAATAATGCTGATGAGTCTGGCTTACGGAAACACAGTAGTATAGTCCCACGTGATTATGTTTTAGTTTAGTTTCCGGACTTAAGTAGTTACTGTGAACTTTAAGAACGAAATAACGGAAGACGAATAAGTGGTATTGTTAAATACTAATCCAAATATTAATAAAAATAAAAAAAATTAAGACTGTATAAAAATAGCTATAAACGTTTTTATATAGTTCCTTTTGCAATGTTCAAGTAAAACTATGACTAGCTAGGAGTATAAAAAATTACGAATTCAAGTACACTTACCTTCCATGATTTGCGTAGCGATTGAACGACCAAGATAAACATCACCTTTCCAACTCTTTCTAGGATTGTTTGGTATCCGAAAATAATACGCAGATAATCTATAAATACAATTTAATTAATTGAAATTTAATTTAAGTTAAATCACTTAATACAGGTACATCTCCAACCCACCAGAACACTAAACTATTCTCAGCATGACTCGAATATTTTAAGTCTTCACTTGATTTTACACTTTCAACTTGTTCATTAATTTCACTAGCGTCTTGAATAGGGTCTTTAAAGTGGTACTGGCCGGAGCCGGTGGCCAGTATGGGCCTAAAGGGGTGTATAGACACACTGTTGCAGCAATCTTTGTGTAGGGGAAACTGAAACAAAGGTTTTTTTCACGAAATTTAAATGCTGAAGAACAATTCTATGCCTATTTTAGACTGCGTTTCCACCAGAGATGTGCGAGGATGAGGTGTGGAAGGTGTTTGTTTAGAACCAATAGCAAATTGCCGACGATAGGTATATGAAGTGATTCTATTGGTTCTTAACAAACATCCCTCGCTACGCATCCTCGCACATATCTGGTGGAAATGCAGCCTAATGGGATTTTAAATTATTAAAAAGCGACAGTACAGGATACACCAATTATTGTAAAAATCCATATAAATTAATAGGTATTTCCAGTCACATGTAAAATTAAATACACTTTGAATCTTTGAGCATCTTTGGATATTTAAATGTTAAAATCAAGAGCGTGATGCTGAATGAGCTAGGGATTAGGGGAGGGGGAGGGACATGGAGTTACAAATTTTAATCTCTAGCTGTCTTTCGACCTTTTCATATCAACAATAACCTTACAACACCACACAATATTTACCTTATAAGTAGCATTATCTCCTTCAACATCAGTAGCATCTAAATTATTCTTCCAATCCACAGCATCCACTCCCCAAACCTTCAATATCCCATCAGTACCCCCAGTTACTAGATACTTCCCACACGGTGATATATCAAAGTATACCCTCTGATTTGTGTTGACTACTCGGCTCAGGATGTTCAGTGGTCTGCGGTAGTATCTAATGTCCCAGACTAGTAGTCTGTGGTCTTTGCGGGCTCCTGACACGAGTTTGAGACCGTCTGGTGTGAATTTCATGTGTGTTATTCCACCTAAAATGTCAAATAATAGTTGTTACAAATCATAAAGACATTTTACCAAGAGTTGTTATAGAGAGGTAGTCTAAGAAAAAAACGTTCCCCTTTAGTTTGACATCCAAAACAGATGGCGCTGTACTGCGCCATGTGTTTTGCGGTCACTGAATTGTCAAACGTCAACTTTTGCCACTCAGAGTTACCGCAAAATGTAAGGAGCTGTACAGCGCCATCTCGTTTACCTGTCAAATTGATAGCACGAAATTGTCTTAGATTTTGCGCATCTTACTCAATCAATGTATCTTTACCTAAACTAACTACCCAGGGCCGACTTACGTAGCTCCGTATATATTACGTAAGATCGCAGCCTCTTTGTGTGAATCACTTTAATTGGGAATTTAACATAGTACAAAAATATACAAATAATAATAGTGTTATTTGAAAACATTTAAGTTTTCACAGCATTTTTTAAATATGATTATTTGATTGTGACTTAATTTTCTATGCTAATACATGTTTAATTATAAGTACCTGGGAGACCGAGCTTTGCTCGGAAAACATATGAAAACTCAAAAATGCATGTTTTCCCAAAGATAAGACCTAGATTTTTCGCCCCCCAAAACCTCCATATAGCAAATTTCATCGAAATCTTTAGAGCCGTTTCAGAGATCCCCAAAACATATATATGTCGAATACCGATGGTCTCAAAGGCGGTGGGCGCGTGGGGGTAGTACCTAGATGTATTACTTCACAGCTAAACCAGTACGCTACCATTGCTACCAGTGCATGAAATAAACATTAGGACTCGTTAACCATACTAGTGCCTACTATACTTCAGTACTAAATGTTTAAAAGAACTAATTGCTATTTTTAACTCAAGGGAGCGATATGAAAGTAAAAAGGAACCGTTTAAATCTTTATTCAAGTCAAACTAGGCCGGCTTCAACCCTACATATCTGACCTGAGAAAATTTAGCCCTATATTGGACCGGCAACAAACTCAGAAGGACAAATCTTTTCAACACAAGTTAAAACAACACATAACACATCATTTCTTTATTTCACAAAAGTAAGCTTCTAATGAAACATAAGAAATCAAAATAACACTTGAAATAAAACTAAATGGTTAAAGAACGCGGGATTCTATAAGCTAACAGAATAATCCTTCAGGTATAAACCTTCAGGAACGTAGCGAGTTAGGCACGAGGTTGGCTAACGAGTACGTCCGATCTCTAGCGCGGTCCAATCAAGAAGAACTACCAGCGGCGGAGCCTCTCCGCTCCCGCCTCAGTCAAGTTGGCAAACCTGCTCGACCAGTCTACCAACATACCGACAAAAACGCCAACTCGTGCCTACGCTCACTCGAGAGAAACCTCTCGACGTTCCAAAGCCTTCTACCTGTCATCTCAGTTCAACAACACGCCAATAGATGGCGTTACTCTCTACGCAACTTTATTTATTTTGTTACAACCAAATAATACGTAGCTCAACATTGCTAATCGATTTTATACAGGCGTCTAAAATAATGAACTATAACGCTGCAATACGTCTTTCTGGTGTCAGGGTCCGACATATACAAGAATTGCTTGTTTAAAGGTATAAGATTTTAAAGTATTCCAAAAAAGTCTAAAAATCTATTTTAAAAGCTATTTATACCTGAATGGCCATGCATTTTTCCAATGCTCTTATAACCCCCCATTTCATTGACGTTGAAGAGGCTTATTGTGGTGTTCCAAGAACCGACAGCCAGCATGTTGCTGTCCATGGCAAAGCAGGAAGCGGGGAATGTGATCTTGTGTTCTGCGCAATCTCTGCCTGGTCTGAAAAGGAAATGATTGTTAGATTTCACTTCACAAAAGCCTAATGCGGCTCACCCTAAAGACCTACTGTCGCTACATATCCATTCAACTCTGGAGAGAAACAACAGGTTTGAACCATTCCAAAGCGCTTATCAAGGCCTTCAGCAAAAAGGCGTCTTCGAACGCGCCTTAGCACTGTCTAGGAACCAACTGCGCAACTTGATAAGGGTGTTTACTGGGCATTGCACCCTAACACGAAGAAGAAGAAGAAGAAAAAGATTTCACTTTTGATGGACTTAATCAGGAGTCTCCTAACTTTTTTACCTGAGGGCCATATTGCGCTTTGATCAAACATTGGATAGACTAGATACATATCTGATGTTGGAAAATGTGTGTTTTTTAAGGGTTCAGTGTCCAAAGGGTAAAAATGGGACCCTATTACTAAGACTCCACTGTCTGTCTGTCTGTCTGTCTACCAGGCTGTATCTCATGAAGCATTATAGCTAGACAGATGAAATTTTCACAGATACTTAATGTATTTCTTTGCCGCAATAACAACAAATACTAAAAAGTATGGAACCCTCGGTGGGCGAGTCCGACTTGCCCTTGTCCGGTTGTTAGATTTTACTTTACTTACATGGAGTCAACAGATCAAACTTTGGGACTGTGTACATACACTAGATATTAGATGTTGGAAAATGTGTGCTTTTTTTACCCAATTATATTATTGTAAGTTGTTGTTATTATCATTGTTGTTTTGTATCCACTTAATGATTATGTTTACTTAAGTATGATTTACTTATGTATGATTATTCATACATAAATAACTTAAGAATGTTAAACAAATCATAAAATAGCACCCCCTTCCAAAACTCTGGTAATTATGATTCTATTCAAATATCAGGCTTCATACTTGATAACAGTTTGTGTTTCAGTATTTTCCATCAGTTTTATCATGGTATAGAACTTTATAATGTGCAATTATTACCTTTCCACATCAAATGTCCGTATCACTTTTTTGTACCCCGCTACAATCCTGGTACCATCTAAGGTAAATGCCACGGTCACAGCAGGTTCCATCTCATCCACAGGATTGAACCCCCTATATGAACACCGCAGGGAA
The DNA here is from genome assembly GCF_910591565.1 of Cydia splendana. Taxonomy (NCBI): domain Eukaryota; kingdom Metazoa; phylum Arthropoda; class Insecta; order Lepidoptera; family Tortricidae; genus Cydia; species Cydia splendana. The sequence continues at coordinate 5,472,437 of NC_085973.1, read as the reverse complement.
CCGTCAAATGCATCCCACATCTGAACTGGAGCATTCTGTCTTGTTGTCAGCCAACTAAACAAAGACTATTAAATTATTAATTATCCTGTTTAATATTATTCAAAAATATAATCATTTCACAAAATGCTAGGTCTTTTTAATTAAGACTTGACACAATGTTAAAAAGTCTTTCATCTAATTTCAGTGTATTTTATAACTAAAAACATGCTATTATTCAATTTTAATATTCAAAAAATAAAATAACTACTTGAGCATTCCATGAAATTATCTACCGTTTGTCCCGTACAAACGCGAATTTTCTGAAGATGTTCAGGTATAACAGTTTCCTTTTCTATGAGAAATGGTCAAAAATGTGCACAGAAAAATAATCGCCTGCTTTAAATGCCGAAAAAAAAGTCACAACACAGGCAATAAAATGCGTTTGTACGGGCCAGCCCGTGGAATGCTCGTACTGTGGATTTGATAGAATCGTTATTAGTTAGTAATGACCCTGCCTGTGATGCTCAAGGTTCCGGGGTCAAATCCTGGTAAGGGCATTTACTTGTGTTTATCGTGAATATTTATTCCCGAGTATTATATCGCGATATTATCGCCGAAATTCGGGAGAGCACATGTGCTTGCGTACCTGACAAATCCAGACTGGTTTTGCTGAAGTACCCTCATATTTCAATACACTACATGCCTTCCCCTCGGGATAGTTCACTAAAACTAAGTTCCACTAATCACTGATAGTTCACTAACACTAAGTTTCACTGTTTATTGGTAGTTCACTAACACTATTCAATTGTCTGTCCGGTCCTTACACTCTATCATATATATTTATATTAAACTAACTAGGTATCATCGTCTACAAGTCTTAGTTTGAATCTTCAGTCTGTTCATAATCAGACTCTGACAGACTCTCATAGGAATCTATGGCTAATCTCTTGGCTTCCATGTTTTGTGGTGATGAAGGTGATCTTACTCGTTTGTTGGTTGGCGGTATGCGTTCTTGGCTCTGATTAAACGTATAATCCTGAGGTCCTGAAATCCCTATGATATCAGCCCATTGTGAGGCTGGTGGAGTAGCATTTAGTTTTACATTAATATCCTCATCGTCATCACTATCTTCACATGTTTTACTCGCCTCCGTGTCATGTATAATTTCAGGACCAGTGTTTTCTGATGTATTCTGGCGGATATCTCTCGCCTCTCCCCCATGACCTTGTATCTGATTGATATGTCTTTTCATCAGCTTCCCGTTCCATCTTATTATATACCTACAAATGCCTTGTCTCTTCTCTATGACTCCTTTCAACCAGCGTGGTCCTGAACTGTAATTCCGGAAATACACCGTCTGTCCCATTTGAAATGAACGAACTTCAGTGTTTTCATTCTCGTCACATACTTGCGTTTCCTCTTGGTTCTTGAATATGAGGGGATTAAGGTGGTCAAACTTTGTCCTGAAACGCCTACAATTTAAAAGTTCCGCCGGTGACTTGTCATTAGTACTATTGGGTGTAGTACGCAACCCATACAATATTGTAGGTAATTTTACGTTCCATGGAAGTGTGGACTGTTTCTTTAATTTATTCTTAACCGTTTGAACCGTCCTCTCGGCCTGTCCATTTGACGCCGGATGGTACGGTGGTGTCAAGATTTGTCTTATTCCATTTGTTGATAAGAATTCTTTAAACTGATCTGAAATAAAGCTTCTGCCATTATCACTGACCAAGGTGTCTGGTAAACCTTGTTCTGCAAATATGTCCCTTAAAACATTTATTAGTGTTCCTGAGCTCATATCAGGAACAATCTTTACTTCAGGCCATTTTGAATAAGCATCAATCAGGATGAGAAACGTTTTCCCTTGAAATGGCCCTGCATAATCAATATGCAATCTTGACCACGCCTTCTCCGGCCTTATCCACTTATGGCTCACTTGTGCCGGCATATTTCTGTTTTCAGCACAAGTTTCGCATTTACTTACCAAACTTTCAATTTCTTTGTCTATAGCTGGCCACCAAAAATAACTTCGTGCTATGGCTTTTGTTATCACTATCCCGTCATGATTTGAGTGTAACTCCTGTAGGATATACGGCCTCATTTTGTCCGGTATAATCACTCGATTACCCCACAGAATGCAATTTTTATATTCTGAAATTTCGTTACGTTTCTGCCAGTACACCTTATATTCCGCATCCACCTTGCTAGGCCACCCGTTTCGAATCCAGTATAATACCTTGCTTAGTGTCTTGTCTTTAGTTGTAAGTTTCGCCACTTCACTGGCTGACAGTTCCAGGTCTGATGGAGTCTCTTCTATGAGGAGGACTCCTAAGTATTCTTCTTCAGACGATTGATCACGGGACGGCCATCTGCTTAAAGCATCAGCGTTTCCTAGCTTTTTACCTTCCACATATTGTATGGAGTAATCATAGGAGTTCAATAGTAAAGCCCAGCGGAGCATTCTTGGAGATATAACATTAGGGATGGGCTTTTTCGGTTCAAACAATCCCAGCAACGGTTTATGATCGGTTCTGATCGTAATCTTCCGGCCACTAATAAACTGGTGGAATTTCTTAAGACCAAATACTATAGCTGCTGCCTCTTTGTCTATCTGACCATAATTCCTCTCATGAACATTCATGGTCCTTGAAGCAAACATTACCGGTCTGACAGATCCATCTTCCATCACGTGTTCCAGAACAGCGCCCAAGCCAAATTGTGACGCATCACATGACATAATTATCTCTTTATTCACATCGTAATGGACTAGAGTGTCAGTACCCGACAACATCTTGCGCAACTTTTCAAATGCCTTCTGATGCCGCATATTCCACTGCCATTTCACATCTTTATTTAACAACTTATACAATGGTTCAGCAATATTAGCTTTGTGTGGTAAAAACCGATCATAAAAATTAAGCAATCCTAAGAATGCCTGGAGTTCTTTTACATTACTTGGGGCCGGTGTACTCTCAATTGCATGTATTTTATCTTCACAAGGATGTATACCACATTCATCAATGAGGAATCCTAAAAATTTCACACTTCTTACTGCAAAATTACACTTTTCCTTGTTTACCCTTAGCCCAGCTTCTTGTAATTTCTTTAAGACCATTTCTAACCTGGAGTTATGCTCAGCGACATCTGTGCCACTTACAACGATATCATCCAGTAATACAGCTATCCCTCTTATTCCTGTAAGCAAGGAAGACATTAGTCTTTGAAAGATGCCTGGGCACGCCTTGACCCCAAAAGCTAAACGTTTCATTTTATAAAGGCCTTTTGGTGTATTTATTGTTAATAGCTGTGCTGTTGCCTCATCCACACTAACCTGAGTATATGCCCTTTCTAAATCAATTTTACTGAAAATTGTGCCACCTTGTATGGCTGTGAAAGCCTCATCTAGAGTGGGCAGAGGGTATGTATCCGTGTCGGTTACCATATTTACCGTAGACCTATAGTCACCACAAAGCCTTACATTACCATTCGGTTTCAGAACTGGTACTATAGGGGTAGCCCACTCAGAGTGTGCAATTGGCTCCAAAACTGCTTCCTCTACTAGTCTATCTATTTCCTTTATTACTCTTTCCCTCAAAGCAAATGGAATGGGTCTACTTTTCAAAAACTTAGGCACCGCTCCTTCTCTCGGTGTAATTTTGACTAATGGGCCTTTATACTTTCCCAAACCTTCCTGAAAAACATCACTATATTTCTGTAGGAGCCCTTTAATTTCCTCACTGTTTATTTTCAGATGCATTACTCCTTGAACCCGTATTCCGAATGGTTGAAACCAATTTCGCCCTAAGAGGCTGGGTCCATTACCTCTGGCTATATAGATCATAAGGTCATTTTGTAACCCCTTAAACGAAGCTCGCACTTTAGTTTTTCCTAATATCTTCAATTGGTTTTCTGTCCATGTAATAAATGCAATATCATCCTTCTGTAACACAGGTAATTTTCCATTCCAAATGAGTCTGGCTGTCACTTCAGAAATTAGAGTAAACGCACATCCCGTGTCAACTTCCATGTCAATAATAGAATCATCAATTGACACCTTTACCATATAAGGGTCAACTTTATTTTCTCTCACATTGTTCACATTTGCATACAACCCATTACAATTTGATTTATGTCCACCATCCTGTTTATTTTTGCTAAGACACACTGCCTCAATGTGCCCCGTTCTGCCACATGCATTACATTTACTCCAACGGAATCTACACTCCCCTCTATGCTGCCTACCACACCTGTAGCATGGTTTATTCTGTTTGTCAATCTTTTTGTTAGTGATCTTGTTTACTTCCATAGGTTCATCGACCTCCACGTTTGGTTTAGATGGTCCTGGCACTACAATAATACTGGAATCAAATGTGGCACTCTCATGTGAAAATGCTACCTCAGTTGCTTGAGTAAATGTCAGCTTCTCACACTGTAACAGTTTCCTTTGAACCTCTTTGCTCCTAATACCACATACCAGCCGATCACGTAAAGTTCGGTCCAAGTCAGTAAAATTGCAATGAATACTCATTTTCCTTAAATTTGCCACATAATCTCTGACCTTTTCTCCCTCTTCTTGATTTCTTGAGTGAAATTTAAAAGATTCTACAATCTCATTAGGTGTGGGGTGGAAATGAGCCTTTAAAAATTCCAAAATTTGTTTATAGGTTATGTTCGCTATACTAGTTGGAGATGACAAAGAAACTATTAAATCAAATAGTTGAGAGCCACATACCGCCAACAAATTCGCCTTTTTCTTATCTGCATCCACAATATCATTTGCACTTAAACAGAATTCAAACCTTGTAATGTAGTTTTCCCAGCACCCATGACCCATATCAAATTCACCAAATTTAATACCCATTTTTCGCACTTTGCACCCACACTTCACAAAAACTCACTAACACAGCCTAATACACGCTTTTACTACCGATTTGTCTCGTCGCCACTATTATATCGCGATATTATCGCCGAAATTCGGGAGAGCACATGTGCTTGCGTACCTGACAAATCCAGACTGGTTTTGCTGAAGTACCCTCATATTTCAATACACTACACCGAGTGTTCTATGTATATATAAGTGTTTATATCTATATACCCACAACAATAGCCTTATTGAGCTAACTGAGTAGGTGAGGTGATATGTGTAAGATTATTCCGTGTTTACTTATTTAACGTGTGGCTTTGATAAATATAATAAGGTTTGGCTTACATAAATAACTTACCAGCAAGTTGCAGGAATACTGCTGTTCATGCTGGGATACCAACAAAAGTCATAAACCAATCCTGCCTCCTTAACATGTATGACAGAATCCAACACATCTATCGTTCGATCTGGGGCCGCCGATTCTGTATACAAATCTCTAGGCAATTCAGTTACATGTACTCCATCATTATTCACCACAGAAAGGCAGCAAGTACCATCAGGCGACCATTTACAGCCCCGTAGATACGGCTGCACGTCCACTCTAGCTTTTGGAGAACTAGACCAAGAAGAACTGCATAGTTCCAGCAACGTTTTGCCGCCAAATAACGTGGGATACTGAAATAAAACTTCTTCGGCGCCGGTGTTTAAAGACTCCAATAGTAAGTCATTGGTAATATCTTTATTAATGGGCTCGAGCACGTCAGTTTCCATTGAAGTTTCTTCCATTGTAAATAGCAAATATAACTTTTTATTACGAATCAAATCATTTTAAGTAACGTGCAGAAATAAATATCAATCACAGCACAGCCATACGCATGGTTTGACAACTTTGACAATGACAGCCTGTGACTGGTTGACGGATGTCATTTAGTGTTCGTTCAGAAACTGGCCATCTGGAATAATGCCTGATTTACACGATTGAAGCCTATTCAATGTCCCGATGTAAAACTTGTGAAAACACGACAATATTTTATATAAACTGGTCAAACAACTTTGTCAGTAGAAAAAGGCGCGAATTTCAAGATTTCTATGGGCCTATAACCCTTCGTACCTACATTTTTTAAATTGGCGCTTTTTTCTACTGACGGAAATAGCTTGATAGACTTTAAATACAATATACATTCATTGATGACTTCAAATACAAGTCAAGAAAATAACTAATTTTGTTTTATTTGTGTGTTTTATTTGTTGTAGCATACATTTTCTGCTAGGTTAACTATTAAATGCAATGACGAGATGATAATGAGCACACTAATATTATGTAACTGGCTGATAATAATTGTTGTTTACGAGTCAACGGAGCCAACAGGGTTTAAACTTGCGCCTGTGTGTCTAAATTTAGATTTTTAAGGTTTGATTGATTATTGTACTATGATTAATAACTTATATTATAATTAATGTGAGAATTTAGTTAGAATACAAGTCCCATTCTCTTTTAAGA